>NW_025728287.1:4227992-4855065 GCF_021461385.2 Schistocerca piceifrons
TGATTGTCGTATCCCAAAAGAAAATCCTGTCTTTTAAATAGAAACGTTACTCGATTTAGAAGGAAATGTCTTAGAACACATAGTACTCGTATTTCATAGCGACGGAATTTCCATGTGATTTTTGTCAATGTTTGGGGAGTGAAGGATGCAGTAAAAAAGGATTAGTGGATCTGGAAATGAGATTGTCGTATCCCAAAGGAAAATCCTGTCGTTTCCATAGAAACGTTACTAGATTTAGAAGGAAATGTCTTAGAACACATAGTATTTCATAGCGGCGCAATATCCGTGTGAATTCGCCGATGTTTGGGAGTGAGGGATGCAGTAAAGAAAGATTAGTGGATCGGAAATGAGATTGTCGTATCCCAAAAAAAAGTCCTGTCGTTTCCATAGAAACGTTACTTGATTTAGAAGGAGAAGTCATAGAACCCATAGTAATTCACATCGACGCAATTTCCGTGTGAATTCGTCAATGTGTGGGAGTGAGGGATGCAGTAAAGAAGGATTAGTGGATCGGAAATGTGATTGTCGTATCCCAAAAGAAAATCCTGTCGTTTCCATAGAAACGTTACTCGATTTAGAAGGAAATGTCTTAGAACACATAGTATTTCAGAGCGACGCAATTTCCGTGTGAATTCGTCAATGTTTGGGAGTGAGGGATGCAGTAAAGAAGGATTAGTGGATCGGAAATGTGATTGTCGTATCCCAGAAGAAAATCCTGTCGTTTCCATAGAAACGTTACTCGATTTAGAAGGAAATGTCTTAGAACAAATAGTACTCGTATTTCATAGCGAAGCAATTTCCGTGTGAATTCGTCAATGTGTGGGAGTGAGGGATGCAGTAACGAAGGATTAGTGGATCGGAAATGAGATTGTCGTATCCCAAAAGAAAATCCTGTCGTTTCCATAGAAACGATACTCGATTTAAAAGGAAATGTCTTAGAACACATAGTACTCGTATTTCATAGCGACGCAATTTCCGTGTGAATTCGTCAATGTGTGGGAGTGAGGGATGCAGTAAAGAAGGATTAATGGATTGGAAATGAGATTGTCGTATCGCAAAAAAGAATCCTGTCGTTTTCATAGAAACATTACTTGATTTAGAAGGAGAAGTCATAGAACCCATAGTAATTCATAGCGACGCAATTTCCGTGTGAATTCGTCAATGTGTGGGGGTGAGGGATGCAGTAAAGAAGGATTAGTGGATCGGAAATGTGATTGTCGTATCCCAAAAGAAAATCCTGTCTTTTAAATAGAAACGTTACTCGATTTAGAAGGAAATGTCTTAGAACACATAGTACTCGTATTTCATAGCGACGGAATTTCCATGTGATTTTGTCAATGTTTGGGAGTGAAGGATGCAGTAAAAAAGGATTAGTGGATCGGAAATGAGATTGTCGTATCCCAAAGGAAAATCCTGTCGTTTCCATAGAAACGTTACTAGATTTAGAAGGAAATGTCTTAGAACACATAGTATTTCATAGCGGCGCAATATCCGTGTGAATTCGCCAATGTTTGGGAGTGAGGGATGCAGTAAAGAAGGATTAGTGGATCGGAAATGAGATTGTCGTATCCCAAAAGAAAATCCTGTCGTTTCCATAGAAACGTTACTCGATTTAAAAGGAAATGTCTTAGAACACATAGTATTTCATAGCGACGCAATTTCCGTGTGAATTCGTCAATGTGTGGGAGTGAGGGATGCAGTAAAGAAGGATTAGTGGATCGGAAATGAGATTGTCGTATCCCAAAAGAAAATCCTGTCGTTTCCATAGAAACGTTACTCGATTTAAAAGGAAATGTCTTAGAACACATAGTATTTCATAGCGATGCAATTTCCGTGTGAATTCGTCAATGTTTGGGAGTGAGGGATGCAGTAAAGAAGGATTAATGGATTGGAAATGAGATTGTCGTATCCCAAAAGAAAATCCTGTCGTTTCCATAGAAACGTTACTCGATTTAGAAGGAAATGTCCTAGAACACATAGTATTTCATAGCGACGCAATTTCCGTGTGAATTCGTCAATGTTTGGGAGTGAGGGATGCAGTAAAGAAGGATTAGTGGATCGGAAATGTGATTGTCGTATCCCAAAAGAAAATCCTGTCGTTTCCATAGAAACGTTACTCGATTTAGAAAGAAATGTCTTAGAACACATAGTATTTCATAGCGACGCAATTTCCGCGTGAATTCGTCACTGTTTGGGAGTGAGGAATGCAGTAAAGAAGGATTAGAGGATCGGAAATGTGATTGTCGTATCCCAAAAGAAAATCCTGTCGTTTCCATAGAAACGTTACTCGATTTAGAAGGAATTGTCTTAGAACACATAGTACTCGTATTTCATAGCGACGGAATTTCCATGTGAATTCGTCAATGTTTGGGAGTGAAGGATGCAGTAAGGAAGGATTAGTGGATCGGAAATGAGATTGTCGTATCCCAAAGGAAAATCCTGTCGTTTCCATAGAAACGTTACTCGATTTAAAAGTAAATGTCTTAGAACACATAGTATTTCATAGCGACGCAATTTCCGTGTGAATTCGTCAATGTTTGGGAGTGAGGGATGCAGTAAAGAAGGATTAATGGATTGGAAATGAGATTGTCGTATCCCAAAAAAGAGTCCTGTCGTTTCCATAGAAACATTACTTGATTTAGAAGGAGAAGTCATAGAACCCATAGTAATTCATAGCGACGCAATTTCCGTGTGAATTCGTCAATGTGTGGGGGTGAGGGATGCAGTAAAGAAGGATTAGTGGATCGGAAATGAGATTGTCGTATCCCAAAAGAAAATCCTGTCGTTTCCATAGAAACGTTACTCGATTTAAAAGGAAATGTCTTAGAACACATAGTATTTCATAGCGACGCAATTTCCGTGTGAATTCGTCAATGTGTGGGAGTGAGGGATGCAGTAAAGAAGGATTAGTGGATCGGAAATGAGATTGTCGTATCCCAAAAGAAAATCCTGTCGTTTCCATAGAAACGTTACTCGATTTAAAAGGAAATGTCTTAGAACACATAGTATTTCATAGCGATGCAATTTCCGTGTGAATTCGTCAATGTTTGGGAGTGAGGGATGCAGTAAAGAAGGATTAATGGATTGGAAATGAGATTGTCGTATCCCAAAAGAAAATCCTGTCGTTTCCATAGAAACGTTACTCGATTTAGAAGGAAATGTCCTAGAACACATAGTATTTCATAGCGACGCAATTTCCGTGTGAATTCGTCAATGTTTGGGAGTGAGGGATGCAGTAAAGAAGGATTAGTGGATCGGAAATGTGATTGTCGTATCCCAAAAGAAAATCCTGTCGTTTCCATAGAAACGTTACTCGATTTAGAAGGAAATGTCTTAGAACACATAGTACTCGTATTTCATAGCGACAAAATTTCCGTGTGAATTCATCAATGTGTGGGAGTGAGGGATGCAGTAAAGAAGGATTAGTGGATCGGAAATGAGATTGTCGTATCCCAAAAGAAAATTCTTTCGTTTCCATAGAAACGTTACTCGATTTAGAAGGAAATGTCTTAGAACACATAGTACTCGTATTTCATAGCGACGCAATTTCCGTGTGAATTCGTCAATGTGTGGGAGTGAGGGATGCAGTAAAGAAGGATTAGTGGATCGGAAATAATGTTGTCGTATCCCAAAAGAAAATCCTGTCGTTTCCATAGAAACGTTACTCGATTTAGAAAGAAATGTCTTAGAACACATAGTATTTCATAGCGACGCAATTTCCGCGTGAATTCGTCACTGTTTGGGAGTGAGGAATGCAGTAAAGAAGGATTAGTGGATCGGAAATGTGATTGTCGTATCCCAAAAGAAAATCCTGTCGTTTCCATAGAAACGTTACTCGATTTAGAAGGAATTATCTTAGAACACATAGTACTCGTATTTCATAGCGACGGAATAATCCATGTGAATTCGTCAATGTTTGGGAGTGAAGGATGCAGTAAGGAAGGATTAGTGGATCGGAAATGAGATTGTCGTATCCCAAAGGAAAATCCTGTCGTTTCCATAGAAACGTTACTCGATTTAAAAGTAAATGTCTTAGAACACATAGTATTTCATAGCGACGCAATTTCCGTGTGAATTCGTCAATGTTTGGGAGTGAGGGATGCAGTAAAGAAGGATTAATGGATTGGAAATGAGATTGTCGTATCCCAAAAAAGAGTCCTGTCGTTTCCATAGAAACATTACTTGATTTAGAAGGAGAAGTCATAGAACCCATAGTAATTCATAGCGACGCAATTTCCGTGTGAATTCGTCAATGTGTGGGGGTGAGGGATGCAGTAAAGAAGGATTAGTGGATCGGAAATGAGATTGTCGTATCCCAAAAGAAAATCCTGTCGTTTCCATAGAAACGTTACTCGATTTAAAAGGAAATGTCTTAGAACACATAGTATTTCATAGCGACGCAATTTCCGTGTGAATTCGTCAATGTGTGGGAGTGAGGGATGCAGTAAAGAAGGATTAGTGGATCGGAAATGAGATTGTCGTATCCCAAAAGAAAATCCTGTCGTTTCCATAGAAACGTTACTCGATTTAAAAGGAAATGTCTTAGAACACATAGTATTTCATAGCGATGCAATTTCCGTGTGAATTCGTCAATGTTTGGGAGTGAGGGATGCAGTAAAGAAGGATTAATGGATTGGAAATGAGATTGTCGTATCCCAAAAGAAAATCCTGTCGTTTCCATAGAAACGTTACTCGATTTAGAAGGAAATGTCCTAGAACACATAGTATTTCATAGCGACGCAATTTCCGTGTTAATTCGTCAATGTTTGGGAGTGAGGGATGCAGTAAAGAAGGATTAGTGGATCGGAAATGTGATTGTCGTATCCCAAAAGAAAATCCTGTCGTTTCCATAGAAACGTTACTCGATTTAGAAGGAAATGTCTTAGAACACATAGTACTCGTATTTCATAGCGACGAAATTTCCGTGTGAATTCATCAATGTGTGGGAGTGAGGGATGCAGTAAAGAAGGATTAGTGGATCGGAAATGAGATTGTCGTATCCCAAAAGAAAATTCTTTCGTTTCCATAGAAACGTTACTCGATTTAGAAGGAATTGCTTTAGAACACATAGTATTTCATAGCGACGCAATTTCCGTGTGAATTCGTCAATGTTTGGGAGTGAGGGATGCAGTATAGAAGGATTAGCGGATCGGAAATGAGATTGTCGTATCCCAAAAAGAAGTCCTGTCGTTTCCATAGAAACGTTACTTGATATAGAAGGAGAAGTCATAGAACCCATAGTAATTCATAGCGACGCAATGTCCGTGTGAATTCGTCAATGTTTGGGAGTGAGGGTGCAGTAAAGAAGGATTAGTGGATCGGATGTAAGATATTCGTATCCCAAATGAAAATCCTGTCGTTTCCATAGAAACGTTACTCGATTCAGAAGGAAATGTCATAGAACACATAGTACTCGTATTTCATAGCGACGGAATTTCCGTGTGAATTCGTTAATGTGTAAGAGTGAGGGATGCAGTAAAGAAGGATTAGTGGATCGGAAATGAGATTGTCGTATCCCAAAAGAAAATCCTGTCGTATCCATAGAAACGTTACTCGATTTAGAAGGAAATGTCTTAGAACACATAGTACTCGTATTTCATAGCGACGCAATTTCCGTGTGAATTCGTCAATGTGAGGGAGTGAGGGATGCAGTAAAGAAGGATTAGTGGATCGGAAATGAGATTGTCATATCCCAAAAGAAAATCCTGTCGTTTCCATAGAAACCTTACTCGATTTAGAAGGAAATGTCTTAGAACACATAGTACTCGTATTTCATAGCGACGGAATTTCCGTGTGAATTCGTCAATGTTTGGGAGTGAGGGATGCAGTAAAGAAGGATTTGTGGATCGGGAATGAGGTTGTCGTATCCCAAAAGAAAATCCTGTCGTTTCCATAGAAACGTTACTAGATTTAGAAGGAAATGTCTTAGAACACATAGTATTTCATAGCGGCGCAATATCCGTGTGAATTCGTCAATGTTTGAGAGTGAGGGATGCAGTAAAGAAAGATTAGTGGATCGGAAATGAGATTGTCGTATCCCAAAAAAAAGTCCTGTCGTTTCCATAGAAACGTTACTTGATTTAGAAGGAGAAGTCATAGAACCCATAGTAATTCATAGCGACGCAATGTCCGTGTGAATTCGTCAATGTGTGGGGGTGAGGGATGCAGTAAAGAAGGATTAGTGGATCGGAAATGAGATTGTCGTATCCCAAAAGAAAATCCTGTCGTTTCCATAGAAACGTTACTCGATTTAAAAGGAAATGTCTTAGAACACATAGTATTTCATAGCGACGCAATTTCCGTGTGAATTCGTCAATGTGTGGGAGTGAGGGATGCAGTAAAGAAGGATTAGTGGATCGGAAATGAGATTGTCGTATCCCAAAAGAAAATCCTGTCATTTCCATAGAAACGTTACTCGATTTAAAAGGAAATGTCTTAGAACACATAGTATTTCATAGCGATGCAATTTCCGTGTGAATTCGTCAATGTTTGGGAGTGAGGGATGCAGTAAAGAAGGATTAATGGATTGGAAATGAGATTGTCGTATCCCAAAAGAAAATCCTGTCGTTTCCATAGAAACGTTACTCGATATAGAAGGAATTGTCATAGAACACATAGTACTCGTATTTCATAGCGACGGAATTTCCGTGTGAATTCGTTAATGTGTGGGAGTGAGGGATGCAGTAAAGAAGGATTAGTGGATCGGAAATGAGATTGTCGTATCACAAAAGAAAATCCTGTCGTTTCCATAGAAACGTTACTCGATTTAGAAGGAAATGTCTTAGAACACATAGTACTCGTATTTCATATCGACGCAATTTCCGTGTCAATTCGTCAATGTGAGGGAGTGAGGGATGCAGTAAAGAAGGATTAGTGGATCGGAAATGAGATTGTCGTATCCCAAAAGAAAATCCTGTCGTTTCCATAGAAACCTTACTCGATTTAGAAGGAAATGTCTTAGAACACATAGTACTCGTATTTCATAGCGACGGAATTTCCGTGTGAATTCGTTAATGTGTAAGAGTGAGGGATGCAGTAAAGAAGGATTAGTGGATCGGAAATGAGATTGTCGTATCCCAAAAGAAAATCCTGTCGTTTCCATAGAAACGTTACTCGATTTAGAAGGAAATGTCTTAGAACACATAGTACTCGTATTTCATAGCGACGCAATTTCCGTGTGAATTCGTCAATGTGAGGGAGTGAGGGATGCAGTAAAGAAGGATTAGTGGATCGGAAATGAGATTGTCATATCCCAAAAGAAAATCCTGTCGTTTCCATAGAAACCTTACTCGATTTAGAAGGAAATGTCTTAGAACACATAGTACTCGTATTTCATAGCGACGGAATTTCCGTGTGAATTCGTCAATGTTTGGGAGTGAGGGATGCAGTAAAGAAGGATTAGTGGATCGGGAATGAGATTGTCGTATCCCAAAAGAAAATCCTGTCGTTTCCATAGAAACGTTACTAGATTTAGAAGGAAATGTCTTAGAACACATAGTATTTCATAGCGGCGCAATATCCGTGTGAATTCGTCAATGTTTGGGAGTGAGGGATGCAGTAAAGAAATATTAGTGGATCGGAAATGAGATTGTCGTATCCCAAAAAAAAGTCCTGTCGTTTCCATAGAAACGTTACTTGATTTAGAAGGAGAAGTCATAGAAGCCATAGTAATTCATAGCGACGCAATGTCCGTGTGAATTCGTCAATGTGTGGGGGTGAGGGATGCAGTAAAGAAGGATTAGTGGATCGGAAATGAGATTGTCGTATCCCAAAAGAAAATCCTGTCGTTTCCATAGAAACGTTACTCGATTTAAAGGGAAATGTCTTAGAACACATAGTATTTCATAGCGACGCAATTTCCGTGTGAATTCGTCAATGTGTGGGAGTGAGGGATGCAGTAAAGAAGGATTAATGGATTGGAAATGAGATTGTCGTATCCCAAAAGAAAATCCTGTCGTTTCCATAGAAACGTTACTCGATTTAGAAGGAATTGTCTTAGAACACATAGTACTCGTATTTCATAGCGACGGAATTTCCATGTGAATTCGTCAATGTTTGGGAGTGAAGGATGCAGTAAAGAAGGATTAGTGGATCGGAAATGAGATTGTCGTATCCCAAAGGAAAATCCTGTCGTTTCCATAGAAACGTTACTAGATTTAGAAGGAAATGTCTTAGAACACATAGTATTTCATAGCGGCGCAATATCCGTGTGAATTCGTCAATGTTTGGGAGTGAGGGGTGCAGTAAAGAAAGATTAGTGGATCGGAAATGAGATTGTCGTATCCCAAAAAAAAGTCCTGTCGTTTCCATAGAAACGTTACTTGATTTAGAAGGAGAAGTCGTAGAACCCATAGTAATTCATAGCGACGCAATGTCCGTGTGAATTCGTCAATGTTTGGGAGTGAGGGTGCAGTAAAGAAGGATTAGTGGATCGGAAGTAAGATATTCGTATCCCAAAAGAAAATCCTGTCGTTTCCATAGAAACGTTACTCGATTCAGAAGGAAATGTCATAGAACACATAGTACTCGTATTTCATAGCGACGGAATTTCCGTGTGAATTCGTTAATGTGTGGGAGTGAGGGATGCAGTAAAGAAGGATTAGTGGATCGGAAATGAGATTGTCGTATCACAAAAGAAAATCCTGTCGTTTCCATAGAAACGTTACTCGATTTAGAAGGAAATGTCTTAGAACAGATAGTACTCGTATTTCATAGCGACGCAATTTCCGTGTCAATTCGTCAATGTGAGGGAGTGAGGGATGCAGTAAAGAAGGATTAGTGGATCGGAAATGAGATTGTCGTATCCCAAAAGAAAATCCTGTCGTTTCCATAGAAACCTTACTCGATTTAGAAGGAAATGTCTTAGAACACATAGTACTCGTATTTCATAGCGACGGAATTTCCGTGTAAATTCGTCAATGTTTGGGAGTGAGGGATGGAGTAAAGAAGGATTAGTGGATCGGGAATGAGAATGTCGTATCCCAAAAGAAAATCCTGTCGTTTCCATAGAAACGTTACTCGATTTAGAAGGAAATGTCTTAGAACACATAGTATTTCATAGCGACGCAATTTCCGTGTGAATTCGTCAAAGTTTGGGAGTGAATGATGCAGTAAAGAAGGATTAGTGGATCGGAAATGTGATTGTCGTATCCCAAAAGAAAATCCTGTCGTTTCCATAGAAACGTTACTCGATTTAGAAGGAAATGTCTTAGAACACATAGTATTTCAGAGCGACGCAATTTCCGTGTGAATTCGTCAATGTTTGGGAGTGAGGGATGCAGTAAAGAAGGATTAGTGGATCGGAAATGTGATTGTCGTATCCCTTAAAGAAAATCCTGTCGTTTCCATAGAAACGTTACTCGATTTAGAAGGAAATGTCTTAGAACAAATAGTACTCGTATTTCATAGCGAAGCAATTTCCGTGTGAATTCGTCAATGTGTGGGAGTGAGGGATGCAGTAAAGAAGGATTAGTGGATCGGAAATGAGATTGTCGTATCCCAAAAGAAAATCCTGTCGTTTCCATAGAAACGATACTCGATTTAAAAGGAAATGTCTTAGAACACATAGTATTTCATAGCGACGCAATTTCCGTGTGAATTCGTCAATGTTTGGGAGTGAGGGATGCAGTATAGAAGGATTAGCGGATCGGAAATGAGATTGTCGTATCCCAAAAAGAAGTCCTGTCGTTTCCATAGAAACGTTACTTGATATAGAAGGAGAAGTCATAGAACCCATAGTAATTCATAGCGACGCAATGTCCGTGTGAATTCGTCAATGTTTGGGAGTGAGGGTGCAGTAAAGAAGGATTAGTGGATCGGAAGTAAGATATTCCTATCCCAAATAAAAATCCTGTCGTTTCCATAGAAACGTTACTCGATTCAGAAGGAAATGTCATAGAACACATAGTACTCGTATTTCATAGCGACGGAATTTCCGTGTGAATTCGTTAATGTGTAAGAGTGAGGGATGCAGTAAAGAAGGATTAGTGGATCGGAAATGAGATTGTCGTATCCCAAAAGAAAATCCTGTCGTTTCCATAGAAACGTTACTCGATTTAGAAGGAAATGTCTTAGAACACATAGTACTCGTATTTCATAGCGACGCAATTTCCGTGTGAATTCGTCAATGTGAGGGAATGAGGGATGCAGTAAAGAAGGATTAGTGGATCGGAAATGAGATTGTCATATCCCAAAAGAAAATCCTGTCGTTTCCATAGAAACCTTACTCGATTTAGAAGGAAATGTCTTAGAACACATAGTACTCGTATTTCATAGCGACGGAATTTCCGTGTGAATTCGTCAATGTTTGGGAGTGAGGGATGCAGTAAAGAAGGATTAGTGGATCAGGAATGAGATTGTCGTATCCCAAAAGAAAATCCTGTCGTTTCCATAGAAACGTTACTAGATTTAGAAGGAAATGCTTAGAACACATAGTATTTCATAGCGGCGCAATATCCGTGTGAATTCGTCAATGTTTGGGAGTGAGGGATGCAGTAAAGAAAGATTAGTGGATGTGAAATGAGATTGTCGTATCCCAAAAAAAAGTCCTGTCGTTTCCATAGAAACGTTACTTGATTTAGAAGGAGAAGTCATAGAACCCATAGTAATTCATAGCGACGCAATGTCCGTGTGAATTCGTCAATGTGTGGGGGTGAGGGATGCAGTAAAGAAGGATTAGTGGATCGGAAATGAGATTGTCGTATCCCAAAAGAAAATCCTGTCGTTTCCATAGAAACGTTACTCGATTTAAATGAAATGTCTTAGAACACATAGTATTTCATAGCAATGCAATTTCCGTGTGAATTCGTCAATGTTTGGGAGTGAGGGATGCAGTAAAGAAGGATTAATGGATTGGAAATGAGATTGTCGTATCCCAAAAGAAAATCCTGTCGTTTCCATAGAAACGTTACTCGATTTAGAAGGAATTGTCTTAGAACACATAGTACTCGTATTTCATAGCGACGGAATTTCCATGTGAATTCGTCAATGTTTGGGAGTGAAGGATGCAGTGAAGAAGGATTAGTGGATCGGAAATGGGATTGTCGTATCCCAAAGAAAAATCCTGTCGTTTCCATAGAAACGTTACTAGATTGGAAAGGAAATGTCTTAGAACACATAGTATTTCATAGCGGCGCAATATCCGTGTGAATTCGTCAATGTTTGGGAGTGAGGGAAGCAGTAAAGAAAGATTAGTGGATCGGAAATGAGATTGTCGTATCCCAAAAAAAAGTCCTGTCGTTTCCATAGAAACGTTACTTGATTTAGAAGGAGAAGTCATAGAACCCATAGTAATTCATAGCGACGCAATGTCCGTGTGAATTCGTCAATGTTTGGGAGTGAGGGTGCAGTAAAGAAGGATTAGTGGATCGGAAGTAAGATATTCGTATCCCAAAAGAAAATCCTGTCGTTTCCATAGAAACGTTACTCGATTCAGAAGGAAATGTCATAGAACACATAGTACTCGTATTTCATAGCGACGGAATTTCCGTGTGAATTCGTTAATGTGTGGGAGTGTGGGATGCAGTAAAGAAGGATTAGTGGATCGGAAATGAGATTGTCGTATCACAAAAGAAAATCCTGTCGTTTCCATAGAAACGTTACTCGATTTAGAAGGAAATGTCTTAGAACACATAGTACTCCTATTTCATAGCGACGCAATTTCCGTGTCAATTCGTCAATGTGAGGGAGTGAGGGATGCAGTAAAGAAGGATTAGTGGATCGGAAATGAGATTGTCGTATCCCAAAAGAAAATCCTGTCGTTTCCATAGAAACCTAACTCGATTTAGAAGGAAATGTCTTAGAACACATAGTACTCGTATTTCATAGCGACGGAATTTCCGTGTGAATTCGTCAATGTTTGGGAGTGAGGGATGCAGTAAAGAAGGATTAGTGGATCGGGAATGAGATTGTCGTATCCCAAAAGAAAATCCCGTCGTTTCCATAGAGACGTTACTCGATTTAGAAGGAAATGTCTTAGAACACATAGTATTTCATAGCGACGCAATTTCCGTGTGAATTCGTCAACTTTTGGGATTGAATGATGCAGTAAAGAAGGATTAGTGGATCGGAAATGTGATTGTCGTATCCCAAAAGAAAATCCTGTCGTTTCCATAGAAACGTTACTCGATTTAGAAGGAAATGTCTTAGAACACATAGTATTTCAGAGCGACGCAATTTCCGTGTGAATTCGTCAATGTTTGGGAGTGAGGGATGCAGTAAAGAAGGATTAGTGGATCGGAAATGTGATTGTCGTATCCCAAAAGAAAATCCTGTCGTTTCCATAGAAACGTTTCTCGATTTAGAAGGAAATGTCTTAGAACAAATAGTACTCGTATTTCATAGCGAAGCAATTTCCGTGTGAATTCGTCAATGTGTGGGAGTGAGGGATGCAGTAAAGAAGGATTAGTGGATCGGAAATGAGATTGTCGTATCCCAAAAGAAAATCCTGTCGTTTCCATAGAAACGTTACTCGATTTAAAAGGAAATGTCTTAGAACACATAGTATTTCATAGCGATGCAATTTCCGTGTGAATTCGTCAATGTTTGGGAGTGAGGGATGCAGTAAAGAAGGATTAATGGATTGGAAATGAGGTTGTCGTATCCCAAAAGAAAATCCTGTCGTTTCCATAGAAACGTTACTCGATTTAGAAGGAATTGTCTTAGATTACATAGTACTCGTATTTCATAGCGACGGAATTTCCATGTGAATTCGTCAATGTTTGGGAGTGAAGGATGCAGTAAAGAAGGATTAGTGGATCGGAAATAGGATTGTCGTATCCCAAAGGAAAATCCTGTCGTTTCCATAGAAACGTTACTAGATTTAGAAGGAAATGTCTTAGAACACATAGTATTTCATAGCGGCGCAATATCCGTGTGAATTCGTCAATGTTTGGGAGTGAGGGAAGCAGTAAAGAAAGATTAGTGGATCGGAAATGAGATTGTCGTATCCCAAAAAAAAGTCCTGTCGTTTCCATAGAAACGTTACTTGATTTAGAAGGAGAAGTCATAGAACCCATAGTAATTCATAGCGACGCAATGTCCGTGTGAATTCGTCAATGTTTGGGAGTGAGGGTGCAGTAAAGAAGGATTAGTGGATCGGAAGTAAGATATTCGTATCCCAAAAGAAAATCCTGTCGTTTCCATAGAAACGTTACTCGATTCAGAAGGAAATGTCATAGAACACATAGTACTCGTATTTCATAGCGACGGAATTTCCGTGTGAATTCGTTAATGTGTGGGAGTGAGGGATGCAGTAAAGAAGGATTAGTGGATCGGAAATGAGATTGTCGTATCACAAAAGAAAATCCTGTCGTTTCCATAGAAACGTTACTCGATTTAGAAGGAAATGTCTTAGAACACATAGTACTCGTATTTCATAGCGACGCAATTTCCGTGTCAATTCGTCAATGTGAGGGAGTGAGGGATGCAGTAAAGAAGGATTAGTGGATCGGAAATGAGATTGTCGTAACCCCAAAAGAAAATCCTGTCGTTTCCATAGAAACCTTACTCGATTTAGAAGGAAATGTCTTAGAACACATAGTACTCGTATTTCATAGCGACGGAATTTCCGTGTGAATTCGTCAATGTTTGGGAGTGAGGGATGCAGTAAAGAAGGATTAGTGGATCGGGAATGAGATTGTCGTATCCCAAAAGAAAATCCTGTCGTTTCCATAGAAACGTTACTCGATTTAGAAGGAAATGTCTTAGAACACATAGTATTTCATAGCGACGCAATTTCCGTGTGAATTCGTCAAAGTTTGGGAGTGAATGATGCAGTAAAGAAGGATTAGTGGATCGGAAATGTGATTGTCGTATCCCAAAAGAAAATCCTGTCGTTTCCATAGAAACGTTACTCGATTTAGAAGGAAATGTCTTAGAACACATAGTATTTCAGAGCGACGCAATTTCCGTGTGAATTCGTCAATGTTTGGGAGTGAGGGATGCAGTAAAGAAGGATTAGTGGATCGGAAATGTGATTGTCGTATCCCAAAAGAAAATCCTGTCGTTTCCATAGAAACGATTCTCGATTTAGAAGGAAATGTCTTAGAACAAATAGTACTCGTATTTCATAGCGAAGCAATTTCCGTGTGAATTCGTCAATGTGTGAGAGTGAGGGATGCAGTAAAGAAGGATTAGTGGATCGGAAATGAGATTGTCGTATCCCAAAAGAAAATCCTGTCGTTTCCATAGAAACGATACTCGATTTAAAAGGAAATGTCTTAGAACACATAGTATTTTATAGCGAAGCAATTTCCGTGTGAATTCGTCAATGTTTGGGAGTGAGGGATGCAGTAAAGAAGGATTAATGGATTGGAAATGAGATTGTCGTATCGCAAAAAAGAATCCTGTCGTTTTCATAGAAACATTACTTGATTTAAAAGGAGAAGTCATAGAACCCATAGTAATTCATAGCGACGCAATTTCCGTGTGAATTCGTCAATGTGTGGGGGTGAGGGATGCAGTAAAGAAGGATTAGTGGATCGGAAATGTGATTGTCGTATCCCAAAAGAAAATCCTGTCTTTTAAATAGAAACGTTACTCGATTTAGAAGGAAATGTCTTAGAACACATAGTATTTTATAGCGACGCAATTTCCGCGTGAATTCGTCACTGTTTGGGAGTGAGGAATGCAGTAAAGAATGATTAGTGGATCGGAAATGTGATTGTCGTATCCCAAAAGAAAATCCTGTCGTTTCCATAGAAACGTTGCTCGATTTAGAAGGAATTGTCTTAGAACACATAGTACTCGTATTTCATAGCGACGGAATTTCCATGTGAATTTGTCAATGTTTGGGAGTGAAGGATGCAGTAAAGAAGGATTAGTGGATCGGAAATGAGATTGTCGTATCCCAAAGGAAAATCCTGTCGTTACCATAGAAACGTTACTAGATTTAGAAGGAAATGTCTTAGAACACATAGTATTTCATAGGGGCGCAATATCCGTGTGAATTCGCCAATGTTTGGGAGTGAGGGATGCAGTAAAGAAAGATTAGTGGATCGGAAATGAGATTGTCGTATCCCAAAAAAAAGTCCTGTCGTTTCCATAGAAACGTTACTTGATTTAGATGGAGAAGTCATAGAACCCATAGTAATTCATAGCGACGCAATGTCCGTGTGAATTCGTCAATGTTTGGGAGTGAGGGTGCAGTAAAGAAGGATTAGTGGATCGGAAGTAAGATATTAATATCCCAAAAGAAAATCCTGTCGTTTCCATAGAAACGTAATTCGATTCAGAAGGAAATGTCATAGAACACATAGTACTCGTATTTCATAACGACGGAATTTCCGTGTGAATTCGTTAATGTGTGGGAGTGAGGGATGCAGTAAAGAAGGATTAGTGGATCGGAAATGAGATTGTCGTATCCCAAAAGAAAATCCTGTCGTTTCCATAGAAACGTTACTCGATTTAGAAGGAAATGTCTTAGAACACATAGTACTCGTATTTCACAGCGACGCAATTTCCGTGTGAATTCGTCAATGTGAGGGAGTGAGGGATGCAGTAAAGAAGGATTAGTGGATCGGAAATGAGATTGGCATATCCCAAAAGAAAATCCTGTCGTTTCCATAGAAACCTTACTCGATTTAGAAGGAAATGTCTTAGAACACATAGTACTCGTATTTCATAGCGACGGAATTTCCGGGTGAATTCGTCAATGTTTGGGAGTGAGGGATGCAGTAAAGAAGGATTAGTGGATCGGGAATGAGATTGTCGTATCCCAAAAGAAAATCCTGTCGTTTCCATAGAAACGTTACTCGATTTAGAAGGAAATGTCTTAGAACACATAGTATTTCATAGCGACGCAATTTCCGTGTGAATTCGTCAAAGTTTGGGAGTGAATGATGCAGTAAAGAAGGATTAGTGGATCGGAAATGTGATTGTCGTATCCCAAAAGAAAATCCTGTCGTTTCCATAGAAACGTTACTCGATTTAGAAGGAAATGTCTTAGAACACATAGTATTTCAGAGCGACGCAATTTCCGTGTGAATTCGTCAATGTTTGGGAGTGAGGGATGCAGTAAAGAAGGATTAGTGGATCGGAAATGTGATTGTCGTATCCCAAAAGAAAATCCTGTCGTTTCCATAGAAACGTTACTCGATTTAGAAGGAAATGTCTTAGAACAAATAGTACTCGTATTTCATAGCGAAGCAATTTCCGTGTGAATTCGTCAATGTGTGGGAGTGAGGGATGCAGTAAAGAAGGATTAGTGGATCGGAAATGAGATTGTCGTATCCCAAAAGAAAATCCTGTCGTTTCCATAGAAACGTTACTCGATTTAAATGGAAATGTCTTAGAACACATAGTATTTCATAGCGAAGCAATTTCCGTGTGAATTCGTCAATGTTTGGGAGTGAGGGATGCAGTAAAGATGGATTAATGGTTTGGAAATGAGATTGTCGTATCGCAAAAAAGAATCCTGTCGTTTTCATAGAAACATTACTTGATTTAGAAGGAGAAGTCATAGAACCCATAGTAATTCATAGCGACGCAATTTCCGTGTGAATTCGTCAATGTGTGGGGGTGAGGGATGCAGTAAAGAAGGATTAGTGGATCGGAAATGTGATTGTCGTATCCCAAAAGAAAATCCTGTCTTTTAAATAGAAACTCGATTTAGAAGGAAATGTCTTAGAACAAATAGTACTCGTATTTCATAGCGAAGCAATTTCCGTGTGAATTCGTCAATGTGTGGGAGTGAGGGATGCAGTAAAGAAGGATTAGTGGATCGGAAGTGAGATTGTCGTATCCCAAAAGAAAATCCTGTCGTTTCCATAGAAACGTTACTCGATTTAGAAGGAAATGTCTTAGAACACATAGTACTCGTATTTCATAGCGACGCCATTTCCGTGTGAATACGTCAAAGTTTGGGAGTGAGGGATGCAGTAAAGAAGGATTAGTGGTTCGGAAAAGTGATTGTCGTATCCCAAAAGAAAATCCTGTCGTTTCCATAGAAACGTTACGCGATTTAGAAGGAAATGTCTTAGAACACATAGTATTTCAGAGCGACGCAATTTCCGTGTGAATTCGTCAATGTTTGGGAGTGAGGGATGCAGTAAAGAAGGATTAGTGGATCGGAAATGTGATTGTCGTATCCCAAAAGAAAATCCTGTCGTTTCCATAGAAACGTTACTCGATTTAGAAGGAAATGTCTTAGAACAAATAGTACTCGTATTTCATAGCGAAGCTATTTCCGTGTGAATTCGTCAATGTGTGGGAGTGAGGGATGCAGTAAAGAAGGATTAGTGGATCGGAAGTGAGATTGTCGTATCCCAAAAGAAAATCCTGTCGTTTCCATAGAAACGTTACTCGATTTAAAAGGAAATGTCTTAGAACACATAGTATTTCATAGCGATGCAATTTCCGTGTGAATTCGTCAATGTTTGGGAGTGAGGGATGCAGTAAAGAAGGATTAATGGATTGGAAATGAGATTGTCGTATCCCAAAAGAAAATCCTGTCGTTTCCATAGAAACGTTACTCGATTTAGAAGGAATTGTCTTAGATTACATAGTACTCGTATTTCATAGCGACGGAATTTCCATGTGAATTCGTCAATGTTTGGGAGTGAAGGATGCAGTAAAGAAGGATTAGTGGATCGGAAATGGGATTGTCGTATCCCAAAGGAAAATCCTGTCGTTTCCATAGAAACGTTACTAGATTTAGAAGGAAATGTCTTAGAACACATAGTATTTCATAGCGGCGCAATATCCGTGTGAATTCGTCAATGTTTGGGAGTGAGGGAAGCAGTAAAGAAAGATTAGTAAATCGGAAATGAGATTGTCGTATCCCAAAAAAAAGTCCTGTCGTTTCCATAGAAACGTTACTTGATTTAGAAGGAGAAGTCATAGAACCCATAGTAATTCATAGCGACGCAATGTCCGTGTGAATTCGTCAATGTTTGGGAGTGAGGGTGCAGTAAAGAAGGATTAGTGGATCGGAAGTAAGATATTCGTATCCCAAAAGAAAATCCTGTCGTTTCCATAGAAACGTTACTCGATTCAGAAGGAAATGTCATAGAACACATAGTACTCGTATTTCATAGCGACGGAATTTCCGTGTGAATTCGTTAATGTGTGGGAGTGAGGGATGCAGTAAAGAAGGATTAGTGGATCGGAAATGAGATTGTCGTATCACAAAAGAAAATCCTGTCGTTTCCATAGAAACGTTACTCGATTTAGAAGGAAATGTCTTAGAACACATAGTACTCGTATTTCATAGCGACGCAATTTCCGTGTCAATTCGTCAATGTGAGGGAGTGAGGGATGCAGTAAAGAAGGATTAGTGGATCGGAAATGAGATTGTCGTATCCCAAAAGAAAATCCTGTCGTTTCCATAGAAACCTTACTCGATTTAGAAGGAAATGTCTTAGAACACATAGTACTCGTATTTCATAGCGACGGAATTTCCGTGTGAATTCGTCAATGTTTGGGAGTGAGGGATGCAGTAAAGAAGGATTAGTGGATCGGGAACGAGATTGTCGTATCCCAAAAGAAAATCCTGTCGTTTCCATAGAAACGTTACTCGATTTAGAAGGAAATGTCTTAGAACACATAGTATTTCATAGCGACGCAATTTCCGTGTGAATTCGTCAAAGTTTGGGAGTGAATGATGCAGTAAAGAAGGATTAGTGGATCGGAAATGTGATTGTCGTATCCCAAAAGAAAATCCTGTCGTTTCCATAGAAACGTTACTCGATTTAGAAGGAAATGTCTTAGAACACATAGTATTTCAGAGCGACGCAATTTCCCTGTGAATTCGTCAATGTTTGGGAGTGAGGGATGCAGTAAAGAAGGATTAGTGGATCGGAAATGTGATTGTCGTATCCCAAAAGAAAATCCTGTCGTTTCCATAGAAACGTTTCTCGATTTAGAAGGAAATGTCTTAGAACAAATAGTACTCGTATTTCATAGCGAAGCAATTTCCGTGTGAATTCGTCAATGTGTGAGAGTGAGGGATGCAGTAAAGAAGGATTAGTGGATCGGAAATGAGATTGTCGTATCCCAAAAGAAAATCCTGTCGTTTCCATAGAAACGATACTCGATTTAAAAGGAAATGTCTTAGAACACATAGTATTTTATAGCGAAGCAATTTCCGTGTGAATTCGTCAATGTTTGGGAGTGAGGGATGCAGTAAAGAAGGATTAATGGATTGGAAATGAGATTGTCGTATCGCAAAAAAGAATCCTGTCGTTTTCATAGAAACATTACTTGATTTAGAAGGAGAAGTCATAGAACCCATAGTAATTCATAGCGACGCAATTTCCGTGTGAATTCGTCAATGTGTGGGGGTGAGGGATGCAGTAAAGAAGGATTAGTGGATCGGAAATGTGATTGTCGTATCCCAAAAGAAAATCCTGTCTTTTAAATAGAAACGTTACTCGATTTAGAAGGAAATGTCTTAGAACACATAGTATTTTATAGCGACGCAATTTCCGCGTGAATTCGTCACTGTTTGGGAGTGAGGAATGCAGTAAAGAATGATTAGTGGATCGGAAATGTGATTGTCGTATCCCAAAAGAAAATCCTGTCGTTTCCATAGAAACGTTGCTCGATTTAGAAGGAATTGTCTTAGAACACATAGTACTCGTATTTCATAGCGACGGAATTTCCATGTGAATTTGTCAATGTTTGGGAGTGAAGGATGCAGTAAAGAAGGATTAGTGGATCGGAAATGAGATTGTCGTATCCCAAAGGAAAATCCTGTCGTTTCCATAGAAACGTTACTAGATTTAGAAGGAAATGTCTTAGAACAAATAGTATTTCATAGCGGCGCAATATCCGTGTGAATTCGCCAATGTTTGGGAGTGAGGGATGCAGTAAAGAAAGATTAGTGGATCGGAAATGAGATTGTCGTTTCCCAAAAAAAAGTCCTGTCGTTTCCATAGAAACGTTACTTGATTTAGATGGAGAAGTCATAGAACCCATAGTAATTCATAGCGACGCAATGTCCGTGTGAATTCGTCAATGTTTGGGAGTGAGGGTGCAGTAAAGAAGGATTAGTGGATCGGAAGTAAGATATTCGTATCCCAAAAGAAAATCCTGTCGTTTCCATAGAAACGTTACTCGATTCAGAAGGAAATGTCATAGAACACATAATACTCGTATTTCATAACGACGGAATTTCCGTGTGAATTCGTTAATGTGTGGGAGTGAGGGATGCAGTAAAGAAGGATTAGTGGATCGGAAATGAGATTGTCGTATCCCAAAAGAAAATCCTGTCGTTTCCATAGAAACGTTACTCGATTTAGAAGGAAATGTCTTAGAACACATAGTACTCGTATTTCACAGCGACGCAATTTCCGTGTGAATTCGTCAATGTGAGGGAGTGAGGGATGCAGTAAAGAAGGATTAGTGGATCGGAAATGAGATTGTCATATCCCAAAAGAAAATCCTGTCGTTTCCATAGAAACCTTACTCGATTTAGAAGGAAATGTCTTAGAACACATAGTACTCGTATTTCATAGCGACGGAATTTCCGTGTGAATTCGTCAATGTTTGGGAGTGAGGGATGCAGTAAAGAAGGATTAGTGGATCGGGAATGAGATTGTCGTATCCCAAAAGAAAATCCTGTCGTTTCCATAGAAACGTTACTCGATTTAGAAGGAAATGTCTTAGAACACATAGTACTCGTATTTCATAGCGACGCAATTTCCGTGTGAATTCGTCAAAGTTTGGGAGTGAGGGATGCAGTAAAGAAGGATTAGTGGATCGGAAATGTGATTGTCGTACCCCATAAAGAAAATCCTGTCGTTTCCATAGAAACGTTACTCGATTTAGAAGGAAATATCTTAGAACACATAGTATTTCAGAGCGACGCAATTTCCGTGTGAATTCGTCAATGTTTAGGAGTGAGGGATGCAGTAAAGAAGGATTAGTGGATCGGAAATGTGATTGTCGTATCCCAAAACAAAATCCTGTCGTTTCCATAGAAACGTTACTCGATTTAGAAGGAAATGTCTTAGAACAAATAGTACTCGTATTTCATAGCGAAGCAATTTCCGTGTGAATTCGTCAATGTGTGGGAGTGAGGGATGCAGTAAAGAAGGATTAGTGGATCGGAAATGAGATTGTCGTATCCCAAAAGAAAATCCTGTCGTTTCCATAGAAACGTTACTCGATTTAAATGGAAATGTCTTAGAACACATAGTATTTCATAGCGAAGCAATTTCCGTGTGAATTTCGTCATTGTTTGGGAGTGAGGGATGCAGTAAAGATGGATTAATGGATTGGAAATGAGATTGTCGTATCGCAAAAAAGAATCCTGTCGTTTTCATAGAAACATTACTTGATTTAGAAGGAGAAGTCATAGAACCCATAGTAATTCATAGCGACGCAATTTCCGTGTGAATTCGTCAATGTGTGGGGGTGAGGGATGCAGTAAAGAAGGATTAGTGGATCGGAAATGTGATTGTCGTATTCCAAAAGAAAATCCTGTCTTTTAAATAGAAACGTTACTCGATTTAGAAGGAAATGTCTTAGAACACATAGTATTTCATAGCGACGCAATTTCCGCGTGAATTCGTCACTGTTTGGGAGTGAGGAATGCAGTAAAGAATGATTAGTGGATCGGAAACGTGATTGTCGTATCCCAAAAGAAAATCCTGTCGTTTCCATAGAAACGTTGCTCCATTTAGAAGGAATTGTCTTAGAACACATAGTACTTGTATTTCATAGCGACGGAATTTCCATGTGAATTCGTCAATGTTTGGGAGTGAAGGATGCAGTAAAGAAGGATTAGTGGATCGGAAATGAGATTGTCGTATCCCAAAGGAAAATCCTGTCGTTTCCATAGAAACGTTACTAGATTTAGAAGGAAATGTCTTAGAACACATAGTATTTCATAGCGGCGCAATATCCGTGTGAATTCGTCAATGTTTGGGAGTGAGGGATGCAGTAAAGAAAGATTAGTGGATCGGAAATGAGATTGTCGTATCCCAAAAAAAAGTCCTGTCGTTTCCATAGAAACGTTACTTGATTTAGAAGGAGAAGTCATAGAACCCATAGTAATTCACATCGACGCAATTTCCGTGTGAATTCGTCAATGTGTGGGAGTGAGGGATGCAGTAAAGAAGGATTAGTGGATCGGAAATGTGATTGTCGTATGCCAAAAGAAAATCCTGTCCTTTCCATAGAAACGTTACTCGATTTAGAAGGAAATGTCTTAGAACACATAGTACTCGTATTTCATAGCGACGCAATTTCCGTGTGAATTCGTCAATGTGTGGGAGTGAGGGATGCAGTAAAGAAGGATTAGTGGATCGGAAATAAGATTGTCGTATTCCAAAAGAAAATCCTGTCGTTTCCATAGAAACGTTACTCGATTTAGAAAGAAATGTCATAGAACACATAGTATTTCATAGCGACGCAATTTCCGCGTGAATTCGTCACTGTTTGGGAGTGAGGAATGCAGTAAAGAAGGATTAGTGGATCGGAAATGTGATTGTCGTATCCCAAAAGAAAATCCTGTCGTTTCCATAGAAACGTTACTCGATTTAGAAGGAATTGTCTTAGAACACATAGTACTCGTATTTCATAGCGACGGAATTTCCATGTGAATTCGTCAATGTTTGGGAGTGAAGGATGCAGTAAAGAAGGATTAGTGGATCGGAAATGAGATTGTCGTATCCCAAAGGAAAATCCTGTCGTTTCCATAGAAACGTTACTCGATTTAAAAGGAAATGTCTTAGAACACATAGTATTTCATAGCGACGCAATTTCCGTGTGAATTCGTCAATGTTTGGGAGTGAGGGATGCAGTAAAGAAGGATTAATGGATTGGAAATGAGATTGTCGTATCCCAAAAAAGAGTCCTGTCGTTTCCATAGAAACATTACTTGATTTAGAAGGAGAAGTCATAGAACCCATAGTAATTCATAGCGACGCAATTTCCGTGTGAATTCGTCAATGTGTGGGGGTGAGGGATGCAGTAAAGAAGGATTAGTGGATCGGAAATGAGATTGTCGTATCCCAAAAGAAAATCCTGTCGTTTCCATAGAAACGTTACTCGATTTAAAAGGAAATGTCTTAGAACACATAGTATTTCATAGCGACGCAATATCCGTGTGAATTCGTCAATGTGTGGGAGTGAGGGATGCAGTAAAGAAAGATTAGTGGATCGGAAATGAGATTGTCGTATCCCAAAAGAAAATCCTGTCGTTTCCATAGAAACATTACTCGATTTAAAAGGAAATGTCTTAGAACACATAGTATTTCATAGCGATGCAATTTCCGTGTGAATTCGTCAATGTTTGGGAGTAAGGGATGCAGTAAAGAAGGATTAATGGATTGGAAATGAGATTGTCGTATCCCAAAAGAAAATCCTGTCGTTTCCATAGAAACGTTACTCGATTTAAAAGGAAATGTCTTAGAACACATAGTATTTCATAGCGACGCAATTTCCGTGTGAATTCGTCAATGTGTGGGAGTGAGGGATGCAGTAAAGAAGGATTAGTGGATCGGAAATGTGATTGTCGTATCCCAAAAGAAAATCCTGTCGTTTCCATAGAAACGTTACTCGATTTAAAAGGAAATGTCTTAGAACAGATAGTATTTCATAGCGACGCAATTTCCGTGTGAATTCGTCAATGTGTGGGAGTGAGGGATGAAGTAAAGAAGGATTAGTGGATCGGAAATGAGATTGTCGTATCCCAAAAGAAAATCCTGTCGTTTCCATAGAAACGTTACTCGATTTAGCAGGAAATGTCTTAGAACACATAGTATTTCATAGCGACGCAATTTCCGTGTGAATTCGTCAATGTGTGGGAGTGAGGGATGCAGTAAAGAAGGATTAGTGGATCGGAAATGAGATTGTCGTATCCCAAAAGAAAATCCTGTCGTTTCCATAGAAACGTTACTCGATTTAATAGGAAATGTCTTAGAACACATAGTATTTCATAGCGACGCAATTTCCGTGTGAATTCGTCAATGTTTGGGAGTGAGGGATGCAGTAAAGAAGGATTAATGGATTGGAAATGAGATTGTCGTATCGCAAAAAAGAGTCCTGTCGTTTCCATAGAAACATTACTTGATTTAGAAGGAGAAGTCATAGAACCCATAGTAATTCATAGCGACGCAATTTCCGTGTGAATTCGTCGATGTGTGGGGGTGAGGGATGCAGTAAAGAAGGATTAGTGGATCGGAAATTGTGATTGGCGTATCCCAAAAGAAAATCCTGTCTTTTAAATAGAAACGTTACTCGATTTAGAAGGAAATGTCTTA
The DNA here is from genome assembly GCF_021461385.2 of Schistocerca piceifrons. Lineage (NCBI taxonomy): Eukaryota > Metazoa > Arthropoda > Insecta > Orthoptera > Acrididae > Schistocerca > Schistocerca piceifrons. The sequence continues at coordinate 4,252,202 of NW_025728287.1, forward strand.
GAACACATAGTACTCGTATTTCATGGCGACGCAAATTCCGTGTGAATTCGTCAATGTGAGGGAGTGAGGGATGCAGTAAAGAAGGATTAGTGGATCGGAAATGAGATTGTTGTATCCCAAAAGAAAATCCTGACGTTTCCATAGAAACGTTACTCGATTTAGAAGGAAATGTCTTAGAACACATAGTACTCGTATTTCATAGCGACGGAATTTCCGTGTGAATTCGTCAATGTTTGGGAGTGAGGGATGCAGTAAAGAAGGATTAGTGGATCGGGAATGAGATTGTCGTATCCAAAAGAAAATCCTGTCGTTTCCATAGAAACGTTACTCGATTTAGAAGGAAATGTCTTAGAACACATAGTATTTCAGAGCGACGCAATTTCCGTGTGAATTCGTCAATGTTTGGGAGTGAGGGATGCAGTAAAGAAGGATTAGTGGATCGGAAATGTGATTGTCGTATCCCAAAAGAAAATCCTGTCGTTTCCATAGAAACGTTACTCGATTTAGAAGGAAATGTCTTAGAACAAATAGTACTCGTATTTCATAGCGAAGCAATTTCCGTGTGAATTCGTCAATGTGTGGGAGTGAGGGATGCAGTAAAGAAGGATTAGTGGATCGGAAGTGAGATTGTCGTATCCCAAAAGAAAATCCTGTCGTTTCCATAGAAACGTTACTCGATTTAGAAGGAAATGTCTTAGAACACATAGTACTCGTATTTCATAGCGACGCCATTTCCGTGTGAATACGTCAAAGTTTGGGAGTGAGGGATGCAGTAAAGAAGGATTAGTGGTTCGGAAAAGTGATTGTCGTATCCCAAAAGAAAATCCTGTCGTTTCCATAGAAACGTTACGCGATTTAGAAGTAATGTCTTAGAACACATAGTATTTCAGAGCGACGCAATTTCCGTGTGAATTCGTCAATGTTTGGGAGTGAGGGATGCAGTAAAGAAGGATTAGTGGATCGGAAATGTGATTGTCGTATCCCAAAAGAAAATCCTGTCGTTTCCATAGAAACGTTACTCGATTTAGAAGGAAATGTCTTAGAACAAATAGTACTCGTATTTCATAGCGAAGCAATTTCCGTATGAATTCGTCAATGTGTGGGAGTGAGGGATGCAGTAAAGAAGGATTAGTGGATCGGAAGTGAGATTGTCGTATCCCAAAAGAAAATCCTGTCGTTTCCATAGAAACGTTACTCGATTTAAATGGAAATGTCTTAGAACACATAGTATTTCATAGCGAAGCAATTTCCGTGTGAATTCGTCAATGTTTGGGAGTGAGGGATGCAGTAAAGAAGGATTAATGGATTGGAAATGAGATTGTCGTATCGCAAAAAAGAATCCTGTCGTTTTCATAGAAACATTACTTGATTTAGAAGGAGAAGTCATAGAACCCATAGTAATTCATAGCGACGCAATTTCCGTGTGAATTCGTCAATGTGTGGGGGTGAGGGATGCAGTAAAGAAGGATTAGTGGATCGGAAATGTGATTGTCGTATCCCAAAAGAAAATCCTGTCTTTTAAATAGAAACGTTACTCGATTTAGAAGGAAATGTCTTAGAACACATAGTATTTCATAGCGACGCAATTTCCGCGTGAATTCGTCACTGTTTGGGAGTGAGGAATGCAGTAAAGAATGATTAGTGGATCGGAAATGTGATTGTCGTATCCCAAAAGAAAATCCTGTCGTTTCCATAGAAACGTTGCTCGATTTAGAAGGAATTGTCTTAGAACACATAGTACTCGTATTTCATAGCGACGGAATTTCCATGTGAATTCGTCAATGTTTGGGAGTGAAGGATGCAGTAAAGAAGGATTAGTGGATCGGAATTGAGATTGTCGTATCCCAAAGGAAAATCCTGTCGTTTCCATAGAAACGTTACTAGATTTAGAAGGAAATGTATTAGAACACATAGTATTTCATAGCGGCGCAATATCCGTGTGAATTCGTCAATGTTTGGGAGTGAGGGATGCAGTAAAGAAAGATTAGTGGATCGGAAATGAGATTGTCGTATCCCAAAAAAAAGTCCTGTCGTTTCCATAGAAACGTTACTTGATTTAGAAGGAGAAGTCATAGAACCCATAGTAATTCACATCGACGCAATTTCCGTGTGAATTCGTCAATGTGTGGGAGTGAGGGATGCAGTAAAGAAGGATTAGTGGATCGGAATGAGATTGTCGTATCCCAAAAGAAAATCCTGTCGTTTCCATAGAAACGTTACTCGATTTAAAAGGAAATGTCTTAGAACACATAGTATTTCATAGCGACGCAATTTCCGTGTGAATTCGTCAATGTGTGGGAGTGAGGGATGCAGTAAAGAAGGATTAGTGGATCGGAAATGAGATTGTCGTATCCCAAAAGAAAATCCTGTCGTTTCCATAAAAACGTTACTCGATTTAAAAGGAAATGTCTTAGAACACATAGTATTTCATAGCGATGCAATTTCCGTGTGAATTCGTCAATGTTTGGGAGTAAGGGATGCAGTAAAGAAGGATTAATGGATTGGAAATGAGATTGTCGTATCGCAAAAGAAAATCCTGTCGTTTCCATAGAAACGTTACTCGATTTAAAAGGAAATGTCTTAGAACACATAGTATTTCATAGCGACGCAATTTCCGTGTGAATTCGTCAATGTGTGGGAGTGAGGGATGCAGTAAAGAAGGATTAGTGGATCGGATATGAGATTGTCGTATCCCAAAAGAAAATCCTGTCGTTTCCATAGAAACGTTACTCGATTTAGAAGGAAATGTCTTAGAACACATAGTATTTCAGAGCGACGCAATTTCCGTGTGAATTCGTCAATGTTTGGGAGTGAGGGATGCAGTAAAGAAGGATTAGTGGATCGGAAATGTGATTGTCGTATCCCAAAAGAAAATCCTGTCGTTTCCATAGAAACGTTTCTCGATTTAGAAGGAAATGTCTTAGAACAAATAGTACTCGTATTTCATAGCGAAGCAATTTCCGTGTGAATTCGTCAATGTGTGGGAGTGAGGGATGCAGTAAAGAAGGATTAGTGGATCGGAAATGAGATTGTCGTATCCCAAAAGAAAATCCTGTCGTTTCCATAGAAACGATACTCGATTTAAAAGGAAATGTCTTAGAACACATAGTATTTCATAGCGAAGCAATTTCCGTGTGAATTCGTCAATGTTTGGGAGTGAGGGATGCAGTAAAGAAGGATTAATGGATTGGAAATGAGATTGTCGTATCGCAAAAAAGAATCCTGTCGTTTTCATAGAAACATTACTTGATTTAGAAGGAGAAGTCATTGAACCCATAGTAATTCATAGCGACGCAATTTCCGTGTGAATTCGTCAATGTGTGGGGGTGAGGGATGCAGTAAAGAAGGATTAGTGGATCGGAAATGTGATTGTCGTATCCCAAAAGAAAATCCTGTCTTTTAAATAGAAACGTTACTCGATTTAGAAGGAAATGTCTTAGAACACATAGTATTTTATAGCGACGCAATTTCCGCGTGAATTCGTCACTGTTTGGGAGTGAGGAATGCAGTAATGAATGATTAGTGGATCGGAAATGTGATTGTCGTATCCCAAAAGAAAATCCTGACGTTTCCATAGAAACGTTGCTCGATTTAGAAGGAATTGTCTTAGAACACATAGTACTCGTATTTCATAGCGACGGAATTTCCATGTGAATTTGTCAATGTTTGGGAGTGAAGGATGCAGTAAAGAAGGATTAGTGGATCGGAAATGGGATTGTCGTATCCCAAAGGAAATCCTGTCGTTTCCATAGAAACGTTACTAGATTTAGAAGGAAATGTCTTAGAACACATAGTATTTCATAGCGGCGCAATATCCGTGTGAATTCGCCAATGTTTGGGAGTGAGGGATGCAGTAAAGAAAGATTAGTGGATCGGAAATGAGATTGTCGTATCCCAAAAAAAAGTCCTGTCGTTTCCATAGAAACGTTACTTGATTTAGATGGAGAAGTCATAGAACCCATAGTAATTCACATCGACGCAATTTCCGTGTGAATTCGTCAATGTGTGGAAGTGAGGGATGCAATAAAGAAGGATTAGTGGATCGGAAATGTGATTGTCGTATCCCAAAAGAAAATCCTGTCGTTTCCATAGAAACGTTACTCGATTTAGAAGGAAATGTCTTAGAACACATAGTACTCGTATTTCATAGCGACGCAATTTCCGTGTGAATTCGTCAATGTGTGGGAGTGAGGGATGCAGTAAAGAAGGATTAGTGGATCGGAAATAAGGTTGTCGTATCCAAAAAGAAAATCCTGTCGTTTCCATAGAAACGTTACTCGATTTAGAAAGAAATGTCTTAGAACACATAGTATTTCATAGCGACGCAATTTCCGCGTGAATTCGTCACTGTTTGGGAGTGAGGAATGCAGTAAAGAAGGATTAGTGGATCGGAAATGTGATTGTCGTATCCCAAAAGAAAATCCTGTCGTTTCCATAGAAACGTTACTCGATTTAGAAGGAATTGTCTTAGAACACATAGTACTCGTATTTCATAGCGACGGAATTTCCATGTGAATTCGTCAATGTTTGGGAGTGAAGGATGCAGTAAAGAAGGATTAGTGGATCGGAAATGAGATTGTCGTATCCCAAAGGAAAATCCTGTCGTTTCCATAGAAACGTTACTCGATTTAAATGGAAATGTCTTAGAACACATAGTATTTCATAGCGACGCAATTTCCGTGTGAATTCGTCAATGTTTGGGAGTGAGGGATGCAGTAAAGAAGGATTAATGGATTGGAAATGAGATTGTCGTATCCCAAAAAAGAGTCCTGTCGTTTCCATAGAAACATTACTTGATTTAGAAGGAGAAGTCATAGAACCCATAGTAATTACTAGCGACGCAATTTCCGTGTGAATTCGTCAATGTGTGGGGGTGAGGGATGCAGTAAAGAAGGATTAGTGGATCGGAAATGAGATTGTCGTATCCCAAAAGAAAATCCTGTCGTTTCCATAGAAACGTTACTCGATTTAAAAGGAAATGTCTTAGAACACATAGTATTTCATAGCGACGCAATTTCCGTGTGAATTCGTCAATGTGTGGGAGTGAGGGATGCAGTAAAGAAGGATTAGTGGATCGGAAATGAGATTGTCGTATCCCAAAAGAAAATCCTGTCGTTTCCACAGAAACGTTACTTGATTTAAAAGGAAATGTCTTAGAACACATAGTATTTCGTAGCGATGCAATTTCCGTGTGAATTCGTCAATGTTTGGGAGTAAGGGATGCAGTAAAGAAGGATTAATGGATTGGAAATGAGATTGTCGAATCCCAAAAGAAAATCCTGTCGTTTCCATAGAAACGTTACTCGATTTAGAAGGAAATGTCCTAGAACACATAGTATTTCATAGCGACGCATTTTCCGTGTGAATTCGTCAATGTTTGGGAGTGAGGGATGCAGTAAAGAAGGATTAGTGGATCGGAAATGTGATTGTCGTATCCCAAAAGAAAATCCTGTCGTTTCCATAGAAACGTTACTCGATTTAGAAGGAAATGTCTTAGAACACATAGTACTCGTATTTCATAGCGACGAAATTTCCGTGTGAATTCATCAATGTGTGGGAGTGAGGGATGCAGTAAAGAAGGATTAGTGGATCGGAAATGAGATTGTCGTATCCCAAAAGAAAATCCTTTCGTTTCCATAGAAACGTTACTCGATTTAGAAGGAATTGTCTTAGAACACATAGTATTTCATAGCGACGCAATTTCCGTGTGAATTCGTCAATGTTTGGGAGTGAGGGATGCAGTATAGAAGGATTAGTGGATCGGAAATGAGATTGTCGTATCCCAAAAAGAAGTCCTGTCGTTTCCATAGAAACGTTACTTGATATAGAAGGAGAAGTCATAGAACCCATAGTAATTCATAGCGACGCAATGTCCGTGTGAATTCGTCAATGTTTGGGAGTGAGGGTGCAGTAAAGAAGGATTAGTGGATCGGAAGTAAGATATTCGTATCCCAAAAGAAAATCCTGTCGTTTCCATATAAACGTTACTCGATTCAGAAGGAAATGTCATAGAACACATAGTACTCGTATTTCATAACGACGGAATTTCCGTGTGAATTCGTTAATGTGTGGGAGTGAGGGATGCAGTAAAGAAGGATTAGTGGATCGGAAATGAGATTGTCGTATCCCAAAAGAAAATCCTGTCGTTTCCATAGAAACGTTACTCGATTTAGAAGGAAATGTCATAGAACACATAATACTCGTATTTCACAGCGACGCAATTTCCGTGTGAATTCGTCAATGTGAGGGAGTGAGGGATGCAGTAAAGAAGGATTAGTGGATCGGAAATGAGATTGTCATATCCCAAAAGAAAATCCTGTCGTTTCCATAGAAACCTTACTCGATTTAGAAGGAAATGTCTTAGAACACATAGTACTCGTATTTCATAGCGACGGAATTTCCGTGTGAATTCGTCAATGTTTGGGAGTGAGGGATGCAGTAAAGAAGGATTAGTGGATCGGGAATGAGATTGTCGTATCCCAAAAGAAAATCCTGTCGTTTCCATAGAAACGTTACTCGATTTAGAAGGAAATGTCTTAGAACACATAGTACTCGTATTTCATAGCGACGCAATTTCCGTGTGAATTCGTCAAAGTTTGGGAGTGAGGGATGCAGTAAAGAAGGATTAGTGGATCGGAAATGTGATTGTCGTACCCCATAAAGAAAATCCTGTCGTTTCCATAGAAACGTTACTCGATTTAGAAGGAAATGTCTTAGAACACATAGTATTTCAGAGCGACGCAATTTCCGTGTGAATTCGTCAATGTTTGGGAGTGAGGGATGCAGTAAAGAAGGATTAGTGGATCGGAAATGTGATGGTCGTATCCCAAAAGAAAATCCTGTCGTTTCCATAGAAACGTTACTCGATTTAGAAGGAAATGTCTTAGAACAAATAGTACTCGTATTTCATAGCGAAGCAATTTCCGTGTGAATTCGTCAATGTGTGGGAGTGAGGGATGCAGTAAAGAAGGATTAGTGGATCGGAAATGAGATTGTCGTATCCCAAAAGAAAATCCTGTCGTTTCCATAGAAACGTAACTCGATTTAAATGGAAATGTCTTAGAACACATAGTGTTTCATAGCGAAGCAATTTCCGTGTGAATTCGTCAATGTTTGGGAGTGAGGGATGCAGTAAAGATGGATTAATGGATTGGAAATGAGATTGTCGTATCGCAAAAAAGAATCCTGTCGTTTTCATTGAAACATTACTTGATTTAGAAGGAGAAGTCATAGAACCCATAGTAATTCATAGCGACGCAATTTCCGTGTGAATTCGTCAGTGTGTGGGGGTGAGGGATGCAGTAAAGAAGGATTAGTGGATCGGAAATGTGATTGTCGTATCCCAAAAGAAAATCCTGTCTTTTAAATAGAAACGTTACTCGATTTAGAAGGAAATGTCTTAGAACACATAGTATTTCATAGCGACGCAATTTCCGCGTGAATTCGTCACTGTTTGGGAGTGAGGAATGCAGTAAAGAATGATTAGTGGATCGGAAATGTGAGTGTCGTATCCCAAAAGAAAATCCTGTCGTTTCCATAGAAACGTTACTCGATTTAGAAGGAAATGTCTTAGAACACATAGTACTCGTATTTCATAGCGACGCAATTTCCGCGTGAATTCGTCACTGTTTGGGAGTGAGGAATGCAGTAAAGAATGATTAGTGGATCGGAAATGTGATTGTCGTATCCCAAAAGAAAATCCTGTCGTTTCCATAGAAACGTTACTCGATTTAGAAGGAATTGTCTTAGAACACATAGTACTCGTATTTCATAGCGACGGAATTTCCATCTGAATTCGTCAATGTTTGGAAGTGAAGGATGCAGTAAAGAAGGATTAGTGGATCGGAAATGAGATTGTCGTATCCCAAAGGAAAATCCTGTCGTTTCCATAGAAACGTTACTCGATTTAAATGGAAATGTCTTAGAACACATAGTATTTCATAGCGACGCAATTTCCGTGTGAATTCGTCAATGTTTGGGAGTGAGGGATGCAGTAAAGAAGGATTAATGGATTGGAAATGAGATTGTCGTATCCCAAAAAAGAGTCCTGTCGTTTCCATAGAAACATTACTTGATTTAGAAGGAGAAGTCATAGAACCCATAGTAATTACTAGCGACGCAATTTCCGTGTGAATTCGTCAATGTGTGGGGGTGAGGGATGCAGTAAAGAAGGATTAGTGGATCGGAAATGAGATTGTCGTATCCCAAAAGAAAATCCTGTCGTTTCCATAGAAACGTTACTCGATTTAAAAGGAAATGTCTTAGAACACATAGTATTTCATAGCGACGCAATTTCCGTGTGAATTCGTCAATGTGTGGGAGTGAGGGATGCAGTAAAGAAGGATTAGTGGATCGGAAATGAGATTGTCGTATCCCAAAAGAAAATCCTGTCGTTTCCACAGAAACGTTACTCGATTTAAAAGGAAATGTCTTAGAACACATAGTATTTCATAGCGATGCAATTTCCGTGTGAATTCGTCAATGTTTGGGAGTAAGGGATGCAGTAAAGAAGGATTAATGGATTGGAAATGAGATTGTCGTATCCCAAAAGAAAATCCTGTCGTTTCCATAGAAACGTTACTCGATTTAGAAGGAAATGTCCTAGAACACATAGTATTTCATAGCGACGCATTTTCGGTGTGAATTCGTCAATGTTTGGGAGTGAGGGATGCAGTAAAGAAGGATTAGTGGATCGGAAATGTGATTGTCGTATCCCAAAAGAAAATCCTGTCGTTTCCATAGAAACGTTACTCGATTTAGAAGGAAATGTCTTAGAACACATAGTACTCGTATTTCATAGCGACGAAATTTTCGTGTGAATTCATCAATGTGTGGGAGTGAGGGATGCAGTAAAGAAGGATTAGTGGATCGGAAATGAGATTGTCGTATCCCAAAAGAAAATCCTTTCGTTTCCATAGAAACGTTACTCGATTTAGAAGGAATTGTCTTAGAACACATAGTATTTCATAGCGACGCAATTTCCGTGTGAATTCGTCAATGTTTGGGAGTGAGGGATGCAGTATAGAAGGATTAGTGGATCGGAAATGAGATTGTCGTATCCCAAAAAGAAGTCCTGTCGTTTCCATAGAAACGTTACTTGATATAGAAGGAGAAGTCATAGAACCCATAGTAATTCATAGCGACGCAATGTCCGTGTGAATTCGTCAATGTTTGGGAGTGAGGGTGCAGTAAAGAAGGATTAGTGGATCGGAAGTAAGATATTCGTATCCCAAAAGAAAATCCTGTCGTTTCCATATAAACGTTACTAGATTCAGAAGGAAATGTCATAGAACACATAGTACTCGTATTTCATAACGACGGAATTTCCGTGTGAATTCGTTAATGTGTGGGAGTGAGGGATGCAGTAAAGAAGGATTAGTGGATCGGAAATGAGATTGTCGTATCCCAAAAGAAAATCCTGTCGTTTCCATAGAAACGTTACTCGATTTAGAAGGAAATGTCTTAGAACACATAATACTCGTATTTCACAGCGACGCAATTTCCGTGTGAATTCGTCAATGTGAGGGAGTGAGGGATGCAGTAAAGAAGGATTAGTGGATCGGAAATGAGATTGTCATATCCCAAAAGAAAATCCTGTCGTTTCCATAGAAACCTTACTCGATTTAGAAGGAAATGTCTTAGAACACATAGTACTCGTATTTCATAGCGACGGAATTTCCGTGTGAATTCGTCAATGTTTGGGAGTGAGGGATGCAGTAAAGAAGGATTAGTGGATCGGGAATGAGATTGTCGTATCCCAAAAGAAAATCCTGTCGTTTCCATAGAAACGTTACTCGATTTAGAAGGAAATGTCTTAGAACACATAGTACTCGTATTTCATAGCGACGCAATTTCCGTGTGAATTCGTCAAAGTTTGGGAGTGAGGGATGCAGTAAAGAAGGATTAGTGGATCGGAAATGTGATTGTCGTACCCCATAAAGAAAATCCTGTCGTTTCCATAGAAACGTTACTCGATTTAGAAGGAAATGTCTTAGAACACATAGTATTTCAGAGCGACGCAATTTCCGTGTGAATTCGTCAATGTTTGGGAGTGAGGGATGCAGTAAAGAAGGATTAGTGGATCGGAAATGTGGTTGTCGTATCCCAAAAGAAAATCCTGTCGTTTCCATAGAAACGTTACTCGATTTAGAAGGAAATGTCTTAGAACAAATAGTACTCGTATTTCATAGCGAAGCAATTTCCGTGTGAATTCGTCAATGTGTGGGAGTGAGGGATGCAGTAAAGAAGGATTAGTGGATCGGAAATGAGATTGTCGTATCCCAAAAGAAAATCCTGTCGTTTCCAACGAAACGTTACTCGATTTAAATGGAAATGTCTTAGAACACATAGTATTTCATAGCGAAGCAATTTCCGTGTGAATTCGTCAATGTTTGGGAGTGAGGGATGCAGTAAAGATGGATTAATGGATTGGAAATGAGATTGTCGTATCGCAAAAAAGAATCCTGTCGTTTTCATAGAAACATTACTTGATTTAGAAGGAGAAGTCATAGAACCCATAGTAATTCATAGCGACGCAATTTCCGTGTGAATTCGTCAATGTGTGGGGGTGAGGGATGCAGTAAAGAAGGATTAGTGGATCGGAAATGTGATTGTCGTATCCCAAAAGAAAATCCTGTCTTTTAAATAGAAACGTTACTCGATTTAGAAGGAAATGTCTTAGAACACATAGTATTTCATAGCGACGCAATTTCCGCGTGAATTCGTCACTGTTTGGGAGTGAGCAATGCAGTAAAGAATGATTAGTGGATCGGAAATGTGATTGTCGTATCCCAAAAGAAAATCCTGTCGTTTCCATAGAAACGTTGCTCGATTTAGAAGGAATTGTCTTAGAACACATAGTACTCGTATTTCATAGCGACGGAATTTCCATGTGAATTCGTCAATGTTTGGGAGTGAAGGATGCAGTAAAGAAGGATTAGTGGATCGGAAATGAGATTGTCGTATCCCAAAGGAAAATCCTGTCGTTTCCATAGAAACGTTACTAGATTTAGAAGGAAATGTCTTAGAACACATAGTATTTCATAGCGGCGCAATATCCGTGTGAATTCGTCAATGTTTGGGAGTGAGGGATGCAGTAAAGAAAGATTAGTGGATCGGAAATGAGATTGTCGTGTCCCAAAAAAAAGTACTGTCGTTTCCATAGAAACGTTACTTGATTTAGAAGGAGAAGTCATAGGACCCATAGTAATTCACATCGACGCAATTTCCGTGTGAATTCGTCAATGTGTGGGAGTGAGGGATGCAGTAAAGAAGGATTAGTGGATCGGAAATGTGATTGTCGTATCCCAAAAGAAAATCCTGTCGTTTCCATAGAAACGTTACTCGATTTAGAAGGAATTGTCTTAGAACACATAGTACTCGTATTTCATAGCGACGGAATTTCCATGTGAATTCGTCAATGTTTGGGAGTGAAGGATGCAGTAAAGAAGGATTAATGGATTGGAAATGAGATTGTCGTATCCCAAAGGAAAATCCTGTCGTTTCCATAGAAACGTTACTCGATTTAAAAGGAAATGTCTTAGAACACATAGTATTTCATAGCGACGCAATTTCCGTGTGAATTCGTCAATGTTTGGGAGTGAGGGATGCAGTAAAGAAGGATTAATGGATTGGAAATGAGATTGTCGTATCCCAAAAAAGAGTCCTGTCGTTTCCATAGAAACATTACTTGATTTAGAAGGAGAAGTCATAGAACCCATAGTAATTCATAGCGACGCAATTTCTGTGTGAATTCGTCAATGTGTGGGGGTGAGGGATGCAGTAAAGAAGGATTAGTGGATCGGAAATGAGATTGTCGTATCCCAAAAGAAAATCCTGTCGTTTCCATAGAAACGTTACTCGATTTAAAAGGAAATGTCTTAGAACACATAGTATTTCATAGCGACGCAATTTCCGTGTGAATTCGTCAATGTGTGGGAGTGAGGGATGCAGTAAAGAAGGATTAGTGGATCGGAAATGAGATTGTCGTATCCCAAAAGAAAATCCTGTTGTTTCCATAGAAACGTTACTCGATTTAAAAGGAAATGTCTTAGAACACATAGTATTTCATAGCGATGCAATTTCCGTGTGAATTCGTCAATGTTTGGGAGTAAGGGATGCAGTAAAAAAGGATTAATGGATTGGAAATGAGATTGTCGTATCCCAAAAGAAAATCCTGTCGTTTCCATAGAAACGTTACTCGATTTAAAAGGAAATGTCTTAGAACACATAGTATTTCATAGCGACGCAATTTCCGTGTGAATTCGTCAATGTGTGGGAGTGAGGGATGCAGTAAAGAAGGATTAGTGGATCGGAAATGAGATTGTCGTATCCCAAAAGAAAATCCTGTCGTTTCCATAGAAACGTTACTCGATTTAAAAGGAAATGTCTTAGAACAGATAGTATTTCATAGCGACGCAATTTCCGTGTGAATTCGTCAATGTGTGGGAGTGAGGGATGCAGTAAAGAAGGATTAGTGGATCGGAAATGAGATTGTCGTATCCCAAAAGAAAATCCTGTCGTTTCCATAGAAACGTTACTCGATTTAGAAGGAAATGTCTTAGAACACATAGTACTCGTATTTCATAGCGACGCAATTTCCGTGTGAATTCGTCAATGTGAGGGAGTGAGGGATGCAGTAAAGAAGGATTAGTGGATCGGAAATGAGATTGTCGTATCCCAAAAGAAAATCCTGACGTTTCCATAGAAACGTTACTCGATTTAGAAGGAAATGTCTTAGAACACATAGTACTCGTATTTCATAGCGACGGAATTTCCGTGTGAATTCGTCAATGTTTGGGAGTGAGGGATGCAGTAAAGAAGGATTAGTGGATCGGGAATGAGATTGTCGTATCCCAAAAGAAAATCCTGTCGTTTCCATTGAAACGTTACTCGATTTAGAAGGAAATGTCTTAGAACACATAGTACTCGTATTTCATAGCGACGCCATTTCCGTGTGAATACGTCAAAGTTTGGGAGTGAGGGATGCAGTAAAGAAGGATTAGTGGATCGGAAAAGTGATTGTCGTATCCCAAAAGAAAATCCTGTCGTTTCCATAGAAACGTTACGCGATTTAGAAGGAAATGTCTTAGAACACATAGTATTTCAGAGCGACGCAATTTCCGTGTGAATTCGTCAATGTTTGGGAGTGAGGGATGCAGTAAAGAAGGATTAGTGGATCGGAAATGTGATTGTCGTATCCCAAAAGAAAATCCTGTCGTTTCCATAGAAACGTTACTCGATTTAGTAGGAAATGTCTTAGAACAAATAGTACTCGTATTTCATAGCGAAGCAATTTCCGTGTGAATTCGTCAATGTGTGGGAGTGAGGGATGCAGTAAAGAAGGATTAGTGGATCGGAAGTGAGATTGTCGTATCCCAAAAGAATATCCTGTCGTTTCCATAGAAACGTTACTCGATTTAAATGGAAATGTCTTAGAACACATAGTATTTCATAGCGAAGCAATTTCCGTGTGAATTCGTCAATGTTTGGGAGTGAGGGATGCAGTAAAGAAGGATTAATGGATTGGAAATGAGATTGTCGTATCGCAAAAAAGAATCCTGTCGTTTTCATAGAAACATTACTTGATTTAGAAGGAGAAGTCATAGAACCCATAGTAATTCATAGCGACGCAATTTCCGTTTGAATTCGTCAATGTGTGGGGGTGAGGGATGCAGTAAAGAAGGATTAGTGGATCGGAAATGTGATTGTCGTATCCCAAAAGGAAATCCTGTCTTTTAAATAGAAACGTTACTCGATTTAGAAGGAAATGTCTTAGAACACATAGTATTTCATAGCGACGCAATTTCCGCGTGAATTCGTCACTGTTTGGGAGTGAGGAATGCAGTAAAGAATGATTAGTGGATCGGAGATGTGATTGTCGTATCCCAAAAGAAAATCCTGTCGTGTCCATAGAAACGTTGCTCGATTTAGAAGGAATTGTCTTAGAACACATAGTACTCGTATTTCATAGCGACGGAATTTCCATGTGAATTCGTCAATGTTTGGGAGTGAAGGATGCAGTAAAGAAGGATTAGTGGATCGGAATTGAGATTGTCGTATCCCAAAGGAAAATCCTGTCGTTTCCATAGAAACGTTACTAGATTTAGAAGCAAATGTCTTAGAACACATAGTATTTCATAGCGGCGCAATATCCGTGTGAATTCGTCAATGTTTGGGAGTGAGGGATGCAGTAAAGAAAGATTAGTGGATCGGAAATGAGATTGTCGTATCCCAAAAAAAAGTCCTGTCGTTTCCATAGAAACGTTACTTGATTTAGAAGGAGAAGTCATAGAACCCATAGTAATTCACATCGACGCAATTTCCGTGTGAATTCGTCAATGTGTGGGAGTGAGGGATGCAGTAATGAAGGATTAGTGGATCGGAAATGTGATTGTCGTATGCCAAAAGAAAATCCTGTCGTTTCCATAGAAACGTTACTCGATTTAGAAGGAAATGTCTTAGAACACATAGTACTCGTATTTCATAGCGACGCAATTTCCGTGTGAATTCGTCAATGTGTGGGAGTGAGGGATGCAGTAAAGAAGGATTAGTGGATCGGAAATAAGATTGTCGTATCCCAAAAGAAAATCCTGTCGTTTCCATGGAAACGTTACTCGATTTAGAAAGAAATGTCTTAGAACACATAGTATTTCATAGCGACGCAATTTCCGCGTGAATTCGTCACTGTTTGGGAGTGAGCAATGCAGTAAAGAAGGATTAGTGGTTCGGAAATGTGATTGTCGTATCCCAAAAGAAAATCCTGTCGTTTCCATAGAAACGTTACTCGATTTAGAAGGAATTGTCTTAGAACACATAGTACTCGTATTTCATAGCGACGGAATTTCCATGTGAATTCGTCAATGTTTGGGAGTGAAGGATGCAGTAAAGAAGGATTAGTGGATCGGAATTGAGATTGTCGTATCCCAAAGGAAAATCCTGTCGTTTCCATAGAAACGTTACTCGATTTAAAAGGAAATGTCTTAGAACACATAGTATTTCATAGCGACGCAATTTCCGTGTGAATTCGTCAATGTTTGGGAGTGGGGGATGCAGTAAAGAAGGATTAATGGATTGGAAATGAGATTGTCGTATCCCAAAAAAGAGTCCTGTCGTTTCCATAGAAACATTACTTGATTTAGAAGGAGAAGTCATAGAACCCATAGTAATTCATAGCGACGCAATTTCCGTGTGAATTCGTCAATGTGTGGGGGTGAGGGATGCAGTAAAGAAGGATTAGTGGATCGGAAATGAGATTGTCGTATCCCAAAAGAAAATCCTGTCGTTTCCATAGAAACGTTACTCGATTTAAAAGGAAATGTCTTAGAACACATAGTATTTCATAGCGACGCAATTTCCGTGTGAATTCGTCAATGTGTGGGAGTGAGGGATGCAGTAAAGAAGGATTAGTGGATCGGAAATGAGATTGTCGTATCCCAAAAGAAAATCCTGTCGTTTCCATAAAAACGTTACTCGATTTAAAAGGAAATGTCTTAGAACACATAGTATTTCATAGCGATGCAATTTCCGTGTGAATTCGTCAATGTTTGGGAGTAAGGGATGCAGTAAAGAAGGATTAATGGATTGGAAATGAGATTGTCGTATCGCAAAAGAAAATCCTGTCGTTTCCATAGAAACGTTACTCGATTTAAAAGGAAATGTCTTAGAACACATAGTATTTCATAGCGACGCAATTTCCGTGTGAATTCGTCAATGTGTGGGAGTGAGGGATGCAGTAAAGATGGATTAGTGGATCGGAAATGAGATTGTCGTATCCCAAAAGAAAATCCTGTAGTTTCCATAGAAACGTTACTCGATTTAAAAGGAAATGTCTTAGAACACATAGTATTTCATAGCGACGCAATTTCCGTGTGAATTCGTCAATGTGTGGGAGTGAGGGATGCTGTAAAGAGGGATTAGTGGATCGGAAATGAGATTGTCGTATCCCAAAAGAAAATCCTGTCGTTTCCATAGAAACGTTACTCGATTTAGCAGGAAATGTCTTAGAACACATAGTATTTCATAGCGACGCAATTTCCGTGTGAATTCGTCAATGTGTGGGAGTGAGGGATGCAGTAAAGAAGGATTAGTGGATCGGAAATGTGATTGTCGTATCCCAAAAGAAAATCCTGTCTTTTAAATAGAAACGTTACTCGATTTAGAAGGAAATGTCTTAGAACACATAGTACTCGTATTTCATAGCGACGCAATTTCCGTGTGAATTCGTCAATGTGAGGGAGTGAGGGATGCAGTAAAGAAGGATTAGTGGATCGGAAATGAGATTGTCGTATCCCAAAAGAAAATCCTGACGTTTCCATAGAAACGTTACTCGATTTAGAAGGAAATGTCTTAGAACACATAGTACTCGTATTTCATAGCGACGGAATTTCCGTGTGAATTCGTCAATGTTTGGGAGTGAGGGATGCAGTAAAGAAGGATTAGTGGATCGGGAATGAGATTGTCGTATCCCAAAAGAAAATCCTGTCGTTTCCATAGAAACGTTACTCGATTTAGAAGGAAATGTCTTAGAACACATAGTACTCGTATTTCATAGCGACGCCATTTCCGTGTGAATTCGTCAAAGTTTGGGAGTGAGGGATGCAGTAAAGAAGGATTAGTGGATGGGAAATGTGATTGTCGTATCCCAAAAGAAAATCCTGTCGTTTCCATAGAAACGTTACGCGATTTAGAAGGAAATGTCTTAGAACACATAGTATTTCAGAGCGACGCAATTTCCGTGTGAATTCGTCAATGTTTGGGAGTGAGGGATGCAGTAAAGAAGGATTAGTGGATCGGAAATGTGATTGTCGTATCCCAAAAGAAAATCCTGTCGTTTCCATAGAAACGTTACTCGATTTAGAAGGAAATGTCTTAGAACAAATAGTACTCGTATTTCATAGCGAAGCAATTTCCGTGTGAATTCGTCAGTGTGTGGGAGTGAGGGATGCAGTAAAGAAGGATTAGTGGATCGGAAATGAGATTGTCGTATCCCAAAAGAAAATCCTGTCGTTTCCATAGAAAAGTTACTCGATTATAAGGAAATGTCCTTGAACACATAGTATTTCATAGCGACGCAATTTCCGTGTGAATTCGTCAATGTTTGGGAGTGAGGGATGCAGTAAAGAAGGATTAGTGGATAGGAAATGTGATTGTCGTATCCCAAAAGAAAATCCTGTCGTTTCCATAGAAACGTTACTCGATTTAGAAGGAAATGTCTTAGAACACATAGTACTCGTATTTCATAGCGACGGAATTTCCGTGTGAATTCGTCAATGTGTGGGAGTGAGGGATGCAGTAAAGAAGGATTTGTGGATCGGAAATGAGATTGTCGTATCCCAAAAGAAAATCCTGTCGTTTCCATAGAAACGTTACTCGATTTAGAAGGAAATGTCTTAAAACACATAGTACTCGTATTTCATAGCGACGCAATTATCGTGTGAATTCGTCAATGTGAGGGAGTAAGGGATGCAGTAAAGAAGGATTAGTGGATCGGAAATGAGATTGTCGTATCCCAAAAGAAAATCCTGTCGTTTCCATAGAAACGTTACTCGATTTAGAAGGAAATCTCTTAGAACACATAGTACTCGTATTTCATAGCGACGCAATTTCCGTGTGAATTCGTCAATGTTTGGGAGTGAGGGATGCAGTAAAAAAGGATTAGTGGATCGGAAATGTAATTGTCGTATCCCAAAAGAAAATCCTGTCGTTTCCATAGAAACGTTACTCGATTTAGAAGGAAATGTCTTAGAACACATAGTATTTCATAGCGACGCAATTTCCGTGTGAATTCGTCAATGTTTGGGAGTGAGGGATGCAGTAAAGAAGGATTAATGGATTGGAAATGAGATTGTCGAATCCCAAAAAAGAGTCCTGTCGTTTCCATAGAAACATTACTTGATTTAGAAGGAGAAGTCATAGAACCCATAGTAATTCATAGCGACGCAATTTCCGTGTGAATTCGTCATGGTGTGGGGGAGAGGGATGCAGTAAAGAAGGATTAGTGGATCGGAAATGAGATTGTCGTATCCCAAAAGAAAATCCTGTCGTTTCCATAGAAACGTTACTCGATTTAAAAGGAAATGTCTTAGAACACATAGTATTTCATAGCGACGCAATTTCCGTGTGAATTCGTCAATGTGTGGGAGTGAGGGATGCAGTAAAGAAGGATTAGTGGATCGGAAATGAGATTGTCGTATCCCAAAAGGAAATCCTGTCGTTTCCATAAAAACGTTACTCGATTTAAAAGGAAATGTCTTAGAACACATAGTATTTCATAGCGATGCAATTTCCGTGTGAATTCGTCAATGTTTGGGAGTAAGGGATGCAGTAAAGAAGGATTAATGGATTGGAAATGAGATTGTCGTATCGCAAAAGAAAATCCTGTCGTTTCCATAGAAACGTTACTCGATTTAAAAGGAAATGTCTTGGAACACATAGTATTTCATAGCGACGCAATTTCCGTGTGAATTCGTCAATGTGTGGGAGTGAGGGATGCAGTAAAGAAGGATTAGTGGATCGGAAATGAGATTGTCGTATCCCAAAAGAAAATCCTGTCGTTTCCATAGAAACGTTACTCGATTTAAAAGGAAATGTCTTAGAACACATAGTATTTCATAGCGACGCAATTTCCGTGTGAATTCGTCAATGTGTGGGAGTGAGGGATGCAGTAAAGAAGGATTAGTGGATCGGAAATGAGATTGTCGTATCCCAAAAGAAAATCCTGTCGTTTCCATAGAAACGTTACTCGATTTAGCAGGAAATGTCTTAGAACACATAGTATTTCATAGCGACGCAATTTCCGTGTGAATTCGTCAATGTGTGGGAGTGAGGGATGCAGTAAAGAAGGACTAGTGGATCGGAAATGAGATTGTCGTATCCCAAAAGAAAATCCTGTCGTTTCCATAGAAACGTTACTCGATTTAAAAGGAAATGTCTTAGAACACATAGTATTTCATAGCGACGCAAATTCCGTGTGAATTCGTCAATGTTTGGGAGTGAGGGATGCAGTAAAGAAGGATTAATGGATTGGAAATGAGATTGTCGTATCGCAGAAAAGAGTCCTGTCGTTTCCATAGAAACATTACTTGATTTAGAAGGAGAAGTCATAGAACCCATAGTAATTCATAGCGACGCAATTTCCGTGGGAATTCGTCGATGTGTGGGGGTGAGGGATGCAGTAAAGAAGGATTAGTGGATCGGAAATGAGATTGTCGTATCCCAAAAGAAAATCCTGTCGTTTCCATAGAAACGTTACTCGATTTAGAAGGAAATCTCTTAGAACACATAGTACTCGTATTTCATAGCGACGCAATTTCCGTGTGAATTCGTCAATGTTTGGGAGTGAGGGATGCAGTAAAAAAGGATTAGTGGATCGGAAATGTAATTGTCGTATCCCAAAAGAAAATCCTGTCGTTTCCATAGAAACGTTACTCGATTTAGAAGGAAATGTCTTAGAACACATAGTGTTTCATAGCGACGCAATTTCCGTGTGAATTCGTCAATGTTTGGGAGTGAGGGATGCA
Organism: Schistocerca piceifrons; assembly: GCF_021461385.2. Lineage (NCBI taxonomy): Eukaryota > Metazoa > Arthropoda > Insecta > Orthoptera > Acrididae > Schistocerca > Schistocerca piceifrons. The sequence goes on from NW_025728287.1 coordinate 4,271,722, forward strand.
GTAAAGAAGGATTAATGGATTGGAAATGAGATTGTCGTATCCCAAAAAAGAGTCCTGTCGTTTCCATAGAAACATTACTTGATTTAGAAGGAGAAGTCATAGAACCCATAGTAATTCATAGCGACGCAATTTCCGTGTGAATTCGTCAATGTGTGGGGGTGAGGGATGCAGTAAAGAAGGATTAGTGGATCGGAAATGAGATTGTCGTATCCCAAAAGAAAATCCTGTCGTTTCCATAGAAACGTTACTCGATTTAAAAGGAAATGTCTTAGAACACATAGTATTTCATAGCGACGCAATTTCCGTGTGAATTCGTCAATGTGTGGGAGTGAGGGATGCAGTAAAGAAGGATTAGTGGATCGGAAATGAGATTGTCGTATCCCAAAAGAAAATCCTGTCGTTTCCATAAAAACGTTACTCGATTTAAAAGGAAATGTCTTAGAACACATAGTATTTCATAGCGATGCAATTTCCGTGTGAATTCGTCAATGTTTGGGAGTAAGGGATGCAGTAAAGAAGGATTAATGGATTGGAAATGAGATTGTCGTATCGCAAAAGAAAATCCTGTCGTTTCCATAGAAACGTTACTCGATTTAAAAGGAAATGTCTTAGAACACATAGTATTTCATAGCGACGCAATTTCCGTGTGAATTCGTCAATGTGTGGGAGTGAGGGATGCAGTAAAGGAGGATTAGTGGATCGGAAATGAGATTGTCGTATCCCAAAAGAAAATCCTGTTGTTTCCATAGAAACGTTACTCGATTTAAAAGGAAATGTCTTAGAACACATAGTATTTCATAGCGACACAATTTCCGTGTGAATTCGTCAATGTGTGGGAGTGAGGGATGCAGTAAAGAAGGATTAGTGGATCGGAAATGAGATTGTCGTATCCCAAAAGAAAATCCTGTCGTTTCCATAGAAACGTTACTCGATTTAGCAGGAAATGTCTTAGAACACATAGTATTTCATAGCGACGCAATTTTCGTGTGAATTCGTCAATGTGTGGGAGTGAGGGATGCAGTAAAGAAGGATTAGTGGATCGGAAATGAGATTGTCGTATCCCAAAAGAAAATCCTGTCGTTTCCATAGAAACGTTACTCGATTTAACAGGAAATGTCTTAGAACACATAGTATTTCATAGCGACGCAATTTCCGTGAGAATTCGTCAATGTTTGGGAGTGAGGGATGCAGTAAAGAAGGATTAATGGATTGGAAATGAGATTGTCGTATCGCAAAAAAGAGTCCTGTCGTTTCCATAGAAACATTACTTGATTTAGAAGGAAATGTCTTAGAACACATAGTATTTCAGAGCGACGCAATTTCCGTGTGAATTCGTCAATGTTTGGGAGTGAGGGATGCAGTAAAGAAGGATTAGTGGATCGGAAATGTGATTGTCGTATCCCAAAAGAAAATCCTGTCGTTTCCATAGAAACGTTACTCGATTTAGAAGGAAATGTCTTAGAACAAATAGTACTCGTATTTCATAGCGAAGCAATTTCCGTGTGAATTCGTCAATGTGTGGGAGTGAGGGATGCAGTAAAGAAGGATTAGTGGATCGGAAATGAGATTGTCGTATCCCAAAAGAAAATCCTGTCGTTTCCATAGAAACGTTACTCGATTTAGAAGGAAATGTCCTAGAACACATAGTATTTCATAGCGACGCAATTTCCGTGTGAATTCGTCAATGTTTGGGAGTGAGGGATGCAGTAAAGAAGGATTAGTGGATAGGAAATGTGATTGTCGTATCCCAAAAGAAAATCCTGTCGTTTCCATAGAAACGTTACTCGATTTAGAAGGAAATGTCTTAGAACACATAGTACTCGTATTTCATAGCGACGGAATTTCCGTGTGAATTCGTCAATGTGTGGGAGTGAGGGATGCAGTAAAGAAGGATTTGTGGATCGGAAATGAGATTGTCGTATCCCAAAAGAAAATCCTGTCGTTTCCATAGAAACGTTACTCGATTTAGAAGGAAATGTCTTAGAACACATAGTACTCGTATTTCATAGCGACGCAATTTCCGTGTGAATTCGTCAATGTGAGGGAGTAAGGGATGCAGTAAAGAAGGATTAGTGGATCGGAAATGAGATTGTCGTATCCCAAAAGAAAATCCTGTCGTTTCCATAGAAACGTTACTCGATTTAGAAGGAAATCTCTTAGAACACATAGTACTCGTATTTCATAGCGACGCAATTTCCGTGTGAATTCGTCAATGTTTGGGAGTGAGGGATGCAGTAAAAAATGATTAGTGGATCGGAAAAGTAATTGTCGTATCCCAAAAGAAAATCCTGTCGTTTCCATAGAAACGTTACTCGATTTAGAAGGAAATGTCTTGGAACACATAGTACTCGTATTTCATAGCGACGCAATTTCCGTGTGAATTCGTCAATGTTTGGGAGTGAGGGATGCAGTAAAGAAGGATTAGTGGATCGGAAATGTGATTGTCGTATCCCAAAAGAAAATCCTGTCGTTTCCATGGAAACGTTACTCGATTTAGAAGGAAATCTCTTAGAACACATAGTACTCGTATTTCATAGCGACGGAATTTCCGTGTGAATTCGTCAATGTGTGGGAGTGAGGGATGCAGTAAAGGAGGATTAGTGGATCGGGAATGAGAATGTCGTATCCCAAAAGAAAACCCTGTCGTTTCCATAGAAACGTTACTCGATTTAGAAGGAGAAGTCATAGAACCCATAGTAATTCATAGCGACGCAATTTCCGTGTGAATTCGTCAATGTTTGGGAGTGAGGGATGCAGTAATGAATTATTAGTGGATCGGAAATGTGATTGACGTATCCCAAAAGAAAATCCTGTCGTTTCCATAGAAACGTTACTCGATTTAGAAGGAAATGTGTTAGAACACATAGTATTTCATAGCGACGCAATTTCCGTGTGAATTCGTCAATGTGTGGGAGTGAGGGATGCAGTAAAGAAGGATTAGTGGATCGGAAATGAGATTGTCGTATCCCAAAAGAAAATCCTGTCGTTTCCATAGAAACGTTACTCGATTTAAAAGGAAATGTCTTAGAACACATAGTATTTCATAGCGACGCAATTTCCGTGTGAATTCGTCAATGTGTATTAGTGAGGGATGCAGTAAAGAAGGATTAGTGGATCGGAAATGAGATTGTCGTATCCCAAAAGAAAATCCTGTCGTTTCCATAGAAACGTTACTCGATTTAAAAGGAAATGTCTTAGAACACATAGTATTTCATAGCGACGCAATTTCCGTGTAAATTCGTCAATGTGTGGGAGTGAGGGATGCAGTAAAGAAGGATTAGTGGATCGGAAATGAGATTGTCGTATCCCAAAAGAAAATCCTGTCGTTTCCATAGAAACGTTACTCGATTTAGCAGGAAATGTCTTACAACACATAGTATTTCATAGCGACGCAATTTCCGTGTGAACTCGTCAATGTGTGGGAGTGAGGGATGCAGTAAAGAAGGATTAGTGGATCGGAAATGAGATTGTCGTATCCCAAAAGAAAATCCTGTCGTTTCCATAGAAAAGTTACTCGATTTAAAAGGAAATGTCTCAGAACACATAGTATTTCATAGCGACGCAATTTCCGTGTGAATTCGACAATGTGTGGGAGTGAGGGATGCAGTAAAGAAGGATTAGTGGATCGGAAATGAGATTGTCGTATCCCAAAAGAAAATCCTTTCGTTTCCATAGAAACGTTACTCGATTTAGCAGGAAATGTCTTAGAACACATAGTATTTTTTAGCGACGCAATTTCCGTGTGAACTCGTCAATGTGTGGGAGTTAGGGATGCAGTAAAGAAGGATTAGTGGATCGGAAATGAGATTGACGTATCCCAAAAGAAAATCCTGTCGTTTCCATAGAAACGTTACTCGATTTAAAAGGAAATGTCTTAGAACACATAGTATTTCATAGCGACGCAATTTCCGTGTGAATTCGTCAATGTTTGGGAGTGAGGGATGCAGTAAAGAAGGATTAATGGATTGGAAATGAGATTGTCGTATCCCAAAAAAGAGTCCTGTCGTTTCCATAGAAACATTACTTGATTTAGAAGGAGAAGTGTGTGTGTGTGAAATCTTATGGGACTTAACTGCTAAGGTCATCAGTCCCTAAGCTTACACACTACATAACCTAAATTAACCTAAGGACAAACACACACACCCATGCCCGAGGGAGGACTCGAACCGCCGCCGGGATCAGCCGCACAGTCCATGACTGCAGCGCCTAGACCGCTCGGCTAATCCTGCGCGGCAGAAGGAGAAGTCATAGAACCCATAGTAATTCATAGCGACGCAATTTCCGTGTGATTTCGTCAATGTGTGGGGATGAGGGATGCAGTAAAGAAGGATTAGTGGATCGGAAATGAGATTGTCGTATCCCAAAAGAAAATCCTGTCGTTTCCATAGAAACGTTACTCGATTTAAAAGGAAATGTCTTAGAACACATAGTACTTCATAGCGATGCAATTTCCGTGTGAATTCGTCAATGTTTGGGAGTGAGGGATGCAGTAAAGTAGGATTAATGGATTGGAAATGAGATTGTCGTATCCCAAAAGAAAATCCTGTCGTTTCCATAGAAACGTAACTCGATTTAAAAGGAAATGTCTTAGAACACATAGTATTTCATAGCGACGGAATTTCCGTGTGAATTCGTCAATGTGTGGGAGTGAGGGATGCAGTAAAGAAGGATTAGTGGATCGGAAATGTGATTGTCGTATCCCAAAAGAAAATCCTGTCGTTTCCATAGAAACGTTACTCGATTTAGAAGGAAATGTCTTAGAACAAATAGTACTCGTATTTCATAGCGAAGCAATTTCCGTGTGAATTCGTCAATGTGTGGGAGTGAGGGATGCAGTAAAGAAGGATTAGTGGATCGGAAATGAGATTGTCGTATCCCAAAAGAAAATCCTGTCGTTTCCGTAGAAACGTTACTCGATTTAGCAGGAAATGTCTTAGAACACATAGTATTTCATAGCGACGCAATTTCCGTGTGAATTCGTCAATGTGTGGGAGTGAGGGATGCAGTAAAGAAAGATTAGTGGATCGGAAATGAGATTGTCGTATCCCAAAAGAAAATCCTGTCGTTTCCATAGAAACGTTACTCGATTTAAAAGGAAATGTCTTAGAACACATAGTATTTCATAGCGACGCAATTTCCGTGTGAATTCGTCAATGTTTGGGAGTGAGGGATGCAGTAAGGAAGGATTAATGGATTGGAATTGAGATTGTCGTATCGCAAAAAAAGAGTCCTGTCGTTTCCATAGAAACATTACTTGATTTAGAAGGAGAAGTCATAGAACCCAAAGTAATTCATAGCGACGCAATTTCCGTGTGAATTCGTCAATGTGTGGGGGTGAGGGATGCAGTAAAGAAGGATTAGTGGATCGGAAATGTGATTGTCGTATCCCAAAAGAAAATCCTGTCTTTTAAATAGAAACGTTACTCGATTTAAAAGGAAATGTCTTAGAACACATAGTATTTCATAGCGACGCAATTTCCGCATGAATTCGTCACTGTTTGCGAGTGAGGAATGCAGTAAAGAAGGATTAGTGGATCGGAAATGTGATTGTCGTATCCCAAAAGAAAATCCTGTCGTTTCCATAGAAGCGTTACTCGATTTAGAAGGAATTGTCTTAGAACACATAGTACTCGTATTTCATAGCGACGGAATTCCCATGTGAATTCGTCAATGTTTGGGAGTGAAGGATGCAGTAAAGAAGGATTAGTGGATCGGAAATGAGATTGTCGTATCCCAAAGGAAGATCCTGTCGTTTCCATAGAAACGTTACTAGATTTAGAAGGAAATGTCTTAGAACACATAGTATTTCATAGCGGCGCAATATCCGTGTGAATTCGTCAATGTTTGGGAGTGAGGGATGCAGTAAAGAAAGATTAGTGGATCGGAAATGAGATTGTCGTATCCCAAAAAAAAGTCCTGTCGTTTCCATAGAAACGTTACTTGATTTAGAAGGAGAAGTCATAGAACCCATAGTAATTCACATCGACGCAATTTCCGAGTGAATTCGTCAATGTGTGGGAGTGAGGGATGCAGTAAAGATGGATTAGTGGATCGGAAATGTGATTGTCGTATCCCAAAAGAAAATCCTGTCGTTTCCATAGAAACGTTACTCGATTTAGAAGGAAATGTCTTAGAACACATAGTACTCGTATTTCATAGCGACGCCATTTCCGTGTGAATTCGTCAATGTGTGGGAGTGAGGGATGCAGTAAAGAAGGATTAGTGGATCGGAAATGAGATTGTCGTATCCCAAAAGAAAATCCTGTCGTTTCCATAGAAACGTTACTCGATTTAGAAAGAAATGCCTTAGAACACATAATATTTAATAGCGACGCAATTTCCGCGTGAATTCGTCACTGTTTGGGAGTGAGGAATGCAGTAAAGAAGGATTAGTGGATCGGAAATGTGATTGTCGTACCCCAAAAGAAAATCCTGTCGTTTCCATAGAAACGTTACTCGATTTAGAAGGAAATGTCTTAGAACACATAGTACACGTATTTCATAGCGACGGAATTTCACGTGAATTCGTAAATGTTTGGGAGTGAGGGATGCAGTAAAGAAGGATTAGTGGATCGGAAATGTGATTGTCGTATCCCAAAAGAAAATCCTGTCGTTTCCATAGAAACGTTACTCGATTTAGAAGGAAATGTCTTAGAACACATAGTACTCGTATTTCATAGCGACGCAATTTCCGTGTGAATTCGTCAATGTGTGGGAGTGAGGGATGCAGTAAAGAAGGATTAGTGGATCGGAAATGTGATTGTCGTATCCCAAAAGAAAATCCTGTCGTTTCCATAGAAACGTTACTCGATTTAGAAGGAAATGTCTTAGAACACATAGTACACGTATTTCATAGCGACGGAATTTCACGTGAATTCGTAAATGTTTGGGAGTGAGGGATGCAGTAAAGAAGGATTAGTGGATCGGAAATGAGATTGTCGTATCCCAAAAGAAAATTTTGTCGTTTCCATAGAAACGTTACTCGATTTAGAAGGAAATGTCTTAGAACACATAGTATTACATAGCGACGGAATTTCCGTGTGAATTCGTCAAGTGTGGGAGTGAGGGATGCAGTAAAGAAGGATTAGTGGACCGGAAATGTGATTATCGTATCCCAAAAGAAAATCCTGTCGTTTCCATAGAAACGTTACTCGATTTAGAAGGAAATGTCTTAGAACACATAGTACTCGTATTTCATAGCGACGCAATTTCCGTGTGAATTCGTCAATGTGTGGGAGTGAGGGATGCAGTAAAGAAGGATTAGTGGATCGGAAATGTGATTGTCGTATCCCAAAAGAAAATCCTGTCGTTTCCATAGAAACGTTACTCGATTTAGAAGGAAATGTCTTAGAACACATAGTTCTCGTATTTCATAGCGACGGAATTTCCGTGTGTATTCGGCAATGTTTGGGAGTGAGGGATGCAGTAAAGAAGGATTAGTGGATCGGAAATGAGATTGTCGTATCCCAAAAGAAAATCCTGTCGTTTCCATAGAAACGTTACTCGATTTAAAAGGAAATGTCTTAGAACACATAGTATTTCATTGCGACGCAATTTCCGTGTGAATTCGTCAATGTGTGGGAGTGAGGGATGCAGTAAAGAAGGATTAGTGGATCGGAAATGAGATTGTCGTATCCCAAAAGAAAATCCTGTCGTTTCCATAGAAACGTTAATCGATTTAGCAGGAAATGTCTTAGAACACATAGTATTTCATAGCGACGCAATTTCCGTGTGAATTCGTCAATGTGTGGGAGTGAGGGATGCAGTAAAGAAGGATTAGTGGATCGGAAATGAGATTGTCGTATCCCAAAAGAAAATCCTGTCGTTTCCATAGAAACGTTACTCGATTTAAAAGGAAATGTCTTAGAACACATAGTATTTCATAGCGACGCAATTTCCGTGTGAATTCGTCAATGTTTGAGAGTGAGGGATGCAGTAAAGAAGGATTAATGGATTGGAAATGAGATTGTCGTATCGCAAAAAAGAGTCCTGTCGTTTCCATAGAAACATTACTTGATTTAGAAGGAGAAGTCATAGAACCCATAGTAATTCATAGCAACGCAATTTCCGTGTGAATTCGTCAATGTGTGGGGGTGAGGGATGCAGTAAAGAAGGATTAGTGGATCGGAAATGTGATTGTCGTATCCCAAAAGAAAATCCTGTCTTTTAAATAGAAACGTTACTCGATTTAGAAGGAAATGTCTTAGAACACATAGTACTTCATAGCGACGCAATTTCCGCGTGAATTCGTCACTGTTTGCGAGTGAGGAATGCAGTAAAGAAGGATTAGTGGATCGGAAATGTGATTGTCGTATCCCAAAAGAAAATCCTGTCGTTTCCATAGAAACGTTACTCGATTTAGAAGGAATTGTCTTAGAACACATAGTACTCGTATTTCATAGCGACGGAATTTCCATGTGAATTCGTCAATGTTTGGGAGTGAAGGATGCAGTAAAGAAGTATTAGTGGATCGGAAATGAGATTGTCGTATCCCAAAGGAAGATCCTGTCGTTTCCATAGAAACGTTACTAGATTTAGAAGGAAATGTCTTAGAACACATAGTATTTCATAGCGGCGCAATATCCGTGTGAATTCGTCAATGTTTGGGAGTGAGGGATGCAGTAAAGAAAGATTAGTGGATCGGAAATGAGATTGTCGTATCCCAAAAAAAAGTCCTGTCGTTTCCATAGAAACGTTACTTGATTTAGAAGGAGAAGTCATAGAACCCATAGTAATTCACATCGACGCAATTTCCGTGTGAATTCGTCAATGTGTGGGAGTGAGGGATGCAGTAAAGAAGGATTAGTGGATCGGAAATGTGATTGTCGTATCCCAAAAGAAAATCCTGTCGTTTCCATAGAAACGTTACTCGATTTAGAAGGAAATGTCTTAGAACACATAGTACTCGTATTTCATAGCGACGCAATTTCCGTGTGAATTCGTCAATGTGTGGGAGTGAGGGATGCAGTAAAGAAGGATTAGTGGATCGGAAATGAGATTGTCGTATCCCAATAGAAAATCCTGTCGTTTCCATAGAAACGTTACTCGATTTAGAAAGAAATGTCTTAGAACACATAGTATTTAATAGCGACGCAATTTCCGCGTGAATTCGTCACTGTTTGGGAGTGAGGAATGCAGTAAAGAAGGATTAGTGGATCGGAAATGTGATTGTCGTATCCCAAAAGAAAATCCTGTCGTTTCCATAGAAACGTTACTCGATTTAGAAGGAATTGTCTTAGAACACATAGTACTCGTATTTCATAGCGACGGAATTTCCATGTGAATTCGTCAATGTTTGGGAGTGAAGGATGCAGTAAAGAAGGATTAGTGGATCGGAAATGAGATTGTCGTATTCCAAAGGAAAATCCTGTCGTTTCCATAGAAACGTTACTAGATTTAGAAGGAAATGTCTTAGAACACATAGTATTTCATAGCGGCGCAATATCCGTGTGAATTCGTCAATGTTTGGGAGTGAGGGATGCAGTAAAGAAAGATTAGTGGATCGGAAATGAGATTGTCGTATCCCAAAGAAAAGTCCTGTCGTTTCCATAGAAACGTTACTTGATTTAGAAGGAGAAGTCATAGAACCCATAGTAATTCACATCGACGCAATTTCCGTGTGAATTCGTCAATGTGTGGGAGTGAGGGATGCAGTAAAGGAGGATTAGTGGATCGGAAATGTGATTGTCGTATCCCAAAAGAAAATCCTGTCGTTTCCATAGAAACGTTACTCGATTTAAAAGGAAATGTCTTAGAACACATAGTACTCGTATTTCATAGCGACGCAATTTCCGTGTGAATTCGTCAATGTGTGGGAGTGAGGGATGCAGTAAAGAAAGATTAGTGGATCGGAAATGAGTTTGTCGTAACCCAAAAGAAAATCCTGTCGTTTCCATACAAACGTTACTCGATTTAGAAGGAAATGTCTTAGAACACACAGTATTTCATAGCGACGCAATTTCCGTATGAATTCGTCAATGTTTGGGAGTGAGGGATGCAGTAAAGAAGGATTAGTGTATCGGAAATGAGATTGTCGTATCCCAAAAAAAAGTCCTGTCGTTTCCATAGAAACGTTACTTGATTTAGAAGGAGAAGTCATAGAACCCATAGTAATTCATAGCGACGCAATATCCGTGTGAATTCGTCATGTGTGGGAGTGAGGGATGCAGCAAAGAAGGATTAGTGGATCGGAAATCTGATTGTCGTATCGCGAAAGAATACCTTGTCGTTTCCATAGAAACGTTACTCGATTTAGAAGGAAATGTCTTAGAACACATAGTACTCATATTTCATAGCGACGCAATTTCCGTGTGAATTCGTCAATGTGTGGGAGTGAGGGATGCAGTAAAGAAGGATTAGTGGATCGGAAATGAGATTGTCGTATCCCAAAAGAAAATCCTGTCGCTTCCATAGAAACGTTACTCGATTTAGAAGGAAATGTCTTAGAACACATAGTATTTCATAGCGACGCAATTTCCGTGTGAATTCGCCAATGTTTGGGAGTGAGGGATGCAGTAAAGAAGGATTAGTGGATCGGAAATGAGATTGTCGTATCCCGAAAGAAAATCCTGTCGTTTCCATAGAAACGTTACTCGATTTAGAAGGAATTGTCTTAGAACACATAGTACTCGTATTTCATAGCGGCGCATTTTTCCGTGTGAATTCGTCAATGTGTGGGAGTGAGGGATGCAGTAAAGAAGGATTAGTGGATCGGAAATGTGATTGTCGTATCCCAAAAGAAAATCCTGTCGTTTCCATAGAAACGTTACTCGATTTAGAAGGAAATGTCTTAGAACACATAGTACTCGTATTTCATAGCGACGGAATTTCACGTGAATTCGTAAATGTTTGGGAGTGAGGGATGCAGTAAAGAAGGATTAGTGGATCGGAAATGAGATTGTCGTATCCCAAAAGAAAATTTTGTCGTTTCCATAGAAACGTTACTCGATTTAGAAGGAAATGTCTTAGAACACATAGTATTTCATAGCGACGGAATTTCCGTGTGAATTCGTCAATGTGTGGGAGTGAGGGATGCAGTAAAGAAGGATTAGTGGATCGGAAATGTGATTGTCGTATCCCAAAGGAAAATCCTGTCGTTTCTATAGAAACGTTACTCGATTTAGAAGGAAATGTCTTAGAACACATAGTACTCGTATTTCATAGCGACGCAATTTCCGTGTGAATTCGTCAATGTGTGGGAGTGTGGGATGCAGTAAAGAAGGATTAGTGGATCGGAAATGAGATTGTCGTATCATAAAAGAAAATCCTGTCGTTTCCATAGAAACGTTACTCGATTTAGAAGGAAATGTCTTAGAACACAATGTACTCGTATTTCATAGCGACGGAATTTCCGTGTGAATTCGTCAATATGTGGGAGTGAGGGATGCAGTAAAGAAGGATTAGTGGACCGGAAATGTGATTATCGTATCCCAAAAGAAAATCCTGTCGTTTCCATAGGAACGTTACTCGATTTAGAAGGAAATGTCTTAGAACACATAGTTCTCGTATTTCATAACGACGGAATTTCCGTGTGTATTCGTCAATGTTTGGGAGTGAGGGATGCAGTAAAGAAGGATTAGTGGATCGGAAATGTGATTGTCGTATCCCAAAAGAAAATCCTGTCGTTTCCATAGAAACGTTACTCGATTTAGAAGGAAATGTCTTAGAACACATAGTACTCGTATTTCATAGCGACGCAATTTCCGTGTGAATTCGTCAATGTGTGGGAGTGAGGGATGCAGTAAAGAAGGATTAGTGGATCGGAAATGAGATTGTCGTATCCCAAAAGAAAATCCTGTCGTTTCCATAGAAACGTTACTCGATTTAGAAGGAAATGTCTTAGAAGACACAGTATTTCATAGCGACGCAATTTCCGTGTGAATTCGTCAATGTTTGGGAGTGAGGGATGCAGTAAAGAAGGATTAGTGTATCGGAAATGAGATTGTCGTATCCCAAAAAAAAGTCCTGTCGTTTCCATAGATACGTTACTTGATTTACAAGGAGAAGTCATAGAAGCCATAGTAATTCATAGCGACGCAATTTCCGTGTGAATTCGTCAATGTGTGGGAGTGAGGGATGCAGCAAAGAAGGATTAGTGGATCGGAAATGTGATTGTCGTATCCCGAAAGAATATCTTGTCGTTTCCATAGAAACGTTACTCGATTTAGAAGGAAATGTCTTAGAACACATAGTACTCGTATTTCATAGCGACGCCATTTCCGTGTGAATTCGTCAATGTGTGGGAGTGAGGGATGCAGTAAAGAAGGATTAGTGGATCGGAAATGAGAATGTCGTATCCCAAAAGAAAATCCTGTCGTTTCCATAGAAACGTTACTCGATTTAGAAGGAAATGTCTTAGAACACATAGTATTTCATAGCGACGCAATTTCCGTATGAATTCGTCAGTGTTTCAGAGTGAGGGATGCAGTAAAGAAGGATTAGTGGATCAGAAATGAGATTGTCGTATCCCAAAAAAAAGTCCTGTCGTTTCCATAGAAACGTTACTTGATTTAGAAGGAGAAGTCATAGAACCCACAGTAATCCATAGCGACGCAATTTCCGTGTGAATTAGTCAATGTGTGGGAGTGAGGGATGCAGTAAAGAAGGATTAGTGGATCGGAAATGTGATTGTCGTATCCCAAAAGAAAATCCTGTCGTTTACATAGAAAAGTTACTCGATTTAGAAGGAAATGTCTTAGAACACATAATACTCGTATTTCATAGCGACGGAATTTCCGTGTGAATTCGTCAATGTGTGGGAGTGAGGGATGCAGTAAAGAAGGATTAGTGGATCGGAAATGAGATTGTCGTATCCCAAAAGAAAATCCTGTCGTTTCCATAGAAACGTTACTCGATTTAGAAGGAAATGTCTTAGAACACATAGTATTTCATAGCGACGCAATTTCCGTGTGAATTCGTCAATGTTTGGGAGTGAGGGTTGCAGTAAAGAAGGATTAGTGGATCGGAAATGTGATTGTCGTATCCCAAAAGAAAATCCTGTCGTTTCCATAGAAACGTTACTCGATTTAGAAAGAAATCTCTTAGAACACATAGTACTCGTATTTCATAGCGACGGAATTTCCGTGTGAATTCGTCAATGTTTGGGAGTGAGGGATGCAGTAAAGAAGGATTAGTGGATCGGAAATGTGATTGTCGTATCCCAAAAGAAAATTCTGTCGTTTCCATAGAAACGTTACTCGATTTAGAAGGAAATGTCTTAGAACACATAGTACTCGTATTTCATAGCGACGCAATTTCCGTGTGAATTCGTCAATGTGTGGGAGTGAGGGATGCAGTAAAGAAGGATTAGTGGATCGGAAATGAGATTGTCGTATCCCAAAAGAAAATCCTGTCGTGTCCATAGAAACGTTACTCGATTTAGAAGGAAATGGCTTAGAACACATAGTACTCGTATTTCATAGCGACGGAATTTCCGTGTGAATTCGTCAATGTGTGGGAGTGTGGGATGCAGTAAAGAAGGATTAGTGGATCGGAAATGAGATTGTCGTATCCCAAAAGAAAATCCTGTCGTTTCCACAGAAACGTTACTCGATTTAGAAGGAAATGACGTAGAACACATAGTATTTCATAGCGACGCAATTTCCGTGTGAATTCGTCAATGTTTGGGAGTGAGGGATGCAGTAAAGAAGGATTAGTGGATCGGAAATGTGATTGTCGTATACCAAAAGAAAATCCTGTCGTTTCCATAGAAACGTTACTCGATTTAGAAGGAAATGTCTTAGAACACATAGTATTTCATAGCGACGCAATTTCCGTGTGAATTCGTCAATGTTTGGGAGTGAGGGATGCAGTAAAGAAGGATTAGTGGATCGGAAATGAGATTGTCGTATCCCAAAAAAAAAGTCCTGTCGATTCCATAGAAACGTTACTTGATTTAGAAGGCGAAGTCATAGAACCCACATTAATTCATAGCGACGCAATTACCGTGTGAATTCGACGATGTGTGGGAGTAAGGGATGCAGTAAAGAAGGGTTAGTGGATCGGAAATGTGATTGTCGTATCCCAAAAGAAAATTCTGTCGTTCCCATAGAATAGTTACTCGATTTAGAAGGATTTGTCTTAGAACACATAGTACTCGTAAATCATAGCGACGGAATTTCCGTGTGAATTCGTCAATGTGTGGGAGTGAGGGATGCAGTAAAGAAGGATTAGTGGATCGGAAATGGGATTGTCGTATCCCAAAAGAAAATCCTGTCGTTTCCATAGAAACGTTACTCGATTTAGAAGGAAATGGCTTAGAACACATAGAATTTCATAGCGACCCAATTTCCGTGTGAATTCGTCAATGTGTGGGAGTGAGGGATGCAGTAAAGAAGGATTAGTGGATCGGAAATGAGATTGTCGTATCCCAAATGAAAATCCTGTCGTTTCCATAGAAACGTTACTCGATTTAGAAGGAAATCTCTTAGAACACATAGTACTCGTATTTCATAGCGACTGAATTTCCGTGTGAATTCGTCAATGTTTGGGAGTGAGGGATGCAGTAAAGAAGGATTAGTGGATCGGAAATGTGATTGTCGTATCCCAAAAGAAAATCCTGTCGTTTCCATAGAAACGTTACTCGATTTAGAAGGAAATGTCTTAGAACACATAGTACTCGTATTTCATAGCGACGCAATTTCCGTGTGAATTCGTCAATGTTTGGGAGTGAGGGATGCAGTAAAGAAGGATTAGTGGATCGGAAATGTGATTGTCGTATCCCAAATGAAAATCCTGTCGTTTCCATAGAAACGTTACTCGATTTAGAAGGAAATGTCTTAGAACACATAGTAAATCATAGCGACGCAATTTCCGTGTGAATTCGTCAATGTTTGGGAGTGAGGGATGCAGTAAAGAAGGATTAGTGGATCGGAAATGTGATTGTCGTATCCCAAAAGAAAACCCTGTCGTTTCCATAGAAACGTTACTCGATTTAGAAGGAGAAGTCATAGAACCCATAGTAAATCATAGCGTCGCAATTTCCGTGTGAATTCGTCAATGTTTGGGAGTGAGGGATGCAGTAAAGAATGATTAGTGGATCGGAAATGTGATTGACGTATCCCAAAAGAAAATCCTGTCGTTTCCATAGAAACGTTACTCGATTTAGAAGGAAATGTCTTAGAACACATAGTATTTCATAGCGACGCAATTTCCGTGTGAATTCGTCAATGTTTGGGAGTGAGGGATGCAGTGAAGAAGGATTAGTGGATCGGAAATGAGATTGTCGTATCCCAAAAGAAAATCCTGTCGTTTCCATATGAACGTTACTCGATTTAGAAGGAAATGTCTTAGAACACATAGTACTCGTATTATATAGCGACGCAATTTCCGTGTGAATTCGTCAATGTGTGGGAGTGAGGGATGCAGTAAAGGAGGATTAGTGGATCAGGAATGAGAATGTCGTATCCCAAAATAAAACCCTGTCGTTTCCATAGAAACGTTACTCGATTCAGAAGGAGAAGTCATAGAACCCATAGTAATTCATAGCGACGCAATTTCCGTGTGAATTCGTCAATGTTTGGGAGTGAGGTATGCAGTAAAGAATGATTAGTGGATCGGAAATGAGATTGTCGTATCCCAAAATAAAAGGCCTGTCGTTTCCATAGAAACGTTACTTGATTTAGAAGGCGAAGTCATAGAACCCACATTAATTCATAGCGACGCAATTACCGTGTGAATTCGACGATGTGTGGGAGTAAGGGATGCAGTAAAGAAGGATTAGTGGATCGGAAATGTGATTGTCGTATCCCAAAAGAAAATCCTGTCGTTCCCATAGAAAAGTTACTCGATTTAGAAGGAAACGTCTTAGAACACATAGTACTCGTATTTCATAGCGACGGAATTTCCGTGTGAACTCGTCAATGTGTGGGAGTGAGGGATGCAGTAAAGAAGGATTAGTGGATCGGAAATAAGATTGTCGTATCCCAAAAGAAAATCCTGTCGTTTCCATAGAAACGTTACTCGATTTAGAAAAAAATGGCTTAGAACACATAGAATTTCATAGCGACCCCATTTCCGTGTGAATTCGTCAATGTTTGGGAGTGTGGGATGCAGTAAAGAAGGATTAGTGGATCGGAAATGAGATTGTCGTATCCCAAAAGAAAATCCTGTCGTTTCCATAGAAACGTTACTCGATTTAGAAGGAAATCTCTTAGAACACATAGTACTCGTATTTCATAGCGACGGAATTTCCGTGTGAATTCGTCAATGTTTGGGAGTGAGGGATGCAGTAAAGAAGGATTAGTGGATCGGAAATGTGATTGTCGTATCCCAAAAGAATATCCTGTCGTTTCCATAGAAACGTTACTCGATTTAGAAAGAAATGTCTTAGAACACATAGTACTCGTATTTCATAGCGACGCAATTTCCGTGTGAATTCGTCAATGTTTGGGAGTGAGGGATGCAGTAAAGAAGGATTAGTGGATCGGAAATGTGATTGTCGTATCCCAAAAGAAAATCCTGTCGTTTCCATAGAAACGTTACTCGATTTAGAAGGAAATGTCTTAGAACACATAGTACTCGTATTTCATAGCGACGCAATTTCCGTGTGAATTCGTCAATGTTTGGGAGTGAGGGATGCAGTAAAGAAGGATTAGTGGATCGGAAATGTGATTGTCGTATCCCAAAAGAAAATCCTGTCGTATCCATAGAAACGTTACTCGATTTAGAAGGCAAATCTCTTAGAACACTTAGTACTCGTATTTCATAGCGACGGAATTTCCGTGTGAATTCGTCAATGTTTGGGGGTGAGGGATGCAGTAAAGATGGATTAGTGGATCGGAAATGTGATTGTCGTATCCCAAAAGAAAATCCTGTCGTTTCCATAGAAACGTTACTCGATTTAGAAGGAAATGTCTTAGAACACATAGTACTCGTATTTCATAGCGACGCAATTTCCGTGTGAATTCGTCAATGTTTGGGAGTGAGGGATGCAGTAAAGAAGGATTAGAGGATCGGAAATGTGATTGTCGGATCCCAAAAGAACATCCTGTCGTTTCCATAGAAACGTTACTCGATTTAGAAAGAAATCTCTTAGAACACATAGTACCCGTATTTCATAGCGACGGAATTTCCGTGTGAATTCGTCAATGTTTGGGAGTGACGGATGCAGTAAAGGAGGATTAGTGGATCGGAAATGTGATTGTCGTATCCCAAAAGAAAATCCTGTCGTTTCCATAGAAACGTTACTCGATTTAGAAGGAAATGTCTTAGAACACATAGTACTCGTATTTCATAGCGACGCAATTTCCGTGAGAATTCGTCAATGTGTGGGAGTGAGGGATGCAGTAAAGGAGGATTAGTGGATCGGGAATGAGAATGTCGTATCCCAAAAGAAAACCCTGTCGTTTCCATAGTAACGTTACTCGATTTAGAAGGAGAAATCATAGAACCCATAGTAATTCATAGCGACGCAATTTCCGTGTGAATTCGTCAATGTTTGGGAGTGAGGGATGCAGTAAAGAATGATTAGTGGATCGGAAATGTGATTGACGTATCCCAAAAGAAAATCCTGTCGTGTCCATAGAAACGTTACTCGATTTAGAAGAAAATGTCTTAGAACACATAGTATTTCATAGCGACGCAATTTCCGTGTGAATTTGTCAATGTGTGGGAGTGAGGGATGCAGTAAAGAAGGATTAGTGGATCGGAAATGAGATTGTCGTATCCCAAAAGAAAATCCTGTCGTTTCCATAGAAACGTTACTCGATTTAAAAGGAAATGTCTTAGAACACATAGTATTTCATAGCGACGCAATTTCCGTGTGAATTCGTCAATGTTTGGGAGTGAGGGATGCAGTAAAGAAGGATAAATGGATTGGAAATGAGATTGTCGTATCCCAAAAGAAAATCCTGTCGTTTCCGTAGAAACGTTACTCGATTTAAAAGGAAATGTCTTAGAACACATAGTATTTCATAGCGACGCAATTTCCGTGTGAATTCGTCAATGTGTGGGAGTGAGGGATGCAGTAAAGAAGGATTAGTGGATCGGAAATGAGATTGTCGTATCCCAAAAGAAAATCCTGTCGTTTCCATAGAAACGTTACTCGTTTTAAAAGGAAATGTCTTAGAACACATAGTATTTCATAGCGACGCAATATCCGTGTGAATTCGTCAATGTGTGGGAGTGAGGGATGCAGTAAAGAAGGATTAGTGGATCGGAAATGTGATTGTCGTATCCCAAAGGAAAATCCTGTCGTTTCTATAGAAACGTTACTCGATTTAGAAGGAAATGTCTTAGAACACATAGTACTCGTATTTCATAGCGACGCAATTTCCGTGTGAATTCGTCAATGTGTGGGAGTGTGGGATGCAGTAAAGAAGGATTAGTGGATCGGAAATGAGATTGTCGTATCCCAAAAGAAAATCCTGTCGTTTCCATAGAAACGTTACTCGATTTAGAAGGAAATGTCTTAGAACACAATGTACTCGTATTTCATAGCGACGGAATTTCCGTGTGAATTCGTCAATATGTGGGAGTGAGGGATGCAGTAAAGAAGGATTAGTGGACCGGAAATGTGATTATCGTATCCCAAAAGAAAATCCTGTCGTTTCCATAGGAACGTTACTCGATTTAGAAGGAAATGTCTTAGAACACATAGTTCTCGTATTTCATAACGACGGAATTTCCGTGTGTATTCGTCAATGTTTGGGAGTGAGGGATGCAGTAAAGAAGGATTAGTGGATCGGAAATGTGATTGTCGTATCCCAAAAGAAAATCCTGTCGTTTCCATAGAAACGTTACTCGATTTAGAAGGCAATGTCTTAGAACACATAGTACTCGTATTTCATAGCGACGCAATTTCCGTGTGAATTCGTCAATGTGTGGGAGTGAGGGATGCAGTAAAGAAGGATTAGTGGATCGGAAATGAGATTGTCGTATCCCAAAAGAAAATCCTGTCGTTTCCATAGAAACGTTACTCGATTTAGAAGGAAATGTCTTAGAACACACAGTATTTCATAGCGACGCAATTTCCGTGTGAATTCGTCAATGTTTGGGAGTGAGGGATGCAGTAAAGAAGGATTAGTGTATCGGAAATGAGATTGTCGTATCCCAAAAAAAAGTCCTGTCGTTTCCATAGATACGTTACTTGATTTACAAGGAGAAGTCATAGAAGCCATAGTAATTCATAGCGACGCAATTTCCGTGTGAATTCGTCAATGTGTGGGAGTGAGGGATGCAGCAAAGAAGGATTAGTGGATCGGAAATGTGATTGTCGTATCCCGAAAGAATATCTTGTCGTTTCCATAGAAACGTTACTCGATTTAGAAGGAAATGTCTTAGAACACATAGTACTCGTATTTCATAGCGACGCCATTTCCGTGTGAATTCGTCAATGTGTGGGAGTGAGGGATGCAGTAAAGAAGGATTAGTGGATCGGAAATGAGATTGTCGTATCCCAAAAGAAAATCCTGTCGCTTCCCTAGAAACGTTTCTCGATTTAGAAGGAAATGTCTTAGAACACATAGTATTTCATAGCGACGCAATTTCCGTGAGAATTCGCCAATGTTTGGGAGTGAGGGATGCAGTAAAGAAGGATTAGTGGATCGGAAATGAGATTGTCGTATCCCGAAAGAAAATCCTGTCGTTTCCATAGAAACGTTACTCGATTTAGAAGGAATTGTCTTAGAACACATAGTACTCGTATTTCATAGCGACGCAATTTCCGTGTGAATTCGTCAATGTGTGGGAGTGAGGGATGCAGTAAAGAAGGATTAGTGGATCGGAAATGAGAATGTCGTATCCCAAATGAAAATCCTGTCGTTTCCATAGAAACGTCACTCGATTTAGAAGGAAATGTCTTAGAACACATAGTATTTCATAGCGACGCAATTTCCGTGTGAATTCGTCAGTGTTTCAGAGTGAGGGATGCAGTAAAGAAGGATTAGTGGATCGGAAATGAGATTGTCGTATCCCAAAAAAAAGTCCTGTCGTTTCCATAGAAACGTTACTTGATTTAGAAGGAGAAGTCATAGAACCCACAGTAATCCATAGCGACGCAATTTCCGTGTGAATTAGTCAATGTGTGGGAGTGAGGGATGCAGTAAAGAAGGATTAGTGGATCGGAAATGTGATTGTCGTATCCCAAAAGAAAATCCTGTCGTTTCCATAGAAAAGTTACTCGATTTAGAAGGAAATGTCTTAGAACACATAATACTCGTATTTCATAGCGACGGAATTTCCGTGTGAATTCGTCAATGTGTGGGAGTGAGGGATGCAGTAAAGAAGGATTAGTGGATCGGAAATGAGATTGTCGTATCCCAAAAGAAAATCCTGTCGTTTCCATAGAAACGTTACTCGATTTAGAAGGAAATGTCTTAGAACACATAGTATTTCATAGCGACGCAATTTCCGTGTGAATTCGTCAATGTTTGGGAGTGAGGGTTGCAGTAAAGAAGGATTAGTGGATCGGAAATGTGATTGTCGTATCCCAAAAGAAAATCCTGTCGTTTCCATAGAAACGTTACTCGATTTAGAAAGAAATCTCTTAGAACACATAGTACTCGTATTTCATAGCGACGGAATTTCCGTGTGAATTCGTCAATGTTTGGGAGTGAGGGATGCAGTAAAGAAGGATTAGTGGATCGGAAATGTGATTGTCGTATCCCAAAAGAAAATTCTGTCGTTTCCATAGAAACGTTACTCGATTTAGAAGGAAATGTCTTAGAACACATAGTACTCGTATTTCATAGCGACGCAATTTCCGTGTGAATTCGTCAATGTGTGGGAGTGAGGGATGCAGTAAAGAAGGATTAGTGGATCGGAAATGAGATTGTCGTATCCCAAAAGGCAATCCTGTCGTGTCCATAGAAACGTTACTCGATTTAGAAGGAAATGGCTTAGAACACATAGTACTCGTATTTCATAGCGACGGAATTTCCGTGTGAATTCGTCAATGTGTGGGAGTGTGGGATGCAGTAAAGAAGGATTAGTGGATCGGAAATGAGATTGTCGTATCCCAAAAGAAAATCCTGTCGTTTCCACAGAAACGTTACTCGATTTAGAAGGAAATGACGTAGAACACATAGTATTTCATAGCGACGCAATTTCCGTGTGAATTCGTCAATGTTTGGGAGTGAGGGATGCAGTAATGAAGGATTAGTGGATCGGAAATGTGATTGTCGTATACCAAAAGAAAATCCTGTCGTTTCCATAGAAACGTTACTCGATTTAGAAGGAAATGTCTTAGAACACATAGTATTTCATAGCGACGCAATTTCCGTGTGAATTCGTCAATGTTTGGGAGTGAGGGATGCAGTAAAGAAGGATTAGTGGATCGGAAATGAGATTGTCGTATCCCAAAAAAAAAGTCCTGTCGATTCCATAGAAACGTTACTTGATTTAGAAGGCGAAGTCATAGAACCCACATTAATTCATAGCGACGCAATTACCGTGTGAATTCGACGATGTGTGGGAGTAAGGGATGCAGTAAAGAAGGGTTAGTGGATCGGAAATGTGATTGTCGTATCCCAAAAGAAAATTCTGTCGTTCCCATAGAATAGTTACTCGATTTAGAAGGATATGTCTTAGAACACATAGTACTCGTAATTCATAGCGACGGAATTTCCGTGTGAATTCGTCAATGTGTGGGAGTGAGGGATGCAGTAAAGAAGGATTAGTGGATCGGAAATGGGATTGTCGTATCCCAAAAGAAAATCCTGTCGTTTCCATAGAAACGTTACTCGATTTAGAAGGAAATGGCTTAGAACACATAGAATTTCATAGCGACCCAATTTCCGTGTGAATTCGTCAATGTGTGGGAGTGAGGGATGCAGTAAAGAAGGATTAGTGGATCGGAAATGAGATTGTCGTATCCCAAATGAAAATCCTGTCGTTTCCATAGAAACGTTACTCGATTTAGAAGGAAATCTCTTAGAACACATAGTACTCGTATTTCATAGCGACTGAATTTCCGTGTGAATTCGTCAATGTTTGGGAGTGAGGGATGCAGTAAAGAAGGATTAGTGGATCGGAAATGTGATTGTCGTATCCCAAAAGAAAATCCTGTCGTTTCCATAGAAACGTTACTCGATTTAGAAGGAAATGTCTTAGAACACATAGTACTCGTATTTCATAGCGACGCAATTTCCGTGTGAATTCGTCAATGTTTGGGAGTGAGGGATGCAGTAAAGAAGGATTAGTGGATCGGAAATGTGATTGTCGTATCCCAAATGAAAATCCTGTCGTTTCCATAGAAACGTTACTCGATTTAGAAGGAAATGTCTTAGAACACATAGTACTCGTATTTCATAGCGACGCAATTTCCGTGTGAATTCGTCAATGTTTGGGAGTGAGGGTTGCAGTAAAGAAGGATTAGTGGATCGGAAATGTGATTGTCGTATCCCAAAAGAAAATCCTGTCGTTTCCATAGAAACGTTACTCGATTTAGAAGGAAATCTCTTAGAACACATAGTACTCGTATTTCATAGCGACGGAATTTCCGTGTGAATTCGTCAATGTTTGGGAGTGAGGGATGCAGTAAAGAAGGATTGGTGGATCGGAAATGTGATTGTCGTATCCCAAAAGAAAATTCTGTCGTTTCCATAGAAACGTTACTCGATTTAGAAGGAAATGTCTTAGAACACATAGTACTCGTATTTCATAGCGACGCAATTTCCGTGTGAATTCGTCAATGTGTGGGAGTGAGGGATGCAGTAAAGAAGGATTAGTGGATCGGAAATGAGATTGTCGTATCCCAAAAGAAAATCCTGTCGTGTCCATAGAAACGTTACTCGATTTAGAAGGAAATGGCTTAGAACACATAGTACTCGTATTTCATAGCGACGGAATTTCCGTGTGAATTCGTCAATGTGTGGGAGTGTGGGATGCAGTAAAGAAGGATTAGTGGATCGGAAATGAGATTGTCGTATCCCAAAAGAAAATCCTGTCGTTTCCACAGAAACGTTACTCGATTTAGAAGGAAATGACGTAGAACACATAGTATTTCATAGCGACGCAATTTCCGTGTGAATTCGTCAATGTTTGGGAGTGAGGGATGCAGTAAAGAAGGATTAGTGGATCGGAAATGTGATTGTCGTATACCAAAAGAAAATCCTGTCGTTTCCATAGAAACGTTACTCGATTTAGAAGGAAATGTCTTAGAACACATAGTATTTCATAGCGACGCAATTTCCGTGTGAATTCGTCAATGTTTGGGAGTGAGGGATGCAGTAAAGAAGGATTAGTGGATCGGAAATGAGATTGTCGTATCCCAAAAAAAAAGTCCTGTCGATTCCATAGAAACGTTACTTGATTTAGAAGGCGAAGTCATAGAACCCACATTAATTCATAGCGACGCAATTACCGTGTGAATTCGACGATGTGTGGGAGTAAGGGATGCAGTAAAGAAGGGTTAGTGGATCGGAAATGTGATTGTCGTATCCCAAAAGAAAATTCTGTCGTTCCCATAGAATAGTTACTCGATTTAGAAGGATATGTCTTAGAACACATAGTACTCGTAATTCATAGCGACGGAATTTCCGTGTGAATTCGTCAATGTGTGGGAGTGAGGGATGCAGTAAAGAAGGATTAGTGGATCGGAAATGGGATTGTCGTATCCCAAAAGAAAATCCTGTCGTTTCCATAGAAACGTTACTCGATTTAGAAGGAAATGGCTTAGAACACATAGAATTTCATAGCGACCCAATTTCCGTGTGAATTCGTCAATGTGTGGGAGTGAGGGATGCAGTAAAGAAGGATTAGTGGATCGGAAATGAGATTGTCGTATCCCAAATGAAAATCCTGTCGTTTCCATAGAAACGTTACTCGATTTAGAAGGAAATCTCTTAGAACACATAGTACTCGTATTTCATAGCGACTGAATTTCCGTGTGAATTCGTCAATGTTTGGGAGTGAGGGATGCAGTAAAGAAGGATTAGTGGATCGGAAATGTGATTGTCGTATCCCAAAAGAAAATCCTGTCGTTTCCATAGAAACGTTACTCGATTTAGAAGGAAATGTCTTAGAACACATAGTACTCGTATTTCATAGCGACGCAATTTCCGTGTGAATTCGTCAATGTTTGGGAGTGAGGGATGCAGTAAAGAAGGATTAGTGGATCGGAAATGTGATTGTCGTATCCCAAATGAAAATCCTGTCGTTTCCATAGAAACGTTACTCGATTTAGAAGGAAATGTCTTAGAACACATAGTACTCGTATTTCATAGCGACGCAATTTCCGTGTGAATTCGTCAATGTTTGGGAGTGAGGGATGCAGTAAAGAAGGATTAGTGGATCGGAAATGTGATTGTCGTATCCCAAAAGAAAATCCTGTCGTTTCCATAGAAACGTTACTCGATTTAGAAGGAAATCTCTTAGAACACATAGTACTCGTATTTCATAGCGACGGAATTTCCGTGTGAATTCGTCAATGTTTGGGAGTGAGGGATGCAGTTAAGAAGGATTGGTGGATCGGAAATGTGATTGTCGTATCCCAAAAGAAATTCCTGTCGTTTCCATATAAACGTTACTCGATTTAGAAGGAAATGTCTTAGAACACATAGTACTCGTATTTCATAGCGACGCAATTTCCGTGTGAATTCGTCAATGTGTGGGAGTGAGGGATGCAGTAAAGGAGGATTAGAGGATCGGGAATGAGATGTCGTATCCCAAAAGAAAACCCTGTCGTTTCCATAGAAACGTTACTCGATTTAGAAGGAGAAGTCATAGAACCCATAGTAAATCATAGCGACGCAATTTCCGTGTGAATTCGTCAATGTTTGGGAGTGAGGGATGCAGTAAAGAATGATTAGTGGATCGGAAATGTGATTGACGTATCCCAAAAGAAAATCCTGTCGTTTCCATAGAAACGTTACTCGATTTAGAAGGAAATGTCTTAGAACACATAGTATTTCATAGCGACGCAATTTCCGTGTGAATTCGTCAATGTTTGGGAGTGAGGGATGCAGTAAAGAAGGATTAGTGGATCGGAAATGAGATTGTCGTATCCCAAAAGAAAATCCTGTCGTTTCCATATGAACGTTACTCGATTTAGAAGGAAATGTCTTAGAACACATAGTACTCGTATTATATAGCGACGCAATTTCCGTGTGAATTCGTCAATGTGTGGGAGTGAGGGATGCAGTAAAGGAGGATTAGTGGATCAGGAATGAGAATGTCGTATCCCAAAATAAAACCCTGTCGTTTCCATAGAAACGTTACTCGATTCAGAAGGAGAAGTCATAGAACCCATAGTAATTCATAGCGACGCAATTTCCGTGTGAATTCGTCAATGTTTGGGAGTGAGGTATGCAGTAAAGAATGATTAGTGGATCGGAAATGAGATTGTCGTATCCCAAAAAAAAAGGCTTGTCGTTTCCATAGAAACGTTACTTGATTTAGAAGGCGAAGTCATAGAACCCACATTAATTCATAGCGACGCAATTACCGTGTGAATTCGACGATGTGTGGGAGTAAGGGATGCAGTAAAGAAGGATTAGTGGATCGGAAATGTGATTGTCGTATCCCAAAAGAAAATCCTGTCGTTCCCATAGAAAAGTTACTCGATTTAGAAGGAAACGTCTTAGAACACATAGTACTCGTATTTCATAGCGACGGAATTTCCGTGTGAACTCGTCAATGTGTGGGAGTGAGGGATGCAGTAAAGAAGGATTAGTGGATCGGAAATAAGATTGTCGTATCCCAAAAGAAAATCCTGTCGTTTCCATAGAAACGTTACTCGATTTAGAAAAAAATGGCTTAGAACACATAGAATTTCATAGCGACCCAATTTCCGTGTGAATTCGTCAATGTTTGGGAGTGTGGGATGCAGTAAAGAAGGATTAGTGGATCGGAAATGAGATTGTCGTATCCCAAAAGAAAATCCTGTCGTTTCCATAGAAACGTTACTCGATTTAGAAGGAAATCTCTTAGAACACATAGTACTCGTATTTCATAGCGACGGAATTTCCGTGTGAATTCGTCAATGTTTGGGAGTGAGGGATGCAGTAAAGAAGGATTAGTGGATCGGAAATGTGATTGTCGTATCCCAAAAGAATATCCTGTCGTTTCCATAGAAACGTTACTCGATTTAGAAAGAAATGTCTTAGAACACATAGTACTCGTATTTCATAGCGACGCAATTTCCGTGTGAATTCGTCAATGTTTGGGAGTGAGGGATGCAGTAAAGAAGGAGTAGTGGATCGGAAATGTGATTGTCGTATCCCAAAAGAAAATCCTGTCGTTTCCATAGAAACGTTACTCGATTTAGAAGGAAATGTCTTAGAACACATAGTACTCGTATTTCATAGCGACGCAATTTCCGTGTGAATTCGTCAATGTTTGGGAGTGAGGGATGCAGTAAAGAAGGATTAGTGGATCGGAAATGTGATTGTCGTATCCCAAAAGAAAATCCTGTCGTATCCATAGAAACGTTACTCGATTTAGAAGGCAAATCTCTTAGAACACATAGTACTCGTATTTCATAGCGACGGAATTTCCGTGTGAATTCGTCAATGTTTGGGGGTGAGGGATGCAGTAAAGAAGGATTAGTGGATCGGAAATGTGATTGTCGTATCCCAAAAGAAAATCCTGTCGTTTCCATAGAAACGTTACTCGATTTAGAAGGAAATGTCTTAGAACACATAGTACTCGTATTTCATAGCGACGCAATTTCCGTGTGAATTCGTCAATGTTTGGGAGTGAGGGATGCAGTAAAGAAGGATTAGTGGATCGGAAATGTGATTGTCGGATCCCAAAAGAGCATCCTGTCGTTTCCATAGAAACGTTACTCGATTTAGAAAGAAATCTCTTAGAACACATAGCACCCGTATTTCATAGCGACGGAATTTCCGTGTGAATTCGTCAATGTTTGGGAGTGACGGATGCAGTAAAGGAGGATTAGTGGATCGGAAATGTGATTGTCGTATCCCAAAAGAAAATCCTGTCGTTTCCATAGAAACGTTACTCGATTTAGAAGGAAATGTCTTAGAACACATAGTACTCGTATTTCATAGCGACGCAATTTCCGTGAGAATTCGTCAATGTGTGGGAGTGAGGGATGCAGTAAAGGAGGATTAGTGGATCGGGAATGAGAATGTCGTATCCCAAAAGAAAACCCTGTCGTTTCCATAGTAACGTTACTCGATTTAGAAGGAGAAGTCATAGAACCCATAGTAATTCATAGCGACGCAATTTCCGTGTGAATTCGTCAATGTTTGGGAGTGAGGGATGCAGTAAAGAATGATTAGTGGATCGGAAATGTGATTGACGTATCCCAAAAGAAAATCCTGTCGTGTGCATAGAAACGTTACTCGATTTAGAAGAAAATGTCTTAGAACACATAGTATTTCATAGCGACGCAATTTCCGTGTGAATTTGTCAATGTGTGGGAGTGAGGGATGCAGTAAAGAAGGATTAGTGGATCGGAAATGAGATTGTCGTATCCCAAAAGAAAATCCTGTCGTTTCCATAGAAACGTTACTCGATTTAAAAGGAAATGTCTTAGAACACATAGTATTTCATAGCGACGCAATTTCCGTGTGAATTCGTCAATGTTTGGGAGTGAGGGATGCAGTAAAGAAGGATAAATGGATTGGAAATGAGATTGTCGTATCCCAAAAGAAAATCCTGTCGTTTCCGTAGAAACGTTACTCGATTTAAAAGGAAATGTCTTAGAACACATAGTATTTCATAGCGACGCAATTTCCGTGTGAATTCGTCAATGTGTGGGAGTGAGGGATGCAGTAAAGAAGGATTAGTGGATCGGAAATGAGATTGTCGTATCCCAAAAGAAAATCCTGTCGTTTCCATAGAAACGTTACTCGTTTTAAAAGGAAATGTCTTAGAACACATAGTATTTCATAGCGACGCAATATCCGTGTGAATTCGTCAATGTGTGGGAGTGAGGGATGCAGTAAAGAAGGATTAGTGGATCGGAAATGAGATTGTCGTATCCCAAAAGAAAATCCTGTCGTTTCCATGGAAACGTTACTCGATTTAGCAGGATATGTCTTAGAACACATAGTATTTCATAGCGACGCAATTTCCGTGTGAACTCGTCAATGTGTGGGAGTGAGGGATGCAGTAAAGAAGGATTAGTGGATCGGAAATGAGATTGTCGTATCCCAAAAGAAAATCCTGTCGTTTCCATAGAAACGTTACTCGATTTAAAAGGAAATGTCTTAGAACACATAGTATTTCATAGCGACGCAATTTCCGTGTGAATTCGTCAATGTTTGGGAGTGAGGGATGCAGTAAAGAAGGATTAATGGATTGGAAATGAGATTGTCGTATCCCAAAAAAGAGTCCTGTCGTTTCCATAGAAACATTACTTGTTTTAGAAGGAGAAGTCATAGAACACATAGTAAATCATAGCGACGCAATTTCCGTGTGAATTCGTCAATGTGTGGGGGTGAGGGATGCAGTAAAGAAGGATTAGTGGATCGGAAATGAGATTGTCGTATCCCAAAAGAAAATCCTGTCGTTTCCATAGAAACGTTACTCGATTTAAAAGGAAATGTCTTACAACACATAGTATTTCATAGCGACGCAATTTCCGTGTGAATTCGTCAATGTGTGGGAGTGAGGGATGCAGTAAAGAAGGATTAGTGGATCGGAAATGAGATTGTCGTATCCCAAAAGAAAATCCTGTCGTTTCCATAGAAACGTTACTCGATTTAAAAGGAAATGTCTTAGAACACATAGTATTTCATAGCGATACAATTTCTGTGTGAATTCGTCAATGTTTGGGAGTGAGGGATGCAGTAAAGGAGGATTAATTAATTGGAAATGAGATTGTCGTATCCCAAAAGAAAATCCTGTCGTTTCCATAGAAACGTCACTCGATTTAAAAGGAAATGTCTTAGAACACATAGTATTTCATAGCGACGCAATTTTCGTGTGAATTCGTCAATGTGTGGGAGTGAGGGATGCAGTAAAGAAGGATTAGTGGATCGGAAATGAGATTGTCGTATCCCAAAAGAAAATCCTGTCGTTTCCATAGAAACGTTACTCGATTTAAAAGGAAATGTCTTAGAACACATAGTATTTCATAGCGACGCAATTTCCGTGTGAATTCGTCAATGTGTGGGAGTGAGGGATGCAGTAAAGAAGGATTAGTGGATCGGAAATGAGATTGTCGTATCCCAAAAGAAAATCCTGTCGATTCCATAGAAACGTTACTCGATTTAAAAGGAAATGTCTTAGAACACATAGTATTTCATAGCGACGCAATTTCCGCGTGAATTCGTCACTGTTTGGGAGTGATGAATGCAGTAAAGAAGGATTAGTGGATCGGAAATGTGATTGTCGTATCCCAAAAGAAAATCCTGTCGTTTCCATAGAAACGTTACTCGATTTAGAAGGAATTGTCTTAGAACACATAGTACTCGTATTTCACAGCGACGGAATTTCCATGTGAATCCGTCAATGTTTGGGAGTGAAGGATGCAGTAAAGAAGGATTAGTGGATCGGAAATGAGATTGTCGTATCCCAAAGGAAAATCCTGTCGTTTCCATAGAAACGTTACTAGATTTAGAAGGAAATGTCTTAGAACACATAGTATTTCATAGCGGCGCAATATCCGTGTGAATTCGTCAATGTTTGGGAGTGAGGGATGCAGTAAAGAAAGATTAGTGGATCGGAAATGAGATTTTCGTATCCCAAATAAAAGTCCTGTCGTTTCCATAGTAACGTTACTTGATTTAGAAGGAGAAATCATAGAACCCATAGTAATTCACATCGACGCAATTTCCGTGTGAATTCGTCAATGTGTGGGAGTGAGGGATGCAGTAAAGAAGGATTAGTGGATCGGAAATGTGATTGTCGTATCCCAAAAGAAAATCCTGTCGTTTCCATAGAAACGTTACTCGATTTAGAAGGAAATGTCTTAGAACACATAGTACTCGTATTTCATAGCGACGTAATTTCCGTGTGAATTCGTCAATGTGTGGGAGTGAGGGATGCAGTAAAGAAGGATTAGTGGATCGGAAATGAGTTTGTCGTATCCCAAAAGAAAATCCTGTCGTTTCCATAGAAACGTTACTCGATTTAGAAAGAAATGTCTTAGAACACATAGTATTTCATAGCGACGCAATTTCCGCGTCAATTCGTCACTGTTTGGGAGTGAGGAATGCAGTTAAGAAGGATTAGTGGATCGGAAATGTGATTGTCGTATCCCAAAAGAAAATCCTGTCGTTTCCATAGAAACGTTACTCGATTTAGAAGGAATTGTCTTAGAACACATAGTACTCGTATTTCACAGCGACGGAATTTCCATGTGAATCCGTCAATGTTTGGGTGTGAAGGATGCAGTAAAGAAGGATTAGTGGATCGGAAATGAGATTGTCGTATCCCAAAGGAAAATCCTGTCGTTTCCATAGAAACGTTACTAGATTTAGAAGGAAATGTCTTAGAACACATAGTATTTCATAGCGGCGCAATATCCGTGTGAATTCGTCAATGTTTGGGAGTGAGGGATGCAGTAAAGAAAGATTAGTGGATCGGAAATGAGATTTTCGTATCCCAAATAAAAGTCCTGTCGCTTCCATAGTAACGTTACTTGATTTAGAAGGAGAAATCATAGAACCCATAGTAATTCACATCGACGCAATTTCCGTGTGAATTCGTCAATGTGTGGGAGTGAGGGATGCAGTAAAGAAGGATTAGTGGATCGGAAATGTGATTGTCGTATCCCAAAAGAAAATCCTGTCGTTTCCATAGAAACGTTACTCGATTTAGAAGGAAATGTCTTAGAACACATAGTACGCCTATTTCATAGCGACGCAATTTCCGTGTGAATTCGTCAATGTGTGGGAGTGAGGGATGCAGTAAAGAAGGATTAGTGGATCGGAAATGAGTTTGTCGTATCCCAAAAGAAATTCCTGTCGTTTCCATAGAAACGTTACTCGATTTAGAAAGAAATGTCTTAGAACACATAGTATTTCATAGCGACGCAATTTCCGCGTCAATTCGTCACTGTTTGGGAGTGAGGAATGCAGTAAAGAAGGATTAGTGGATCGGAAATGTGATTGTCGTATCCCAAAAGAAAATCCTGTCGTTTCCATAGAAACGTTACTCGATTTAGAAGGAATTGTCTTAGAACACATAGTACTCGTATTTCATAGCGACGGAATTTCCATGTGAATTCGTCAATGTTTGGGAGTGAAGGATGAAGTAAAGAAGGATTAGTGAATTGGAAATGAGATTGTCGTATCCCAAAGGAAAATCCTGTCATTTCCATAGAAACGTTACTAGATTTAGAAGGAAATGTCTTAGAACACATAGTATTTCATAGCGGCGCAATATCCGTGTGAATTCGTCAATGTTTGGGAGTGAGGGATGCAGTAAAGAGAGATTAGTGGATCGGAAATGAGATTGTCGTATCCCAAAAAAAAGTCCTGTCGTTTCCATAGAAACGTTACTTGATTTAGAAGGAGAAGTCATAGAACCCATAGTAATTCACATCGACGCAATTTCCGTGTGAATTCGTCAATGTGTGGGAGTGAGGGATGCAGTAAAGAAGGATTAGTGGATCGGAAATGTGATTGTCGTATCCCAAAAGAAAATCCTGTCGTTTCCATAGAAACGTTACTCGATTAACAAGGAAATGTCTTAGAACACATAGTACTCGTATTTCATAGCGACGCAATTTCCGTGTGAATTCGTCAATGTGTGGGAGTGAGGGATGCAGTAAAGAAGGATTAGTGGATCGGAAATGTGATTGTCCTATCCCAAAAGAAAATCCTGTCGTTTCCATAGAAACGTTACTCGATTTAGAAGGAAATGTCTTAGAACACATAGTACTCGTATTTCATAGCGACGGAATTTCACGTGAATTCGTAAATGTTTGGGAGTGAGGGATGCAGTAAAGAAGGATTAGTGGATAGGAAATGAGATTGTCGTATCCCAAAAGAAAATTTGGTCGTTTCCATAGAAACGTTACTCGATTTAGAAGGAAATGTCTTAGAACACATAGTATTTCATAGCGACGGAATTTCCGTGTGAATTCGTCAATGTGTGGGAGTGAGGGATGCAGTAAAGAAGGATTAGTGGATCGGAAATGTGATTGTCGTATCCCAAAGGAAAATCCTGTCGTTTCTATAGAAACGTTACTCGATTTAGAAGGAAATGTCTTAGAACACATAGTACTCGTATTTCATAGCGACGCAATTTCCGTGTGAATTCGTCAATGTGTGGGAGTGAGGGATGCAGTAAAGAAGGTTTAGTGGATCGGAAATGAGATTGTCGTATCCCAAAAGAAAATCCTGTCGTTTCCATTGAAACGTTGCTCGATTTAGAAGGAAATGTCTTAGAACACAATGTACTCGTATTTCATAGCGACGGAATTTCCGTGTGAATTCGTCAATATGTGGGAGTGAGGGATGCAGTAAAGAAGGATTAGTGGACCGGAAATGTGATTATCGTATCCCAAAAGAAAATCCTGTCGTTTCCATAGGAACGTTACTCGATTTAGAAGGAAATGTCTTAGAACACATAGTTTTCGTATTTCATAGCGACGGAATTTCCGTGTGAATTCGTCAATGTTTGGGAGTGAGGGATGCAGTAAAGAAGGATTAGTGGATCGGAAATGTGATTGTCGTATCCCAAAAGAAAATCCTGTCGTTTCCATAGAAACGTTACTCGATTTAGAAGGGAATGTCTTAGAACACATAGTACTCGTATTTCATAGCGACGCATTTTCCGTGTGAATTCGTCAATGTGTGGGAGTGAGGGATGCAGTAAAGAAGGATTAGTGGATCGGAAATGAGATTGTCGTATCCCAAAAGAAAATCCTGTCGCTTCCATAGAAACGTAACTCGAATTAGAAGGAAATGTCTTAGAACACATAGTACCCGTATTTCATAGCGACGGAATTTCCGTGTGAATTCGTCAATGTTTGGGAGTGAGGGATGCAGTAAAGAAGGATTAGTGGATCGGAAATGTGATTGTCGTATCCCAAAAGAAAATCCTGTCGTTTCCATAGAAATGTTACTCGATTTAGAAGGAAATGTCTTACAACACATAGTACTCGTATTTAATAGCGACGCAATTTCCGTGTGAATTCGTCAATGTTTGGGAGTGAGGGATGCAGTAAAGAAGGGTTAGTGGATCGGAAATGAGATTGTCGTATCCCAAAAGAAAATCCTGTCGTTTCCATAGAAACGTTACTCGATTTAGAAGGAAATGTCTTAGAACACATAGTATTTCATAGCGACGCAATTTCCGTGTGAATTCGTCAATGTTTGGGAGTGAGGGATGCAGTAAAGAAGGATTAGTGGATCGGAAATGAGATTGTCGTATCCCAAAAAAAAAGTCCTGTCGTTTGCATAGAAACGTTACTTGATTTAGAAGGAGAAGTCATAGAACCCATAGTAATTCATTGCGACGGAATTTCCGTGTGAATTCGTCAATGTGTGGGAGTGAGGGATGCAGTAAAGAAGGATTAGTGGATCGGAAATGTGATTGTCGTATACCAAAAGAAAATCCTGTCGTTTCCATAGAAACGTTACTCGATTTAGAAGGAGAAGTCATAGAACCCATAGTAATTCATTGCGACGCAATTTCCGTGTGAATTCGTCAATGTTTGGGAGTGAGGGATGCAGTAAAGAAGGATTAGTGGATCGGAAATGAGATTGTCGTATCCCAAAAAAAAAGTCCTGTCGTTTGCATAGAAACGTTACTTGATTTAGAAGGAGAAGTCATAGAACCCATAGTAATTCATTGCGACGGAATTTCCGTGTGAATTCGTCAATGTGTGGGAGTGAGGGATGCAGTAAAGAAGGATTAGTGGATCGGAAATGTGATTGTCGTATCCCAGAAGAAAATCCTGTCGTTTCCATAGAAACGTTACTCGATTTAGAAGGAAATGTCTTAGAACACATAGTACTCGTATTTAATAGCGACGCAATTTCTGTGTGAATTCGTCAATGGGTGGGAGTGAGGGATGCAGTAAAGAAGGATTAGTGGATCGGAAATGTGATTGTCGTATCCCAAAAGAAAGTCCTGTCGTTTCCATAGAAACGTTACTCAATTTAGAAGGAAATGTGTTAGAACACATAGTACTCGTATTTCATAGCGACGCAATTTCCGTGTGAATTCGTCAATGTTTGGGAGTGAGGGATGCAGTAAAGAAGGGTTAGTGGATCGGAAATGAGATTGTCGTATCCCAAAAGAAAATCCTGTCGTTTCCATAGAAACGTTACTCGATTTAGAAGGAAATGTCTTAGAACACATAGTATTTCATAGCGACGCAATTTCCGTGTGAATTCGTCAATGTTTGGGAGTGAGGGATGCAGTAAAGAAGGATTAGTGGATCGGAAATGAGATTGTCGTATCCCAAAAAAAAGTCCTGTCGTTTCCATAGAAATGTTACATGATTGAGAAGGAGAAGTCATAGAACCCATAGTAATTCATAGCGACGGAATTTCCGTGTGAATTCGTCAATGTGTGGGAGTGAGGGATGCAGTAAAGAAGGATTAGTGGATCGGAAATGTGATTGTCGTATCCCAAAAGAAAATCCTGTCGTTTCCATAGAAACGTTACTCGATTTAGAAGGAAATGTCTTAGAACACATAGTACTCGTATTTCATAGCGACGGAATTTCCGTGTGAAATCGTCAATGTTTGGGAGTGAGGGATGCAGTAAAGAAATATTAGTGGATCGGAAATGTGATTGTCGTATCCCAAAAGAAAATCCTGTCGTTTCCATAGAAACGTTACTCGATTTAGAAGGAAATGTCTTAGAACACATAGTATTTCATAGCGACGCAATTTCCGTGTGAATTCTTCAATGTGTGGGAGTGAGGGATGCAGTAAAGAAGGATTAGTGGATCGGAAATGAGATGGTCGTATCCCAAAAGAAAATCCTTTCGATTATATAGAAACGTTACTCGATTTTCAAGGATATGTCTTAGAACACATAGTATTTCATAGCGACGCAATTTCCGTGTGAATTCGTCAATGTGTGGGAGTGAGGGATGCAGTAAAGAAGGATTAGTGGATCGGAAATGTGATTGTCGTATCCCAAAAGAAAGTCCTGTCGTTTCCATAGAAACGTTACTCGATTTAGAAGGAAATGTCTTAGAACACATAGTACTTGTATTTCATAGCGACGGAATTTCCGTGTGAATTCGTCAATGTGAGGGAGTGAGGGATCCAGTAAAGAAGGATTAGTGGATCGGAAATGTGATTGTCGTATCCCAAAAGAAAATCCGGTCGTTTCCATAGAAACTTTACTCGATTTAGAAGGAATCGTCTTAGAACACATAGTACCCGTATTTCATAGCGACGGAATTTCCGTGTGAATTCGTCAATGTTTGGGAGTGAGGGATGCAGTAAAGAAGGATTAATGGATCGGAAATGTGATTGTCGTATCCCAAAAGAAAATCCTGTCGTTTCCATAGAAATGTTACTCGATTTAGAAGGAAATGTGTTAGAACACATAGTACTCGTATTTCATAGCGACGCAATTTCCGTGTGAATTCGTCAATGTTTGGGAGTGAGGGATGCAGTAAAGAAGGGTTAGTGGATCGGAAATGAGATTGTCGTATCCCAAAAGAAAATCCTGTCGTTTCCATAGAAACGTAACTCGATTTAGAAGGAAATGTCTTAGAACACATAGTATTTCATAGCGACGCAAATTCCGTGTGAATTCGTCAATGTTTGGGAGTGAGGGATGCAGTAAAGAAGGATTAGTGGATCGGAAATGAGATTGTCGTATCCCAAAAAAAAGTCCTGTCGTTTCCATAGAAATGTTACTTGATTGAGAAGGAGAAGTCATAGAACCCATAGTAATTAATAGCGACGGAATTTCCGTGTGAATTCGTCAATGTGTGGGAGTGAGGGATGCAGTAAAGAAGGATTAGTGGATCGGAAATGTGATTGTCGTATCCCAAAAGAAAATCCTGTCGTTTCCATAGAAACGTTACTCGATTTAGAAGGAAATGTCTTAGAACACATAGTACTCGTATTTCATAGCGACGGAATTTCCGTGTGAATTCGTCAATGTTTGGGAGTGAGGGATGCAGTAAAGAAATATTAGTGGATCGGAAATGTGATTGTCGTATCCCAAAAGAAAATCCTGTCGTTTCCATAGAAACGTTACTCGATTTAGAAGGAAATGTCTTAGAACACATAGTATATCATAGCGACGCAATTTCCGTGTGAATTCGTCAATGTGTGGGAGTGAGGGATGCAGTAAAGAAGGATTAGTGGATCGGAAATGAGATTGTCGTATCCCAAAAGAAAATCATTTCGATTATATAGAAACGTTACTCGATTTTCAAGGAAATGTCTTAGAACACATAGTATTTCATAGCGACGCAATTTCGGTGTGAATTCGTCAATGTGTGGGAGTGAGGGATGCAGTAAAGAAGGATTAGTGGATCGGAAATGTGATTGTCGTATCCCAAAAGAAAGTCCTGTCGTTTCCATAGAAACGTTACTCAATTTAGAAGGAAATGTCTTGGAACACATAGTACTCGTATTTCATAGCGACGGAAGTTCCGTGTGAATTCGTCAATTTTTGGGAGTGAGGGATGCAGTAAAGAAATATTAGTGGATCGGAAATGTGATTGTCGTATCCCAAAAGAAAATCCTGTCGTTTCCATAGAAACGTTACTCGATTTAGAAGGAAATGTCTTAGAACACATAGTATTTCATAGCGACGCAATTTCCGTGTGAATTCGTCAATGTGTGGGAATGAGGGATGCAGTAAAGAAGGATTAGTGGTTCGGAAATGAGATTGTCGTATCCCAAAAGAAAATCCTGTCGTTTCCATAGAAACGTTACTCGATTTAGAAGGAAATGTCTTAGAACACATAGTATTTCATAGCGACGCAATTTCCGTGTGAATTCGTCAATGTGTGGGAGTGAGGGATGCAGTAAAGAAGGATTAGTGGAGCGGAATTGTGATTGACGTATCCCAAAAGAAAGTCCTGTCGTTTCCATAGTATCGTTACTCGATTTAGAAGGAAATGTGTTAGAACACATAGTACTCGTATTTCATAGCGACGCAATTTCCGTGTGAATTCGTCAATGTTTGGGAGTGAGGGATGCAGTAAAGAAAGATTAGTGGATCGGATATGAGATTGTCGTATCCCAAAAGAAAATCCTGTCGTTTCCATAGAAACGTTACTCGATTTAGAGGGAAATGTCTTAGAACACGTAGTATTTCATAGTGACGCAATTTCCGTGTGAATTCGCCAATGTGTGGGAGTGAGGGATGCAGTAAAGAAGGATTAGTGGATCGGAAATGAGATAGTCGTATCCCAAAAGAAAATCCTGTCGTTTCCATAGAAACGTTACTCGATTTCGAAGGAAATGTCTTAGAACACATAGTATATCATAGCGACGCAATTTCCGTGTGAATTCGTCAATGTGTGGGAGTGAGGGATGCAGTAAAGAAGGATTAGTGGATCGGAAATGTGATTGTGGTATCCCAAAAGAAAATCCTGTCGTTTCCATAGAAACGTTACTCGATTTAGAAGGAAATGTCTTAGAACACATAGTACTCGTATTTCATAGGGACGGAATTTCCGTGTGAATTCGTCAATGTTTGGGAGTGAGGGATGCAGTAAAGAAATATTAGTGGATCGGAAATGTGATTGTCGTATCCCAAAAGAATATCCTGTCGTTTCCATAGAAACGTTACTCGATTTA
Source organism: Schistocerca piceifrons (assembly GCF_021461385.2). Taxonomy (NCBI): domain Eukaryota; kingdom Metazoa; phylum Arthropoda; class Insecta; order Orthoptera; family Acrididae; genus Schistocerca; species Schistocerca piceifrons. The sequence continues at coordinate 4,309,317 of NW_025728287.1, forward strand.
GGAGGAAATGTCTTAGAACACATAGTATTTCATAGCGACGCAATTTCCGTGTGAATTCGTCAATGTGTGGGAGTGAGGGATGCTGTAAAGAAGGATTAGTGGATCGGAAATGTGATTGTCGTATCCCAAAAGAAGGTCCTGTCGTTTCCATAGAAACGTTACTCGATTTAGAAGGAAATGTGTTAGAACACATAGTACTCGTATTTCATAGCGACGCAATTTCCGTGTGAATTCGTCAATGTTTGGGAGTGAGGGATGCAGTAAAGAAGGGTTAGTGGATCGGAAATGAGATTGTCGTATCCCAAAAGAAAATCCTACCGTTTCCATAGAGACGTTACTCGATTTAGAAGGAAATGTCTTAGAACACATAGTATTTCATAGCGACGCAATTTCCGTGTGAATTCGTCAATGTTTGGGAGTGAGGGATGCAGTAGAGAAGGATTAGTGGATCGGAAATGAGATTGTCGTATCCCAAAAGAAAATCCTGTCGTTTCCATAGAAACGTTACTCGATTTAGAAGGAAATGTCTTAGAACACATAGTACTCGTATTTCATAGCGACGCAATTTCCGTGTGAATTCGTCAATGTGTGGGAGTGAAGGATGCAGTAAAGAAGGATTAGTGGATCAGAAATGAGATTGTCGTATCCCAAAAGAAAATCCTGTCGTTTCCATAGAAACGTTACTCGATTTAGAAGGAAATGTCTTAGAACACGTAGTACTCGTATTTCATAGCGACGCAATTTCCGTGTGAATTCGTCAATGTGTGGGAGTGAGGGATGCAGTAACGAAGGATTAGTGGATCGGAGATGAGATTGTCGTATCCCAAAAGAAAATCCTGTCGTTTCCATAGAAACGTTACTTGATTTAGAAGGAAATGACTTAGAACACATAGTACTCGTATTTCATAGCGACGCAATTTCCGTGTGAATTCGTCAATGTGTGGGAGTGAGGGATGCAGTAAAGAAAGATTAGTGGATCGGAAATGAGATTGTCGTATCCCAAAAGAAAATCCTGTCGTTTCCATAGAAACGTTACTCGATTTAGAAGGAAATGTCTTAGAACACATAGTACTCGTATTTCATAGCGTCGCAATTTCCGTGTGAATTCGTCAATGTGTGGGAGTGAGGGATGCAGTAAAGAAGGATTAGTGGATCGGAAATGAGATTGTCGTATCCCAAAAGAAAATCCTGTCGTTTCCATAGAAACGTTACAAGATTTAGAAGGAAATGTCTTAGAACACGTAGTACTCGTATTTCATAGCGACGCAATTTCCGTGTGAATTCGTCAATGTGTGGGAGTGAGGGATGCAGTAAAGAAGGATTAGTGGATCGGAAATGAGATTGTCGTATCCCAAAAGAAAATCCTGTCGTTTCCATAGAAACGTTACTCGATTAAGAAGGAGAAGTCATAGAACCCATAGTAATTCATAGCGACGCAATTTCCGTGTGAATTCGTCAATATTTGGGAGTGAGGGATGCAGTAAAGAAGGATTAGTGGATCGGAAATGAGATTGTCGTATCCCAAAAAAATGTCCTGTCGTTTCCATAGAAACGTTACTTGATTGAGAAGGAGAAGTCATAGAACCCACAGTAATTCATAGCGACGCAATTTCCGTGTGAATTCGTCAATGTGTGGGAGTGAGGGATGCAGTAAAGAAGGATTAGTGGATCGGAAATGTGATTGTCGTATCCCAAAAGAAAATCCTGTCGTTTCCATAGGAACGTTACTCGATTTAGAAGGAAATGTCTTAGAACACATAGTACTCGTATTTCATAGCGACGCAATTTCGGTGTGAATTCGTCAATGTGTGGGAGTGAGGGATGCAGTAAAGAAGGATTAGTGGATCGGAAATGAGATTGTCGTATCCCAAAAGAAAATCCTGTCGTTTCCATAGAAACGTTACTTGACTTAGAAGGAAATGTCTTAGAACAAATAGTATTTCATAGCGACGCAATTTCCGTGTGAATTCGTCAATGTTTGGGAGTGAGGGATGCAGTAAAGAAGGATTAGTGGATCGGAATTGTGATTGACGTATCCCAAAAGAAAGTCCTGTCGTTTCCATAGTATCGTTACTCGATTTAGAAGGAAATGTGTTAGAACACATAGTACTCGTATTTCATAGCGACGCAATTTCCGTGTGAATTCGTCAATGTTTGGGAGTGAGGGATGCAGTAAAGAAAGATTAGTGGATCGGAAATGAGATTGTCGTATCCCAAAAGAAAATCCTGTCGTTTCCATAGAAACGTTAATCGATTTAGAGGGAAATGTCTTAGAACACGTAGTATTTCATAGCGACGCAATTTCCGTGTGAATTCGCCAATGTGTGGGAGTGAGGGATGCAGTAAAGAAGGATTAGTGGATCGGAAATGAGATAGTCGTATCCCAAAAGAAAATCCTGTCGTTTCCATAGAAACGTTACTCGATTTCGAAGGAAATGTCTTAGAACACATAGTATATCATAGCGACGCAATTTCCGTGTGAATTCGCAATGTGTGGGAGTGAGGGATGCAGTAAAGAAGGATTAGTGGATCGGAAATGTGATTGTGGTATCCCAAAGGAAAATCCTGTCGTTTCCATAGAAACGTTACTCGATTTAGAAGGAAATGTCTTAGAACACATAGTACTCGTATTTCATAGGGACGGAATTTCCGTGTGAATTCGTCAATGTTTGGGAGTGAGGGATGCAGTAAAGAAATATTAGTGGATCGGAAATGTGATTGTCGTATCCCAAAAGAAAATCCTGTCGTTTCCATAGAAACGTTACTCGATTTAGGAGGAAATGTCTTAGAACACATAGTATTTCATAGCGACGCAATTTCCGTGTGAATTCGTCAATGTGTGGGAGTGAGGGATGCTGTAAAGAAGGATTAGTGGATCGGAAATGTGATTGTCGTATCCCAAAAGAAGGTCCTGTCGTTTCCATAGAAACGTTACTCGATTTAGAAGGAAATGTGTTAGAACACATAGTACTCGTATTTCATAGCGACGCAATTTCCGTGTGAATTCGTCAATGTTTGGGAGTGAGGGATGCAGTAAAGAAGGGTTAGTGGATCGGAAATGAGATTGTCGTATCCCAAAAGAAAATCCTACCGTTTCCATAGAGACGTTACTCGATTTAGAAGGAAATGTCTTAGAACACATAGTATTTCATAGCGACGCAATTTCCGTGTGAATTCGTCAATGTTTGGGAGTGAGGGATGCAGTAGAGAAGGATTAGTGGATCGGAAATGAGATTGTCGTATCCCAAAAGAAAATCCTGTCGTTTCCATAGAAACGTTACTCGATTTAGAAGGAAATGTCTTAGAACACATAGTACTCGTATTTCATAGCGACGCAATTTCCGTGTGAATTCGTCAATGTGTGGGAGTGAAGGATGCAGTAAAGAAGGATTAGTGGATCGGAAATGAGATTGTCGTATCCCAAAAGAAAATCCTGTCGTTTCCATAGAAACGTTACTCGATTTAGAAGGAAATGTCTTAGAACACATAGTACTCGTATTTCATAGCGACGAAATTTCCGTGTGAATTCGTCAATGTGTGGGAGTGAGGGATGCAGTAACGAAGGATTAGTGGATCGGAGATGAGATTGTCGTATCCCAAAAGAAAATCCTGTCGTTTCCATAGAAACGTTACTTGATTTAGAAGGAAATGACTTAGAACACATAGTACTCGTATTTCATAGCGACGCAATTTCCGTGTGAATTCGTCAATGTGTGGGAGTGAGGGATGCAGTAAAGAAAGATTAGTGGATCGGAAATGAGATTGTCGTATCCCAAAAGAAAATCCTGTCGTTTCCATAGAAACGTTACTCGATTTAGAAGGAAATGTCTTAGAACACATAGTACTCGTATTTCATAGCGTCGCAATTTCCGTGTGAATTCGTCAATGTGTGGGAGTGAGGGATGCAGTAAAGAAGGATTAGTGGATCGGAAATGAGATTGTCGTATCCCAAAAGAAAATCCTGTCGTTTCCATAGAAACGTTACAAGATTTAGAAGGAAATGTCTTAGAACACGTAGTACTCGTATTTCATAGCGACGCAATTTCCGTGTGAATTCGTCAATGTGTGGGAGTGAGGGATGCAGTAAAGAAGGATTAGTGGATCGGAAATGAGATTGTCGTATCCCAAAAGAAAATCCTGTCGTTTCCATAGAAACGTTACTCGATTAAGAAGGAGAAGTCATAGAACCCATAGTAATTCATAGCGACGCAATTTCCGTGTGAATTCGTCAATATTTGGGAGTGAGGGATTCAGTAAAGAAGGATTAGTGGATCGGAAATGAGATTGTCGTATCCCAAAAAAATGTCCTGTCGTTTCCATAGAAACGTTACTTGATTGAGAAGGAGAAGTCATAGAACCCACAGTAATTCATAGCGACGCAATTTCCGTGTGAATTCGTCGATGTGTGGGAGTGAGGGATGCAGTAAAGAAGGATTAGTGGATCGGAAATGTGATTGTCGTATCCCAAAAGAAAATCCTGTCGTTTCCATAGGAACGTTACTCGATTTAGAAGGAAATGTCTTAGAACACATAGTACTCGTATTTCATAGCGACGCAATTTCGGTGTGAATTCGTCAATGTGTGGGAGTGAGGGATGCAGTAAAGAAGGATTAGTGGATCGGAAATGAGATTGTCGTATCCCAAAAGAAAATCCTGTCGTTTCCATAGAAACGTTACTTGACTTAGAAGGAAATGTCTTAGAACAAATAGTATTTCATAGCGACGCAATTTCCGTGTGAATTCGTCAATGTTTGGGAGTGAGGGTTGCAGTAAAGGAGGATTAGTGGATCGGAAATGTGATTGACGTAACCCAAAAGAAAATCCTGTCGTTTCCATAGAAACGTTACTCGATTTAGAAGGAAATGTCTTAGAACACATAGTACTCGTATTTCATAGCGACGCAATTCCGTGTGAATTCGTCAGTGTGTGGGAGTGAGGGATGCAGTAAAGAAGGATTAGTGGATCGGAAATGTAATTGTCGTATCCCTAAAGAAAATCCTGTCGTTTCCATAGAAACGTTACTCGATGTAGAAGGAAATGTCTTCTAACACATAGTATTTCATAGCGACGCAATTTCCGTGTGAATTCGTCAATGTTTGGGAGTGAGGGTTGCAGTAATGGAGGATTAGTGGATCGGAAATGTGATTGTCGTATCCCAAAAGAAAATCCTGTCGTTTCCATAGAAACGTTACTCGATTTAGAAGGAATTGTCTTAGAACACATAGTACTCGTATTTCGTAGCGACGCAATTTCCGTATGAATTCGTCAATGTGTGGGAGTGAGGGATGCAGTAAAGAAGGATTAGTTGTTAGGAAATGAGATTGTCGTATCCCAAAAGCAAATCCTGTCGTTTCCATAGAAACGTTACTCGATTTAGAAGGAAATGTCTTAGAACACATAGTATTTCATAGCGACGCAATTTCCGTGTGAATTCGTCAATGTTTGGGAGTGAGGGATGCTGTAAAGAAGGATTAGTGGATCGGAATTGTGATTGTCGTATCCCAAAAGAAAATCCTGTCGTTTCCATAGAAACGTTACTCGATTTAGAAGGAAATGTCTGAGAACACATAGTATTTCATAGCGACGCAATTTCCGTGTGAATTCGTCAATGTGTGGGAGTGAGGGATGCAGTAAAGAAGGATTAGTGGATCGGAAATGAGATTGACGTATCCCAAAAGAAAATCCTGTCGTTTCCATAGAAACGTTACTCGATTTAGAAGGAAATGTCTTAGAACACATAGTATTTCATAGCGATGCAATTTCCGTTTGAATTCGTCAATGTTTGGGAGTGAGGGATGCAGTAAAGAAGGATTAGTGGATCGGAAATGTGATTGTCGTATCCCAAAAGAAAATCCTGTCGTTTCCATAGAAACGTTACTCGATTTAGAAGGAAATGTCTTAGAACACATAGTACTCGTATTTCATAGCGACGGAATTTCCGTGTGAATTCGTCAATGTTTGGGAGTGAGGGATGCAGTAAAGAAGGATTAGTGGATCGGAAATGTGTTTGTCGTATCCTAAAAGAAAATCCTGTCGTTTCCATTGAAACGTTAATCGATTTAGAAGCAAATGTCTTAGAACACATAGTATTTCATAGCGACGCAATTTCCGTGTGAATTCGTCAAAGTGTGGGAGTGAGGGATGCAGTAAAGAAGGATTAGTGGATCGGAAATGAGATTGTCGTATCCCAAAAAAAAGTCCTGTTGTTTCCATTGAAATGTTACTTGATTTGGAAGGAGAAGTCATAGAACCCATAGTAATTCATAGCGACGGAATTTCCGTGTGAATTCGTCAATGTGTGGGAGTGAGGGATGCAGAAAAGAAGGATTAGTGGATCGGAAATGTGATTGTCGTATACCAAAAGAAAATCCTGTCGTTTCCATAGAAACGTTACTCGATTTAGAAGGAAATGTCTTAGAACACATAGTACTCGTATTTCATAGCGACGGAATATCCGTGTGAATTCGTCAATGTTTGGGAGTGAGGGATGCAGTAAAGAAATATTAGTGGATCGGAAATGTGATTGTCGTATCCCAAAAGAAAATCCTGTCGTTTCCATAGAAACGTTACTCGATTTAGAAGGAAATGTCTTAGAACACATAGTATTTAATAGCGACGCAATTTCCGTGTGAATTCGTCAATGTGTGGGAGTGAGGGATGCAGTAAAGAAGGATTAGTGGATCGGAAATGAGATTGTCGTATCCCAAAATAAAATCCTGTCGTTTCCATAGAAACGTTACTCGATTTAGAAGGAAATGTCTTAGAACACATAGTATTTCATAGCGACGCAATTTCCGTGTGAATTCGTCAATGTGTGGGAGTGAGGGATGCAGTAAAGAAGGATTAGTGGATCGGAAATGTGATTGTCGTATCCCAAAAGAAAGTCCTGTCGTTTCCATAGAAACGTTACTCAATTTAGAAGGAAATGTCTTAGAACACATAGTACTCGTATTTCATAGCGACGGAATTTCCGTGTGAATTCGTCATTGTTTGGGAGTGAGGGATGCAGTAAAGAAGGATTAGTGGATCGGAAATGAGATTGTCGTATCCCAAAAGAAAATCCTGTCGTTTCCATAGAAACGTTACTCGATTTAGAAGGAAATGTCTTAGAACACATAGTATTTCATAGCGACGCAATTTCCGTGTGAATTCGTCAATGTGTGGGAGTGAGGGATGCAGTAAAGAAGGATTAGTGGATCGGAAATGTGATTGTCGTATCCCAAAAGAAAGTCCTGTCGTTTCCATAGAAACGTTACTCGATTTAGAAGGAAATGTGTTAGAACACATAGTACTCGTATTTCATAGCGACGCAATTTCCGTGTGAATTCGTCAATGTGTGGGAGTGAGGGATGCAGTAAAGAAGGGTTAGTGGATCGGAAATGAGATTGTCGTATCCCAAAAGAAAATCCTGTCGTTTCCGTAGAGACGTTACTCGATTGAGAAGGAAATGTCTTAGAACACATAGTATTTCATAGCGACGCAATTTCCGTGTGAATTCGTCAATGTGTGGGAGTGAGGGATGCAGTAAAGAAAGATTAGTGGATCGGAAATAAGATTGTCGTATCCCAAAAGAAAATCCTGTCGTTTCCATAGAAACGTTACTCGATTTAGAAGGAAATGTCTTAGAACACATAGTATTTCATAGCGACGCAATTTCCGTGTGAATTCGTCAATGTGTGGGAGTGAGGTATGCAGTAAAGAAGGATTAGTGGATCGGAAATGTGATTGTCGTATCCCAAAAGAAAATCGTGTCGTTTCCATAGAAACGTTACTCGATTTAGAAGGAATTGTCTTAGAACACATAGTACTCGTATTTCATAGCGACGGAATTTCCGTGTGAATTCGTCAATGTTTGGGAGTGAGGGATGCAATAAAGAAATATTAGTGGATCGGAAATGTGACTGTCGTATCCCAAAAGAAAATCTTGTCGTTTCCATAGAAACGTTACTCGATTTAGAAGGAAATGTCTTAGAACACATAGTATTTCATAGCGACGCAATTTCCGTGTGATTTCGTCAATGTGTGGTAGTGAGGGATGCAGTAAAGTAGGATTAGTGGATCGGAAATGTGATTGTCGTATCCCAAAATAAAATCCTGTCGTTTCCATAGAAACGTTACTCGATTTAGAAGGAAATGTCTTAGAACACATAGTTCTCGTGTTTCATAGCGACGGAATTTCCGTGTGAATTCGTCAATGTTTGGGAGTGAGGGATGCAGTAAAGAAATATTAGTGGATCGGAATTGTGATTGTCGTATCCCAAAAGGAAATCCTGTCGTTTCCATAGAAACGTTACTCGATTTAGAAGGAAATGTCTTAGAACACATAGTATTTCATAGCGACGCAATTTCCGTGTGAATTCCTCAATGTGTGGGAGTGAGGGATGCAGTAAAGAAGGATTAGTGGATCGGAAATGAGATTGTCGTATTACAAAAGAAAATCCTGTCGTTTCCATAGAAACGTTACTCGATTTAGAAGGAAATGTCTCAGAACACATAGTATTTCATAGCGACGCAATTTCCGTGTGAATTCGTCAATGTGTGGGAGTGAGGGATGCAGTAAAGAAGGATTAGTGGATCGGAAATGTGATTGTCGTATCCCAAAAGAAAGTCCTGTCGTTTCCATAGAAACGTTACTCGATTTAGAAGGAAATGTGTTAGAACACATAGTACTCGTATTTCATAGCGACGCAATTTCCGTGTGAATTCGTCAATGTTTGGGAGTGAGGGATGCAGTAAAGAAGGGTTAGTGGATCGGAAATGAGATTGTCGTATCCCAAAAGAAAATCCTGTCGTTTCCATAGAGACGTTACTCGATTGAGAAGGAAATGTCTTAGAACACATAGTATTTCATAGCGACGCAATTTCCGTGTGAATTCGTCAATGTTTGGGAGTGAGGCATGCAGTAAAGAAAGATTAGTGGATCGGAAATGAGATTGTCGTATCCCAAAAGAAAAGCCTGTCGTTTCCATAGAAACGTTACTCGATTTAGAAGGAAAAGTCTTAGAACACATAGTACTCGTATTTCATAGCGACGCAATTTCCGTGTGAATTCGTCAATGTGTGGGAGTGAGGGATGCAGTAAAGAAGGATTAGTGGATCGGAAATGAGATTGTCGTATCCCAAAAGAAAATCCTGTCGTTTCCATAGAAACGTTACTCGATTTAGAAGGAAATGTCTTAGAACACGTAGTACTCGTATTTCATAGCGACGTAATTTCCGTGTGAATTCGTCAATGTGTGGGAGTGAGGGATGCAGTAAAGAAGGATTAGTGGATCGGAAACGAGATTGTCGTATCCCAAAAGAAAATCCTGTCGTTACCATAGAAACGTTACTCGATTTAGAAGGAAATGTCTTGGAACACATAGTACTCGTATTTCATAGCGACGCAATTTCCGTGTGAATTCGTCAATGTGTGGGAGTGAGGGATGCAGTAAAGAAGGATTAGTGGATCGGAAATGAGATTGTCGTATCCCAAAGGAAAATCCTGTCGTTTCCGTAGAAACGTTACTCGATTTAGAAGGAAATGTCTTAGAACACATAGTACTCGTATTTCATAGCGACGCAATTTCCGTGTGAATTCGTCAATGTGTGGGAGTGAGGGATGCAGTAAAGAAGGATTAGTGGATCGGAAATGAGATTGTCGTATCCCAAAAGAAAATCCTGTCGTTTCCATAGATACGTTACTCGATTTAGAAGGAAATGTCTTAGAACACATAGTACTCTTATTTCATAGCGACGCAATTTCCGTGTGAATTCGTCAATGTGTGGGAGTTTGGGATGCAGTAGAGAAGGATTAGTGGATCGGAAATGAGATTGTCGTATCCCAAAAGAAAATTATGTCGTTTCCATAGAAACGTTACTCGATTTAGAAGGAGAAGTCATAGAATCCATAATAATTCATAGCGACGCAATTTCCGTGTGAATTCGTCAATGTTTGGGAGTGAGGGATGCAGTAAAGAAGGATTAGTGGATCGGAAATGTGATTGTCGTATCCCAAAAGAAAATCCTGTCGTTTCCATAGAAACGTTACTCGATTTAGAAGGAAATGTCTTAGTACACATAGTACTCGTATTTCATAGCGACGCAATTTCCGTGTGAATTCGTCAATGTTTGGGAGTGAGGGTTGCAGGAAGGGAGGATTAGTGGATCGGAAATGTGATTGTCGTATCCCAAAAGAAAATCCTGTCGTTTCCATAGAAACGTTACTCGATTTAGAAAGAATTGTCTTAGAACACATAGTACTCGTATTTCATAGCGCCGCAATTTCTGTGTGAATTCGTCAATGTGTGGGAGTGAGGGATGCAGTAAAGAAGGATTAGTGGTTAGGAAATGAGATTGTCGTATCCCAAAAGAAAATCCTGTCGTTTCCATAGATACGTTACTCGATTTAGAAGGAAATGTCTTAGAACACATAGTATTTCATAGCGACGCAATTTCCGTGTGATTTCGTCAATGTGTGGGAGTGAGGGATGCAGTAAAGTAGGATTAGTGGATCGGAAATGTGATTGTCGTATCCCAAAAGAAAATCCTGTCGTTTCCATAGAAACGTTACTCGATTTAGAAGGAAATGTCTTAGAACACATAGTTCTCGTGTTTCATAGCGACGGAATTTCCGTGTGAATTCGTCAATGTTTGGGAGTGAGGGATGCAGTAAAGAAATATTAGTGGATCGGAATTGTGATTGTCGTATCCCAAAAGGAAATCCTGTCGTTTCCATAGAAACGTTACTCGATTTAGAAGGAAATGTCTTAGAACACATAGTACTTCATAGCGACGCAATTTCCGTGTGAATTCCTCAATGTGTGGGAGTGAGGGATGCAGTAAAGAAGGATTAGTGGATCGGAAATGAGATTGTCGTATTACAAAAGAAAATCCTGTCGTTTCCATAGAAACGTTACTCGATTTAGAAGGAAATGTCTCAGAACACATAGTATTTCATAGCGACGCAATTTCCGTGTGAATTCGTCAATGTGTGGGAGTGAGGGATGCAGTAAAGAAGGATTAGTGGATCGGAAATGTGATTGTCGTATCCCAAAAGAAAGTCCTGTCGTTTCCATAGAAACGTTACTCGATTTAGAAGGAAATGTGTTAGAACACATAGTACTCGTATTTCATAGCGACGCAATTTCCGTGTGAATTCGTCAATGTTTGGGAGTGAGGGATGCAGTAAAGAAGGGTTAGTGGATCGGAAATGAGATTGTCGTATCCCAAAAGAAAATCCTGTCGTTTCCATAGAGACGTTACTCGATTGAGAAGGAAATGTCTTAGAACACATAGTATTTCATAGCGACGCAATTTCCGTGTGAATTCGTCAATGTTTGGGAGTGAGGCATGCAGTAAAGAAAGATTAGTGGATCGGAAATGAGATTGTCGTATCCCAAAAGAAAAGCCTGTCGTTTCCATAGAAACGTTACTCGATTTAGAAGGAAAAGTCTTAGAACACATAGTACTCGTATTTCATAGCGACGCAATTTCCGTGTGAATTCGTCAATGTGTGGGAGTGAGGGATGCAGTAAAGAAGGATTAGTGGATCGGAAATGAGATTGTCGTATCCCAAAAGAAAATCCTGTCGTTTCCATAGAAACGTTACTCGATTTAGAAGGAAATGTCTTAGAACACGTAGTACTCGTATTTCATAGCGACGTAATTTCCGTGTGAATTCGTCAATGTGTGGGAGTGAGGGATGCAGTAAAGAAGGATTAGTGGATCGGAAACGAGATTGTCGTATCCCAAAAGAAAATCCTGTCGTTACCATAGAAACGTTACTCGTTTTAGAAGGAAATGTCTTGGAACACATAGTACTCGTATTTCATAGCGACGCAATTTCCGTGTGAATTCGTCAATGTGTGGGAGTGAGGGATGCAGTAAAGAATGATTAGTGGATCGGAAATGAGATTGTCGTATCCCAAAGGAAAATCCTGTCGTTTCCGTAGAAACGTTACTCGATTTAGAAGGAAATGTCTTAGAACACATAGTACTCGTATTTCATAGCGACGCAATTTCCGTGTGAATTCGTCAATGTGTGGGAGTGAGGGATGCAGTAAAGAAGGATTAGTGGATCGGAAATGAGATTGTCGTATCCCAAAAGAAAATCCTGTCGTTTCCATAGATACGTTACTCGATTTAGAAGGAAATGTCTTAGAACACATAGTACTCTTATTTCATAGCGACGCAATTTCCGTGTGAATTCGTCAATGTGTGGGAGTGAGGGATGCAGTAGAGAAGGATTAGTGGATCGGAAATGAGATTGTCGTATCCCAAAAGAAAATTATGTCGTTTCCATAGAAACGTTACTCGATTTAGAAGGAGAAGTCATAGAATCCATAATAATTCATAGCGACGCAATTTCCGTGTGAATTCGTCAATGTTTGGGAGTGAGGGATGCAGTAAAGAAGGATTAGTGGATCGGAAATGTGATTGTCGTATCCCAAAAGAAAATCCTGTCGTTTCCATAGAAACGTTACTCGATTTAGAAGGAAATGTCTTAGTACACATAGTACTCGTATTTCATAGCGACGCAATTTCCGTGTGAATTCGTCAATGTTTGGGAGTGAGGGTTGCAGGAAGGGAGGATTAGTGGATCGGAAATGTGATTGTCGTATCCCAAAAGAAAATCCTGTCGTTTCCATAGAAACGTTACTCGATTTAGAAAGAATTGTCTTAGAACACATAGTACTCGTATTTCATAGCGCCGCAATTTCTGTGTGAATTCGTCAATGTGTGGGAGTGAGGGATGCAGTAAAGAAGGATTAGTGGTTAGGAAATGAGATTGTCGTATCCCAAAAGAAAATCCTGTCGTTTCCATAGATACGTTACTCGATTTAGAAGGAAATGTCTTGGAACACATAGTATTTCATAGCGACGCAATTTCCGTGTGAATTCGTCAATGTTTGGGAGTGAGGGATGCAGTAAAGAAGGATTAGTGGATCGGAAATGTGATTGTCGTATCCCAAAAGAAAATCCTCTCGTTTCCATAGAAACGTTACTCGATTTAGAAGGAAATGTCTTAGAACACATAGTACTCGTATTTCATAGAGACGGAATTTCCGTGTGAATTCGTCAATGTGTGGGAGTGAGGGATGCAGTAAAGAAGGATTAGTGGACCGGAAATGAGATTGTCGTATCCCAAAAGAAAATCCTGTCGTTTCCATAGAAACGTTACTCGATTTAGAAGGAAATGTCTTAGAACACATAGTATTTCATAGCGACGCAATTTCCGTGTGATTCCGTCAATGTGTGGGAGTGAGGGATGCAGTAAAGTAGGATTAGTGGATCAGAAATGTGATTGTCGTATCCCAAAAGAAAATGCTGTCGTTTCCATAGAAACGTTACTCGATTTAGAAGGAAATGTCTTAGAACACATAGTACTCGTGTTTCATAGCGACGGAATTTCCGTGTGAATTCGTCAATGTTTGAGAGTGAGGGATGCAGTAAAGAAATATTAGTGGATCGGAAATGTGATTGTCGTATCCCAAAAGGAAATCCAGTCGTTTCCATAGAAACGTTACTCGATTTAGAAGGAAATGTCTTAGAACACATAGTATTTCATAGCGACGCAATTTCCGTGTGAATTCCTCAATGTGTGGGAGTGAGGGATGCAGTAAAGAAGGATTAGTGGATCGGAAATGAGATTGTCGTATTACAAAAGAAAATCCTGTCGTTTCCATAGAAACGTTACTCGATTTAGAAGGAAATGTCTTAGAACACATAGTATTTCATAGCGACGCAATTTCCGTGTGAATTCGTCAATGTGTGGGAGTGAGGGATGCAGTAAAGAAGGATTAGTGGATCGGAAATGTGATTGTCGTATCCCAAAAGAAAGTCCTGTCGTTTCCATAGAAACGTTACTCGATTTAGAAGGAAATGTGTTAGAACACATAGTACTCGTATGTCATAGCGACGCAATTTCCGTGTGAATTCGTCAATGTGTGGGAGTGAGGGATGCAGTAAAGAAGGAGTAGTGGATCGGAAATGAGATTGTCGTATCCCAAAAGAAAATCCTGTCGTTTCCATAGAAAAGTTACTCGATTTAGAAGGAAATGTCTTAGAACACGTAGTACTCGTATTTCATAGCGACGTAATTTCCGTGTGAATTCGTCAATGTGTGGGAGTGAGGGATGCAGTAAAGAAGGATTAGTGGATCGGAAATGAGATTGTCGTATCCCAAAAGAAAATCCTGTCGTTACCATAGAAACGTTACTCGATTTAGAAGGAAATGTCTTGGAACACATAGTACTCGTATTTCATAGCGACGCAATTTCCGTGTGAATTCGTCAATGTGTGGGAGTGAGGGATGCAGTAAAGAAGGATTAGTGGATCGGAAATGAGATTGTCGTATCCCAAAGGAAAATCCTGTCGTTTCCGTAGAAACGTTACTCGATTTAGAAGGAAATGTCTTAGAACACATAGTACTCGTATTTCATAGCGACGCAATTTCCGTGTGAATTCGTCAATGTGTGGGAGTGAGGGATGCAGTAAAGAAGGATTAGTGGATCGGAAATGAGATTGTCGTATCCCAAAAGAAAATCCTGTCGTTTCCATAGATACGTTACGCGATTTAGAAGGAAATGTCTTAGAACACATAGTACTCTTATTTCATAGCGACGCAATTTCCGTGTGAATTCGTCAAAGTGTGGGAGTGAGGGATGCAGTAAAGAAGGATTAGTGGATCGGAAATGAGATTGTCGTATCCCAAAAGAAAATTATGTCGTTTCCATAGAAACGTTACTCGATTTAGAAGGAGAAGTCATAGAATCCATAATAATTCATAGCGACGCAATTTCCGTGTGAATTCGTCAATGTTTGGGAGTGAGGGATGCAGTAAAGAAGGATTAGTGGATCGGAAATGTGATTGTCGTATCCCAAAAGAAAATCCTGTCGTTTCCATAGAAACGTTACTCGATTTAGAAGGAAATGTCTTAGTACACATAGTACTCGTATTTCATAGCGACGCAATTTCCGTGTGAATTCGTCAATGTTTGGGAGTGAGGGTTGCAGGAAGGGAGGATTAGTGGATCGGAAATGTGATTGTCGTATCCCAAAAGAAAATCCTGTCGTTTCCATAGAAACGTTACTCGATTTAGAAAGAATTGTCTTAGAACACATAGTACTCGTATTTCATAGCGCCGCAATTTCTGTGTGAATTCGTCAATGTGTGGGAGTGAGGGATGCAGTAAAGAAGGATTAGTGGTTAGGAAATGAGATTGTCGTATCCCAAAAGAAAATCCTGTCGTTTCCATAGATACGTTACTCGATTTAGAAGGAAATGTCTTAGAACACATAGTATTTCATAGCGACGCAATTTCCGTGTGATTTCGTCAATGTGTGGGAGTGAGGGATGCAGTAAAGTAGGATTAGTGGATCGGAAATGTGATTGTCGTATCCCAAAAGAAAATCCTGTCGTTTCCATAGAAACGTTACTCGATTTAGAAGGAAATGTCTTAGAACACATAGTTCTCGTGTTTCATAGCGACGGAATTTCCGTGTGAATTCGTCAATGTTTGGGAGTGAGGGATGCAGTAAAGAAATATTAGTGGATCGGAATTGTGATTGTCGTATCCCAAAAGGAAATCCTGTCGTTTCCATAGAAACGTTACTCGATTTAGAAGGAAATGTCTTAGAACACATAGTACTTCATAGCGACGCAATTTCCGTGTGAATTCCTCAATGTGTGGGAGTGAGGGATGCAGTAAAGAAGGATTAGTGGATCGGAAATGAGATTGTCGTATTACAAAAGAAAATCCTGTCGTTTCCATAGAAACGTTACTCGATTTAGAAGGAAATGTCTCAGAACACATAGTATTTCATAGCGACGCAATTTCCGTGTGAATTCGTCAATGTGTGGGAGTGAGGGATGCAGTAAAGAAGGATTAGTGGATCGGAAATGTGATTGTCGTATCCCAAAAGAAAGTCCTGTCGTTTCCATAGAAACGTTACTCGATTTAGAAGGAAATGTGTTAGAACACATAGTACTCGTATTTCATAGCGACGCAATTTCCGTGTGAATTCGTCAATGTTTGGGAGTGAGGGATGCAGTAAAGAAGGGTTAGTGGATCGGAAATGAGATTGTCGTATCCCAAAAGAAAATCCTGTCGTTTCCATAGAGACGTTACTCGATTGAGAAGGAAATGTCTTAGAACACATAGTATTTCATAGCGACGCAATTTCCGTGTGAATTCGTCAATGTTTGGGAGTGAGGCATGCAGTAAAGAAAGATTAGTGGATCGGAAATGAGATTGTCGTATCCCAAAAGAAAAGCCTGTCGTTTCCATAGAAACGTTACTCGATTTAGAAGGAAAAGTCTTAGAACACATAGTACTCGTATTTCATAGCGACGCAATTTCCGTGTGAATTCGTCAATGTGTGGGAGTGAGGGATGCAGTAAAGAAGGATTAGTGGATCGGAAATGAGATTGTCGTATCCCAAAAGGAAATCCTGTCGTTTCCATAGAAACGTTACTCGATTTAGAAGGAAATGTCTTAGAACACGTAGTACTCGTATTTCATAGCGACGTAATTTCCGTGTGAATTCGTCAATGTGTGGGAGTGAGGGATGCAGTAAAGAAGGATTAGTGGATCGGAAACGAGATTGTCGTATCCCAAAAGAAAATCCTGTCGTTACCATAGAAACGTTACTCGATTTAGAAGGAAATGTCTTGGAACACATAGTACTCGTATTTCATAGCGACGCAATTTCCGTGTGAATTCGTCAATGTGTGGGAGTGAGGGATGCAGTAAAGAATGATTAGTGGATCGGAAATGAGATTGTCGTATCCCAAAGGAAAATCCTGTCGTTTCCGTAGAAACGTTACTCGATTTAGAAGGAAATGTCTTAGAACACATAGTACTCGTATTTCATAGCGACGCAATTTCCGTGTGAATTCGTCAATGTGTGGGAGTGAGGGATGCAGTAAAGAAGGATTAGTGGATCGGAAATGAGATTGTCGTATCCCAAAAGAAAATCCTGTCGTTTCCATAGATACGTTACTCGATTTAGAAGGAAATGTCTTAGAACACATAGTACTCTTATTTCATAGCGACGCAATTTCCGTGTGAATTCGTCAATGTGTGGGAGTGAGGGATGCAGTAGAGAAGGATTAGTGGATCGGAAATGAGATTGTCGTATCCCAAAAGAAAATTATGTCGTTTCCATAGAAACGTTACTCGATTTAGAAGGAGAAGTCATAGAATCCATAATAATTCATAGCGACGCAATTTCCGTGTGAATTCGTCAATGTTTGGGAGTGAGGGATGCAGTAAAGAAGGATTAGTGGATCGGAAATGTGATTGTCGTATCCCAAAAGAAAATCCTGTCGTTTCCATAGAAACGTTACTCGATTTAGAAGGAAATGTCTTAGTACACATAGTACTCGTATTTCATAGCGACGCAATTTCCGTGTGAATTCGTCAATGTTTGGGAGTGAGGGTTGCAGGAAGGGAGGATTAGTGGATCGGAAATGTGATTGTCGTATCCCAAAAGAAAATCCTGTCGTTTCCATAGAAACGTTACTCGATTTAGAAAGAATTGTCTTAGAACACATAGTACTCGTATTTCATAGCGCCGCAATTTCTGTGTGAATTCGTCAATGTGTGGGAGTGAGGGATGCAGTAAAGAAGGATTAGTGGTTAGGAAATGAGATTGTCGTATCCCAAAAGAAAATCCTGTCGTTTCCATAGATACGTTACTCGATTTAGAAGGAAATGTCTTGGAACACATAGTATTTCATAGCGACGCAATTTCCGTGTGAATTCGTCAATGTTTGGGAGTGAGGGATGCAGTAAAGAAGGATTAGTGGATCGGAAATGTGATTGTCGTATCCCAAAAGAAAATCCTCTCGTTTCCATAGAAACGTTACTCGATTTAGAAGGAAATGTCTTAGAACACATAGTACTCGTATTTCATAGAGACGGAATTTCCGTGTGAATTCGTCAATGTGTGGGAGTGAGGGATGCAGTAAAGAAGGATTAGTGGACCGGAAATGAGATTGTCGTATCCCAAAAGAAAATCCTGTCGTTTCCATAGAAACGTTACTCGATTTAGAAGGAAATGTCTTAGAACACATAGTATTTCATAGCGACGCAATTTCCGTGTGATTCCGTCAATGTGTGGGAGTGAGGGATGCAGTAAAGTAGGATTAGTGGATCAGAAATGTGATTGTCGTATCCCAAAAGAAAATGCTGTCGTTTCCATAGAAACGTTACTCGATTTAGAAGGAAATGTCTTAGAACACATAGTACTCGTGTTTCATAGCGACGGAATTTCCGTGTGAATTCGTCAATGTTTGAGAGTGAGGGATGCAGTAAAGAAATATTAGTGGATCGGAAATGTGATTGTCGTATCCCAAAAGGAAATCCAGTCGTTTCCATAGAAACGTTACTCGATTTAGAAGGAAATGTCTTAGAACACATAGTATTTCATAGCGACGCAATTTCCGTGTGAATTCCTCAATGTGTGGGAGTGAGGGATGCAGTAAAGAAGGATTAGTGGATCGGAAATGAGATTGTCGTATTACAAAAGAAAATCCTGTCGTTTCCATAGAAACGTTACTCGATTTAGAAGGAAATGTCTTAGAACACATAGTATTTCATAGCGACGCAATTTCCGTGTGAATTCGTCAATGTGTGGGAGTGAGGGATGCAGTAAAGAAGGATTAGTGGATCGGAAATGTGATTGTCGTATCCCAAAAGAAAGTCCTGTCGTTTCCATAGAAACGTTACTCGATTTAGAAGGAAATGTGTTAGAACACATAGTACTCGTATGTCATAGCGACGCAATTTCCGTGTGAATTCGTCAATGTGTGGGAGTGAGGGATGCAGTAAAGAAGGAGTAGTGGATCGGAAATGAGATTGTCGTATCCCAAAAGAAAATCCTGTCGTTTCCATAGAAAAGTTACTCGATTTAGAAGGAAATGTCTTAGAACACGTAGTACTCGTATTTCATAGCGACGTAATTTCCGTGTGAATTCGTCAATGTGTGGGAGTGAGGGATGCAGTAAAGAAGGATTAGTGGATCGGAAATGAGATTGTCGTATCCCAAAAGAAAATCCTGTCGTTACCATAGAAACGTTACTCGATTTAGAAGGAAATGTCTTGGAACACATAGTACTCGTATTTCATAGCGACGCAATTTCCGTGTGAATTCGTCAATGTGTGGGAGTGAGGGATGCAGTAAAGAAGGTCTAGTGGATCGGAAATGAGATTGTCGTATCCCAAAGGAAAATCCTGTCGTTTCCGTAGAAACGTTACTCGATTTAGAAGGAAATGTCTTAGAACACATAGTACTCGTATTTCATAGCGACGCAATTTCCGTGTGAATTCGTCAATGTGTGGGAGTGAGGGATGCAGTAAAGAAGGATTAGTGGATCGGAAATGAGATTGTCGTATCCCAAAAGAAAATCCTGTCGTTTCCATAGATACGTTACGCGATTTAGAAGGAAATGTCTTAGAACACATAGTACTCTTATTTCATAGCGACGCAATTTCCGTGTGAATTCGTCAAAGTGTGGGAGTGAGGGATGCAGTAAAGAAGGATTAGTGGATCGGAAATGAGATTGTCGTATCCCAAAAGAAAATTATGTCGTTTCCATAGAAACGTTACTCGATTTAGAAGGAGAAGTCATAGAATCCATAATAATTCATAGCGACGCAATTTCCGTGTGAATTCGTCAATGTTTGGGAGTGAGGGATGCAGTAAAGAAGGATTAGTGGATCGGAAATGAGATTGTCGTATCCCAAAAAAATGTCCTGTCGTTTCCATAGAAACGTTACTTGATTTAGAAGGAGAAGTCATAGAACCCACAGTAATTCATAGCGACGCAATTTCCGTGTGAATTCGTCAATGTGTGGGAGTGAGGGATGCAGTGAAGAAGGATTAGTGGTTAGGAAATGAGATTGTCGTATCCCAAAAGAAAATCCTGTCGTTCCCATAGAAACGTCACTCGATTTAGAAGGAAATGTCTTAGAACACATAGTATTTCATAGCGACGCAATTTCCGTATGAATTCGTCAATGTTTGGGAGTGAGGGATGCAGTAAAGATGGATTAGTGGATCGGAAATGTGATTGTCGTATCCCAAAAGAAAATCCTGTCGTTTCCATAGAAACGTTACTCGATTTAGAAGGAAATGTCTTAGAACACATAGTACTCGTATTTCATAGCGACGGAATTTCCGTGTGAATTCGTCAATGTGTGGGAGTGAGGGATGCAGTATAGAAGGATTAGTGGATCGGAAATGAGATTGTCGTATCCCAAAAGAAAATCCTGTCGTTTCCATAGAAACGTTACTCGATTTAGAAGGAAATGTCTTAGAACACATAGTACTCGTATTTCATAGCGACGGAATTTCCGTGTGAATTCGTCAATGTGTGGGAGTGAGGGATGCAGTAAAGAAGGATTAGTGGATCGGAAACGTGATTGTCGTATCCCAAAAGAAAATCGTGTCGTTTCCATAGAAACGTTACTCGATTCAGAAGGAATTGTCTTAGAACACATAGTACTCGTATTTCATAGCGACGCAATTTCCGTGTGAATTCGTCAATGTGTGGGAGTGAGGGATGCAGTAAAGAAGGAATAGTGGTTAGGAAATGAGATTGTCGTATCCCAAAAGAAAATCCTGTCGTTTCCATAGAAACGTTACTCGAATTAGAAGGAAATGCCTTAGAACACATAGTATTTCATAGCGACGCAATTTCCGTGTGAATTCGTCAATGTTTGGGAGTGAGGGATGCAGTAAAGAAGGATTAGTGGATCGGAAATGTGATTGTCGTATCCCAAAAGAAAATCCTGTCGTTTCCATAGAAACGTTACTCGATTTAGAAGGAAATGTCTTAGAACACATAGTACTCGTATTTCATAGCGACGCAATTTCCGTCTGAATTCGTCAATGTTTGGGAGTGAGGGTTGCAGTAAAGGAGGATTAGTGGATCGGAAATGTGATTGTCGTATCCCAAAAGAAAATCCTGTCGTATCCATAGAAACGTTACTCGATTTAGAAAGAATTGTCTTAGAACACATAGTACTCGTATTTCATAGCGCCGCAATTTCTGTGTGAATTCGTCAATGTGTGGGAGTGAGTGATGCAGTAAAGAAGGATTAGTGGTTAGGAAATGAGATTGTCGTATCCCAAAAGAAAATCCTGTCGTTTCCATAGAAACGTTACTCGATTTTGAATGAAATGTCTTAGAACACATAGTATTTCATACCGACGCAATTTCCGTGTGAATTCGTCAATGTTTGGGAGTGAGGGACGCAGTAAAGAAGGATTAGTGGATCGGAAATGTGATTGTCGTATCCCAAAAGAAAATCCTGTCGTTTCCATAGAAACGTTACTCGAGTTAGAAGGAATTGTCTGAGAACACATAGTACTCGTATTTCATTGCGACGCAATTTCCGTGTGAATTCGACAATGTGTGGGAGTGAGGGATGCAGTAAAGAAGGATTAGTGGTTACGAAATGAGATTGTCGTATCCCAAAAGAAAATCCTGTCGTTCCATAGAAACGTTACTCGAATTAGAAGGAAATGTGCTAGAACACATAGTATTTCATAGCGACGCAATTTCCGTGTGAATTCGTCAATGTTTGGGAGTGAGGGATGCAGTATAGAAGGATTAGTGGATCGGAAATGAGATTGTCGTATCCCAAAAGAAAATCCTGTCGTTTCCATAGAAACGTTACTCGATTTAGAAGGAAATGTCTTAGAACACATAGTACTCGTATTTCATAGCGACGGAATTTCCGTGTGAATTCGTCAATGTGTGGGAGTGAGGGATGCAGTAAAGAAGGATTAGTGGATCGGAAACGTGATTGTCGTATCCCAAAAGAAAATCGTGTCGTTTCCATAGAAACGTTACTCGATTCAGAAGGAATTGTCTTAGAACACATAGTACTCGTATTTCATAGCGACGCAATTTCCGTGTGAATTCGTCAATGTGTGGGAGTGAGGGATGCAGTAAAGAAGGAATAGTGGTTAGGAAATGAGATTGTCGTATCCCAAAAGAAAATCCTGTCGTTTCCATAGAAACGTTACTCGAATTAGAAGGAAATGCCTTAGAACACATAGTATTTCATAGCGACGCAATTTCCGTGTGAATTCGTCAATGTTTGGGAGTGAGGGATGCAGTAAAGAAGGATTAGTGGATCGGAAATGTGATTGTCGTATCCCAAAAGAAAATCCTGTCGTTTCCATAGAAACGTTACTCGATTTAGAAGGAAATGTCTTAGAACACATAGTACTCGTATTTCATAGCGACGCAATTTCCGTCTGAATTCGTCAATGTTTGGGAGTGAGGGTTGCAGTAAAGGAGGATTAGTGGATCGGAAATGTGATTGTCGTATCCCAAAAGAAAATCCTGTCGTATCCATAGAAACGTTACTCGATTTAGAAAGAATTGTCTTAGAACACATAGTACTCGTATTTCATAGCGCCGCAATTTCTGTGTGAATTCGTCAATGTGTGGGAGTGAGTGATGCAGTAAAGAAGGATTAGTGGTTAGGAAATGAGATTGTCGTATCCCAAAAGAAAATCCTGTCGTTTCCATAGAAACGTTACTCGATTTTGAATGAAATGTCTTAGAACACATAGTATTTCATACCGACGCAATTTCCGTGTGAATTCGTCAATGTTTGGGAGTGAGGGACGCAGTAAAGAAGGATTAGTGGATCGGAAATGTGATTGTCGTATCCCAAAAGAAAATCCTGTCGTTTCCATAGAAACGTTACTCGAGTTAGAAGGAATTGTCTGAGAACACATAGTACTCGTATTTCATTGCGACGCAATTTCCGTGTGAATTCGACAATGTGTGGGAGTGAGGGATGCAGTAAAGAAGGATTAGTGGTTACGAAATGAGATTGTCGTATCCCAAAAGAAAATCCTGTCGTTCCTTAGAAACGTTACTCGAATTAGAAGGAAATGTGCTAGAACACATAGTATTTCATAGCGACGCAATTTCCGTGTGAATTCGTCAATGTTTGGGAGTGAGGGATGCAGTAAAGAAGGATTAGTGGATCGGAAATGTGATTGTCGTATCCCAAAAGAAAATCCTGTCGTTTCCATAGCAACGTTACTCGATTTAGAAGGAAATGTCTTAGTACACATAGTACTCGTATTTCATAGCGACGCAATTTCCGTGTGAATTCGTCAATGTTTGGGAGTGAGGGTTGCAGGAAGGGAGGATTAGTGGATCGGAAATGTGATTGTCGTATCCCAAAAGAAAATCCTGTCGTTTCCATAGAAACGTTACTCGATTTAGAAAGAATTGTCTTAGAACACAGAGTACTCGTATTTCATAGCGGAGCAATTTCTGTGTGAATTCGTCAATGTGTGGGAGTGAGAATGCAGTAAAGATGGATTAGTGGTTAGGAAATGAGATTGTCGTATCCCAAAAGAAAATCCTGTCGTTTCCATAGAAACGTTACTCGATTTAGAAGGAAATGTCTTGGAACACATAGTATTTCATAGCGACGCAATTTCCGTGTGAATTCGTCAATGTTTGGGAGTGAGGGATGCAGTAAAGAAGGATTAGTGGATCGGAAATGTGATTGTCGTATCCCAAAAGAATATCCTCTCGTTTCCATAGAAACGTTACTCGATTTAGAAGGAAATGTCTTAGAACACATAGTACTCGTATTTCATAGAGATGGAATTTCCGTGTGAATTCGTCAATGTGTGGGAGTGAGGGATGCAGTAAAGAAGGATTAGTGGACCGGAAATGAGATTGTCGTATCCCAAAAGAAAATCCTGTCGTTTCCATAGAAACGTTACTCGATTTAGAAGGAAATGTGTTAGAAGACATAGTACTCGTATTTCACAGCGACGCAATTTCCGTGTGAATTCGTCAATGTGTGGGAGTGAGGGATGCAGTAAAGAAGGATTAGTGGATCTGAAATGAGATTGTCGTATCCCAAAAGAAAATCCTGTCGTTTCCATAGAAACGTTACTCGACTTAGAAGGAAATGTCTTGGAACACTTAGTACTCGTATTTCATAGCGACGGAATTTCCGTGTGAATTCGTCAATGTGTGGGAGTGAGGGATGCAGTAAAGAAGGATTAGTGGATCGGAAATGAGATTGTCGTATCCCAAAAGAAAATCCTGTCGTTTCCATAGAAACGTTACTCGATTTAGAAGGAAATGTCTTAGAACACATAGTATTTCATAGCGACGCAATTTCCGTGTGAATTCGTCAATGTTTGGGAGTGAGGGATGCAGTAAAGAAGGATTAGTGGATCGGAAATGTGATTGTCGTATCCCAAAAGAAAATCCTGTCGTTTCCATAGAAACGTTACTCGATTTAGAAGGAAATGTCTTAGAACACATAGTACTCGTATTTCATAGCGACGCAATTTCCGTGTGAATTCGTCAATGTGTGGGAGTGAGGGATGCAGTATAGAAAGATTAGTGGATCGGAAATGTGATTGTCGTATCCCAAAAGAAAATCCTGTCGTTTCCATAGCAACGTTACTCGATTTAGAAGGAAATGTCTTAGTACACATAGTACTCGTATTTCATAGCGACGCAATTTCCGTGTGAATTCGTCAATGTTTGGGAGTGAGGGTTGCAGGAAGGGAGGATTAGTGGATCGGAAATGTGATTGTCGTATCCCAAAAGAAAATCCTGTCGTTTCCATAGAAACGTTACTCGATTTAGAAAGAATTGTCTTAGAACACATAGCACTTGTATTTCATAGCGCCGCAATTTCTGTGAGAATTCGTCAATGTGTGGGAGTGAGGGATGCAGTAAAGAAGGATTAGTGGTTAGGAAATGAGATTGTCGTATCCCAAAAGAAAATCCTGTCGTTTCCATATAAACGTTACTCGATTTAGAAGGAAATGTCTTGGAACACATAGTATTTCATAGCGACGCAATTTCCGTGTGAATTCGTCAATGTTAGGGAGTGAGGGATGCAGTAAAGAAGGATTAGTGGATCGGAAATGTGATTGTCGTATCCCAAAAGAAAATCCTCTCGTTTCCATAGAAACGTTACTCGATTTAGAAGGAAATGTCTTAGAACACATAGTACTCGTATTTCATAGCGACGGAATTTCCGTGTGAATTCGTCAATGTGTGGGAGTGAGGGATGCAGTAAAGAAGGATTAGTGGACCAGAAATGAGATTGTCGTATCCCAAAAGAAAATCCTGTCGTTCCATAGAAACGTTACTCGAATTAGAAGGAAATGTGCTAGAACACATAGTATTTCATAGCGACGCAATTTCCGTGTGAATTCGTCAATGTTTGGGAGTGAGGGATGCAGTATAGAAGGATTAGTGGATCGGAAATGAGATTGTCGTATCCCAAAAGAAAATCCTGTCGTTTCCATAGAAACGTTACTCGATTTAGAAGGAAATGTCTTAGAACACATAGTACTCGTATTTCATAGCGACGGAATTTCCGTGTGAATTCGTCAATGTGTGGGAGTGAGGGATGCAGTAAAGAAGGATTAGTGGATCGGAAACGTGATTGTCGTATCCCAAAAGAAAATCGTGTCGTTTCCATAGAAACGTTACTCGATTCAGAAGGAATTGTCTTAGAACACATAGTACTCGTATTTCATAGCGACGCAATTTCCGTGTGAATTCGTCAATGTGTGGGAGTGAGGGATGCAGTAAAGAAGGAATAGTGGTTAGGAAATGAGATTGTCGTATCCCAAAAGAAAATCCTGTCGTTTCCATAGAAACGTTACTCGAATTAGAAGGAAATGCCTTAGAACACATAGTATTTCATAGCGACGCAATTTCCGTGTGAATTCGTCAATGTTTGGGAGTGAGGGATGCAGTAAAGAAGGATTAGTGGATCGGAAATGTGATTGTCGTATCCCAAAAGAAAATCCTGTGGTTTCCATAGAAACGTTACTCGATTTAGAAGGAAATGTCTTAGAACACATAGTACTCGTATTTCATAGCGACGCAATTTCCGTCTGAATTCGTCAATGTTTGGGAGTGAGGGTTGCAGTAAAGGAGGATTAGTGGATCGGAAATGTGATTGTCGTATCCCAAAAGAAAATCCTGTCGTATCCATAGAAACGTTACTCGATTTAGAAAGAATTGTCTTAGAACACATAGTACTCGTATTTCATAGCGCCGCAATTTCTGTGTGAATTCGTCAATGTGTGGGAGTGAGTGATGCAGTAAAGAAGGATTAGTGGTTAGGAAATGAGATTGTCGTATCCCAAAAGAAAATCCTGTCGTTTCCATAGAAACGTTACTCGATTTTGAATGAAATGTCTTAGAACACATAGTATTTCATACCGACGCAATTTCCGTGTGAATTCGTCAATGTTTGGGAGTGAGGGACGCAGTAAAGAAGGATTAGTGGATCGGAAATGTGATTGTCGTATCCCAAAAGAAAATCCTGTCGTTTCCATAGAAACGTTACTCGAGTTAGAAGGAATTGTCTGAGAACACATAGTACTCGTATTTCATTGCGACGCAATTTCCGTGTGAATTCGACAATGTGTGGGAGTGAGGGATGCAGTAAAGAAGGATTAGTGGTTACGAAATGAGATTGTCGTATCCCAAAAGAAAATCCTGTCGTTCCTTAGATACGTTACTCGAATTAGAAGGAAATGTGCTAGAACACATAGTATTTCATAGCGACGCAATTTCCGTGTGAATTCGTCAATGTTTGGGAGTGAGGGATGCAGTAAAGAAGGATTAGTGGATCGGAAATGTGATTGTCGTATCCCAAAAGAAAATCCTGTCGTTTCCATAGCAACGTTACTCGATTTAGAAGGAAATGTCTTAGTACACATAGTACTCGTATTTCATAGCGACGCAATTTCCGTGTGAATTCGTCAATGTTTGGGAGTGAGGGTTGCAGGAAGGGAGGATTAGTGGATCGGAAATGTGATTGTCGTATCCCAAAAGAAAATCCTGTCGTTTCCATAGAAACGTTACTCGATTTAGAAAGAATTGTCTTAGAACACAGAGTACTCGTATTTCATAGCGGAGCAATTTCTGTGTGAATTCGTCAATGTGTGGGAGTGAGAATGCAGTAAAGATGGATTAGTGGTTAGGAAATGAGATTGTCGTATCCCAAAAGAAAATCCTGTCGTTTCCATAGAAACGTTACTCGATTTAGAAGGAAATGTCTTGGAACACATAGTATTTCATAGCGACGCAATTTCCGTGTGAATTCGTCAATGTTTGGGAGTGAGGGATGCAGTAAAGAAGGATTAGTGGATCGGAAATGTGATTGTCGTATCCCAAAAGAATATCCTCTCGTTTCCATAGAAACGTTACTCGATTTAGAAGGAAATGTCTTAGAACACATAGTACTCGTATTTCATAGAGATGGAATTTCCGTGTGAATTCGTCAATGTGTGGGAGTGAGGGATGCAGTAAAGAAGGATTAGTGGACCGGAAATGAGATTGTCGTATCCCAAAAGAAAATCCTGTCGTTTCCATAGAAACGTTACTCGATTTAGAAGGAAATGTGTTAGAAGACATAGTACTCGTATTTCACAGCGACGCAATTTCCGTGTGAATTCGTCAATGTGTGGGAGTGAGGGATGCAGTAAAGAAGGATTAGTGGATCTGAAATGAGATTGTCGTATCCCAAAAGAAAATCCTGTCGTTTCCATAGAAACGTTACTCGACTTAGAAGGAAATGTTTTGGAACACTTAGTACTCGTATTTCATAGCGACGGAATTTCCGTGTGAATTCGTCAATGTGTGGGAGTGAGGGATGCAGTAAAGAAGGATTAGTGGATCGGAAATGAGATTGTCGTATCCCAAAAGAAAATCCTGTCGTTTCCATAGAAACGTTACTCGATTTAGAAGGAAATGTCTTAGAACACATAGTATTTCATAGCGACGCAATTTCCGTGTGAATTCGTCAATGTTTGGGAGTGAGGGATGCAGTAAAGAAGGATTAGTGGATCGGAAATGTGATTGTCGTATCCCAAAAGAAAATCCTGTCGTTTCCATAGAAACGTTACTCGATTTAGAAGGAAATGTCTTAGAACACATAGTACTCGTATTTCATAGCGACGCAATTTCCGTGTGAATTCGTCAATGTGTGGGAGTGAGGGATGCAGTATAGAAAGATTAGTGGATCGGAAATGTGATTGTCGTATCCCAAAAGAAAATCCTGTCGTTTCCATAGAAACGTTAATCGAGTTAGAAGGAATTGTCTGAGAACACATAGTACTCGTATTTCATTGCGACGCAATTTCCGTGTGAATTCGACAATGTGTGGGAGTGAGGGATGCAGTAAAGAAGGATTAGTGGTTACGAAATGAGATTGTCGTATCCCAAAAGAAAATCCTGTCGTTCCATAGAAACGTTTCTCGAATTAGAAGGAAATGTGTTAGAACACATAGTATTTCATAGCGACGCAATTTCCGTGTGAATTCGTCAATGTTTGGGAGTGAGGGATGCAGTAAAGAAGGATTAGTGGATCGGAAATGTGATTGTCGTATCCCAAAAAAAAATCCTGTCGTTTCCATAGAAACGTTACTCGATTTAGAAGGAAATGTCTTAGTACACATAGTACTCGTATTTCATAGCGACGCAATTTCCGTGTGAATTCGTCAATGTTTGGGAGTGAGGGTTGCAGGAAGGGAGGATTAGTGGATCGGAAATGTGATTGTCGTATCCCAAAAGAAAATCCTGTCGTTTCCATAGAAACGTTACTCGATTTAGAAAGAATTGTCTTAGAACACATAGCACTTGTATTTCATAGCGCCGCAATTTCTGTGAGAATTCGTCAATGTGTGGGAGTGAGGGATGCAGTAAAGAAGGATTAGTGGTTAGGAAATGAGATTGTCGTATCCCAAAAGAAAATCCTGTCGTTTCCATATAAACGTTACTCGATTTAGAAGGAAATGTCTTGGAACACATAGTATTTCATAGCGACGCAATTTCCGTGTGAATTCGTCAATGTTAGGGAGTGAGGGATGCAGTAAAGAAGGATTAGTGGATCGGAAATGTGATTGTCGTATCCCAAAAGAAAATCCTCTCGTTTCCATAGAAACGTTACTCGATTTAGAAGGAAATGTCTTAGAACACATAGTACTCGTATTTCATAGCGACGGAATTTCCGTGTGAATTCGTCAATGTGTGGGAGTGAGGGATGCAGTAAAGAAGGATTAGTGGACCAGAAATGAGATTGTCGTATCCCAAAAGAAAATCCTGTCGTTTCCATAGAAACGTTACTCGATTTAGAAGGAAATGTCTTAGAACAAATAGTATTTCATAGCGACCCAATTTCCGTGTGAATTCGTCAATGTTTGGGAGTGAGGGATGCAGTAAAGAAGGATTAGTGGATCGGAAATGAGATTGTCGTATCCCAAAAGAAAATCCTGTCGTTTCCATAGAAACGTTACTCGATTCAGAAGGAAATGTCTTAGAACACATAGTACTCGTATTTCATAGCGACGGAATTTCCGTGTGAATTCGTCAATGTGTGGGAGTGAGGGATGCAGTAAGGAAGGATTAGTGGATCGGAAATGAGATTGTCGTATCCCAAAAGAAAATCCTGTCGTTTCCATAGAAACGTTACTCGATTTAGAAGGAAATGTCTTAGAACACATAGTATTTCATAGCGACGCAATTTCCGTGTGAATTCGTCAATGTTTGGGAGTGAGGGATGCAGTAAAGAAGGATTAGTGGATCGGAAATGTGATTGTCGTATCCCAAAAGAAAATCCTGTGGTTTCCATAGAAACGTTACTCGATTTAGAAGGCAATGTCTTCTAACACATAGTATTTCATAGCGACGCAATTTCCGTGTGAATTCGTCAATGTTTTGGAGTGAGGGATGCAGTAAAGAAGGATTAGTGGATCGGAAATGAGATTGTCGTATCCCAAAAGAAAATCCTGTCGTTTCCATAGAAACGTTACTCGATTTTGAAGGAAATGTCTTAGAACACATAGTATTTCATAGCGACGCAATTTCCGTGTGAATTCGTCAATGTTTGGGAGTGAGGGACGCAGTAAAGAAGGATTAGTGGATTGGAAATGTGATTGTCGTATCCCAAAAGAAAATCCTGTCGTTTCCATAGAAACGTTACTCGAGTTAGAAGGAATTGTCTGAGGACACATAGTACTCGTATTTCATTGCGACGCAATTTCCGTGTGAATTCGACAATGTGTGGGAGTGAGGGATGCAGTAAAGAAGGATTAGTGGTTACGAAATGAGATTGTCGTATCCCAAAAGAAAATCCTGTCGTTCCATTGAAACGTTACTCGAATTAGAAGGAAATGTGCTAGAAGACATAGTATTTCATAGCGACGCAATTTCCGTGTGAATTCGTCAATGTTTGGGAGTGAGGGATGCAGTAAAGAAGGATTAGTGGATCGGAAATGTGATTGTCGTATCCCAAAAGAAAATCCTGTCGTTTCCATAGAAACGTTACTCGATTTAGAAGGAAATGTCTTAGTACACATAGTACTCGTATTTCATAGCGACGCAATTTCCGTGTGAATTCGTCAATGTTTGGGAGTGAGGGTTGCAGGAAGGGAGGATTAGTGGATCGGAAATGTGATTGTCGTATCCCAAAAGAAAATCCTGTCGTTTCCATAGAAACGTTACTCGATTTAGAAAGAATTGTCTTAGAACACATAGTACTCGTATTTCATAGCGCCGCAATTTCTGTGTGAATTCGTCAATGTGTGGGAGTGAGGGATGCAGTAAAGAAGGATTAGTGGTTAGGAAATGAGATTGTCGTATCCCAAAAGAAAATCCTGTCGTTTCCATAGAAACGTTACTCGATTTAGAAGGAAATGTCTTGGAACACATAGTATTTCATAGCGACGCAATTTCCGTGTGAATTCGTCAATGTTTGGGAGTGAGGGATGCAGTGAAGAAGGATTAGTGGATCGGAAATGTGATTGTCGTATCCCAAAAGAAAATCCTCTCGTTTCCATAGAAACGTTACTCGATTTAGAAGGAAATGTCTTAGAACACATAGTACTCGTATTTCATAGCGACGGAATTTCCGTGTGAATTCGTCATTGTGTGGGAGTGAGGGATGCAGTAAAGAAGGATTAGTGGACCGGAAATGAGATTGTCGTATCCCAAAAGAAAATCCTGTCGTTTCCATAGAAACGTTACTCGATTTAGAAGGAAATGTGTTAGAAGACATAGTACTCGTATTTCATAGCGACGCAATTTCCGTGTGAATTCGTCAATGTGTGGGAGTGAGGGATGCAGTAAAGGAGGATTAGTGGATCTGAAATGAGATTGTCGTATCCCAAAAGAAAATCCTGTCGTTTCCATAGAAACGTTACTCGATTTAGAAGGAAATGTCTTAGAACACATAGTACTCGTATTTCATAGCGACGGAATTTCCGTGTGAATTCGTCAATGTGTGGGAGTGAGGGATGCAGTAAAGAAGGATTAGTGGATCGGAAATGAGATTGTCGTATCCCAAAAGAAAATCCTGTCGTTTCCATAGAAACGTTACTCGATTTAGAAAGAATTGTCTTAGAACACATAGCACTTGTATTTCATAGCGCCGCAATTTCTGTGTGAATTCGTCAATGTGTGGGAGTGAGGGATGCAGTAAAGAAGGATTAGTGGTTAGGAAATGAGATTGTCGTATCCCAAAAGAAAATCCTGTCGTTTCCATAGAAACGTTACTCGATTTAGAAGGAAATGTCTTGGAACACATAGTATTTCATAGCGACGCAATTTCCGTGTGAATTCGTCAATGTTAGGGAGTGAGGGATGCAGTAAAGATGGATTAGTGGATCGGAAATGTGATTGTCGTATCCCAAAGGAAAATCCTCTCGTTTCCATAGAAACGTTACTCGATTTAGAAGGAAATGTCTTAGAACACATAGTACTCGTATTTCATAGCGACGGAATTTCCGTGTGAATTCGACAATGTGTGGGAGTGAGGGATGCAGTAAAGAAGGATTAGTGGACCAGAAATGAGATTGTCGTATCCCAAAAGAAAATCCTGTCGTTTCCATAGAAACGTTACTCGATTTAGAAGGAAATGTCTTAGAACAAATAGTATTTCATAGCGACCCAATTTCCGTGTGAATTCGTCAATGTTTGGGAGTGAGGGATGCAGTAAAGAAGGATTAGTGGATGGGAAATGAGGTTGTCGTATCCCAAAAGATAATCCTGTCGTTTCCATAGAAACGTTACTCGATTCAGAAGGAAATGTCTTAGAACACATAGTACTCGTATTTCATAGCGACGGAATTTCCGTGTGAATTCGTCAATGTGTGGGAGTGAGGGATGCAGTAAGGAAGGATTAGTGGATCGGAAATGAGATTGTCGTATCCCAAAAGAAAATCCTGTCGTTTCCATAGAAACGTTACTCGATTTAGAAGGAAATGTCTTAGAACACATAGTATTTCATAGCGACGCAATTTCCGTGTGAATTCGTCAATGTTTGGGAGTGAGGGATGCAGTAAAGAAGGATTAGTGGATCGGAAATGTGATTGTCGTATCCCAAAAGAAAATCCTGTCGTTTCCATAGAAACGTTACTCGATTTAGAAGGAAATGTCTTCTAACACATAGTATTTCATAGCGACGCAATTTCCGTGTGAATTCGTCAATGTTTTGGAGTGAGGGATGCAGTAAAGAAGGATTAGTGGATCGGAAATGAGATTGTCGTATCCCAAAAGAAAATCCTGTCGTTTCCATAGAAACGTTACTCGATTTTGAAGGAAATGTCTTAGAACACATAGTATTTCATAGCGACGCAATTTCCGTGTGAATTCGTCAATGTTTGGGAGTGAGGGACGCAGTAAAGAAGGATTAGTGGATCGGAAATGTGATTGTCGTATCCCAAAAGAAAATCCTGTCGTTTCCATAGAAACGTTACTCGAGTTAGAAGGAATTGTCTGAGAACACATAGTACTCGTATTTCATTGCGACGCAATTTCCGTGTGAATTCGACAATGTGTGGGAGTGAGGGATGCAGTAAAGAAGGATTAGTGGTTACGAAATGAGATTGTCGTATCCCAAAAGAAAATCCTGTCGTTCCATAGAAACGTTACTCGAATTAGAAGGAAATGTGCTAGAACACATAGTATTTCATAGCGACGCAATTTCCGTGTGAATTCGTCAATGTTTGGGAGTGAGGGATGCAGTAAAGAAGGATTAGTGGATCTGAAATGAGATTGTCGTATCCCAAAAGAAAATCCTGTCGTTTCCATAGAAACGTTACTCGATTTAGAAGGAAATGTCTTAGAACACATAGTACTCGTATTTCATAGCGACGGAATTTCCGTGTGAATTCGTCAATGTGTGGGAGTGAGGGATGCAGTAAAGAAGGATTAGTGGATCGGAAATGAGATTGTCGTATCCCAAAAGAAAATCCTGTCGTTTCCATAGAAACGTTACTCGATTTAGAAAGAATTGTCTTAGAACACATAGCACTTGTATTTCATAGCGCCGCAATTTCTGTGTGAATTCGTCAATGTGTGGGAGTGAGGGATGCAGTAAAGAAGGATTAGTGGTTAGGAAATGAGATTGTCGTATCCCAAAAGAAGTTCCTGTCGTTTCCATAGAAACGTTACTCGATTTAGAAGGAAATGTCTTAGTACACATAGTACTCGTATTTCATAGCGACGCAATTTCCGTGTGAATTCGTCAATGTTTGGGAGTGAGGGTTGCAGGAAGGGAGGATTAGTGGATCGGAAATGTGATTGTCGTATCCCAAAAGAAAATCCTGTCGTTTCCATAGAAACGTTACTCGATTTAGAAAGAATTGTCTTAGAACACATAGTACTCGTATTTCATAGCGCCGCAATTTCTGTGTGAATTCGTCAATGTGTGGGAGTGAGGGATGCAGTAAAGAAGGATTAGTGGTTAGGAAATGAGATTGTCGTATCCCAAAAGAAAATCCTGTCGTTTCCATAGAAACGTTACTCGATTTAGAAGGAAATGTCTTGGAACACATAGTATTTCATAGCGACACAATTTCCGTGTGAATTCGTCAATGTGTGGGAGTGAGGGATGCAGTAAAGAAGGATTAGTGGATCGGAAATGAGATTGTCGTATCCCAAAAGAAAATCCTGTCGTTTCCATAGAAACGTTACTCGATTTAGAAAGAATTGTCTTAGAACACATAGCACTTGTATTTCATAGCGCCGCAATTTCTGTGTGAATTCGTCAATGTGTGGGAGTGAGGGATGCAGTAAAGAAGGATTAGTGGTTAGGAAATGAGATTGTCGTATCCCAAAAGAAAATCCTGTCGTTTCCATAGAAACGTTACTCGATTTAGAAGGAAATGTCTTGGAACACATAGTATTTCATAGCGACGCAATTTCCGTGTGAATTCGTCAATGTTAGGGAGTGAGGGATGCAGTAAAGATGGATTAGTGGATCGGAAATGTGATTGTCGTATCCCAAAAGAAAATCCTCTCGTTTCCATAGAAACGTTACTCGATTTAGAAGGAAATGTCTTAGAACACATAGTACTCGTATTTCATAGCGACGGAATTTCCGTGTGAATTTGACAATGTGTGGGAGTGAGGGATGCAGTAAAGAAGGATTAGTGGACCAGAAATGAGATTGTCGTATCCCAAAAGAAAATCCTGTCGTTTCCATAGAAACGTTACTCGATTTAGAAGGAAATGTCTTAGAACCAATAGTATATCATAGCGACCCAATTTCCGTGTGAATTCGTCAATGTTTGGGAGTGAGGGATGCAGTAAAGAAGGATTAGTGGATCGGAAATGAGATTGTCGTATCCCAAAAGATAATCCTGTCGTTTCCATAGAAACGTTACTCGATTCAGAAGGAAATGTCTTAGAACACATAGTTCTCGTATTTCATAGCGACGGAATTTCCGTGTGAATTCGTCAATGTGTGGGAGTGAGGGATGCAGTAAGGAAGGATTAGTGGATCGGAAATGAGATTGTCGTATCCCAAAAGAAAATCCTGTCGTTTCCATAGAAACGTTACTCGATTTAGAAGGAAATGTCTTAGAACACATAGTATTTCATAGCGACGCAATTTCCGTGTGAATTCGTCAATGTTTGGGAGTGAGGGATGCAGTAAAGAAGGATTAGTGGATCGGAAATGTGATTGTCGTATCCCAAAAGAAAATCCTGTCGTTTCCATAGAAACGTTACTCGATTTAGAAGGAAATGTCTTCTAACACATAGTATTTCATAGCGACGCAATTTCCGTGTGAATTCGTCAATGTTTTGGAGTGATTGATGCAGTAAAGAAGGATTAGTGGATCGGAAATGAGATTGTCGTATCCCAAAAGAAAATCCTGTCGTTTCCATAGAAACGTTACTCGATTTTGAAGGAAATGTCTTAGAACACATAGTATTTCATAGCGACGCAATTTCCGTGTGAATTCGTCAATGTTTGGGAGTGAGGGAAGCAGTAAAGAAGGATTAGTGGATCGGAAATGTGATTGTCGTATCCCAAAAGAAAATCCTGTCGTTTCCATAGAAACGTTACTCGAGTTAGAAGGAATTGTCTGAGAACACATAGTACTCGTATTTCATTGCGACGCAATTTCCGTGTGAATTCGACAATGTGTGGGAGTGAGGGAAGCAGTAAAGAAGGATTAGTGGTTAGGAAATGAGATTGTCGTATCCCAAAAGAAAATCCTGTCGTTCCATAGAAACGTTACTCGAATTAGAAGGAAATGTGCTAGAACACATAGTATTTCATAGCGACGCAATTTCCGTGTGAATTCGTCAATGTTTGGGAGTGAGGGATGCAGTAAAGAAGGATTAGTTGATCTGAAATGAGATTGTCGTATCCCAAAAGAAAATCCTGTCGTTTCCATAGAAACGTTACTCTATTTAGAAGGAAATGTCTTAGTACACATAGTACTCGTATTTCATAGCGACGGAATTTCCGTGTGAATTCGTCAATGTGTGGGAGTGAGGGATGCAGTAAAGAAGGATTAGTGGATCGGAAATGAGATTGTCGTATCCCAAAAGAAAATCCTGTCGTTTCCATAGAAACGTTACTCGATTTAGAAAGAATTGTCTTAGAACACATAGCACTTGTATTTCATAGCGCCGCAATTTCTGTGTGAATTCGTCAATGTGTGGGAGTGAGGGATGCAGTAAAGAAGGATTAGTGGTTAGGAAATGAGATTGTCGTATCCCAAAAGAAAATCCTGTCGTTTCCATAGAAACGTTACTCGATTTAGAAGGAAATGTCTTGGAACACATAGTATTTCATAGCGACGGAATTTCCGTGTGAATTCGTCAATGTGTGGGAGTGAGGGATGCAGTAAAGAAGGATTAGTGGATCGGAAATGAGATTGTCGTATCCCAAAAGAAAATCCTGTCGTTTCCATAGAAACGTTACTCGATTTAGAAGGAAATGTCTTAGAACACATAGTATTTCATAGCGACGCAATTTCCGTGTGAATTCGTCAATGTTTGGGAGTGAGGGATGCAGTAAAGAAGGATTAGTGGATCGGAAATGTGATTGTCGTATCCCAAAAGAAAATCCTGTCGTTTCCATAGAAACGTTACTCGATTTAGAAGGAAATGTCTTAGAACACATAGTACTCGTATTTCATAGCGACGCAATTTCCGTGTGAATTCGTCAATGTGTGGGAGTGAGGGATGCAGTATAGAAGGATTAGTGGATCGGAAATGTGATTGTCGTATCCCAAAAGAAAATCCTGTCGTTTCCATAGAAACGTTACTCGAGTTAGAAGGAATTGTCTTAGAACACATAGTACTCGTATTTCATTGCGACGCAATTTCCGTGTGAATTCGACAATGTGTGGGAGTGAGGGATGCAGTAAAGAGGGATTAGTGGTTACGAAATGAGATTGTCGTATCCCAAAAGAAAATCCTGTCGTTCCATAGAAACGTTACTCGAATTAGAAGGAAATGTGTTAGAACACATAGTATTTCATAGCGACGCAATTTCCGTGTGAATTCGTCAATGTTTGGGAGTGAGGGTTGCAGTAAAGGAGGGTTAGTGGATCGGAAATGTGATTGACGTAACCCAAAAGAAAATCCTGTCGTTTCCATAGAAACGTTACTCGATTTAGAAGGAAATGTCTTAGAACACATAGTACTCGTATTTCATAGCGACGCAATTCCGTGTGAATTCGTCAGTGTGTGGGAGTGAGGGATGCAGTAAAGAAGGATTAGTGGATCGGAAATGTAATTGTCGTATCCCTAAAGAAAATCCTGTCGTTTCCATAGAAACGTTACTCGATGTAGAAGGAAATGTCTTCTAACACATAGTATTTCATAGCGACGCAATTTCCGTGTGAATTCGTCAATGTTTGGGAGTGAGGGTTGCAGTAATGGAGGATTAGTGGATCGGAAATGTGATTGTCGTATCCCAAAAGGAAATCCTGTCGTTTCCATAGAAACGTTACTCGATTTAGAAGGAATTGTCTTAGAACTCATAGTACTCGTATTTCATAGCGACGCAATTTCCGTATGAATTCGTCAATGTGTTGGAGTGAGGGATGCAGTAAAGAAGGATTAGTTGTTAGGAAATGAGATTGTCGTATCCCAAAAGCAAATCCTGTCGTTTCCATAGAAACGTTACTCGATTTAGAAGGAAATGTCTTAGAATACATAGTATTTCATAGCGACGCAATTTCCGTGTGAATTCGTCAATGTTTGGGAGTGACGGATGCTGTAAAGAAGGATTAGTGGATCGGAATTGTGATTGTCGTATCCCAAAAGAAAATCCTGTCGTTTCCATAGAAACGTTACTCGATTTAGAAGGAAATGTCTGAGAACACATAGTATTTCATATCGACGCAATTTCCGTGTGAATTCGTCAATGTGTGGGAGTGAGGGATGCAGTAAAGAAGGATTAGTGGATCGGAAATGAGATTGACGTATCCCAAAAGAAAATCCTGTCGTTTCCATAGAAACGTTACTCGATTTAGAAGGAAATGTCTTAGAACACATAGTATTTCATAGCGATGCAATTTCCGTTTGAATTCGTCAATGTTTGGGAGTGAGGGATGCAGTAAAGAAGGATTAGTGGATCGGAAATGTGATTGTCGTATCCTAAAAGAAAATCCTGTCGTTTCCATTGAAACGTTACTCGATTTAGAAGCAAATGTCTTAGAACACATAGTATTTCATAGCGACGCAATTTCCGCGTGAATTCGTCAATGTGTGGGAGTGAGGGATGCAGTAAAAAAGGATTAGTGGATCGGAAATGAGATTGTCGTATCCCAAAAAAAAGTCCTGTTGTTTCCATAGAAATGTTACTTGATTTAGAAGGAGAAGTCATAGAACCCATAGTAATTCATAGCGACGGAATTTCCGTGTGAATTCGTCAATGTGTGGGAGTGAGGGATGCAGAAAAGAAGGATTAGTGGATCGGAAATGTGATTGTCGTATCCCAAAAGAAAATCCTGTCGTTTCCATAGAAACATTACTCGATTTAGAAGGAAATGTCTTAGAACACATAGTATTTCATAGCGACGCAATTTCCGTGTGAATTCGTCAATGTGTGGGAGTGAGGGATGCACTAAAGAAGGATTAGTGGATCGGAAATGTGATTGTCGTATCCCAAAAGAAAGTCCTGTCGTTTCCATAGAAACGTTACTCAATTTAGAAGGAAATGTCTTAGAACACATAGTACTCGTATTTCATAGCGACGCAATTTCCGTGTGAATTCGTCAATGTTTGGGAGTGAGGGATGCAGTAAAGAAGGGTTAGTGGATCGGAAATGAGATTGTCGTATCCCAAAAGAAAATCCTGTCGTTTCCATAGAGACGTTACTCGATTGAGAAGGAAATGTCTTAGAACACATAGTATTTCATAGCGACGCAATTTCCGTGTGAATTCGTCAATGTTTGGGAATGAGGGACGCAGTAAAGAAAGATTAGTGGATCGGAAATGAGATTGTCGTATCCCAAAAGAAAAGCATGTCGTTTCCATAGAAACGTTACTCGATTTAGAAGGAAATGTCTTAGAACACATAGTACTCGTATTTCATAGCGACGCAATTTCCGTGTGAATTCGTCAATGTGTGGGAGTGAGGGGTGCAGTAAAGAAGGATTAGTGGATCGGAAATGAGATTGTCGTATCCTAAAAGAAAATCCTGTCGTTTCCATAGAAACGTTACTCGATTTAGAAGGAAATGTCTTAGAACACGTAGTACTCGTATTTCATAGCG
This sequence comes from Schistocerca piceifrons, assembly GCF_021461385.2. NCBI lineage: Eukaryota > Metazoa > Arthropoda > Insecta > Orthoptera > Acrididae > Schistocerca > Schistocerca piceifrons. Next base: position 4,348,364 of record NW_025728287.1, read on the forward strand.
ACGTAATTTCCGTGTGAATTCGTCAATGTGTGGGAGTGAGGGATGCAGTAAAGAAGGATTAGTGGATCGGAAATGAGATTGTCGTATCCCAAAAGAAAATCCTGTCGTTACCATAGAAACGTTACTCGATTTAGAAGGAAATGTCTTGGAACACATAGTACTCGTATTTCATAGCGACGCAATTTCCGTGTGAATTCGTCAATGTGTGGGAGTGAGGGATGCAGTAAAGAAGGATTAGTGGATCGGAAATGAGATTGTCGTATCCCAAAGGAAAATCCTGTCGTTTCCGTAGAAACGTTACTCGATTTAGAAGGAAATGTCTTAGAACACATAGTACTCGTATTTCATAGCGACGCAATTTCCGTGTGAATTCGTCAATGTGTGGGAGTGAGGGATGCAGTAAAGAAGGATTAGTGGATCGGAAATGAGATTGTCGTATCCCAAAAGAAAATCCTGTCGTTTCCATAGAAACGTTACTCGATTTAGAAGGAAATGTCTTAGAACACATAGTACTCGTATTTCATAGCGACGCAATTCCGTGTGAATTCGTCAGTGTGTGGGAGTGAGGGATGCAGTAAAGAAGGATTAGTGGATCGGAAATGTAATTGTCGTATCCCTAAAGAAAATCCTGTCGTTTCCATAGAAACGTTACTCGATGTAGAAGGAAATGTCTTCTAACACATAGTATTTCATAGCGACGCAATTTCCGTGTGAATTCGTCAATGTTTGGGAGTGAGGGTTGCAGTAATGGAGGATTAGTGGATCGGAAATGTGATTGTCGTATCCCAAAAGGAAATCCTGTCGTTTCCATAGAAACGTTACTCGATTTAGAAGGAATTGTCTTAGAACTCATAGTACTCGTATTTCATAGCGACGCAATTTCCGTATGAATTCGTCAATGTGTTGGAGTGAGGGATGCAGTAAAGAAGGATTAGTTGTTAGGAAATGAGATTGTCGTATCCCAAAAGCAAATCCTGTCGTTTCCATAGAAACGTTACTCGATTTAGAAGGAAATGTCTTAGAATACATAGTATTTCATAGCGACGCAATTTCCGCGTGAATTCGTCAATGTTTGGGAGTGACGGATGCTGTAAAGAAGGATTAGTGGATCGGAATTGTGATTGTCGTATCCCAAAAGAAAATCCTGTCGTTTCCATAGAAACGTTACTCGATTTAGAAGGAAATGTCTGAGAACACATAGTATTTCATATCGACGCAATTTCCGTGTGAATTCGTCAATGTGTGGGAGTGAGGGATGCAGTAAAGAAGGATTAGTGGATCGGAAATGAGATTGACGTATCCCAAAAGAAAATCCTGTCGTTTCCATAGAAACGTTACTCGATTTAGAAGGAAATGTCTTAGAACACATAGTATTTCATAGCGATGCAATTTCCGTTTGAATTCGTCAATGTTTGGGAGTGAGGGATGCAGTAAAGAAGGATTAGTGGATCGGAAATGTGATTGTCGTATCCTAAAAGAAAATCCTGTCGTTTCCATTGAAACGTTACTCGATTTAGAAGCAAATGTCTTAGAACACATAGTATTTCATAGCGACGCAATTTCCGCGTGAATTCGTCAATGTGTGGGAGTGAGGGATGCAGTAAAAAAGGATTAGTGGATCGGAAATGAGATTGTCGTATCCCAAAAAAAAGTCCTGTTGTTTCCATAGAAATGTTACTTGATTTAGAAGGAGAAGTCATAGAACCCATAGTAATTCATAGCGACGGAATTTCCGTGTGAATTCGTCAATGTGTGGGAGTGAGGGATGCAGAAAAGAAGGATTAGTGGATCGGAAATGTGATTGTCGTATACCAAAAGAAAATCCTGTCGTTTCCATAGAAACGTTACTCGATTTAGAAGGAAATGTCTTAGAACACATAGTACTCGTATTTCATAGCGACGGAATTTCCGTGTGAATTCGTCAATGTTTGGGAGTGAGGGATGCAGTAAAGAAATATTAGTGGATCGGAAATGTGATTGTCGTATCCCAAAAGAAAATCCTGTCGTTTCCATAGAAACATTACTCGATTTAGAAGGAAATGTCTTAGAACACATAGTATTTCATAGCGACGCAATTTCCGTGTGAATTCGTCAATGTGTGGGAGTGAGGGATGCAGTAAAGGAGGATTAGTGGATCGGAAATGTGATTGTCGTATCCCAAAAGAAAGTCCTGTCGTTTCCATAGAAACGTTACTCAATTTAGAAGGAAATGTCTTAGAACACATAGTACTCGTATTTCATAGCGACGCAATTTCCGTGTGAATTCGTCAATGTTTGGGAGTGAGGGATGCAGTAAAGAAGGGTTAGTGGATCGGAAATGAGATTGTCGTATCCCAAAAGAAAATCCAGTCGTTTCCATAGAGACGTTACTCGATTGAGAAGGAAATGTCTTAGAACACATAGTATTTCATAGCGACGCAATTTCCGTGTGAATTCGTCACTGTTTGGGAATGAGGGATGCAGTAAAGAAAGATTAGTGGATCGGAAATGAGATTGTCGTATCCCAAAAGAAAAGCATGTCGTTTCCATAGAAACGTTACTCGATTTAGAAGGAAATGTCTTAGAACACATAGTACTCGTATTTCATAGCGACGCAATTTCCGTGTGAATTCGTCAATGTGTGGGAGTGAGGGGTGCAGTAAAGAAGGATTAGTGGATCGGAAATGAGATTGTCGTATCCTAAAAGAAAATCCTGTCGTTTCCATAGAAACGTTACTCGATTTAGAAGGAAATGTCTTAGAACACGTAGTACTCGTATTTCATAGCGACGTAATTTCCGTGTGAATTCGTCAATGTGTGGGAGTGAGGGATGCAGTAAAGAAGGATTAGTGGATCGGAAATGAGATTGTCGTATCCCAAAAGAAAATCCTGTCGTTACCATAGAAACGTTACTCGATTTAGAAGGAAATGTCTTGGAACACATAGTACTCGTATTTCATAGCGACGCAATTTCCGTGTGAATTCGTCAATGTGTGGGAGTGAGGGATGCAGTAAAGAAGGATTAGTGGATCGGAAATGAGATTGTCGTATCCCAAAGGAAAATCCTGTCGTTTCCGTAGAAACGTTACTCGATTTAGAAGGAAATGTCTTAGAACACATAGTACTCGTATTTCATAGCGACGCAATTTCCGTGTGAATTCGTCAATGTGTGGGAGTGAGGGATGCAGTAAAGAAGGATTAGTGGATCGGAAATGAGATTGTCGTATCCCAAAAGAAAATCCTGTCGTTTCCATAGATACGTTACTCGATTTAGAAGGAAATGTCTTAGATCACATAGTACTCTTATTTCATAGCGACGCAATTTCCGTGTGAATTCGTCAATGTGTGGGAGTGAGGGATGCAGTAAAGAAGGATTAGTGGATCGGAAATGAGATTGTCGTATCCCAAAAGAAAATTATGTCGTTACCATAGAAACGTTACTCGATTTAGAAGGAGAAGTCATAGAATCCATAATAATTCATAGCGACGCAATTTCCGTGTGAATTCGTCAATGTTTGGGAGTGAGGGATGCAGTAAAGAAGGATTAGTGGATCGGAAATGAGATTGTCGTATCCCAAAAAAATGTCCTGTCGTTTCCATAGAAACGTTACTTGATTTAGAAGGAGAAGTCATAGAACCCACAGTAATTCATAGCGACGCAATTTCCGTGTGAATTCGTCAATGTGTGGGAGTGAGGGATGCAGTAAAGAAGGATTAGTGGTTAGGAAATGAGATTGTCGTATCCCAAAAGAAAATCCTGTCGTTCCCATAGAAACGTCACTCGATTTAGAAGGAAATGTCTTAGAACACATAGTATTTCATAGCGACGCAATTTCCGTATGAATTCGTCAATGTTTGGGAGTGAGGGATGCAGTAAAGAAGGATTAGTGGATCGGAAATGTGATTGTCGTATCCCAAAAGAAAATCCTGTCGTGTCCATAGAAACGTTACTCGATTTAGAAGGAATAGTCTTAGAACACATAGTAATCGTATTTCATAGCGACGCAATTTCCGTATGAATTCGTCAATGTGTGGGAGTGAGGGATGCAGTAAAGAAGGATTAGTGGTTAGGAAATGAGATTGTCGTATCCCAAAAGAAAATCCTGTCGTTCCCATAGAAACGCCACTCGATTTAGAAGGAAATGTCTTAGAACACATAGTATTTCATAGCGACGCAATTTCCGTATGAATTCGTCAATGTTTGGGAGTGAGGGATGCAGTAAAGAAGGAATAGTGGTTAGGAAATGAGATTGTCGTATCCCAAAAGAAAATCCTGTCGTTTCCATAGAAACGATACTCGAATTAGAAGGAAATGCCTTAGAACACATAGTATTTCATAGCGACGCAATTTCCGTGTGAATTCGTCAATGTTTGGGAATGAGGGATGCAGTAAAGAAAGATTAGTGGATCGGAAATGAGATTGTCGTATCCCAAAAGAAAAGCATGTCGTTTCCATAGAAACGTTACTCGATTTAGAAGGAAATGTGTTAGAACACATAGTACTCGTATTTCATAGCGACGCAATTTCCGTGTGAATTCGTCAATGTGTGGGAGTGAGGGATGCAGTGAAGAAGGATTAGTGGATCGGAAATGAGATTGTCGTATCCTAAAAGAAAATCCTGTCGTATCCATAGAAACGTTACTCGATTTAGAAGGAAATGTCTTAGAACACGTAGTACTCGTATTTCATAGCGACGTAATTTCCGTGTGAATTCGTCAATGTGTGGGAGTGAGGGATGCAGTAAAGAAGGATTAGTGGATCGGAAATGAGATTGTCGTATCCCAAAGGAAAATCCTGTCGTTTCCGTAGAAACGTTACTCGATTTAGAAGGAAATGTCTTAGAACACATAGTACTCGTATTTCATAGCGACGCAATTTCCGTGTGAATTCGTCAATGTGTGGGAGTGAGGGATGCAGTAAAGAAGGATTAGTGGATCGGAAATGAGATTGTCGTATCCCAAAAGAAAATCCTGTCGTTTCCATAGATACGTTACTCGATTTAGAAGGAAATGTCTTAGAACACATAGTACTCTTATTTCATAGCGACGCAATTTCCGTGTGAATTCGTCAATGTGTGGGAGTGAGGGATGCAGTAAAGAAGGATTAGTGGATCGGAAATGAGATTGTCGTATCCCAAAAGAAAATTATGTCGTTACCATAGAAACGTTACTCGATTTAGAAGGAGAAGTCATAGAATCCATAATAATTCATAGCGACGCAATTTCCGTGTGAATTCGTCAATGTTTGGGAGTGAGGGATGCAGTAAAGAAGGATTAGTGGATCGGAAATGAGATTGTCGTATCCCAAAAAAATGTCCTGTCGTTTCCATAGAAACGTTACTTGATTTAGAAGGAGAAGTCATAGAACCCACAGTAATTCATAGCGACGCAATTTCCGTGTGAATTCGTCAATGTGTGGGAGTGAGGGATGCAGTAAAGAAGGATTAGTGGTTAGGAAATGAGATTGTCGTATCCCAAAAGAAAATCCTGTCGTTCCCATAGAAACGTCACTCGATTTAGAAGGAAATGTCTTAGAACACATAGTATTTCATAGCGACGCAATTTCCGTATGAATTCGTCAATGTTTGGGAGTGAGGGATGCAGTAAAGAAGGATTAGTGGATCGGAAATGTGATTGTCGTATCCCAAAAGAAAATCCTGTCGTGTCCATAGAAACGTTACTCGATTTAGAAGGAATAGTCTTAGAACACATAGTAATCGTATTTCATAGCGACGCAATTTCCGTATGAATTCGTCAATGTGTGGGAGAGAGGGATGCAGTAAAGAAGGATTAGTGGTTAGGAAATGAGATTGTCGTATCCCAAAAGAAAATCCTGTCGTTCCCATAGAAACGCCACTCGATTTAGAAGGAAATGTCTTAGAACACATAGTATTTCATAGCGACGCAATTTCCGTATGAATTCGTCAATGTTTGGGAGTGAGGGATGCAGTAAAGAAGGATTAGTGGATCGGAAATGTGATTGTCGTATCCCAAAAGAAAATCCTGTCGTTTCCATAGAAACGTTACTCGATTTAGAAGGAAATGTCTTAGAACACATAGTACTCGTATTTCATAGCGACGGAATTTCCGTGTGAATTCGTCAATGTGTGGGAGTGAGGGATGCAGTATAGAAGGATTAGTGGATCGGAAATGAGATTGTCGTATCCCAAAAGAAAATCCTGTCGTTTCCATAGAAACGTTACTCGATTTAGAAGGAAATGTCTTAGAACACATAGTACTCGTATTTCATAGCGACGGAATTTCCGTGTGAATTCGTCAATGTGTGGGAGTGAGGGATGCAGTAAAGAAGGATTAGTGGATCGGAAACGTGATTGTCGTATCCCAAAAGAAAATCGTGTCGTTTCCATAGAAACGTTACTCGATTCAGAAGGAATTGTCTTAGAACACATAGTACTCGTATTTCATAGCGACGCAATTTCCGTGTGAATTCGTCAATGTGTGGGAGTGAGGGATGCAGTAAAGAAGGAATAGTGGTTAGGAAATGAGATTGTCGTATCCCAAAAGAAAATCCTGTCGTTTCCATAGAAACGTTACTCGAATTAGAAGGAAATGCCTTAGAACACATAGTATTTCATAGCGACGCAATTTCCGTGTGAATTCGTCAATGTTTGGGAGTGAGGGATGCAGTAAAGAAGGATTAGTGGATCGGAAATGTGATTGTCGTATCCCAAAAGAAAATCCTGTCGTTTCCATAGAAACGTTACTCGATTTAGAAGGAAATGTCTTAGAACACATAGTACTCGTATTTCATAGCGACGCAATTTCCGTGTGAATTCGTCAATGTTTGTGAGTGAGGGTTGCAGTAAAGGAGGATTAGTGGATCGGAAATGTGATTGTCGTATCCCAAAAGAAAATCCTGTCGTTTCCATAGAAACGTTACTCGATTTAGAAAGAATTGTCTTAGAACACATAGTACTCGTATTTCATAGCGCCGCAATTTCTGTGTGAATTCGTCAATGTGTGGGAGTGAGGGATGCAGTAAAGAAGGATTAGTGGTTAGGAAATGAGATTGTCGTATCCCAAAAGAAAATCCTGTCGTTTCCATAGAAACGTTACTCGATTTTGAAGGAAATGTCTTAGAACACATAGTATTTCATAGCGACGCAATTTCCGTGTGAATTCGTCAATGTTTGGGAGTGAGGGACGCAGTAAAGAAGGATTAGTGGATCGGAAATGTGATTGTCGTATCCCAAAAGAAAATCCTGTCGTTTCCATAGAAACGTTACTCGAGTTAGAAGGAATTGTCTGAGAACACATAGTACTCGTATTTCATTGCGACGCAATTTCCGTGTGAATTCGACAATGTGTGGGAGTGAGGGATGCAGTAAAGAAGGATTAGTGGTTACGAAATGAGATTGTCGTATCCCAAAAGAAAATCCTGTCGTTCCATAGAAACGTTACTCGAATTAGAAGGAAATGTGCTAGAACACATAGTATTTCATAGCGACGCAATTTCCGTGTGAATTCGTCAATGTTTGGGAGTGAGGGATGCAGTAAAGAAGGATTAGTGGATCGGAAATGTGATTGTCGTATCCCAAAAGAAAATCCTGTCGTTTCCATAGAAACGTTACACGATTTAGAAGGAAATGTCTTAGTACACATAGTACTCGTATTTCATAGCGACGCAATTTCCGTGTGAATTCGTCAATGTTTGGGAGTGAGGGTTGCAGGAAGGGAGGATTAGTGGATCGGAAATGTGATTGTCGTATCCCAAAAGAAAATCCTGTCGTTTCCATAGAAACGTTACTCGATTTAGAAAGAATTGTCTTAGGACACATAGTACTCGTATTTCATAGCGCCGCAATTTCTGTGTGAATTCGTCAACGTGTGGGAGTGAGGGATGCAGTAAAGAAGGATTAGTGGTTAGGAAATGAGATTGTCGTATCCCAAAAGAAAATCCTGTCGTTTCCATAGAAACGTTACTCGATTTAGAAGGAAATGTCTTGGAACACATAGTATTTCATAGCGACGCAATTTCCGTGTGAATTCGTCAATGTTTGGGAGTGAGGGATGCAGTAAAGAAGGATTAGTGGATCGGAAATGTGATTGTCGTATCCCAAAAGAAAATCCTCTCGTTTCCATAGAAACGTTACTCGATTTAGAAGGAAATGTCTTAGAACACATAGTACTCGTATTTCATAGCGATGGAATTTCCGTGTGAATTCGTCAATGTGTGGGAGTGAGGGATGCAGTAAAGAAGGATTAGTGGACCGGAAATGAGATTGTCGTATCCCAAAAGAAAATCCTGTCGTTTCCATAGAAACGTTACTCGATTTAGAAGGAAATGTGTTAGAAGACATAGTACTCGTATTTCATAGCGACGCAATTTCCGTGTGAATTCGTCAATGTGTGGGAGTAAGGGATGCAGTAAAGAAGGATTAGTGGATCTGAAATGAGATTGTCGTATCCCAAAAGAAAATCCTGTCGTTTCCATAGAAACGTTACTCGATTTAGAAGGAAATGTCTTAGAACACTTAGTACTCGTATTTCATAGCGACGGAATTTCCGTGTGAATTCGTCAATGTGTGGGAGTGAGGGATGCAGTAAAGAAGGATTAGTGGATCGGAAATGAGATTGTCGTATCCCAAAAGAAAATCCTGTCGTTTCCATAGAAACGTTACTCGATTTAGAAGGAAATGTCTTAGAACACATAGTATTTCATAGCGACGCAATTTCCGTGTGAATTCGTCAATGTTTGGGAGTGAGGGATGCAGTAAAGAAGGATTAGTGGATCGGAAATGTGATTGTCGTATCCCAAAAGAAAATCCTGTCGTTTCCATAGAAACGTTACTCGATTTAGAAGGAAATGTCTTAGAACACATAGTACTCGTATTTCATAGCGACGCAATTTACGTGTGAATTCGTCAATGTGTAGGAGTGAGGGATGCAGTATAGAAAGATTAGTGGATCGGAAATGTGATTGTCGTATCCCAAAAGAAAATCCTGTCGTTTCCATAGAAACGTTACTCGAGTTAGAAGGAATTGTCTTAGAACACATAGTACTCGTACTTCATTGCGACGCAATTCCATGAGAATTCCACAATGTGTGGGAGTGAGGGATGCAGTAAAGAAGGATTAGTGGTTACGAAATGAGATTGTCGTATCCCAAAAGAAAATCCTGTCGTTCCATAGAAACGTTACTCGAATTAGAAGGAAATGTGTTAGAACACATAGTATTTCATAGCGACGCAATTTCCGTGTGAATTCGTCAATGTTTGGGAGTGAGGGATGCAGTAAAGAAGGATTAGTGGATCGGAAATGTGATTGTCGTGTCCCAAAAAAAAACCTGTCGTTTCCATAGAAACGTTACTCGATTTAGAAGGAAATGTCTTAGTACACATAGTACTCGTATTTCATAGCGACGCAATTTCCGTGTGAATTCGTCAATGTTTGGGAGTGAGGGTTGCAGGAAGGGAGGATTAGTGGATCGGAAATGTGATTGTCGTATCCCAAAAGAAAATCCTGTCGTTTCCATAGAAACGTTACTCGATTTAGAAAGAATTGTCTTAGAACACATAGCACTTGTATTTCATAGCGCCGCAATTTCTGTGTGAATTCGTCAATGTGTGGGAGTGAGGGATGCAGTAAATAAGGATTAGTGGTTAGGAAATGAGATTGTCGTATCCCAAAAGAAAATCCTGTCGTTTCCATAGAAACGTTACTCGATTTAGAAGGAAGTGTCTTGGAACACATAGTATTTCATAGCGACGCAATTTCCGTGTGAATTCGTCAATGTTAGGGAGTGAGGGATGCAGTAAAGAAGGATTAGTGGATCGGAAATGTGATTGTCGTATCCCAAAAGAAAATCCTCTCGTTTCCATAGAAACGTTACTCGATTTAGAAGGAAATGTCTTAGAACACATAGTACTCGTATTTCATAGCGACGGAATTTCCGTGTGAATTCGTCAATGTGTGGGAGTGAGGGATGCAGTAAAGAAGGATTAGTGGACCAGAAATGAGATTGTCGTATCCCAAGAGAAAATCCTGTCGTTTCCATAGAAACGTTACTCGATTTAGAAGGAAATGTCTTAGAACAAATAGTATTTCATAGCGACCCAATTTCCGTGTGAATTCGTCAATGTTTGGGAGTGAGGGATGCAGTAAAGAAGGATTAGTGGATCGGAAATGAGATTGTCGTATCCCAAAAGAAAATCCTGTCGTTTCCATAGAAACGTTACTCGATTCAGAAGGAAATGTCTTAGAACACATAGTACTCGTATTTCATAGCGACGGAATTTCCGTGTGAATTCGTCAATGTGTGGGAGTGAGGGATGCAGTAAGGAAGGATTAGTGGATCGGAAATGAGATTGTCGTAACCCAAAAGAAAATCCTGTCGTTTCCATAGAAACGTTACTCGATTTAGAAGGAAATGTCTTAGAACACATAGTATTTCATAGCGACGCAATTTCCGTGTGAATTCGTCAATGTTTGGGAGTGAGGGATGCAGTAAAGAAGGATTAGTGGATCGGAAATGTGATTGTCGTATCCCAAAAGAAAATCCTGTCGTTTCCATAGAAACGTTACTCGATTTTGAAGGAAATGTCTTAGAACACATAGTATTTCATAGCGACGCAATTTCCGTGTGAATTCGTCAATGTTTGGGAGTGAGGGACGCAGTAAAGAAGGATTAGTGGATCGGAAATGTGATTGTCGTATCCCAAAAGAAAATCCTGTCGTTTCCATAGAAACGTTACTCGAGTTAGAAGAAATTGTCTAAGAACACATAGTACTCGTATTTCATTGCGACGCAATTTCCGTGTGAATTCGACAATGTGTGGGAGTGAGGGATGCAGTAAAGAAGGATTAGTGGTTACGAAATGAGATTGTCGTATCCCAAAAGAAAATCCTGTCGTTCCATAGAAACGTTACTCTAATTAGAAGGAAATGTGCTAGAACACATAGTATTTCATAGCGACGCAATTTCCGTTTGAATTCGTCAATGTTTGGGAGTGAGGGATGCAGTAAAGAAGGATTAGTGGATCGGAAATGTGATTGTCGTATCCCAAAAGAAAATCCTGTCGTTTCCATAGAAACGTTACTCGATTTAGAAGGAAATGTCTTAGTACACATAGTACTCGTATTTCATAGCGATGCAATTTCCGTGTGAATTCGTCAATGTTTGGGAGTGAGGGTTGCAGGAAGGGAGGATTAGTGGATCGGAAATCTGATTGTCGTATCCCAAAAGAAAATCCTGTCGTTTCCATAGAAACGTTACTCGATTTAGAAAGAATTGTCTTAGGACACATAGTACTCGTATTTCATAGCGCCGCAATTTCTGTGTGAATTCTTCAATGTGTGGGAGTGAGGGATGCAGTAAAGAAGGATTAGTGGTTAGGAAATGAGATTGTCGTATCCCAAAAGAAAATCCTGTCGTTTCCATACAAACGTTACTCGATTTAGAAGGAAATGTCTTGGAACACATAGTATTTCATAGCGACGCAATTTCCGTGTTAATTCGTCAATGTTTGGGAGTGAGGGATGCAGTGAAGAAGGATTAGTGGATCGGAAATGTGATTGTCGTATCCCAAAAGAAAATCCTCTCGTTTCCATAGAAACGTTACTCGATTTAGAAGGAAATGTCTTAGAACACATAGTACTCGTATTTCATAGCGACGGAATTTCCGTGTGAATTCGTCATTGTGTGGGAGTGAGGGATGCAGTAAAGAAAGATTAGTGGACCGGAAATGAGATTGTCGTATCCCAAAAGAAAATCCTTTCGTTTCCATAGAAACGTTACTCGATTTAGATAGAAATGTGTTAGAAGACATAGTACTCGTATTTCATAGCGACGCAATTTCCGTGTGAATTCGTCAATGTGTGGGAGTGAGGGATGCAGTTAAGAAGGATTAGTGGATCTGAAATGAGATTGTCGTATCCCAAAAGAAAATCCTGTCGTTTCCATAGAAACGTTACTCGATTTAGAAGGAAATGTCTTAGAACACATAGTACTCGTATTTCATAGCGACGGAATTTCCGTGTGAATTCGTCAATGTGTGGGAGTGAGGGATGCAGTAAAGAAGGATTAGTGGATCGGAAATGAGATTGTCGTATCCCAAAAGAAAATCCTGTCGTTTCCATAGAAACGTTACTAGATTTAGAAGGAAATGTCTTAGAACACACAGTATTTCATAGCGACGCAATTTCCGTGTGAATTCGTCAATGTTTGGGAGTGAGGGATGCAGTAAAGAAGGATTAGTGGATCGGAAATGTGATTGTCGTATCCCAAAAGAAAATCCTGTCGTTTCCATAGAAACGTTACTCGATGTAGAAGGAAATGTCTTAGAACACATAGTACTCGTATTTCATAGCGACGCAATTTCCGTGTGAATTCATCAATGTGTGGGAGTGAGGGATGCAGTATAGAAGGATTAGTGGATCGGAAATGTGATTGTCGTATCCCAAAAGAAAATCCTGTCGTTTCCATAGAAACGTTACTCGAGTTAGAAGGAATTGTCTTAGAACACATAGTACTCGTATTTCATTGCGACGCAATTTCCGTGTGAATTCGACAATGTGTGGGAGTGAGGGATGCAGTAAAGAAGGATTAGTGGTAACGAAATGAGATTGTCGTATCCCAAAAGAAAATCCTGTCGTTCCATAGAAACGTTACTCGAGTTAGAAGGAAATGTGTTAGAACACATAGTATTTCATAGCGACGCAATTTCCGTGTGAATTCGTCAATGTTTGGGAGTGAGGGATGCAGTAAAGAAGGATTAGTGGATCGGAAATGTGATTGTCGTATCCCAAAAAAAAAAAATCCTGTCGTTTCCATAGAAACGTTACTCGATTTAGAAGGAAATGTCTTAGTACACATAGTACTCGTATTTCATAGCGACGCAGTTTCCGTGTGAATTCGTCAATGTTTGGGAGTGAGGGTTGCAGGAAGGGAGGATTAGTGGATCGGAAATGTGATTGTCGTATCCCAAAAGAAAATCCTGTCGTTTCCATAGAAACGTTACTCGATTTAGAAAGAATTGTCTTAGAACACATAGCACTTGTATTTCATAGCGCCGCAATTTCTGTGTGAATTCGTCAATGTGTGGGAGTGAGGGATGCAGTAAAGAAGGATTAGTGGTTAGGAAATGAGATTGTCGTATCCCAAAAGAAAATCCTGTCGTTTCCATAGAAACGTTACTCGATTTAGAAGGAAATGTCTTGGAACACATAGTATTTCATAGCGACGCAATTTCCGTGTGAATTCGTCAATGTTAGGGAGTGAGGGATGCAGTAAAGAAGGATTAGTGGATCGGAAATGTGATTGTCGTATCCCAAAAGAAAATCCTCTCTATTCCATAGAAACGTTACTCGATTTAGAAGGAAATGTCTTAGAACACATAGTACTCGTATTTCATAGCGACGGAATATCCGTGTGAATTCGTCAATGTGTGGGAGTGAGGGATGCAGTAAAGAAGGATTAGTGGACCAGAAATGAGATTGTCGTATCCCAAAAGAAAATCCTGTCGTTTCCATAGAAACGTTACTCGATTTAGAAGGAAATGTCTTAGAACAAATAGTATTTCATAGCGACCCAATTTCCGTGTGAATTCGTCAATGTTTGGGAGTGAGGGATGCAGTAAAGAAGGATTAGTGGATCGGAAATGAGATTGTCGTATCCCAAAAGATAATCCTGTCGTTTCCATAGAAACGTTACTCGATTCAGAAGGAAATGTCTTAGAACACATAGTACTCGTATATCATAGCGACGGAATTTCCGTGTGAATTCGTCAATGTGTGGGAGTGAGGGATGCAGTAAAGAAGGATTAGTGGATCGGAAATGAGATTGTCGTATCCCAAAAGAAAATACTGTCGTTTCCATTGAAACGTTACTCGATTTAGAAGGAAATGTCTTAGAACACATAGTATTTCATAGCGACGCAATTTCCGTGTGAATTCGTCAATGTTTGGGAGTGAGGGATGCAGTAAAGAAGGATTAGTGGATCGGAAATGTGATTGTCGTATCCCAAAAGAAAATCCTGTCGTTTCCATAGAAAAGTTACTCGATTTAGAAGGAAATGTCTTCTAACACATAGTATTTCATAGCGACGCAATTTCCGTGTGAATTCGTCAATGTTTTGGAGTGAGGGATGCAGTAAAGAAGGATTAGGGGATCGGAAATATGATTGTCGTATCCCAAAAGAAAATCCTGTCGTTTCCATAGAAACGTTACTCGATTTTGAAGGAAATGTCTTAGAACACATAGTATTTCATAGCGACGCAATTTCCGTGTGAATTCGTCAATGTTTGGGAGTGAGGGACGCAGTAAAGAAGGATTAGTGGATCGGAAATGTGATTGTCGTATCCCAAAAGAAAATCCTGTCGTTTCCATAGAAACGTTACTCGAGTTAGAAGGAATTGTCTGAGAACACATAGTACTCGTATTTCATTGCGACGCAATTTCCGTGTGAATTCGACAATGTGTGGGAGTGAGGGATGCAGTAAAGAAGGATTAGTGGTTACGAAATGAGATTGTCGTATCCCAAAAGAAAATCCTGTCGTTCCATAGAAACGTTACTCGAATTAGAAGGAAATGTGCTAGAACACATAATATTTCATAGCGACGCAATTTCCGTGTGAATTCGTCAATGTTTGGGAGTGAGGGATGCTGTAAAGAAGGATTAGTGGATCGGAAATGTGATTGTCGTATCCCAAAAGAAAATCCTGTCGTTTCCATAGAAACGTTACTCGATTTCGAAGGAAATGTCTTAGTACACATAGTACTCGTATTTCATAGCGACGCAATTTCCGTGTGAATTCGTCAATGTTTGGGAGTGAGGGTTGCAGGAAGGGGGGATTAGTGGATCGGAAATGTGATTGTCGTATCCCAAAAGAAAATCCTGTCGTTTCCATAGAAACGTTACTCGATTTAGAAAGAATTGTCTTAGAACACATAGTACTCGTATTTCATAGCGCCGCAATTTCTGTGTGAATTCGTCAATGTGTGGGAGTGAGGGATGCAGTAAAGAAGGATTAGTGGTTAGGAAATGAGATTGTCGTATCCCAAAAGAAAATCCTGTCGTCTCCATAGAAACGTTACTCGATTTAGAAGGAAATGTGTTGGAACACATAGTATTTCATAGCGACGCAAATTCCGTGGGAATTCGTCAATGTTTGGGAGTGAGGGATGCAGTAAAGAAGGATTAGTGGATCGGAAATGTGATTGTCGTATCCCAAAAGAAAATCCTCTCGTTTCCATAGAAACGTTACTCGATTTAGAAGGAAATGTCTTAGAACACATAGTACTCGTATTTCATAGCGACGGAATTTCCGTGTGAATTCGTCATTGTGTGGGAGTGAGGGATGCAGTAAAGAAGGATTAGTGGACCGGAAATGAGATTGTCGTATCCCAAAAGATAATCCTGTCGTTTCCATAGAAACGTTACTCGATTTAGAAGGAAATGTGTTAGAAGACATAGTACTCGTATTTCATAGCGACGCAATTTCCGTGTGAATTCGTCAATGTGTGGGAGTGAGGGATGCAGTAAAGAAGGATTAGTGGATCTGAAATGAGATTGTCGTATCCCAAAAGAAAATCCTGTCGTTTCCATAGAAACGTTACTCGATTTAGAAGGAAATGTCTTAGAACAAATAGTACTCGTATTTCATAGCGACGGAATTTCCGTGTGAATTCGTCAATGTGTGGGAGTGAGGGATGCAGTAAAGAAGGATTAGTGGATCGGAAATGAGATTGTCGTATCCCAAAAGAAAATCCTGTCGTTTCCATAGAAACGTTACTCGATTTAGAAGGAAATGTCTTAGAACACATAGTATTTCATAGCACGCAATTTCCGTGTGAATTCGTCAATGTTTGGGAGTGAGGGATGCAGTAAAGAAGGATTAGTGGATCGGAAATGTGATTGTCGTATCCCAAAAGAAAATCCTGTCGTTTCCATAGAAACGTTACTCGATTTAGAAGGAAATGTCTTAGAACACATAGTACTCGTATTTCATAGCGACGCAATTTCCGTGTGAATTCGTCAATGTGTGGGAGTGAGGGATGCAGTATAGAAGGATTAGTGGATCGGAAATGTGATTGTCGTATCCCAAAAGAAAATCCTGTCGTTTCCATAGAATCGTTACTCGAGTTAGAAGGAATTGTCTTAGAACACATAGTACTCGTATTTCATTACGACGCAATTTCCGTGTGAATTCGACAATGTGTGGGAGTGAGGGATGCAGTAAAGAAGGATTAGTGGTTACGAAATGAGATTGTCGTATCCCAAAAGAAAATCCTGTCGTTCCATAGAAACGTTACTCGAATTAGAAGGAAATGTTTTAGAACACATAGTATTTCATAGCGACGCAATTTCCTTGTGAATTCGTCAATGTTTGGGAGTGAGGGATGCAGTAAAGAAGGATTAGTGGATCGGAAATGTGATTGTCGTATCCCAAAAAAAAATCCTGTCGTTTCCATAGAAACGTTACTCTATTTAGAAGGAAATGTCTTAGTACACATAGTACTCGTATTTCATAGCGACGCAATTTCCGTGTGAATTCGTCAATGTTTGGGAGTGAGGGTTGCGGGAAGGGAGGATTAGTGGATTGGAAATGTGATTGTCGTATCCCAAAAGAAAATCCTGTCGTTTCCATAGAAACGTTACTCGATTTAGAAAGAATTGTCTTAGAACACATAGTACTCGTATTTCATAGCGCCGCAATTTCTGTGTGAATTCGTCAATGTGTGGGAGTGAGGGATGCAGTAAAGAAGGATTAGGGATTAGGAAATGAGATTGTCGTATCCCAAAAGAAAATCCTGTCGTTTCCATAGAAACGTTACTCGATTTAGAAGGAAATGTCTTGGAACACATAGTATTTCATAGCGACGCAATTTCCGTGTGAATTCGTCAATGTTAGGGAGTGAGGGATGCAGTAAAGAAGGATTAGTGGATCGGAAATGTGATTGTCGTATCCCAAAAGAAAATCCTCTCGTTTCCATAGAAACGTTACTCGATTTAGAAGGAAATGTCTTAGAACACATAGTACTCGTATTTCATAGCGACGGAATTTCCGTGTGAATTCGTCAATGTGTGGGAGTGAGGGATGCAGTAAAGAAGGATTAGTGGACCGGAAATGAGATAGTTGTATCCCAAAAGAAAATCCTGTCGTTTCCATAGAAACGTTACTCGATTTAGAAGGAAATGTCTTAGAACAAATAGTACTTCATAGCGACCCAATTTCCGTGTGAATTCGTCAATGTTTGGGAGTGAGGGATGCAGTAAACAAGGATTAGTGGATCGGAAATGAGATTGTCGTATCCCAAAAGAAAATCCTGTCGTTTCCATAGAAACGTTACTCGATTCAGAAGGAAATGTCTTAGAACACATAGTACTCGTATTTCATAGCGACGGAATTTCCGTGTGAATTCGTCAGTGTGTGGGAGTGAGGGATGCAGTAAAGAAGGATTAGTGGATCGGAAATGTGATTGTCGTATCCCAAAAGAAAATCCTGTCGTTTAAATAGAAACGTTACTCGATTTAGAAGGAAATGTCTTCTAACACATAGTATTTCATAGCGACGCAATTTCCGTGTGAATTCGTCAATGTTTTGGAGTGAGGGATGCAGTAAGGAAGGATTAGTGGATCGGAAATGAGATTGTCGTATCCCAAAAGAAAATCCTGTCGTTTCCATAGAAACGTTACTCGATTTAGAAGGAAATGTCTTAGAAGACGTAGTATTTCATAGCGACGGAATTTCCGTGTGAATTCGTCAATGTTTGGGAGTGAGGGATGCAGTAAAGAAGGATTAGTGGATCGGAAATGTGATTGTCGTAGCCCAAAAGAAAATCCTGTCCTTTCCATAGAAACGTTACTCGATTTAGAAGGAAATGTCTTCTAACACATAGTACTCGTATTTCATAGCGTCGGAATTTCCGTGTGAATTCGTCAATGTGTGGGAGTGAGGGATGCAGTAAAGAAGGATCAGTGGATCGGAAATGAGATTGTCGTATCCCAAAAGAAAATACTGTCGTTCCCATAGAAACGTTACTCGATTTAGAAGGAAATGTCTTAGAACACATAGTATTTCATAGCGACGCAACTTCCGTGTGAATTCGTCAATGTTTGGGAGTGAGGGACGCAGTAAAGGAGGATTAGTGGATCGAAAATGTGATTGTCGTATCCCAAAAGAAAATCCTGTCGTTTCCATAGAAACGTTACTCGATTTAGAAGGAAATGTCTTAGAACACATAGAATTTCATAGCGACGCAATTTCCGTGTGACTTCGTCAATGTTTGGGAGTGAGGGATGCAGTAAAGAAGGATTAGTGGATCGGAAAAGAGATTGTCGTATCCCAAAAGAAAATCCTGTCGTTTCCATAGAAACGTTACTCGATTTAGAAGGAAATGTCTTAGAACATATAGTATTTCATAGCGACGGAATTTCCATGTGAATTCGTCAATGTTTGGGAGTGAGGGATGCAGTAAAGAAGGATTAGTGGATCGGAAATGTGATTGTGGTATCCCAAAAGAAAATCCTGTCGTTTCCATAGAAACGTTACTCGATTTAGAAGGAAATGTCTTAGAACACATACTACTCGTATTTCATAGCGACGCAATTTCCGTGTGAATTCGTCAATGTTTGGGAGTGAGGGATGCAGTAAAGAAGGATTAGTGGATCGGAAATGTGATTGTCGTATCCCAAAAGAAAATCCTGTCGTTTCCATAGAAACGTTACTCGATTTAGAAGGAAATGCCTTAGAACACATAGTACTCGTATTTCATAGCGACGGAATTTCCGTGTGAATTCGTCAATGTGTGAGAGTGAGGGATGCAGTAAAGAAGGATTAGTGGATCGGAAATGAGATTGTCGTATCCCAAAAGAAAATCCTGTCGTTTCCATAGAAACGTTACTCGATTTAGAAGGAAATGTCTTAGAACACATAGTATTTCGTAGCGACGCAATTTCCGTGTGAATTCGTCAATGTTTGGGAGTGAGGGATGCAGTAAAGAAGGATTAGTGGATCGGAAATGTGATTGTGGTATCCCAAAAGAAAATCCTGTCGTTTCCGTAGAAACGTTACTCGATTTAGAAGGAAATATCTTAGAACACATAGTACTCGTATTACATAGCGACGGAATTTCCGTGTGAATTCGTCAATGTGTGGGAGTGAGGGATGCAGGAAAGAAGGATTAGTGGATCGGAAATGAGATTGTCGTATCCCAAAAGAAAATCCTGTCGTTTCCATAGAAACGTTACTCGATTTAGAAGGAAATGTCTTAGAACACATAGTATTTCATAGCGACGGAATTTCCGTGTGAATTCGTCAATGTTTGGGAGTGAGGGATGCAGTAAAGAAGGATTAGTGGATCGGAAATGTGATTGTCGTATCCCAAAGGGAAATCCTGTCGTTTCCATAGAAACGTTACTCCATGTAGAAGGAAATGTCTTAGAACACATAGTACTCGCATTTCATAGCGACGCAATTTCCGTGTGAATTCGTCAATGTGTGGGAGTGAGGGATGCAGTAAAGAAGGATTAGTGGATCGGAAATGAGATTGTCGTATACCAAAAGAAAATCCTGTCGTTTCCATAGAAACGTTACTCGATGTAGAAGGAAATGTCTTAGAACACATAGTATTTCATAGCGACGGAATTTCCGTGTGAATTCGTCAATGTTTGGGAGTGAGGGATGCAGTAAAGAAGGATTAGTCGATCGGAAATGTGATTGTCGTATCCCAAAGGAAAATCCTGTCGTTTCCATAGAAACGTTACTCGATTTAGAAGGAAATGTCTTAGAACACATAGTACTCGTATTTCATAGCGACGCAATTTCCGTGTGAATTCGTCAATGTGTGGGAGTGAGGGATGCAGTAAAGAAGGATTAGTGGTTCGGAAATGAGATTGTCGTATCCCAAAAGAAAATCCTGTCGTTTCCATAGAAACGTTACTCGATTTAGAAGGAAATGTCTTAGAACACATAGTATTTCATAGCGACGGACTTTCCGTGTGAATTCGTCAATGTTTGGGAGTGAGGGATGCAGTAAAGAAGGATTAGTGGATCGGAAATGAGATTGTCGTATCCCAAAAGAAAATCCTGTCGTTACCATAGAAACGTTACTCGATTTAGAAGGAAATGTCTTAGAACAAATTGTATTTCATAGCGACGCAATTTCCGTGTGAATTCGTCAATGTTTGGGAGTGAGGGATGCAGTAAAGAAGGATTAGTGGATCGGAAGTGTGATTGTCGTATCCCAAAAGAAAATCCTGTCGTTTCCATAGAAACGTTACTCGATTTAGAAGGAAATGTCTTCTAACACATAGTATTTCATAGCGACGCAATTTCCGTGTGAATTCGTCAATGTTTGGGAGTGAGGGATGCAGTAAAGAAGGATTAGTGGATCGGAAATGAGATTGTCGTTTCCCTAAAGAAAATCCTGTCGTTTCCATAGAAACGTTACTCGATTTAGAAGGAAATGTCTTAGAACACATACTACTCGTATTTCATAGCGACGCAATTTCCGTGTGAATTCGTCAATGTTTGGGAGTGAGGGATGCAGTAAAGAAGGATTAGTGGATCGGAAATGTGATTGTCGTATCCCAAAAGAAAATCCTGTCGTTTCCATAGAAACGTTACTCGATTTAGAAGGAAATGTCTTAGAACACATACTACTCGTATTCCATAGTGACGCAATTTCCGTGTGAATTCGTCAATGTTTGGGAGTGAGGGATGCAGTAAAGAAGGATTAGTGGATCGGAAATGTGATTGTCGTATCCCAAAAGAAAATCCTGTCGTTTCCATAGAAACGTTACTCGATTTAGAAGGAAATGCCTTAGAACACATAGTACTCGTATTTCATAGCGACGGAATTTCCGTGTGAATTCGTCAATGTGTGAGAGTGAGGGATGCAGTAAAGAAGGATTAGTGGATCGGAAATGAGATTGTCGTCTCCCAAAAGAAAATCCTGTCGTTTCCATAGAAACGTTACTCGATTTAGAAGGAAATGTCTTAGAACACATAGTATTTCGTAGCGACGCAATTTCCGTGTGTATTCGTCAATGTTTGGGAGTGAGGGATGCAGTAAAGAAGGATTAGTGGATCGGAAATGTGATTGTGGTATCCCAAAAGAAAATCCTGTCGTTTCCGTAGAAACGTTACTCGATTTAGAAGGAAATATCTTAGAACACATAGTACTCGTATTACATAGCGACGGAATTTCCGTGTGAATTCGTCAATGTGTGGGAGTGAGGGATGCAGGAAAGAAGGATTAGTGGATCGGAAATGAGATTGTCGTATCCCAAAAGAAAATCCTGTCGTTTCCATAGAAACGTTACTCGATTTAGAAGGAAATGTCTTAGAACACATAGTATTTCATAGCGACGGAATTTCCGTGTGAATTCGTCAATGTTTGGGAGTGAGGGATGCAGTAAAGAAGGATTAGTGGATCGGAAATGTGATTGTGGTATCCCAAAAGAAAATCCTGTCGTTTCCGTAGAAACGTTACTCGATTTAGAAGGAAATATCTTAGAACACATAGTACTCGTATTACATAGCGACGGAATTTCCGTGTGAATTCGTCAATGTGTGGGAGTGAGGGATGCAGGAAAGAAGGATTAGTGGATCGGAAATGAGATTGTCGTATCCCAAAAGAAAATCCTGTCGTTTCCATAGAAACGTTACTCGATTTAGAAGGAAATGTCTTAGAACACATAGTATTTCATAGCGACGGAATTTCCGTGTGAATTCGTCAATGTTTGGGAGTGAGGGATGCAGTAAAGAAGGATTAGTGGATCGGAAATGTGATTGTCGTATCCCAAAGAGAAATCCTGTCGTTTCCATAGAAACGTTACTCCATGTAGAAGGAAATGTCTTAGAACACATAGTACTCGCATTTCATAGCGACGCAATTTCCGTGTGAATTCGTCAATGTGTGGGAGTGAGGGATGCAGTAAAGAAGGATTAGTGGATCGGAAATGAGATTGTCGTATACCAAAAGAAAATCCTGTCGTTTCCATAGAAACGTTACTCGATGTAGAAGGAAATGTCTTAGAACACATAGTATTTCATAGCGACGGAATTTCCGTGTGAATTCGTCAATGTTTGGGAGTGAGGGATGCAGTAAAGAAGGATTAGTCGATCGGAAATGTGATTGTCGTATCCCAAAGGAAAATCCTGTCGTTTCCATAGAAACGTTACTCGATTTAGAAGGAAATGTCTTAGAACACATAGTACTCGTATTTCATAGCGACGCAATTTCCGTGTGAATTCGTCAATGTGTGGGAGTGAGGGATGCAGTAAAGAAGGATTAGTGGATCGGAAATGAGATTGTCGTATCCCAAAAGAAAATCCTGTCGTTTCCATAGAAACGTTACTCGATTTAGAAGGAAATGTCTTAGAACACATAGTATTTCATAGCGACGGACTTTCCGTGTGAATTCGTCAATGTTTGGGAGTGAGGGATGCAGTAAAGTAGGATTAGTGGATCGGAAATGAGATTGTCGTATCCCAAAAGAAAATCCTGTCGTTTCCATAGAAACGTTACTCGATTTAGAAGGAAATGTCTTAGAACAAATTGTATTTCATAGCGACGCAATTTCCGTGTGAATTCGTCAATGTTTGGGAGTGAGGGATGCAGTAAAGAAGGATTAGTGGATCGGAAGTGTGATTGTCGTATCCCAAAAGAAAATCCTGTCGTTTCCATAGAAATGTTACTCGATTTAGAAGGAAATGTCTTCTAACACATAGTATTTCATAGCGACGCAATTTCCGTGTGAATTCGTCAATGTTTGGGAGTGAGGGATGCAGTAAAGAAGGATTAGTGGATCGGAAATGAGATTGTCGTTTCCCTAAAGAAAATCCTGTCGTTTCCATAGAAACGTTACTCGATTTAGAAGGAAATGTCTTAAAACACATAGTATTTCATAGCGACGGAATTTCCGTGTGAATTCGTCAATGTTTGGGAGTGGGGGATGCAGTAAAGAAGGATTAGTGGATCGGAAATGAGATTGTCGTTTCCCTAAAGAAAATCCTGTCGTTTCCATAGAAACGTTACTCGATTTAGAAGGAAATGTCTTAGAACACATACTACTCGTATTTCATAGCGACGCAATTTCCGTGTGAATTCGTCAATGTTTGGGAGTGAGGGATGCAGTAAAGAAGGATTAGTGGATCGGAAATGTGATTGTCGTATCTCAAAAGAAAATCCTGTCGTTTCCATAGAAACGTTACTCGATTTAGAAGGAAATGTCTTAGAACACATACTACTCGTATTTCATAGTGACGCAATTTCCGTGTGAATTCGTCAATGTTTGGGAGTGAGGGATGCACTAAAGAAGGATTAGTGGATCGGAAATGTGATTGTCGTATCCCAAAAGAAAATCCTGTCGTTTCCATAGAAACGTTACTCGATTTAGAAGGAAATGCCTTAGAACACATAGTACTCGTATTTCATAGCGACGGAATTTCCGTGTGAATTCGTCAATGTGTGAGAGTGTGGGATGCAGTAAAGAAGGATTAGTGGATCGGAAATGAGATTGTCGTATCCCAAAAGAAAATCCTGTCGTTTCCATAGAAACGTTACTCGATTTAGAAGGAAATGTCTTAGAACACATAGTATTTCGTAGCGACGCAATTTCCGTGTGAATTCGTCAATGTTTGGGAGTGAGGGATGCAGTAAAGAAGGATTAGTGGATCGGAAATGTGATTGTGGTATCCCAAAAGAAAATCCTGTCGTTTCCGTAGAAACGTTACTTGATTTAGAAGGAAATATCTTAGAACACATAGTACTCGTATTACATAGCGACGGAATTTCCGTGTGAATTCGTCAATGTGTGGGAGTGAGGGATGCAGGAAAGAAGGATTAGTGGATCGGAAAGGAGATTGTCGTATCCCAAAAGAAAATCCTGTCGTTTCCATAGAAACGTTACTCGATTTAGAAGGAAATGTCTTAGAACACATAGTATTTCATAGCGACGGAATTTCCGTGTGAATTCGTCAATGTTTGGGAGTGAGGGATGCAGTAAAGAAGGATTAGTGGATCGGAAATGTGATTGTGGTATCCCAAAAGAAAATCCTGTCGTTTCCGTAGAAACGTTACTCGATTTAGAAGGAAATATCTTAGAACACATAGTACTCGTATTACATAGCGACGGAATTTCCGTGTGAATTCGTCAATGTGTGGGAGTGAGGGATGCAGGAAAGAAGGATTAGTGGATCGGAAATGAGATTGTCGTATCCCAAAAGAAAATCCTGTCGTTTCCATAGAAACGTTACTCGATTTAGAAGGAAATGTCTTAGAACACATAGTATTTCATAGCGACGGAATTTCCGTGTGAATTCGTCAATGTTTGGGAGTGAGGGATGCAGTAAAGAAGGATTAGTGGATCGGAAATGTGATTGTCGTATCCCAAAGGGAAATCCTGTCGTTTCCATAGAAACGTTACTCCATGTAGAAGGAAATGTCTTAGAACACATAGTACTCGCATTTCATAGCGACGCAATTTCCGTGTGAATTCGTCAATGTGTGGGAGTGAGGGATGCAGTAAAGAAGGATTAGTGGATCGGAAATGAGATTGTCGTATACCAAAAGAAAATCCTGTCGTTTCCATAGAAACGTTACTCGATGTAGAAGGAAATGTCTTAGAACACTTAGTATTTCATAGCGACGGAATTTCCGTGTGAATTCGTCAATGTTTGGGAGTGAGGGATGCAGTAAAGAAGGATTAGTCGATCGGAAATGTGATTGTCGTATCCCAAAGGAAAATCCTGTCGTTTCCATAGAAACGTTACTCGATTTAGAAGGAAATGTCTTAGAACACATAGTACTCGTATTTCATAGCGACGCAATTTCCGTGTGAATTCGTCAATGTGTGGGAGTGAGGGATGCAGTAAAGAAGGATTAGTGGATCGGAAATGAGATTGTCGTATCCCAAAAGAAAATCCTGTCGTTTCCATAGAAACGTTACTCGATTTAGAAGGAAATGTCTTAGAACACATAGTATTTCATAGCGACGGACTTTCCGTGTGAATTCGTCAATGTTTGGGAGTGAGGGATGCAGTAAAGAAGGATTAGTGGATCGGAAATGAGATTGTCGTATCCCAAAAGAAAATCCTGTCGTTTCCATAGAAACGTTACTCGATTTAGAAGGAAATGTCTTAGAACAAATTGTATTTCATAGCGACGCAATTTCCGTGTGAATTCGTCAATGTTTGGGAGTGAGGGATGCAGTAAAGAAGGATTAGTGGATCGGAAGTGTGATTGTCGTATCCCAAAAGAAAATCCTGTCGTTTCCATAGAAACGTTACTCGATTTAGAAGGAAATGTCTTCTAACACATAGTATTTCATAGCGACGCAATTTCCGTGTGAATTCGTCAATGTTTGGGAGTGAGGGATGCAGTAAAGAAGGATTAGTGGATCGGAAATGAGATTGTCGTTTCCCTAAAGAAAATCCTGTCGTTTCCATAGAAACGTTACTCGATTTAGAAGGAAATGTCTTAGAACACATAGTATTTCATAGCGACGGAATTTCCGTGTGAATTCGTCAATGTTTGGGAGTGGGGGATGCAGTAAAGAAGGATTAGTGGATCGGAAATGTGATTGTCGTATCCCAAAAGAAAATCCTGTCGTTTCCATAGAAACGTTACTCGATTTAGAAGGAAATGTCTTCTAACACATAGTACTCGTATTTCATAGCGTCGGAATTTCCGTGTGAATTCGTCAATGTGTGGGAGTGAGGGATGCAGTAAAGAAGGATTAGTGGATCGGAAATGAGATTGTCGTATCCCAAAAGAAAATACTGTCGTTTCCATTGAAACGTTACTCGATTTAGAAGGAAATGTCTTAGAACACATAGTATTTCATAGCGACGCATATTCCGTGTGAATTCGTCAATGTTTGGGAGTGAGGGACGCAGTAAAGAAGGTTTAGTGGATCGGAAATGTGATTGTCGTATCCCAAAAGAAAATCCTGTCGTTTCCATAGAAACGTTACTCGATTTAGAAGGAAATGTCTTAGAACACATAGTATTTCATAGCGACGCAATTTCCGTGTGAATTCGTCAATGTTTGGGAGTGAGGGATGCAGTAAAGAAGGTTTAGTGGATCGGAAATGAGATTGTCGTATCCCAAAAGAAAATCCTGTCGTTTCCATAGAAACGTTACTCGATTTAGAAGGAAATGGCTTAGAACACATAGTATTTCATAGCGACGGAATTTCCGTGTGAATTCGTCAATGTTTGGGAGTGAGGGATGCAGTAAAGAAGGATTAGTGGATCGGAAATGTGATTGTCGTATCCCAAAAGAAAATCCTGTCGTTTCCATAGATACGTTACTCGATTTAGAAGGAAATGTCTTCTAACACATAGTACTCGTATTTCATAGCGTCGGAATTTCCGTGTGAATTCGTCAATGTGTGGGAGTGAGGGATGCAGTAAACAAGGAATAGTGGATCGGAAATGAGATTGTCGTATCCCAAAAGAAAATACTGTCGTTTCCATTGAAACGTTACTCGATTTAGAAGGAAATGTCTTAGAACACATAGTATTTCATAGCGACGCATATTCCGTGTGAATTCGTCAATGTTTGGGAGTGAGGGACGCAGTAAAGAAGGTTTAGTGGATCGGAAATGTGATTGTCGTATCCCAAAAGAAAATCCTGTCGTTTCCATAGAAACGTTACTCGATTTAGAAGGAAATGTCTTAGAACACATAGTATTTCATAGCGACGCAATTTCCGTGTGAATTCGTCAATGTTTGGGAGTGAGGGATGCAGTAAAGAAGGTTTAGTGGATCGGAAAAGAGATTGTCGTATCCCAAAAGAAAATCCTGTCGTTTCCATAGAAACGTTACTCGATTTAGAAGGAAATGTCTTAGAACACATAGTATTTCATAGCGACGGAATTTCCGTGTGAATTCGTCAATGTGTGGGAGTGAGGGATGCAGTAAAGAAGGATTAATTGATCGGAAATGTGATTGTCGTATCCCAAAAGAAAGTCCTGTCGTTTCCATAGGAACGTTACTCGATTTAGAAGGAAATGTCTAAGAACACATAGTATTTCATAGCCACGGAATTTCCGTGTGAATTCGTCAATGTTTGGGAGTGAGGGATGCAGTAAAAAAGGATTAGTGGATCGGAAATGTGATTGTCGTATCCCAAAAGAAAATCCTGTCGTTTCCATAGAAACGTTACTCGATTTAGAAGAAAATGTATAAGAAGACATAGTATTTCATAGCGACGGAATTTTCGTGTGAATTCGTCAATGTTTGGGAGTGAGGGATGCAGTAAAGAAGGATTAGTGGATCGGAAATGTGATTGTCGTATCCCAAAAGAAAATCCTGTCGTTTCCATAGAAACGTTACTCGATTTAGAAGGAAATGTCTTAGAACACATAGTACTCGTATTTCATAGCGACGCAATTTCCGTGTGAATTCGCCAATGTGTGGGAGTGAGGGATGCATTAAAGAAGGATTAGTGGATCGTAAATGAGATTGTCGTATCCCAAAAGAAAATTATGTCGTTTCCATAGAAACGTTACTCGATTTAGAAGGAAATGTCTTAGAACACATAGTATTTCATAGCGACGGAATTTCCGTGCGAATTCGTCAATATTTGGGAGTGAGGGATGCAGTAAAGAAGGATTAGTGGATCGGAAATGTGATAGTCGTATCCCAAAAGAAAATCCTGTCGTTTCCATAGAAACGTTACTCGATTTAGAAGGAAATGTCTTAGAACACATCGTACTCGTATTTCATAGCGACGCAATTTCCGTGTGAATTCGTCAATTTGTGGGAGTGAGGGATGCAGTAAAGAAGGGTTAGTGGATCGGAAATGAGATTGTCGTATCCCAAAAGAAAATCCAGTCGTTTCCATAGAAACGTTACTCGATTTAGAAGGAAATGTCTTAGAACACACAGTATTTCATAGCGACGGAATTTCCGTGTGAATTCGTCAATGTTTGGGAGTGAGGGATGCAGTGAAGAAGGATTAGTGGATCGGAAATGTGATTGTCGTATCCCAAAAGAAAATCCTGTCGTTTCCATAGAAACGTTACTCGATTTAGAAGGAAATGTCTTAGAACACATAGTACTCGTATTTCATAGCGACGCAATTTCCGTGTGAATTCGTCAATGTTTGGGAGTGAGGGATGCAGTAAAGAAGGATTAGTGGATCGGAAATGCGATTGTCGTATCCCAAAAGAAAATCCTGTCGTTTCCATAGAAACGTTGCTTGATTTAGGAGGAAATGTCTTCTAACACATAGTATTTCATAGCGACGCAATTTCCGTGTGAGTTCGTCAATGTTTGGGAGTGAGGGATGCAGTAAAGAAGGATTAGTGGATCGGAAATGAGATTGTCGTATCCCAAAAGAAAATCCTGTCGTTTCCATAGAAACGTTACTCGATTTAGAAGGAAATGTCTTAGAACACATAGTATTTCATAGCGACGGAATTTCCGTGTGAATTCGTCAATGTTTGGGAGTGAGGGATGCAGTGAAGAAGGATTAGTGGATCGGAAATGTGATTGTCGTATCCCAAAAGAAAATCCTGTCGTTTCCATAGAAACGTTACTCGATTTAGAAGGAAATGTCTTAGAACACATAGTACTCGTATTTCATAGCGACGCAATTTCCGTGTGAATTCGTCAATGTTTGGGAGTGAGGGATGCAGTAAAGAAGGATTAGTGGATCGGAAATGCGATTGTCGTATCCCAAAAGAAAATCCAGTCGTTTCCATAGAAACGTTGCTTGATTTAGGAGGAAATGTCTTCTAACACATAGTATTTCATAGCGACGCAATTTCCGTGTGAGTTCGTCAATGTTTGGGAGTGAGGGATGCAGTAAAGAAGGAGTAGTGGATCGGAAATGAGATTGTCGTATCCCAAAAGAAAATCCTGTCGTTTCCATAGAAACGTTACTCGATTTAGAAGGAAATGTCTTAGAACACATAGTATTTCATAGCGACGGAATTTCCGTGTGAATTCGTCAATGTTTGGGAGTGAGGGATGCAGTAAAGAAGGATTAGTGGATCGGAAATGTGATTGTCGTATCCCAAAAGAAAATCCTGTCGTTTCCATGGAAACGTTACTCGATTTAGAAGGAAATGTCTTAGAACACATAGTACTCGTATTTCATAGCGTCCCAATTTCCGTGTGATTTCGTCAATGTGTGGGAGTGAGGGATGCAGTAAAGAAGGATTAGTGGATCGGAAATGAGATTGTCGTATCCCAAAAGAAAATCCTTCTCGCGTCCGTCGGCCGTCGTAATTTAATGTATATATTATTATTGTTATTATTATTTTTTGATTGTTGCCGACTTACGTGGTGGGCCTTAATAAAAATGATATTTAAGTTGAACAATGTAATAAACTTTTCATATAAATTTCCTCGGCTAGTCAGTTGACGTTAAAGCAAAAGATCTTTAGTTATTAATTACAATTGCGGCCCACACACGCGCGAGAGTATTTTCTTACCTCCGTTAACCATTGTATTGTAGTCAGAGTCCTGGCTCTGGGTCTCGGCTATGGTACTGAAAATAAGAATCTTAAAGCTAAGTATTTCTGCAACTTCGTGCGGCTGTGGAGAAAAATTGATATTATGCTAATAGCGGGCGAGTTTTCAGCTTCCGTTAAATTTTCATAAGTTAATGTCGCCACGTAATGGCGTCGTTGGCTGCATCGGCCGCTGCGATTGTTGAGCTGTAAATTACTTGAATGCAGGTTAATTCAAGGAAGGCGGACATGAAATCGGGATCACCTCTTACAAATTAAAAGTGCACAATAAATTTAAATCAGTATATTATATGCTTAACTCATACAAATATGCTTACATTCGTCAGCACACGCAAGATGTCCCTCTAGACACATTCAAGACAAAAGAAGATGTAAGGTCGACTAAAAAATTAACAAAAGAGTGTAACTGGGCGTCTCTTTAGATCATTCTGTCATAAATTATTTCTTTGCAATCTAAACCTACACAGAGAAATTATTATTTTAAGGCTACATGAGAAAAAAAAGTCTCTTACAAATTATGAATGTCTTCTTTATAAATATTGTCTTTTCGTAATATGGCACTGGGGACGCTATATTGCCCCCCGAAATGTTTATGTCATAAAAAATGTTCGTGTTTTTTGACATAAATATTTCCACTTTCATGTCCACAGTGTCCACACGCAGAGTTTTCTTTCATAGTCTATATATGTCACATCGTATGTTGTAATTACTGAGGTGTGTTGCACACAAAGTGTAATACAGATGAGGTTCAAGGTATACCACGAGTTAGTCCGGAATATTTGAAGTCCCAGGGGTGTCAACTGTTCGCTCCCCATTTGGCGCGGCCGTAGGGAAACCTGGGGAAAACCTCGGCGGAGCGACAGACTAACTGCTTTGGTCACTTTCACTTAATTGTTTCGGGAATGTCATTGGAGTACAGGATGTGCATACAAATATTTTTGTTGCACTATGCAAAAAATGAGGTCATTATAACAATTGATTGCGGTGTCGTTGATGATCTACGCCGCGACGTTTGGCTCGCGACGGCGTCGGTTGGTGTGTTCGGTGCTCGGCGTTCGCGGCGGCTGCGGAGAGGTCAACGCCCGCTCGACGCCAGCGTGTGTCTCGCCGTCGCGGAACGTCAGAATCAGCTGATCGGCTGCACCGTTGGCGATGCGCTTCTGTCTCGGCCGGGCGTGGCGGAGTGGGATGATGTCCGCCCCCCGCTCTTGTTGGCAGGAGTCAGCTCTGCTACGCATCTCCGACGTAGTACATGAAACACACACACAACCAACGTAATATTTGTTTCCCGCTGCAGATGGTTACGCTAGTGGGAAAGGAGCATTTATTAGTGCGGCAGTTGTTGTTAAGTTTTCGCCAGTTTCCGAGTGTCAAGCTAGCACTGTCTTGCAGAAAACATGACATGGACCTTCTCCCGTGAATGCAGTTTTGATGCAATACTGTTTCCATTACACGTCAGTTTTTGTCTTGATAAAATTATTTTCGCCGCACTCGCAGGCACTGGTGAGTGTCCCAATACGAGCTTAGCACAAACATTCGCCGTTTCTGCGGTCGCTGTTTTGCAACAGTCCACGCATCGCATTCCAATCTCGCATTATTGTGCTCACTGAAACTACAGTCTGCCCCAAAAATATTGACTGTGGGTTCACTTCACGTTAACAGTTCACATTTATAAGCAAATTCACAGTTTTTCGTGCGTAATATTGGCGTTTGGCGTCCTCACCGCTGTTGAACGTTCAATACTAGCACTTCACTGTCCATATCACAGTTTCACCTTCACAGTTTTTCACACTGCTTAAAGTAACTGTTTCGATTAGTTCACAAACACTAATGTATTTCATTCAGTATGAACTGGATTTTGGCTAGTGCTGGATTTTACCAGTCTCTCGCACTAATTATCTCTTTTTATTTTCCACTTAGAGTCGTACTTGCCTTCAGATTTTTTGACTATACAATTGTATTTCCGTCTCATCTGAGGTAAGTCCCCATGTCATGTCTGCCCACTCATTGCGTACTTGCTCTCCAGAGCCAGGCTCGACTTTACAAAACCTTGCCTCTCGCATTATTGTACACATTTTATAATCTAGGCCTAGCGTGCAAGTTCCTAGATTAATGTTAGATTTGTGACTTTTGTTTGCACTACAAATTCGTGCAAATCTCTGCCTTAGCAGATGGCAATATATTTTAACAGTGCTTAGCGGTAGTCGCGTTTACTGATTTGCTTTGTACCTTGTCCACAACACATGAGGTACCTTGGGTGATGTACACCCTGCACTCACATTGTTAAGTAAATTATGCTTGAGCATATTTCAAGATCGGTATAGACATAAATACATGAAACGACTTATACACTATAATATTGAATTTCATAAGTTGCATTACTACTACAGTTCAAAAATATTCATGACACACTAATGAAAAATTCTTTCATCATTACATGCTATTGAATTTTTTAAAAATATTTTTAAAGCATTTTTCAACATGAAATTTTTAACATATTCTTAAACCTACGTTCATTTTTTTCTTCAAAATGCAATTGCTTAAAAATACTATTATTCCTTAACATCTACAAAATTGAATCGCACTAATCTTGTGTGCCTCATTGTCTTTAAATATTACACTAAAATCGGAACATTTACACACAGAAAAAATACGCTATAAACTTAACCTACTACACACAAAGGTAAACGTTGCTCTACTGAGCGAACTTCTTTAAGTCTTTGTATGGATAGAGTCCTTTGTAATTGCCTCCTTATTCGACCACAGGATGATGTAGTTTGCGTGACATAAAGTATCGTGAGGTACCACTTCGATGTTATAGGTGTAGCCCTCGATAACACCAGGTTTTTCCGAAAACACATTCTCATAATCTGTAAGTAGCTGAGTCAATTCGTTTTGTTGTGCTTCAGTCAAATGTTCTGACTCCCTAACTTTCATGGCTATCAGTTTCCTTTTTTCCTCTTTATCTTCAGTAATGAATTCTTTATAATATGCTTGTCTTGTACTTAAGTCAGAATATAAATTCATTACCTGTATTCCTTCGAATCTCGTTTGAAAGCTCCGGCAATATTTACCGTGCACTTCCCGTGTCCTCAACAACGGCAAAATTACACGTCTATCCTCATTCATAAGGCTTACTTCCCCGCACAAGAGGTCGATTTTTGCGTCCCTCTGGCGTAAAAATTCCATCCCCAGGATGCAAGCAACACCTAATCCCTTAACTACTAGGAACGAGCTTTTCATTGCTTCATTTCCTACCGTAAACTCGACCTGCACCTGGTGCTTTATGATATGAGATTGTGCACCTATTGCACCTGTAACACGACAATTCTTCACTGGCAATACTGGTATTCTATTATTTTGACTCAAGTACTTGTAAAAATTTGCGCTCATGACATTGGTTGACGCACCGGTATCGACTATTATGTGTATTGGTGCTCCATACATATCTGCTTGCAATATAGCCTGCACAACACTTTTGTCGGTTCGGTTACATGTCTGCGGTATGTCTACAAGTTCCTTTTCTATTTTTGTTCCTTCATTGTATCTCAACATACAAAGTTTATGGCTGTCATCTGTGAATGTGCCCTCACTACACCATCCTGCAGCCAACAACGGAGAGCGTATTGTGGCTGTCTTTAGTTTAACGGATGAGCATTAGTGGGTTGACAGTTGTCTGTCACTTCCACTAACCTCACATTGTGGTTCTGGTTGTTGTTGTTGCTACTGTTGGGTTGGCCGCCCTGCCTCCCCGATGGTGTATTTTGATATTGTGTATGGCTCTGGTTTTGCGGTGGTCGGTTGTAACTTCCTGACATGTTCTGTGATGGACCTGGGTTGGCGTTCCATTGTGGCGCTGTGTTTTGTTGCCACTGTGGTGTCGGTTCGTTACGACCACGCCACTGGTTTCGGTTGTTCCGCCATTGCGGATTGCCGTTACCATTATATCCATTACTCATGCGTCCATCATGATGTCTCTTTCGATTTTCACGATTATAGCCGTTGCCGTTATAACCATTGCCATTGTTTGTGCCTTGATTCTGTTGCCGGTGCTCTTGTCTATTCCCGTTACCATTTGGTACTAAGTTACTACCGTTACTGTGGCTGCTATTGTAATCGGCTTTGTGTTGATTATAGCCTGCATGGTTCCACTTGTTTTCGGTTTTCATATCTTCGATCAATAGGTCAACAGAATCCACTATTTCCATGAATTGTTCTATATCGTATTCCGGCACATTGATGAAATATCTTTTAATTTCACTGGGCAACTTCATTTTTATTAATCTGATTATGTCACGATCGGACATTGGCTCGTCCCAGTACCTGGTTTTGTTTATATACTTTTCGAAATATTTGCGTAACGTTCCCATCTTAGGATTGTACATTTATGGACTGTACAACTCCTTTCGTAGTCTTTCTTGGACGCTATCGGACCAGAATTTTTGCAAGAATGCACCTTCAAACTGTTGCAACGTTAGACATTTTTCGGACACGTCGGTGGCCCACAGTGCCGCGTCACCTTGAATAAAGGAGACCACGAACTGTATTCTTTGTCTTTCCGTCCATGTCCTGGGAAACACATTCCTAAAGCTCTTAATAAATACAACAGGGTGGACATTTCGTTTTTCGCTATTGAAGGGTTGGAATGTCCTGTGTTTTATTACATTGTCCTCTTTTTTGCATATCTGATTGCTACATTCTGGGACATTCATCACTTCGTGATGTACGCTGCACGGTATCGCATGTTGTTCGTGCTCATAATTCGCATTAGGTTGCGGTTGCGCACTCGCACCCTGGCTACCGTCAGCGTTATTATAGTAATCAGTACGCGGAGTCTGATTCATGATCTGTCCGCCACTGTTTACATTGCTTTCCAACGCACACAGTCTCCGCGCGACCTCCTGTTGCCAATTTGGCAACTCCGCAGTCACACGGGACTTAATCTGTGTTCATTCGGCATGTAGTGCGGCAGCGCTAGCGTCAGTATTTACACTCGCGGCCGCAGTCGCTTGTTCTACAGCTGTTTTTACGTCGCTTTCAATCTTTGCAGATATCTCGCGATCCTTTACTTCTAGCCATTCATTTAATTCTTTTTCCACTTTTTGAGCTTGCACTTCCAAATATGCGTCAATACTTTTCCGTGCATCTATCTCCACATTATCTACGCGGTTGGTTAAAGTCTGGACATTATCTTCAAGCCTAGCCTGCGATATCTGTAATTTTTGCATATCTCCGGCTAAGCTTTGCACAAGATCGGGGATCTCTTTGCACGCATCCCGCATCTCGGCTAGTTCGCTTTGGATCCTATCTAGTTTCGCTTCATTGCGCTGCTCTTGCTCACGTAGCATCTGAGCCAGTTTTTCGTCTCTTTCCCTATCTCTTTCTTCTAACCTGCGCAGAAATTCTGCAAATGGGTCTGCAATCGGTGAGCATACTGGTGCCCCGCTTAATCTAGCACTCGATTGGCCCCCCTGCCCAGGCAGTGGAGTTGTTACTCTATTCCCATTCTGCTGTGGAGCGTCATTCACCGTCCACAGATCCTCGCCCCCCGCTCCGGAAATTATGTTATCCGAGGCGGTGGCTTGGGATTCGTTTACGTATTGCAAATGATCCTCACTTTCCGTATTAACAGAATTTTGTTCTTCTGGTACGGATGCTTTAGGTTGTCCTATCTTACCCATACTAAATTCACTTTAAGCCACTGACGAATCTTTAACACTGATACACACACGATTAATTATCCCCTCCAAAAATAAACACATAAATACACAAAACGAATAATTATCCCCTCCAAAAATAAACACATAAATACACAAAACACCGAAGGTATCTCATGTGCACATGGGTTCGATATTCCGCACAGAGCTACACAGGATACTTGCACAATAGGCCTTACCATACTTATTTTTCTTTCTCGCAATCCTCTTTCTTTTCTACACTTTTTCCTCTCCAGATCTCCTCAGGGTGTGGTTTTGTTGTTGTACATGTAAAAGAATTCATACAAGCATTAATATTTTACAACAATTAGACACATACATAATTACATTCATTACAATAGAATCATATTAATCGGGCCCCAAAGTTGCGGCGCCAATCTCGCGTCCGTCGGCCGTCGTAATTTAATGTATATATTATTATTGTTATTATTATTTTTTGATTGTTGCCGACTTACGTGGTGGGCCTTAATAAAAATGATATTTAAGTTGAACAATGTAATAAACTTTTCATATAAATTTCCTCGGCTAGTCAGTTGACGTTAAAGCAAAAGATCTTTAGTTATTAATTACAATTGCGGCCCACACACGCGCGAGAGTATTTTCTTACCTCCGTTAACCATTGTATTGTAGTCAGAGTCCTGGCTCTGGGTCTCGGCTATGGTACTGAAAATAAGAATCTTAAAGCTAAGTATTTCTGCAACTTCGTGCGGCTGTGGAGAAAAATTGATATTATGCTAATAGCGGGCGAGTTTTCAGCTTCCGTTAAATTTTCATAAGTTAATGTCGCCACGTAATGGCGTCGTTGGCTGCATCGGCCGCTGCGATTGTTGAGCTGTAAATTACTTGAATGCAGGTTAATTCAAGGAAGGCGGACATGAAATCGGGATCACCTCTTACAAATTAAAAGTGCACAATAAATTTAAATCAGTATATTATATGCTTAACTCATACAAATATGCTTACATTCGTCAGCACACGCAAGATGTCCCTCTAGACACATTCAAGACAAAAGAAGAAGTAAGGTCGACTAAAAAATTAACAAAAGAGTGTAACTGGGCGTCTCTTTAGATCATTCTGTCATAAATTATTTCTTTGCAATCTAAACCTACACAGAGAAATTATTATTTTAAGGCTACATGAGAAAAAAAAAATCTCTTACAAATTATGAATGTCTTCTTTATAAATATTGTCTTTTCGTAATATGGCACTGGGGACGCTATATCCTGTCGTTTCCATAGAAACGTCACTCGATTTAGAAGGAAATGTCTTAGAACACATAGTATTTCATAGTGACGGAATTTCCGTGTGAATTCGTCAATGTTTGGGAGTGAGGGATGCAGTAAAGAAGGATTAGTGGATCGGAAATGTGATTGTCGTATCCCAAAGGAAAATCCTGTCGTTTCCATAGAAACGTTACTCGATTTAGAAGGAAATGTCTTAGAACACATAGTACTCGTATTTCATAGCGACGCAATTTCCGTGTGAATTCGTCAATGTTTGGGAGTGAGGGATGCAGTAAAGAAGGATTAGTGGATCGGAAATGTGATTGTCGTATCCCAAAAGAAAATCCTGTCGTTTCCATAGAAACGTTACTCGATTTAGAAGGAAATGTCTTAGAACACATAGTATTTCATAGCGACGGAATTTCCGTGTGAATTCGTCAATGTTTGGGAGTGAGGGATGCAGTAAAGAAGGATTAGTGGATCGGAAATGTGATTGTCGTATCCCAAAAGAAAATCCTGTCATTTCCATGGAAACGTTACTCGATTTAGAAGGAAATGTCTTAGAACACATAGTACTCGTATTTCATAGCGTCGCAATTTCCGTGTGAATTCGTCAATGTGTGGGAGTGAGGGATGCAGTAAAGAAGGATTAGTGGTTCGGAAATGTGATTGTCGTATCCCAAAAGAAAATCCTGTCGTTTCCATAGAAACGTTACTCGATTTAGAAGGAAATGTCTTCTAACACATAGTATTTCATAGCGACGCAATTTCCGTGTGAATTCGTCAATGTTTGGGAGTGAGGGATGCACTAAAGAAGGATTAGTGGATCGGAAATGTGATTGTCGTATCCCAAAAGAAAATCCTGTCGTTTCCATAGAAACGTTACTCGATTTAGAAGGAAATGTCTTAGAACACATAGTATTTCATAGCGACGGAATTTCCGTGTGAATTCGTCAATGTTTGGGAGTGAGGGATGCAGTAAAGAAGGATTAGTGGATCTGAAATGAGATTGTCGTATCCCAAAAGAAAATCCTGTCGTTTCCGTAGAAACGTTACTCGATTTAGAAGGAAATATCTTAGAACACATAGTACTCTTATTTCATAGCGACGGAATTTCCGTGTGAATTCGTCAATTTGTGGGAGTGAGGGATGCATTAAAGAAGGATTAGTGGATCGGAAATGAGATTGTCGTATCCCAAAAGAAAATCCTGTCGTTTCCATAGAAACGTTACTCGATTTAGAAGGAAATGTCTTAGAACACATAG
Organism: Schistocerca piceifrons; assembly: GCF_021461385.2. Taxonomy (NCBI): domain Eukaryota; kingdom Metazoa; phylum Arthropoda; class Insecta; order Orthoptera; family Acrididae; genus Schistocerca; species Schistocerca piceifrons. The sequence goes on from NW_025728287.1 coordinate 4,386,004, forward strand.
TATTTCATTGTGACGGAATTTCCGTGTGAATTCGTCAATGTTTGGGAGTGAGGGATGCAGTAAAGAAGGATTAGTGGATCGGAAATGTGATTGTCGTATCCCAAAGGAAAATCCTGTCGTTTCCATAGAAACGTTACTCGATTTAGAAGGAAATGTCTTAGAACACATAGTACTCGTATTTCATAGCGACGCCATTTCCGTGTGAAATCGTCAATGTGTGGGAGTGAGGGATGCAAAAAAGAAGGATTAGTGGATCGGAAATGAGATTGTCGTATCCCAGAAGAAAATCCTGTCGTTTCCATAGAAACGTTACTCGATTTAGAAGGAAATGTCTTAGAACACATAGTATTTCATAGCGACGGAATTTCCGTGTGAATTCGTCAATGTTTGGGAGTGAGGGATGCAGTAAAGAAGGATTAGTGGATCGGAAATGTGATTGTCGTATCCCAAAAGAAAATCCTGTCGTTTCCATAGAAACGTTACTCGATTTAGAAGGAAATGTCTTAGAACACATAGTATTTCATAGCGACGGAATTTCCATGTGAATTCATCAATGTTTGGGAGTGAGGGATGCAGTAAAGAAGGATTAGTGGATCGGAAATGTGATTGTCGTATCCCAAAAGAAAATCCTGTCGTTTCCAAAGAATCGTTACTCGATTTAGAAGGAAATGTATAAGAACACATAGTATTACATAGCGACGGAATTTCCGTGTGAATTCGTCAATGTTTAAAGTGAGGGATGCAGTACAGAAGGATTTGTGGATCGGAAATGTGATTGTCGTATCCCAAAAGAAAATCCTGTAGTTTCCATAGAAACGTTACTCGATTTAGAAGGAAATGTCTTAGAACACATAGTACTCGTATTTCATAGCGACGCAATTTCCGTGTGAATTCGTCAATGTGTGGGAGTGAGGGATGCAGCAAAGAAGGATTAGTGGATCGGAAATGAGATTGTCGTATCCCAAAAGAAAATCCTGTCGTTTCCATAGAAACGTTACTCGATTTAGAAGGAAATGTCTTAAAACACATAGTATGTCATAGCGACGGAATTTCCGTGTGAATTCGTAATGTTTGGGAGTGAGGGATGCAGTAAAGAAGGATTAGTGGGTCGGAAATGTGATTGTCCTATCCCAAAAGAAAATCCTGTCGTTTCCATAGAAACGTTACTCCAATTAGAAGGAAATGTCTTAGAACACATAGTACTCGTATTTCATAGCGACGCAATTTCCGTGTGAATTCGTCAATGTGTGGGAGTGAGGGATGCAGTAAAGAAGGATCAGTGGATCGGAAATGAGATTGTCGTATCCCAAAAGAAAGTCCTGTCGTTTCCATAGAAGCGTTACTCGATTTAGAAGGAAATGTCTTAGAACACATAGTATTTCATAGCGACGGAATTTCCGTGTGAATTCGTCAATGTTTGGGAGTGTGGGATGCAGTAGAGAAGGATTAGTGGATCGGAAATGTGATTGTCGTATCCCAAAAGAAAATCCTGTCGTTTCCATAGAAACGTTACCCGATTTAAAAGGAAATGTCTTAGAACACATAGTACTCGTATTTCATAGCGACGCAATTTCCGTGTGAATTCGTCAATGTGTGGGGGTGAGGGATGCAGTAAAGAAGGATTAGTGGATCGGAAATGCGATTGTCGTATCCCAAAAGAAAATCCTGTCGTTTCCATAGAAACGTTACTCGATTTAGAAGGAAATGTCTTCTAACACATAGTATTTCATACCGCCGCAATTTCCGTGTGAATTCGTCAATGTTTGGGAGTGAGGGATGCAGTAAAGAAGGATTAGTGGATCAGAAAAGAGATTGTCGTATCCCAAAAGAAAATCCTGTCGTTTCCATAGAAACGTTACTCGATTTAGAAGGAAATGTCTTAGAACAGATAGTATTTCATAGCGACGGAATTTCCGTGTGAATTCGTCAAGGTTTGGGAGTGAGGGATGCAGTAAAGAAGGATTAGCTGATCGGAAATGTGATTGTCGAATCCCACAAGAAAATCCTGTCGTTTCCATGGAAACGTTACTCGATTTAGAAGGAAATGTCTTAGAACACATAGTGCTTTTTATAGCGACGGAATTTCCATGTGAATTCATCAATGTTTGGGAGTGAGGGATGCAGTAAGGAAGGATTAGTGGATCGGAAATGTGATTGTCGTATCCCAAAAGAAAATCCTGTCGTTTCCAAAGAATCGTTCCTCGATTTAGAAGGAAATGTATAAGAACACATAGTATTTCATAGCGATGGAATTTCCGTGTGAATTCGTCAATGTTTAAAGTGAGGGATGCAGTACAGAAGGATTTGTGGATCGGAAATGTGATTGTCGTATCCCAAAAGAAAATCCTGTAGTTTCCATAGAAACGTTACTCTATTTAGAAGGAAATGTCTTAGAGCACATAGTACTCGTATTTCATAGCGACGCAATTTCCGTGTGAATTCGTCAATGTGTGGGAGTGAGGGATGCAGCAAAGAAGGATTAGTGGATCGGAAATGAGATTGTCGTATCCCAAAAGAAAATCCTGTCGTTTCCATAGAAACGTTACTCGTTTTAGAAGGAAATGTCTTAGAACACATAGTATGTCATAGCGACGGAATTTCCGTGTGAATTCGTAATGTTTGGGAGTGAGGGATGCAGTCAAGAAGGATTAGTGGATCGGAAATGTGATTGTCCTATCCCAAAAGAAAATCCTGTCGTTTCCATAGAAACGTTACTCCAATTAGAAGGAAATGTCTTAGAACACATAGTACTCGTATTTCATAGCGACGCAATTTCCGTGTGAATTCGTCAATGTGTGGGAGTGAGGGATGCAGTAAAGAAGGATTAGTGGATGGGAAATGAGATTGTCGTATCCCAAAAGAAAATCCTGTCGTTTCCATAGAAGCGTTACTCGATTTAGAAGGAAATGTCTTAGAACACATAGTATTTCATAGCGACGGAATTTCCGTGTGAATTCGTCAATGTTTGGGAGTGTGGGATGCAGTAGAGGAGGATTAGTGGATCGGAAATGTGATTGTCGTATCCCAAAAGAAAATCCTGTCGTTTCCATAGAAACGTTACCCGATTTAGAAGGAAATGTCTTAGAACACATAGTACTCGTATTTCATAGCGACGCAATTTCCGTGTGAATTCGTCAATGTGTGGGAGTGAGGGATGCAGTAAAGAAGGATTAGTGGATCGGAAATGCGATTGTCGTATCCCAAAAGAAAATCCTGTCGTTTCCATAGAAACGTTACTCGATTTAGAAGGAAATGTCTTCTAACACATAGTATTTCATACCGACGCAATTTCCGTGTGAATTCGTCAATGTTTGGGAGTGAGGGATGCAGTAAAGAAGGATTAGTGGATCGGAAATGAGATTGTCGTATCCCAAAAGAAAATCCTGTCGTTTCCATAGCAACGTTACTCGATTTAGAAGGAAATGTCTTAGAACAGATAGTATTTCATAGCGACGGAATTTCCGTGTGAATTCGTCAATGTTTGGGAGTGAGGGATGCAGTAAAGAAGGATTAGTGGATCTGAAATGAGATTGTCGTATCCCAAAAGAAAATCCTGTCGTTTCCGTAGAAACGTTACTCGATTTAGAAGGAAATATCTTAGAACACATAGTACTCTTATTTCATAGCGACGGAATTTCCGTGTGAATTCGTCAATGTGTGGGAGTGAGGGATGCAGTAAAGAAGGATTAGTGGATCGGAAATGAGATTGTCGTATCCCAAAAGAAAATCCTGTCGTTTCCATAGAAACGTTACTCGATTTAGAAGGAAACGTCTTAGAACACATAGTATTTCATAGTGACGGAATTTCCGTGTGAATTCGTCAATGTTTGGGAGTGAGGGATGCAGTAAAGAAGGATTAGTAGATCGGAAATGTGATTGTCGTATCCCAAAGGAATATCCTGCGTTTCCATAGAAACGTTACTCGATTTAGAAGGAAATGTCTTAGAACACATAGTACTCGTATTTCATAGCGACGCCATTTCCGTGTGAATTCGTCAATGTGTGGGAGTGAGGGATGCAAAAAAGAAGGATTAGTGGATCGGAAATGAGATTGTCGTATCCCAGAAGAAAATCCTGTCGTTTCCATTGAAACGTTACTCGATTTAGACGGAAATGTCTTAGAACACATAGTATTTCATAGCGACGGAATTTCCGTGTGAATTCGTCAATGTTTGGGAGTGAGGGATGCAGTAAAGAAGGATTAGTGGATCGGAAATGTGATTGTCGTATCCCAAAAGAAAATCCTGTCGTTTCCATAGAAACGTTACTCGATTTAGAAGGAAATGTCTTAGAACACATAGTATTTCATAGCGACGGAATTTCCATGTGAATTCATCAATGTTTGGGAGTGAGGGATGCAGTAAAGAAGGATTAGTGGATCGGAAATGTGATTGTCGTATCCCAAAAGAAAATCCTGTCGTTTGAAAAGAATCGTTACTCGATTTAGAAGGAAATGTATAAGAACACATAGTATTTCATAGCGACGGAATTTCCGTGTGAATTCGTCAATGTTTAAAGTGAGGGATGCAGTACAGAAGGATTTGTGGATCGGATATGTGATTGTCGTATCCCAAAAGAAAATCCTGTAGTTTCCATAGAAACGTTACTCGATTTAGAAGGAAATGTCTTAGAACACACAGTACTCGTATTTCATAGCGACGCAATTTCCGTGTGAATTCGTCAATGTGTGGGAGTGAGGGATGCAGCAAAGAAGGATTAGTGGATCGGAAATGAGATTGTCGCATCCCAAAAGAAAATCCTGTCGTTTCCATAGAAACGTTACTCGTTTTAGAAGGAAATGTCTTAGAACACATAGTATGTCATAGCGACGGAATTTCCGTGTGAATTCGTAATGTTTGGGAGTGAGGGATGCAGTAAAGAAGGATTAGTGGATCGGAAATGTGATTGTCCTATCCCAAAAGAAAATCCTGTCGTTTCCATAGAAACGTAACTCCAATTAGAAGGAAATGTCTTAGAACACATAGTACTCGTATTTCATAGCGACGCAATTTCCGTGTGAATTCGTCAATGTGTGGGAGTGAGGGATGCAGTAAAGAAGGATGAGTGGATGGGAAATGAGATTGTCGTATCCCAAAAGAAAATCCTGTCGTCTCCATAGAAGCGTTACTCGATTTAGAAGGAAATGTCTTAGAACACATAGTATTTCATAGCGACGGAATTTCCGTGTGAATTCGTCAATGTTTGGGAGTGTGGGATGCAGTAGAGAAGGATTAGTGGATCGGAAATGTGATTGTCGTATCCCAAAAGAAAATCCTGTCGTTTCCATAGAAACGTTACCCGATTTAGAAGGAAATGTCTTAGAACACATAGTACTCGTATTTCATAGCGACGCAATTTCCGTGTGAATTCGTCAATGTGTGGGAGTGAGGGATGCAGTAAAGAAGGATTAGTGGATCGGAAATGCGATTGTCGTATCCCAAAAGAAAATCCTGTCGTTTCCATAGAAACGTTACTCGATTTAGAAGGAAATGTCTTCTAACACATAGTATTTCATACCGACGCAATTTCCGTGTGAATTCGTCAATGCTTGGGAGTGAGGGATGCAGTAAAGAAGGATTAGTGGATCGGAAATGAGATTGTCGTATCCCAAAAGAAAATCCTGTCGTTTCCATAGAAACGTTACTCGTTTTAGAAGGAAATGTCTTAGAACACATTGTATGTCATAGCGACGGAATTTCCGTGTGAATTCGTAATGTTTGGGAGTGAGGGATGCAGTAAAGAAGGATTAGTGGATCGGAAATGTGATTGTCCTATCCCAAAAGAAAATCCTGTCGTTTCCAAAGAATCGTTACTCGATTTAGAAGGAAATGTATAAGAACACATAGTATTTCATAGCGACGGAATTTCCGTGTGAATTCGTCAATATTTAAAGTGAGGGATGCAGTACAGAAGGATTTGTGGATCGGAAATGTGATTGTCGTATCCCAAAAGAAAATCCTGTAGTTTCCATAGAAACGTTACTCGATTTAGAAGGAAATGTCTTAGAACACATAGTACTCGTATTTCATAGCGACGCAATTTCCGTGTGAATTCGTCAATGTGTGGGAGTGAGGGATGCAGCAAAGAAGGATTAGTGGATCGGAAATGAGATTGTCGTATCCCAAAAGAAAATCCTGTCGTTTCCATAGAAACGTTACTCGTTTTAGAAGGAAATGTCTTAGAACACATAGTATGTCATAGCGACGGAATTTCCGTGTGAATTCGTAATGTTTGGGAGTGACTGATGCAGTAAAGAAGGATTAGTGAATCGGAAATGTGATTGTCCTATCCCAAAAGAAAATCCTGTCGTTTCCATAGAAACGTTACTCCAATTAGAAGGAAATGTCTTAGAACACATAGTACTCGTATTTCATAGCGACGCAATTTCCGTGTGAATTCGTCAATGTGTGGGAGTGAGGGATGCAGTAAAGAAGGATTAGTGGATGGGAAATGAGATTGTCGTATCCCAAAAGAAAATCCTGTCGTTTCCATAGAAGCGTTACTCGACTTAGAAGGAAATGTCTTAGAACACATAGTATTTCATAGCGACGGAATTTCCGTGTGAATTCGTCAATGTTTGGGAGTGTGGGATGCAGTAGAGAAGGATTAGTGGATCGGAAATGTGATTGTCGTATCCCAAAAGAAAATCCTGTCGTTTCCATAGAAACGTTACCCGATTTAGAAGGAAATGTCTTAGAACACATAGTACTCGTATTTCATAGCGACGCAATTTCCGTGTGAATTCGTCAATGTGTGGGAGTGAGGGATGCAGTAAAGGATTAGTGGATCGGAAATGCGAGTGTCGTATCCCAAAAGAAAATCCTGTCGTTTCCATAGAAACGTTACTCGTTTTAGAAGGAAATGTCTTAGAACACATAGTATGTCATAGCGACGGAATTTCCGTGTGAATTCGTCAATGTTTGGGAGTGAGGGATGCAGTAAAGAAGGATTAGTGGATCGGAAATGAGATTGTCGTATCCCAAAAGAAAATCCTGTCGTTTCCATAGAAACGTTACTCGATTTAGAAGGAAATGTCTTAGAACAGATAGTATTTCATAGCGACGGAATTTACGTGTGAATTCGTCAAGGTTTGGGAGTGAGGGATGCGGTAAAGAAGGATTATCTGATCGGAAATGTGATTGTCGAATCCCACAAGAAAATCCTGTCGTTTCCATGGAAACGTTACTCGATTTAGAAGGAAATGTCTTAGACCACATAGTGCTCGTATTTCATACCGTCGCAATTTCCGTGTGAATTCGTCAATGTGTGGGAGTGAGGGATGCAGTAAAGAAGGATTAGTGGATCGGAAATGTGATTGTCGTATCCCAAAAGAAAATCCTGTCGTTTCCATGGAAACGTTACTCGATTTAGAAGGAAATGTCTTAGAACACACAGTATTTCTTAGCGACGGAATGTCCGTGTGAATTCGTCAATGTTTGGGAGTGAGGGATGCAGTAAAGAAGGATTAGTGGATCGGAAATGTGATTGTCGTATCCCAAAAGAAAATCCTGTCGTTTCCGTAGAAACTTTACTCGATTTAGAAGGAAATGTCTTAGAACTCATAGTATTTCATTGCGACGGAATTTCCGTGTGAATTCGTCAATGTTTGGGAGTGAGGGATGCAGTAAAGAAGGATTAGTGGATCGGAAATGTGATTGTCGTATCCCAAAAGAAAATCCTGTCGTTTCCATGCAAACGTTACTCGATTTAGAAGGAAATGTCTTAAAACACATAGTACTCGTATTTCATAGCGTCGCAATTTCCGTGTGAATTCGTCAATGTGTGGGAGTGAGGGATGCAGTAAAGAAGGATTAGTGGATCGGAAATGTGATCGTCGTATCCCAAAAGAAAATCCTGTCGTTTCCATAGAAACGTTACTCGATTTAGAAGGAAATGTCTTCTAACACATAGTATTTCATAGCGACGCAATTTCCGTGTGAATTCGTCAATGTTTGGGAGTGAGGGATGCAGTAAAGAAGGATTAGTGGATCGGAAATGTGATTGTCGTATCCCAAAAGAAAATCCTGTCGTTCCCATAGAAACGTCACTCGATTTAGAAGGAAATGTCTTAGAACACATAGTATTTCATAGCGACGCAATTTCCGTATGAATTCGTCAATGTTTGGGAGTGAGGGATGCAGTAAAGAAGGATTAGTGGATCGGAAATGTGATTGTCGTATCCCAAAAGAAAATCCTGTCGTGTCCATAGAAACGTTACTCGATTTAGAAGGAAATGTCTTAGAACACATAGTACTCGTATTTCATAGCGACGCAATTTCCGTGTGAATTCGTCAATGTTTGGGAGTGAGGGATGCAGTAAAGAAGGATTAGTGGATCGGAAATGTGATTGTCGTATCCCAAAAGAAAATCCTGTCGTTTCCATAGAAACGTTACTCGATTTAGAAGGAAATGTCTTAGAACACATAGTATTTCATAGCGACGGAATTTCCGTGTGAATTCGTCAATGTTTGGGAGTGAGGGATGCAGTAAAGAAGGATTAGTGGATCGGAAATGTGATTGTCGTATCCCAAAAGAAAATCCTGTCGTTTCCATGGAAACGTTACTCGATTTAGAAGGAAATGTCTTAGAACACATAGTACTCGTATTTCATAGCGTCGCAATTTCCGTGTGAATTCGTCAATGTGTGGCAGTGAGGGATGCAGTAAAGAAGGATTAGTGGTTCGGAAATGTGATTGTCGTATCCCAAAAGAAAATCCTGTCGTTTCCATAGAAACGTTACTCGATTTAGAAGGAAATGTCTTCTAACACATAGTATTTCATAGCGACGCAATTTCCGTGTGAATTCGTCAATGTTTGGGAGTGAGGGATGCACTAAAGAAGGATTAGTGGATCGGAAATGTGATTGTCGTATCCCAAAAGAAAATCCTGTCGTTTCCATAGAAACGTTACTCGATTTAGAAGGAAATGTCTTAGAACACATAGTATTTCATAGCGACGGAATTTCCGTGTGAATTCGTCAATGTTTGGGAGTGAGGGATGCAGTAAAGAAGGATTAGTGGATCTGAAATGAGATTGTCGTATCCCAAAAGAAAATCCTGTCGTTTCCGTAGAAACGTTACTCGATTTAGAAGGAAATATCTTAGAACACATAGTACTCTTATTTCATAGCGACGGAATTTCCGTGTGAATTCGTCAATGTGTGGGAGTGAGGGATGCAGTAAAGAAGGATTAGTGGATCGGAAATGAGATTGTCGTATCCCAAAAGAAAATCCTGTCGTTTCCATAGAAACGTTACTCGATTTAGAAGGAAATGTCTTAGAACACATAGTATTTCATAGTGACGGAATTTCCGTGTGAATTCGTCAATGTTTGGGAGTGAGGGATGCAGTAAAGAAGGATTAGTGGATCGGAAATGTGATTGTCGTATCCCAAAGGGAAATCCTGCGTTTCCATAGAAACGTTACTCGATTTAGAAGGAAATGTCTTAGAACACATAGTACTCGTATTTCATAGCGACGCCATTTCCGTGTGAATTCGTCAATGTGTGGGAGTGAGGGATGCAAAAAAGAAGGATTAGTGGATCGGAAATGAGATTGTCGTATCCCAGAAGAAAATCATGTCGTTTCCATAGAAACGTTACTCGATTTAAAAGGAAATGTCTTAGAACACATAGTATTTCATAGCGACGGAATTTCCGTGTGAATTCGTCAATGTTTGGGAGTGAGGGATGCAGTAAAGAAGGATTAGTGGATCGGAAATGTGATTGTCGTATCCCAAAAGAAAATCCTGTCGTTTCCATAGAAACGTTACTCGATTTAGAAGGAAATGTCTTAGAACACATAGTATTTCATAGCGACGGAATTTCCATGTGAATTCATCAATGTTTGGGAGTGAGGGATGCAGTAAAGAAGGATTAGTGGATCGGAAATGTGATTGTCGTATCCCAAATGAAAATCCTGTCGTTTCCAAAGAATCGTTACTCGATTTAGAAGGAAATGTATAAGAACACATAGTATTTCATAGCGACGGAATTTCCGTGTGAATTCGTCAATGTTTAAAGTGAGGGATGCAGTACAGAAGGATTTGTGGATCGGAAATGTGATTATCGTATCCCAAAAGAAAATCCTGTAGTTTCCATAGAAACGTTACTCGATTTAGAAGGAAATGTCTTAGAACACATAGTACTCGTATTTCATAGCGACGCAATTTCCGTGTGAATTCGTCAATGTGTGGGAGTGAGGGATGCAGCAAAGAAGGATTAGTGGATCGGAAATGAGATTGTCGTATCCCAAAAGAAAATCCTGTCGTTTCCATAGAAACGTTACTCGTTTTAGAAGGAAATGTCTTAGAACACATAGTATGTCATAGCGACGGAATTTCCGTGTGAATTCGTAATGTTTGGGAGTGAGGGATGCAGTAAAGAAGGATTAGTGGATCGGAAATGTGATTGTCCTATCCCAAAAGAAAATCCTGTCGTTTCCACAGAAACGTTACTCCAATTAGAAGGAAATGTCTTAGAACACATAGTACTCGTATTTCATAGCGACGCAATTTCCGTGTGAATTCGTCAATGTGTGGGAGTGAGGGATGCAGTAAAGAAGGATTAGTGGATGGGAAATGAGATTGTCGTATCCCAAAAGAAAATCCTGTCGTTTCCATAGAAGCGTTACTCGATTTAGAAGGAAATGTCTTAGATCACATAGTATTTCATAGCGACGGAATTTCCGTGTGAATTCGTCAATGTTTCGGAGTGTGGGATGCAGTAGAGAAGGATTAGTGGATCGGAAATGTGATTGTCGTATCCCAAAAGAAAATCCTGTCGTTTCATAGAAACGTTACCCGATTTAGAAGGAAATGTCTTCTAACACATAGTACTCGTATTTCATAGCGACGGAATTTCCGTGTGAATTCGTCAATGTGTGGGAGTGAGGGATGCAGTAAAGAAGGATTAGTGGATCGGAAATGCGATTGTCGTATCCCAAAAGAAAATCCTGTCGTTTCCATAGAAACGTTACTCGATTTAGAAGCAAATGTCTTCTAACACAAAGTATTTCATACCGACGCAATTTCCGTGTGAATTCGTCAATGTTTGGGAGTGAGGGATGCAGTAAAGAAGGATTAGTGGATCGGAAATGAGATTGTCGTATCCCAAAAGAAAATCCTGTCGTTTCCATAGAAACGTTACTCGATTTAGAAGGAAATGTCTTAGAACAGATAGTATTTCATAGCGACGGAATTTCCGTGTGAATTCGTCAAGGTTTGGGAGTGAGGGATGCAGTAAAGAAGGATTAGCTGATCGGAAATGTGATTGTCGAATCCCACAAGAAAATCCTGTCGTTTCCATGGAAACGTTACTCGATTTAGAAGGAAATGTCTTAGAACACATAGTGCTCGTATTTCATACCGTCGCAATTTCCGAGTGAATTCGTCAATGTGTGGGAGTGAGGGATGCAGTAAAGAAGGATTAGTGGATCGGAAATGTGATTGTCGTATCCCAAAAGAAAATCCTGTCGTTTCCATGGAAACGTTACTCGATTTAGAAGGAAATGTCTTAGAACACACAGTATTTCTTAGCGACGGAATGTCCGTGTGAATTCGTCAATGTTTGGGAGTGAGGGATGCAGTAAAGAAGGATTAGTGGATCGGAAATGTGATTGTCGTATCCCAAAAGAAAATCCTGTCGTTTCCGCAGAAACGTTACTCGATTTAGAAGGAAATGTCTTAGAACACATAGTATTTCATTGCGACGGAATTTCCGTGTGAATTCGTCAATGTTTGGGAGTGAGGGATGCAGTAAAGAAGGATTAGTGGATCGGAAATGTGATTGTCGTATCCCAAAAGAAAATCCTGTCGTTTCCATGCAAACGTTACTCGATTTAGAAGGAAATGTCTTAGAACACATAGTACTCGTATTTCATAGCGTCGCAATTTCCGTGTGAATTCGTCAATGTGTGGGAGTGAGGGATGCAGTAAAGAAGGATTAGTGGATCGGAAATGTGATCGTCGTATCCCAAAAGAAAATCCTGTCGTTTCCATAGAATCGTTACTCGATTTAGAAGGAAATGTCTTCTAACACATAGTACTCGTATTTCATAGCGTCGCAATTTCCGTGTGAATTCGTCAATGTGTGGGAGTGAGGGATGCAGTAAAGAAGGATTAGTGGATCGGAAATGTGATCGTCGTATCCCAAAAGAAAATCCTGTCGTTTCCATAGAAACGTTACTCGATTTAGAAGGAAATGTCTTCTAACACATAGTATTTCATAGCGACGCAATTTCCGTGTGAATTCGTCAATGTTTGGGAGTGAGTGATGCAGTAAAGAAGGATTATTTGATCGGAAATGTGATTGTCGTATCCCAAAAGAAAATCCTGTCGTTTCCATAGAAACGTTACTCGATTTAGAAGGAAATGTCTTAGAACACATAGTATTTCATAGCGACGGAATTTCCGTGTGAATTCGTCAATGTGTGGGAGTGAGGGATGCAGTAAAGAAGGATTAGTGGATCGGAAATGAGATTGTCGTATCCCAAAGATAATCCTGTCGTTTCCATAGAAACGTTACACGATTTAGAAGGAAATGTCTTAGAACACATAGTATTTCATAGCGACGGAATTTCCGTGTGAATTCGTCAATGTTTGGGAGTGAGGGATGCAGTAAAGAAGGAATAGTGGATCGGAAATGTGATTGTCGTATGCCAAAGGAAAATCCTGTCGTTTCCATAGAAACGTTACTCGATTTAGAAGGAAATGTCTTAGAACACATAGTACTCGTATTTCATAGCGACGCAATTTCCGTGTGAATTCGTCAATGTGTGGGAGTGAGGGATGAGGTAAAGAAGGATTAGTGGATCGGAAATGAGATTGTCGTTTCCCAAAAGAAAATCCTGTCGTTTCCATAGAAACGTTACTCGATTTAGAAGGAAATGTCTTAGAACACATAGTATTTCATAGCGACGGAATTTCCGTGTGAATTCGTCAATGTTTGGGAGTGAGGGATGCAGTAAAGAAGGATTAGTGGATCGGAAATGTGATTGTCGTATCCCAAAAGAAAATCCTGTCGTTTCCATAGACACGTTACTCGATTTAGAAGGAAATGTCTTAGAACACATAGTACTCGTATTTCATAGCGACGCAATTTCCGTGTGAATTCGTCAATGTGTGGGAGTGAGGGATGCAGGAAAGAAGGATTAGTGGATCGGAAATGAGATTGTCGTATCCCAAAAGAAAATCCTGTCGTTTCCATAGAAACGTTACTCGATTTAGAATTAAATGTCTTAGAACACATAGTACTTCATTGCGACGGAATTTCCGTGTGAATTCGTCAATGTTTGGGAGTGAGGGATACAGTAAAGAAGGATTAGTGGATCGGAAATGTGATTGTCGTATCCCAAAAGAAAGTCCTGTCGTTTCCATAGAAACGTTACTCCATTTAGAAGGAAATGTCTTAGAACACATAGTACTCGTATTTCATAGCGACGCAATTTCCGTGTGAATTCGTCAATGTGTGGGAGTGAGGGATGCAGTAAAGAAGGATTAGTGGATCGGAAATGAGATTGTCGTATCCCAAATGAAAATCCTGTCGTTTCCATAGAAACGTTACTCGATTTTGAAGGAAATGTCTTAGAACACATAGTACCTCATTGCGACGGAATTTCCGTGTGAATTCGTCAATGTTTGGGAGTGAGGGATACAGTAAAGAAGGATTAGTGGATCGGAAATGTGATTGTCGTATCCCAAAAGAAAATCCTGTCGTTTCCATAGAAACGTTACTCGATTTAGAAGGAAATGTCTTAGAACACATAGTATTCGTATTTCATAGCGACGGAATTTCCGTGTGAATTCGTCAATGTGTGGGAGTGAGGGATGCAGTAAAGAAGGATTAGTGGATCGGAAAAGCGATTGTCGTATCCTAAAAGAAAATCCTGACGTTTCCATAGAAACGTTACTCGATTTAGAAGGAAATGTCTTCTAACACATAGTATTTCATAGCGACGCAATTTCCGTGTGAATTCGTCAATGTGTGGGAGTGAGGGATGCAGTAAAGAAGGATTAGTGGATCGGAAATGAGATTGTCGTATCCCAAAAGAAAATCCTGTCGTTTCCATTGAAACGTTACTCGATTTAGAAGGAAATGTCTTAGAACACATAGTACTTCATAGCGACGGAATTTCCGTGTGAATTCGTCAATGTTTGGGAGTGAGGGATGCAGTAAAGAAGGATTAGTGGATCGGAAATGTGATTGTCGTATCCCAAAAGAAAATCCTGTCGTTTCCATAGAAACGTTACTCGATTTAGAAGGAAATGTCTTAGAACACATAGTACTCTTATTTCATAGCGTCGCAATTTCCGTGTGAATTCGTCAATGTGTGGGAGTGAGGGATGCAGCAAAGAAGGATTACTGGATCGGAAATGTGATTGTCGTATCCCAAAAGAAAATCCTGTCGTTTCCATAGAAGCGTTACTCGATTTAGAAGGAAATGTCTTCTAATACATAGTATTTCATAGCGACGCAATGTCCGTGTGAATTCGTCAATGTTTGGGAGTGAGGGATGCAGTAAAGAAGGATTAGTGGATCGGAAATGATATTGTCGTATCCCAAAAGAAAATCCTGTCGTTTCCATAGAAACGTTACTCGATTTACAAGGAAATGTCTTAGAACACATAGGACTTCATTGCGACGGAATTTCCGTGTGAATTCGTCAATGTTTGGGAGTGAGGGATACAGTAAAGAAGGATTAGTGGATCGGAAATGTGATTGTCGTATCCCAAAAGAAAATCCTGTCGTTTCCATAGAAACGTTACTCGATTTAGAAGGAAATGTCTTAGAACACATAGTACTCGTATTTCATAGCGACGGAATTTCCGCATGAATTCGTCAATGTGTGGGAGTGAGGGATGCAGTAAAGAAGGATTAGTGGATCGGAAAAGCGATTGTCGTATCCCAAAAGAAAATCCTGACGTTTCCATAGAAACGTTACTCGATTTAGAAGGAAATGTCTTCTAACACATAGTATTTCATAGCGACGCAATTTCCGTGTGAATTCGTCAATGTGTGGGAGTGAGGGATGCAGTAAAGAAGGATTAGTGGATCGGAAATGAGATTGTCGTATCCCAAAAGAAAATCCTGTCGTTTCCATAGAAACGTTACTCGATTTAGAAGGAAATGTCTTAGAACACATAGTACTTCATAGCGACGGAATTTCCGTGTGAATTCGTCAATGTTTGGGAGCGAGGGATGCAGTAAAGATGGATTAGTGGATCGGAAATGTGATTGTCGTATCCCAAAAGAAAATCCTGTCGTTTCCATAGAAACGTTACTCGATTTAGAAGGAAATGTCTTAGAACACATAGTACTCGTATTTCATAGCGACGGAATTTCCGTGTGAATTCGTCAATGTGTGGGAGTGAGGGGATGCAGTAAAGAAGGATTAGTGGATCGGAAATGCGATTGTCGTATCCCAAAAGAAAATCCTGTCGTTTCCATAGAAACGTTACTCGATTTAGAAGGAAATGTATAAGAACACATAGTATTTCATAGCAACGGAATTTCCGTGTGAATTCGTCAATGTTTGGGAGTGAGGGATGCAGTAAAGAAGGATTAGTGGATCGGAAATGTGATTGCCGTATCCCAAAAGAAAATCCTGTGGTTTCCATAGAAACGTTACTCGATTTACAAGGAAATGTCTTAGAACACATAGTACTCGTATTTCATAGCGACGCAATTTCCGTGTGAATTCGTCAATGTGTGGGAGTGAGGGATGCAGGAAAGAAGGATTAGTGGATCGGAAATGAGATTGTCGTATCCCAAAAGAAAATCCTGTCGTTTCCATAGAAACGTTACTCGATTTAGAAGGAAATGTCTTAGAACACATAGTACTCTTATTTCATAGCGTCGCAATTTCCGTGTGAATTCGTCAATGTGTGGGGTTGAGGGATGCAGTAAAGAAGGATTAGTGGATCGGAAATGCGATTGTCGTATCCCAAAAGAAAATCCTGTCGTTTCCGTAGAAACGTTACTCGATTTAGAAGGAAATGTATAAGAACACATAGTATTTCATAGCGACGGAATTTCCGTGTGAATTCGTCAATGTTTGGGAGTGAGGGATGCAGTAAAGAAGGATTAGTGGATCGGAAATGTGATTGTCGTATCCCAAAAGAAAATCCTGTGGTTTCCATAGAAACGTTACTCGATTTACAAGGAAATGTCTTAGAACACATAGTACTCGTATTTCATAGCGACGCAATTTCCGTGTGAATTCGTCAATGTGTGGGAGTGAGGGATGCAGGAAAGAAGGATTAGTGGATCGGAAATGAGATTGTCGTATCCCAAAAGAAAATCCTGTCGTTTCCACAGAAACGTTACTCGATTTAGAAGGAAATGTCTTAGAACACATAGTATTTCATAGCGACGGAATATCCGTGTGAATTCGTAATGTTTGGGAGTGAGGGATGCAGTAAAGAAGGATTAGTGGATCGGAAATGTGATTGTCGTATCCCAAAAGAAAATCCGGTCGTTTCCATAGAAACGTTACTCGATTTAGAAGGAAATGTCTTAGAACACATAGTACTTCATAGCGACGGAATTTCCGTGTGAATTCGTCAATGTTTGGGAGTGAGGGATGCAGTAAAGAAGGATTAGTGGATCGGAAATGTGATTGTCGTATCCCAAAAGAAAATCCTGTCGTTTCCATAGAAACGTTACTCGATTTAGAAGGAAATGTCTTAGAACACATAGTACTCGTATTTCATAGCGACGGAATTTCCGTGTGAATTCGTCAATGTGTGGGAGTGAGGGATGCAGTAAAGAAGGATTAGTGGATCGGAAATGCGATTGTCGTATCCCAAAAGAAAATCCTGTCGTTTCCATAGAAACGTTACTCGATTTAGAAGGAAATGTCTTCTAACACATAGTATTTCATAGCGACGCAATTTCCGTGTGAATTCGTCAATGTTTGGGAGTGAGGGATGCAGTAAAGAAGGATTAGTGGATCTGAAATGAGATTGTCGTATCCCAAAAGAAAATCCTGTCGTTTCCATAGAAACGTTACTCGATTTAGAAGGAAATGTCTTAGAACACATAGTATTTCATAGCGACGGAATTTCCGTGTGTATTCGTCAATGTTTGGGAGTGAGGGATGCAGTAAAGAAGGATTAGTGGATCGGAAATGTGTTTGTCGTACCCCAAAAGAAAATCCTGTCGTTTCCATGGAAACGTTACTCGATTTAGAAGGAAATGTCTTAGAACACATAGTACTCTTATTTCATAGCGTCGCATTTTCCGTGTGAATTCGTCAATGTGTGGGAGTGAATGATGCAGCAAAGAAGGATTACTGGATCGGAAATGTGATTGTCGTATCCCAAAAGAAAATCCTGTCGTTTCCATAGAAGCGTTACTCGATTTAGAAGGAAATGTCTTCTAATACATAGTATTTCATAGCGACGCAATGTCCGTGTGAATTCGTCAATGTTTGGGAGTGAGGGATGCAGTAAAGAAGGATTAGTGGATCGGAAATGATATTGTCGTATCGCAAAAGAAAATCCTGTCGTTTCCATAGAAACGTTACTCGATTTAGAAGGAAATGTATAAGAACACATAGTATTTCATAGCGGCGGAATTTCCGTGTGAATTCGTCAATGTTTGGGAGTGAGGGATGCAGTAAAGAAGGATTAGTGGATCGGAAATGTGGTCGTCGTATCCCAAAAGAAAATCCTGTCGTTTCCATAGAAACGTTACTCCATTTAGAAGGAAATGTCTTAGAACACATAGTACTCGTATTTCATAGCGACGCAATTTCCGTGTGAATTCGTCAATGTGTGGGAGTGAGGGATGCAGTAAAGAAGGATTAGTGGATCGGAAATGAGATTGTCGTATCCCAAAAGAAAATCCTGTCGTTTCCATAGAAACGTTACTCGATTTAGAAGGAAATGTCTTAGAACACATAGTACTTCATAGCGACGGAATTTCCGTGTGAATTCGTCAATATATGGGAGTGAGGGATGCAGTAAAGAAGGATTAGTGAATCGGAAATGTGATTGTCGTATCCCAAAAGAAAATCCTGTCGTTTCCATAGAAACGTTACTCGATTTAGAAGGAAATGTCTTAGAACACATAGTACTCGTATTTCATAGCGACGGAATTTCCGTGTGAATTCGTCAATGTGTGGGAGTGAGGGATGCAGTAAAGAAGGATTAGTGGATCGGAAATGCGATTGTCGTATCCCATAAGAAAATCCTGTCGTTTCCATAGAAACGATACTCGATTTAGAAGGAAATGTCTTCTAACACATAGTATTTCATAGCGACGCAATTTCCGTGTGAATTCGTCAATGTTTGGGAGTGAGGGATGCTGTAAAGAAGGATTAGTGGATCGGAAATGAGATTGTCGTATCCCAAAAGAAAATCCTGTCGTTTCCATAGAAACGTTACTCGATTTAGAAGGAAATGTCTTAGAACACATAGTATTTCATAGCGACGGAATTTCCGTGTGAATTCGTCAATGTTTGGGAGTGAGGGATGCAGTAAAGAAGGATTAGTGGATCGGAAATGTGATTGTCGTACCCCAAAAAAAAAACCCTGTCGTTTCCATGGAAACGTTACTCGATTTAGAAGGAAATGTCTTAGAACACATAGTACTCGTATTTCATAGCGTCGCAATTTCCGTGTGAATTCGTCAATGTGTGGGAGTGAGGGATGCAGCAAAGAAGGATTACTGGATCGGAAATGTGATTGTCGTATCCCAAAAGAAAATCCTGTCGTTTCCATAGAAGCGTTACTCGATTTAGAAGGAAATGTCTTCTAATACATAGTATTTCATAGCGACGCAATGTCCGTGTGAATTCGTCAATGTTTGGGAGTGAGGGATGCAGTAAAGAAGGATTAGTGGATCGGTAATGATATTGTCGTATCCCAAAAGAAAATCCTGTCGTTTCCATAGAAACGTTACTCGATTTAGAAGGAAATGTCTTAGAACACATAGTATTTCATAGCGACGGAATTTCCGTGTGAATTCGAAATGTTTGGGAGTGAGGGATGCAGTAAAGAAGGATTAGTGGATCGGAAATGTGATTGTCGTATCCCAAAAGAAAATCCTGTCGTTTCCATAGAAACGTTACTCCATTTAGAAGGAAATGTCTTAGAACACATAGTACTCGTATTTCATAGCGACGCAATTTCCGTGTGAATTCGTCAATGTGTGGGAGTGAGGGATGCAGTAAAGAAGGATTAGTGGATTGGAAATGAGATTGTCGTATCCCAAAAGAAAATCCTGTCGTTTCCATAGAAACGTTACTCGATTTAGAAGGAAATGTCTTAGAACACATAGTACTTCATAGCGACGTAATTTCCGTGTGAATTCGTCAATATTTGGGAGTGAGGGATGCAGTAAAGAAGGATTAGTGAATCGGAAATGTGATTGTCGTATCCCAAAAGAAAATCCTGTCGTTTCCATAGAAACGTTACTCGATTTAGAAGGAAATGTCTTAGAACACATAGTACTCGTATTTCATAGCGACGGAATTTCCGTGTGAATTCGTCAATGTGTGGGAGTGAGGGATGCAGTAAAGAAGGATTAGTGGATCGGAAATGCGATTGTCGTATCCCATAAGAAAATCCTGTCGTTTCCATAGAAACGTTACTCGATTTAGAAGGAAATGTCTTCTAACACATAGTATTTCATAGCGACGCAATTTCCGTGTGAATTCGTCAATGTTTGGGAGTGAGGGATGCTGTAAAGAAGGATTAGTGGATCGGAAATGAGATTGTCGTATCCCAAAAGAAAATCCTGTCGTTTCCATAGAAACGTTACTCGATTTAGAAGGAAATGTCTTAGAACACATAGTATTTCATAGCGACGCTATTTCCGTGTGAATTCGTCAATGTTTGGGAGTGAGGGATGCAGTAAAGAAGGATTAGTGGATCGGAAATGTGATTGTCGTACCCCAAAAAAAAACCCTGTCGTTTCCATGGAAACGTTACTCGATTTAGAAGGAAATGTATAAGAACACATAGTATTTCATAGCGACGGAATTTCCGTGTGAATTCGTCAATGTTTGGGAGTGAGGGATGCAGTAAAGAAAGATTAGAGGATCGGAAATGTGATTGTCGTATCCCAAAAGAAAATCCTGTCGTTTCCATAGAAGCGTTACTCGATTTAGAAGGAAATGTCTTCTAATACATAGTATTTCATAACGACGCAATGTCCGTGTGAATTGGTCAATGTTTGAGAGTGAGGGATGCAGTATAGGAGGATTAGTGGATCGGAAATGATATTGTCGTATCCCAAAAGAAAATCCTGTCGTTTCCATAGAAACGTTACTCGATTTAGAAGGAAATGTATAAGAACACATAGTATTTCATAGCGACGGAATTTCCGTGTGAATTCGTCAATGTTTAGGAGTGAGGGATGCAGTAAAGAAAGATTACAGGATCGGAAATGTGATTGTCGTATCCCAAAAGAAAATCCTGTGGTTTCCATAGAAACGTTACTCGATTTAGAAGGAAATGTCTTAGAACACATAGTACTCGTATTTCATAGCGACGCAATTTCCGTGTGAATTCGTCAATGTGTGGGAGTGAGGGATGCAGGAAAGAAGGATTAGTGGATCGGAAATGAGATTGTCGTATCCCAAAAGAAAATCCTGTCGTTTCCATAGAAACGTTACTCGATTTTGAAGGTAATGTCTTAGAACACATAGTATTTCATAGCGACGGAATTTCCGTGAGAATTCGAAATGTTTGGGAGTGAGGGATGCAGTAAAGAAGGATTAGTGGATCGGTAATGTGATTGTCGTATCCCAAAAGAAAATCCTGTCGTTTCCATAGAAACGTTGCTCCATTTAGAAGGAAATGTCTTAGAACACACAGTACTCGTATTTCATAGCGACGCAATTTCCGTGTGAATTCGTCAATGTGTGGGAGTGAGGGATGCAGACAGGAAGGATTACTGGATCGGAAATGTGATTGTCGTATCCCAAAAGAAAATCCTGTCGTTTCCATAGAAGCGTTACTCGATTTAGAAGGAAATGTCTTCTAATACATAGTATTTCATAGCGACGCAATGTCCGTGTGAATTCGTCAATGTTTGGGAGTGAGGGATGCAGTAAAGAAGGATTAGTGGATCGGAAATGATATTGTCGTATCCCAAAAGAAAATCCTGTCGTTTCCATTGAAACGTTACTCAATTTAGAAGGAAATGTATAAGAACACATAGTATTTCATAGCGGCGGAATTTCCGTGTGAATTCGTCAAAATTTGGGAGTGAGGGATGCAGTAAAGAAGGATTAGTGGATCGGAAATGTGATTGTCGTATCCCAAAAGAAAATCCTGTGGTTTCCATAGACACGTTACTCGATTTAGAAGGAAATGTCTTAGAACACATAGTACTCGTATTTCATAGCGACGCAATTTCCGTGTGAATTCGTCAATGTGTGGGAGTGAGGGATGCAGGAAAGAAGGATTAGTGGATCGGAAATGAGATTGTCGTATCCCAAAAGAAAATCCTGTCGTTTCCATAGAAACGTTACTCGATTTAGAAGGAAATGTCTTAGAACACATAGTACTTCATAGCGACGGAATTTCCGTGTGAATTCGTCAATATTTGGGAGTGAGGGATGCAGTAAAGAAGGATTAGTGAATCGGAAATGTGATTGTCGTATCCCAAAAGAAAATCCTGTCGTTTCCATAGAAACGTTACTCGATTTAGAAGGAAATGTCTTAGAACACATAGTACTCGTATTTCATAGCGACGGAATTTCCGTGTGAATTCGTCAATGTGTGGGAGTGAGGGATGCAGTAAAGAAGGATTAGTGGATCGGAAATGCGATTGTCGTATCCCATAAGAAAATCCTGTCGTTTCCATAGAAACGTTACTCGATTTAGAAGGAAATGTCTTCTAACACATAGTATTTCATAGCGACGCAATTTCCGTGTGAATTCGTCAATGTTTGGGAGTGAGGGATGCTGTAAAGATGGATTAGTGGATCGGAAATGAGATTGTCGTATCCCAAAAGAAAATCCTGTCGTTTCCATAGAAACGTTACTCGATTTAGAAGGAAATGTATAAGAACACATAGTATTTCATAGCGACGGAATTTCCGTGTGAATTCGTCAATGTTTGGGAGTGAGGGATGCAGTAAAGAAAGATTAGAGGATCGGAAATGTGATTGTCGTATCCCAAAAGAAAATCCTGTGGTTTCCATAGAAACGTTACTCGATTTAGAAGGAAATGTCTTAGAACACATAGTACTCGTATTTCATAGCGACGCAATTTCCGTGTGAATTCGTCAATGTGTGGGAGTGAGGGATGCAGGAAAGAAGGATTAGTGGATCGGAAATGAGATTGTCGTATCCCAAAAGAAAATCCTGTCGTTTCCATAGAAACGTTACTCGATTTAGAAGGAAATGTCTTAGAACACATAGTACTTCATAGCGACGGAATTTCCGTGTGAATTCGTCAATGTTTGGGAGTGAGGGATGCAGTAAAGAAGGATTAGTGGATCGGAAATGTGACTGTCGTACCCCAAAAGAAAATCCTGTCGTTTCCATAGAAACGTTACTCGATTTAGAAGGAAATGTCTTAGAACACATAGTACTCGTATTTCATAGCGACGGAATTTCCGTGTGAATTCGTCAATGTGTGGGAGTGAGGGATGCAGTAAAGAAGGATTAGTGGATCGGAAATGCGATTGTCGTATCCCAAAAGAAAATCCTGTCGTTTCCAAAGAAACGTTACTCGATTTAGAAGGAAATGTCTTCTAACACATAGTATTTCATAGCGACGCAATTTCCGTTTGAATTCGTCAATGTTTGGGAGTGAGGGATGCAGTAAAGAAGGATTAGTGGATCGGAAATGAGATTGTCGTATCCCAAAAGAAAATCCTGTCGTTTCCATGGAAACGTTACTCGATTTAGAAGGAAATGTCTTAGAACACATAGTACTCGTATTTCATAGCGTCGCAATTTCCGTGTGAATTCGTCAATGTGTGGGAGTGAGGGATGCAGTAAAGAAGGATTACTGGATCGGAAATGTGATTGTCGTATCCCAAAAGAAAATCCTGTCGTTTCCATAGAAGCGTTACTCGATTTAGAAGGAAATGTCTTCTAATACATACTATTTCATAGCGACGCAATGTCCGTGTGAATTCGTCAATGTTTGAGAGTGAGGGATGCAGTAAAGATGGATTAGTGGATCGGAAATGATATTGTCGTATCCCAAAAGAAAATCCTGTCGTTTCCATAGAAACGTTACACGATTTAGAAGGAAATGTCTTAGAACACATAGTACTCGTATTTCATAGCGACGGAATTTCCGTGTGAATTCGTCAATGTGTGGGAGTGAGGGATGCAGTAAAGAAGGATTAGTGGATCGGAAATGATATTGTCGTATCCCAAAAGAAAATCCTGTCGTTTCCATAGAAACGTTACTCGATTTAGAAGGAATTGTCTTAGAACACATAGTACACGTATTTCATAGCGACGCAATTTCCGTGTGAATTCGTCAATGTGTGGGAGTGAGGGATGCAGTAAAGAAGGATTAGTGGTTAGGAAATGAGATTGTCGTATCCCAAAAGAAAATCCTGTCGTTTCCATAGAAACGTTACTCGATTTAGAAGGAAATGTCTTCTAATACATAGTATTTCATAGCGACGCAATTTCCGTGTGAATTCGTCAATGTTTGGGAGTGAGGGATGCAGTAAAGAAGGATTAGTGGATCGGAAATGAGATTGTCGTATCCCAAAAGAAAATCCTGTCGTTTCCATAGAAACGTTACTCGATTTAGAAGGAAATGTCTTAGAACACATAGTATTTCATAGCGACGGAATTTCCGTGTGAATTCGTCAATGTTTGGGAGTGAGGGATGCAGTAAAAAAGGATTAGTGGATCGGAAATGTGATTGTCGTATCCCAAAAGAAATTCCTGTCGTTTCCATAGAAGCGTTACTCGATTTAGAAGGAAATGTCTTCTAATACATAGTATTTCATAGCGACGCAATGTCCGTGTGAATTCGTCAATGTTTGAGAGTCAGGGATGCAGTAAAGATGGATTAGTGGATCGGAAATGATATTGTCGTATCCCAAAAGAAAATCCTGTCGTTTCCATAGAAACGTTACACGATTTAGAAGGAAATGTCTTAGAACACATAGTACTCGTATTTCATAGCGACGGAATTTCCGTGTGAATTCGTCAATGTGTGGGAGTGAGGGATGCAGTAACGAAGGATTAGTGGATCGGAAATGAGATTGTCGTATCCCAAAAGAAAATCCTGTCGTTTCCATGGAAACGTTACTCGATTTAGAAGGAAATGTCTTAGAACACATAGTACTCGTATTTCATAGCGTCGCAATTTCCGTGTGAATTCGTCAATGTGTGGGAGTGAGGGATGCAGTAAAGAAGGATTACTGGATCGGAAATGTGATTGTCGTATCCCAAAAGAAAATCCTGTCGTTTCCATAGAAGCGTTACTCGATTTAGAAGGAAATGTCTTCTAATACATAGTATTTCATAGCGACGCAATGTCCGTGTGAATTGGTCAATGTTTGAGAGTGAGGGATGCAGTAAAGAAGGATTAGTGGATCGGAAATGATATTGTCGTATCCCAAAAGAAAATCCTGTGGTTTCCATAGAAACGTTACTCGATTTAGAAGGAAATGTCTTAGAACACATAGTACTCGTATTTCATAGCGACGCAATTTCCGTGTGAATTCGTCAATGTGTGGGAGTGAGGGATGCAGGAAAGAAGGATTAGTGGATCGGAAATGAGATTGTCGTATCCCAAAAGAAAATCCTGTCGTTTCCATAGAAACGTTACTCGATTTAGAAGGTAATGTCTTAGAACACATAGTATTTCATAGCGACGGAATTTCCGTGAGAATTCGAAATGTTTGGGAGTGAGGGATGCAGTAAAGAAGGATTAGTGGATCGGTAATGTGATTGTCGTATCCCAAAAGAAAATCCTGTCGTTTCCATAGAAACGTTACTCCATTTAGAAGGAAATGTCTTAGAACACACAGTACTCGTATTTCATAGCGACGCAATTTCCGTGTGAATTCGTCAATGTGTGGGAGTGAGGGATGCAGAAAGGAAGGATTACTGGATCGGAAATGTGATTGTCGTATCCCAAAAGAAAATCCTGTCGTTTCCATAGAAGCGTTACTCGATTTAGAAGGAAATGTCTTAGAACACATAGTACTCGTATTTCATAGCGACGCAATTTCCGTGTGAATTCGTCAATGTGTGGGAGTGAGGGATGCAGGAAAGAAGGATTAGTGGATCGGAAATGAGATTGTCGTATCCCAAAAGAAAATCCTGTCGTTTCCATAGAAACGTTACTCGATTTAGAAGGAAATGTCTTAGAACACATAGTATTTCATAGCGACGGAATTTCCGTGTGAATTCGTCAATGTTTGGGAGTGAGGGATGCAGTAAAGAAGGATTAGTGGATCGGAAATGTGATTGTCGTATCCCAAAAACAAATCCTGTCGTTTCCATAGAAACGTTTCTCGATTTAGAGGGAAATGTCTTAGAACACAGTACTCGTATTTCATAGCGACGCAATTTCCGTGCGAATTCGTCAATGTGTGGGAGTGAGGGATGCAGTAAAGAAGGATTAGTGGTTAGGAAATGAGATTGTCGTATCCCAAAAGAAAATCCTGTCGCTTCCACAGAAACGTTACTCGAATTAGAAGGAAATGTCTTAGAACACATAGTATTTCATAGCGACGGAATTTCCGTGTGAATTCGTCAATGTTTGGGAGTGAAGGATGCAGTAAAGAAGGATTAGTGGATCGGAAATGTGATTGTCGTATCCCAAAAGGAAATCCTGTCGTTTCCATAGAAACGTTACTCGATTTAGAAGGAAATGTCTTCTAACACATAGTACTCGTATTTCATAGCGACGCAATTTCCGTGTGAATTCGTCAATGTGTGGGAGTGAGGGATGCAGTAAAGAAGGATTAGTGGATCGGAAATGTGATTGTCGTATCCCAAAAGAAAATCCTGTCGTTTCCATAGAAACGTTACTCGATTTAGAAGGAAATGTCTTAGAACACATAGTACTCGTATTTCATAGCGACGGAATTTCCGTGTGAATTCGTCAATGTGTGGGAGTGAGGGATGCAGTAAAGAAGGATTAGTGGATCGGAAATGCGATTGTCGTATCCCAAAAGAAAATCCTGTCGTTTCCAAAGAAACGTTACTCGATTTAGAAGGAAATGTCTTCTAACACATAGTATTTCATAGCGACGCAATTTCCGTGTGAATTCGTCAATGTTTGGGAGTGAGGGAT
Organism: Schistocerca piceifrons; assembly: GCF_021461385.2. Taxonomy (NCBI): domain Eukaryota; kingdom Metazoa; phylum Arthropoda; class Insecta; order Orthoptera; family Acrididae; genus Schistocerca; species Schistocerca piceifrons. The sequence continues at coordinate 4,412,246 of NW_025728287.1, forward strand.
GCAGTAAAGAAGGATTAGTAGATCGGAAATGAGATTGTCGTATCCCAAAAGAAAATCCTGTCGTTTCCATAGAAACGTTACTCGATTTAGAAGGAAATGTCTTAGAACACATAGTATTTCATAGCGACGGAATTTCCGTGTGAATTCGTCAATGTTTGGGAGTGAGGGATGCAGTAAAGAAGGATTAGTGGATCGGAAATGTGATTGTCGTACCCCAAAAGAAAATCCTGTCGTTTCCATGGAAACGTTACTCGATTTAGAAGGAAATGTCTTAGAACAGATAGTACTCGTATTTCATAGCGTCGCAATTTCCGTGTGAATTCGTCAATGTGTGGGAGTGAGGGATGCAGTAAAGAAGGATTACTGGATCGGAAATGTGATTGTCGTATCCCAAAAGAAAATCCTGTTGTTTCCATAGAAGCGTTACTCGATTTAGAAGGAAATGTCTTCTAATACATAGTATTTCATAGCGACGCAATGTCCGTGTGAATTCGTCAATGTTTGAGAGTGAGGGATGCAGTAAAGAAGGATTAGTGGATCGGAAATGATATTGTCGTATCCCAAAAGAAAATCCTGTCGTTTCCATAGAAACGTTACACGATTTAGAAGGAATGTCTTAGAACACATAGTACTCGTATTTCATAGCGACGGAATTTCCGTGTGAATTCGTCAATGTTTGGGAGTGAGGGATGCAGTAAAGAAGGATTAGTGGTTAGGAAATGAGATTGTCGTATCCCAAAAGAAAATCCTGTCGTTTCCATAGAAACGTTACTCGATTTCGAAGGAAATGTCTTCTAATGCATAGTATTTCATAGCGACGCAATTTCCGCGTGAATTCGTCAATGTTTGGGAGTGAGGGATGCAGTAAAGAAGGATTAGTGGATCGGAAATGATATTGTTGTATCCCAAAAGAAAATCCTTTCGTTTCCATAGAAACGTTACTCGATTTAGAAGGAAATGTCTTAGAACACATAGTACTCGTATTTCATAGCGACGGAATTTCCGTGTGAATTCGTCAATGTGTGGGAGTGAGGGATGCAGTAAAGAAGGATTAGTGGATCGGAAATGTGATTGTCGTATCCCAAAAGAAAATCCTGTCGTTTACATAGAAACGTTACTCGATTTAGACAGAAATGTCTTCTAACACATAGTACCCGTATTTCATAGCGACGCAATTTCCGTGTGAATTCGTCAATGTGTGGGAGTGAGGGATGCAGTAAAGAAGGATTAGTGGATCGGAAATGAGATTGTCGTATCCCAAAAGAAAATCCTGTCGTTTCCATAGAAACGTTACTCGATTTAGAATTAAATGTCTTAGAACACATAGTACTCGTATTTCATAGCGAACGAATTTCCGTGTGAATTAGTCAATGTGTGGGAGTGAGGGATGCAGTAAGGAAGGATTAGTGGATCGGAAATGAGATTCACGTATCCCAAAAGAAAATCCTGTCGTTTCCATAGAAACGTTACTCGATTTAGAAGGAAATGTCTTCTAACACATAGTACTCGTATTTCATAGCGACGCAATTTCCGTGTGAATTCGTCAATGTGTGGGAGTGAGGGATGCAGTAAAGAAGGATTAGTGGATCGGAAATGTGATTGTCGTATCCCAAAAGAAAATCCTGTCGTTTCCGTAGAAACGTTACTCGATTTAGAAGGAAATGTCTTAGAACACATAGTACTCGTATTTCATAGCGACGGAATTTCCGTGTGAATTCGTCAATGTGTGGGGGTGAGGGATGCTGTAAAGAAGGATTAGGGGATCGGAAATGAGATTGTCGTATCCCAAAAGAAAATCCTGTCGTTTCCATAGAAACGTTACTCGATTTAGAAGGAAACGTCTTAGAACACATAGTATTTCATAGCGACGGAATTTCCGTGTGAATTCGTCAATGTTTGGGAGTGAGGGATGCAGTAAAGAAGGATTAGTGGTTAGGAAATGAGATTGTCGTATCCCAAAAGAAAATCCTGTCGTTTCCATAGAAACGTTACTCGATGTAGAAGGAAATGTCTTCTAATACATAGTATTTCATAGCGACGCAATTTCCGTGTGAATTCGTCAATGTTTGGGAGTGAGGGATGCAGTAAAGAAGGATTAGTGGATCGGAAATGATATTGTTGTATCCCAAAAGAAAATCCTTTCGTTTCCATAGAAACGTTACTCGATTTAGAAGGAAATGTCTTCTAACACATAGTACTCGTATTTCATAGCGACGGAATTTCCGTGTGAATTCGTCAATGTGTGGGAGTGAGGGATGCAGTTAAGAAGGATTAGTGGATCGGAAATGAGATTGTCGTATCCCAAAAGAAAATCCTGTCGTTTCCATAGAAACGTTACTCGATTTAGAAGGAAATGTCTTCTAACACATAGTACTCGTATTTGATTGCGACGCAATTTCCGTGTGAATTCTTCAATGTGTGGGAGTGAGGGATGCAGTAAAGAAGGATTAGTGGATCGGAAATGAGATTGTCGTATCCCAAAAGAAAATCCTGTCGTTTCCATAGAAACGTTACTCGATTTACAATTAAATGTCTTAGAACACATAGTACTCGTATTTCATAGCGAAGGAATTTCCGTGTGAATTAGTCAATGTGTGGGAGTGAGGGATGCAGTAAGGAAGGATTAGTGGATCGGAAATGAGATTCTCGTATCCCAAAAGAAAATCCTGTCGTTTCCATAGAAACGTTACTCGATTTAGAAGGAAATGTCTTAGAACACATAGTATTTCATAGCGACGGAATTTCCGTGTGAATTCGTCAATGTTTGGGAGTGAGGGATGCAGTAAAGAAGGATTAGTGGATCGGAAATGTGATTGTCGTATCCCAAAGGAAAATAATGTCGTTTCCATAGAAACGTTACTCGATTTAGAAGGAAATGTCTTCTAACACATAGTACTCGTATTTCATAGCGACGCAATTTCCGTGTGAATTCGTCAATGTGTGGGAGTGAGGGATGCAGTAAAGAAGGATTAGTGGATCGGAAATGCGATTGTCGTATCCCAAAAGAAAATCCTGTCGTTTCCATAGAAACGTTACTCGATTGAGAAGGAAATGTCTTCTAACACATAGTATTTCATAGCGACGCCATTTCCGTGTGAATTCGTCAATGTTTGGGAGTGAGGGATGCAGTAAAGAAGGATTAGTGGATCGGAAATGAGATTGTCGTATCCCAAAAAAAATCCTGTCGTTTCCATAGAAACGTTACTCGATTTAGAAGGAAATGTCTTAGAACACATAGTATTTCATAGCGACGGAATTTCCGTGTGAATTCGTCAATGTTTGGGAGTGAGGGATGCAGTAAAGAAGGATTAGTGGATCGGAAATGTGATTGTCGTATCCCAAAGGAAAATCCTGTCGTTTCCATGGAAACGTCACTCGATTTAGAAGGAAATGTCTTAGAACACATAGTACTCGTATTTCATAGCGTCGCAATTTCCGTGTGAATTCGTCAATGTGTGGGAGTGAGGGATGCAGTAAAGAAGGATTAGTGGATCGGAAATGTGATTGTCGTATCCCAAAAGAAAATCTTGTCGTTTCCATAGAAACGTTACCCGATTTAGAAGGAAATGTCTTCTAACACATAGTATTTCATAGCGACGCAATTTCCGTGTGAATTCGTCAATGTTTGGGAGTGAGGGATGCAGTAAAGAAGGATTAGTGGATCGGAAATGAAATTGTCGTATCCCAAAATAAAATCCTGTCGTTTCCATGGAAACGTTACTCGATTTAGAAGGAAATGTCTTAGAACACATAGTATTTCATAGCGACGGAATTTCCGTGTGAATTCGTCAATGTGTGGGAGTGAGGGATGCAGTAAAGAAGGATTAGTGGATCGGAAATGTGATTGTCGTATCCCAAAAGAAAATCCTGTCGTTTCCATAGAAACGTTACTCGATTTAGAAGAAATGTCTTAGAACACATAGTACTCGTATTTCATAGCGACGGAATTTCCGTGTGAATTCGTCAATGTGTGGGAGTGAGGGATGCAGTAAAGAAGGAGTAGTGGATCGGAAATGAGATTGTCGTATCCCAAAAGAAAATCCTGTCGTTTCCATAGAAACGTTACTCGATTTAGAAGGAATTGTCTTGGAACACATAGTACTCGTATTTCATAGCGACGCAATTTCCGTGTGAATTCGTCAATGTGTGGGTGTGAGGGATGCAGTAAAGAAGGATTAGTGGTTAGGAAATGAGATTGTCGTATCCCAAAAGAAAATCCTGTCGTTTCCATAGAAACGTTACTCGATTTAGAATTAAATGTCTTAGAACACATAGTACTCGTATTTCATAGCGAACGAATTTCCGTGTGAATTAGTCAATGTGTGGGAGTGAGGGATGCAGTAAGGAAGGATTAGTGGATCGGAAATGAGATTCACGTATCCCAAAAGAAAATCCTGTCGTTTCCATAGAAACGTTACTCGATTTAGAAGGAAATGTCTTCTAACACATAGTACTCGTATTTCATAGCGACGCAATTTCCGTGTGAATTCGTCAATGTGTGGGAGTGAGGGATGCAGTAAAGAAGGATTAGTGGATCGGAAATGTGATTGTCGTATCCCAAAAGAAAATCCTGTCGTTTCCGTAGAAACGTTACTCGATTTAGAAGGAAATGTCTTAGAACACATAGTACTCGTATTTCATAGCGACGGAATTTCCGTGTGAATTCGTCAATGTGTGGGGGTGAGGGATGCTGTAAAGAAGGATTAGTGGATCGGAAATGAGATTGTCGTATCCCAAAAGAAAATCCTGTCGTTTCCATAGAAACGTTACTCGATTTAGAAGGAAACGTCTTAGAACACATAGTATTTCATAGCGACGGAATTTCCGTGTGAATTCGTCAATGTTTGGGAGTGAGGGATGCAGTAAAGAAGGATTAGTGGTTAGGAAATGAGATTGTCGTATCCCAAAAGAAAATCCTTTCGTTTCCATAGAAACGTTACTCGATGTAGAAGGAAATGTCTTCTAATACATAGTATTTCATAGCGACGCAATTTCCGTGTGAATTCGTCAATGTTTGGGAGTGAGGGATGCAGTAAAGAAGGATTAGTGGATCGGAAATGATATTGTTGTATCCCAAAAGAAAATCCTTTCGTTTCCATAGAAACGTTACTCGATTTAGAAGGAAATGTCTTAGAACACATAGTACTCGTATTTCATAGCGACGGAATTTCCGTGTGAATTCGTCAATGTGTGGGAGTGAGGGATGCAGTAAAGAAGGATTAGTGGATCGGAAATGTGATTGTCGTATCCCAAAAGAAAATCCTGTCGTTTACATAGAAACGTTACTCGATTTAGACAGAAATGTCTTCTAACACATAGTACTCGTATTTCATAGCGACGCAATTTCCGTGTGAATTCGTCAATGTGTGGGAGTGAGGGATGCAGTAAAGAAGGATTAGTGGATCGGAAATGAGATTGTCGTATCCCAAAAGAAAATACTGTCGTTTCCATAGAAACGTTACTCGATTTAGAAGGAAATGTCTTCTAACACATAGTACTCGTATTTCATAGCGACGCAAATTCCGTGTGAATTCGTCAATGTGTGTTAGTGAGGGATGCAGTTAAGAAGGATTAGTGGATCGGAAATGAGATTGTCGTATCCCAAAAGAAAATCCTGTCGTTTCCATAGAAACGTTACTCGATTTAGAAGGAAATGTCTTCTAACACATAGTACTCGTATTTGATTGCGACGCAATTTCCGTGTGAATTCTTCAATGTGTGGGTGTGAGGGATGCAGTAAAGAAGGATTAGTGGATCGGAAATGAGATTGTCGTATCCCAAAAGAAAATCCTGTCGTTTCCATAGAAACGTTACTCGATTTACAATTAAATGTCTTAGAACACATAGTACTCGTATTTCATAGCGAAGGAATTTCCGTGTGGATTAGTCAATGTGTGGGAGTGAGGGATGCAGTAAGGAAGGATTAGTGGATCGGAAATGACATTCTCGTATCCCAAAAGAAAATCCTGTCGTTTCCATAGAAACGTTACTCGATTTAGAAGGAAATGTCTTCTAACACATAGTACTCGTATTTCATAGCGAAGCAATTTCCGTGTGAAATCGTCAATGTGGGGGAGTGAGGGATGCAGTAAAGAAGGATTAGTGGATCGGAAATGAGATTGTCGTATCCCAAAAGAAAATCCTGTCGTTTCCATAGAAACGTTACTCGATTTAGAAGGAAATGTCTTAGAACACATAGTATTTCATAGCGACGGAATTTCCGTGTGAATTCGTCAATGTTTGGGAGTGAGGGATGCAGTAAAGAAGGATTAGTGGATCGGAAATGTGATTGTCGTATCCCAAAGGAAAATAATGTCGTTTCCATAGAAACGTTACTCGATTTAGAAGGAAATGTCTTCTAACACATAGTACTCGTATTTCATAGCGACGCAATTTCCGTGTGAATTCGTCAATGTGTGGGAGTGAGGGATGCAGTAAAGAAGGATTAGTGGATCGGAAATGCGATTGTCGTATCCCAAAAGAAAATCCTGTCGTTTCCATAGAAACGTTACTCGATTTAGAAGGAAACGTCTTAGAACACATAGTATTTCATAGCGACGGAATTTCCGTGTGAATTCGTCAATGTTTGGGAGTGAGGGATGCAGTAAAGAAGGATTAGTGGTTAGGAAATGAGATTGTCGTATCCCAAAAGAAAATCCTGTCGTTTCCATAGAAACGTTACTCGATTTCGAAGGAAATGTCTTCTAATACATAGTATTTCATAGCGACGCAATTTCCGCGTGAATTCGTCAATGTTTGGGAGTGAGGGATGCAGTAAAGAAGGATTAGTGGATCGGAAATGATATTGTTGTATCCCAAAAGAAAATCCTTTCGTTTCCATAGAAACGTTACTCGATTTAGAAGGAAATGTCTTAGAACACATAGTACTCGTATTTCATAGCGACGGAATTTCCGTGTGAATTCGTCAATGTGTGGGAGTGAGGGATGCAGTAAAGAAGGATTAGTGGATCGGAAATGTGATTGTCATATCCCAAAAGAAAATCCTGTCGTTTACATAGAAACGTTACTCGATTTAGACAGAAATGTCTTCTAACACATAGTACTCGTATTTCATAGCGACGCAATTTCCGTGTGAATTCGTCAATGTGTGGGAGTGAGGGATGCAGTAAAGAAGGATTAGTGGATCGGAAATGAGATTGTCGTATCCCAAAAGAAAATACTGTCGTTTCCATAGAAACGTTACTCGATTTAGAAGGAAATGTCTTCTAACACATAGTACTCGTATTTCATAGCGACGCAATTTCCGTGTGAATTCGTCAATGTGAGGGAGTGAGGGATGCAGTTAAGAAGAATTAGTGGATCGGAAATGAGATTGTCGTATCCCAAAAGAAAATCCTGCCGTTTCCATAGAAACGTTACTCGATTTAGAAGGAAATGTCTTCTAACACATAGTACTCGTATTTGATAGCGACGCAATTTCCGTGTGAATTCGTCAATGTGTGGGAGTGAGGGATGCAGTAAAGTAGGATTAGTGGATCGGAAATGAGATTGTCGTATCCCAAAAGAAAATCCTGTCGTTTCCATAGAAACGTTACTCGATTTAGAATTAAATGTCTTAGAACACATAGTACTCGTATTTCATAGCGAACGAATTTCCGTGTGAATTAGTCAATGTGTGGGAGTGAGGGATGCAGTAAGGAAGGATTAGTGGATCGGAAATGAGATTCACGTATCCCAAAAGAAAATCCTGTCGTTTCCATAGAAACGTTACTCGATTTAGAAGGAAATGTCTTCTAACACATAGTACTCGTATTTCATAGCGACGCAATTTCCGTGTGAATTCGTCAATGTTTGGGAGTGAGGGATGCAGTAAAGAAGGATTAGTGGATCGGAAATGATATTGTTGTATCCCAAAAGAAAATCCTTTCGTTTCCATAGAAACGTTACTCGATTTAGAAGGAAATGTCTTAGAACACATAGTACTCGTATTTCATAGCGACGGAATTTCCGTGTGAATTCGTCAATGTGTGGGAGTGAGGGATGCAGTAAAGAAGGATTAGTGGATCGGAAATGTGATTGTCGTATCCCAAAAGAAAATCCTGTCGTTTACATAGAAACGTTACTCGATTTAGACAGAAATGTCTTCTAACACATAGTACTCGTATTTCATAGCGACGCAATTTCCGTGTGAATTCGTCAATGTGTGGGAGTGAGGGATGCAGTAAAGAAGGATTAGTGGATCGGAAATGAGATTGTCGTATCCCAAAAGAAAATACTGTCGTTTCCATAGAAACGTTACTCGATTTAGAAGGAAATGTCTTCTAACACATAGTACTCGTATTTCATAGCGACGCAATTTCCGTGTGAATTCGTCAATGTGTGGGAGTGAGGGATGCAGTTAAGAAGGATTAGTGGATCGGAAATGAGATTGTCGTATCCCAAAAGAAAATCCTGTCGTTTCCATAGAAACGTTACTCGATTTAGAAGGAAATGTCTTCTAACACATAGTACTCGTATTTGATTGCGACGCAATTTCCGTGTGAATTCTTCAATGTGTGGGAGTGAGGGATGCAGTAAAGAAGGATTAGTGGATCGGAAATGAGATTGTCGTATCCCAAAAGAAAATCCTGTCGTTTCCATAGAAACGTTACTCGATTTACAATTAAATGTCTTAGAACACATAGTACTCGTATTTCATAGCGAAGGAATTTCCGTGTGAATTAGTCAATGTGTGGGAGTGAGCGATGCAGTAAGGAAGGATTAGTGGATCGGAAATGAGATTCTCGTATCCCAAAAGAAAATCCTGTCGTTTCCATAGAAACGTTACTCGATTTAGAAGGAAATGTCTTCTAACACATAGTACTCGTATTTCATAGCGACGCAATTTCCGTGTGAAATCGTCAATGTGGGGGAGTGAGGGATGCAGTAAAGAAGGATTAGTGGATCGGAAATGAGATTGTCGTATCCCAAAAGAAAATCCTGTCGTTTCCATAGAAACGTTACTCGATTTAGAAGGAAATGTCTTAGAACACATAGTATTTCATAGCGACGGAATTTCCGTGTGAATTCGTCAATGTTTGGGAGTGAGGGATGCAGTAAAGAAGGATTAGTGGATCGGAAATGTGATTGTCGTATCCCAAAGGAAAATAATGTCGTTTCCATAGAAACGTTACTCGATTTAGAAGGAAATGTCTTCTAACACATAGTTCTCGTATTTCATAGCGACGCAATTTCCGTGTGAATTCGTCAATGTGTGGGAGTGAGGGATGCAGTAAAGAAGGATTAGTGGATCGGAAATGCGATTGTCGTATCCCAAAAGAAAATCCTGTCGTTTCCATAGAAACGTTACTCGATTGAGAAGGAAATGTCTTCTAACACATAGTATTTCATAGCGACGCAATTTCCGTGTGAATTCGTCAATGTTTGGGAGTGAGGGATGCAGTAAAGAAGGATTAGTGGATCGGAAATGAGATTGTCGTATCCCAAAAAAAATCCTGTCGTTTCCATAGAAACGTTACTCGATTTAGAAGGAAATGTCTTAGAACACACAGTATTTCATAGCGACGGAATTTCCGTGTGAATTCGTCAATGTGTGGGGGTGAGGGATGCTGTAAAGAAGGATTAGTGGATCGGAAATGAGATTGTCGTATCCCAAAAGAAAATCCTGTCGTTTCCATAGAAACGTTACTCGATTTAGAAGGAAACGTCTTAGAACACATAGTATTTCATAGCGACGGAATTTCCGTGTGAATTCGTCAATGTTTGGGAGTGAGGGATGCAGTAAAGAAGGATTAGTGGTTAGGAAATGAGATTGTCGTATCCCAAAAGAAAATCCTGTCGTTTCCATAGAAACGTTACTCGATGTAGAAGGAAATGTCTTCTAATACATAGTATTTCATAGCGACGCAATTTCCGTGTGAATTCGTCAATGTTTGTGAGTGAGGGATGCAGTAAAGAAGGATTAGTGGATCGGAAATGATATTGTTGTATCCCAAAAGAAAATCCTTTCGTTTCCATAGAAACGTTACTCGATTTAGAAGGAAATGTCTTAGAACACATAGTACTCGTATTTCATAGCGACGGAATTTCCGTGTGAATTCGTCAATGTGTGGGAGTGAGGGATGCAGTAAAGAAGGATTAGTGGATCGGAAATGTGATTGTCGTATACCAAAAGAAAATCCTGTCGTTTACATAGAAACGTTACTCGATTTAGACAGAAATGTCTTCTAACACATAGTACTCGTATTTCATAGCGACGCAATTTCCGTGTGAATTCGTCAATGTGTGGGAGTGAGGGATGCAGTAAAGAAGGATTAGTGGATCGGAAATGAGATTGTCGTATCCCAAAAGAAAATACTGTCGTTTCCATAGAAACGTTACTCGATTTAGAAGGAAATGTCTTCTAAGACATAGTACTCGTATTTCATAGCGACGCAATTTCCGTGTGAATTCGTCAATGTGTGGGAGTGAGGGATGCAGTTAAGAAGGATTAGTGGATCGGAAATGAGATTGTCGTATCCCAAAAGAAAATCCTGTCGTTTCCATAGAAACGTTACTCGATTTAGAAGGAAATGTCTTCTAACACATAGTACTCGTATTTGATTGCGGCGCAATTTCCGTGTGAATTCTTCAATGTGTGGGTGTGAGGGATGCAGTAAAGAAGGATTAGTGGATCGGAAATGAGATGGTCGTATCCCAAAAGAAATTCCTGTCGTTTCCATAGAAACGTTACTCGATTTACAATTAAATGTCTTAGAACACATAGTACTCGTATTTCATAGCGAAGGAATTTCCGTGTGAATTAGTCAATGTGTGGGAGTGAGGGATGCAGTAAGGAAGGATTAGTGGATCGGAAATGAGATTCTCGTATCCCAAAAGAAAATCCTGTCGTTTCCATAGAAACGTTACTCGATTTAGAAGGAAATGTCTTCTAACACATAGTACTCGTATTTCATAGCGACGCAATTTCCGTGTGAAATCGTCAATGTGGGGGAGTGAGGGATGCAGTAAAGAAGGATTAGTGGATCGGAAATGAGATTGTCGTATCCCAAAAGAAAATCCTGTCGTTTCCATAGAAACGTTACTCGATTTAGAAGGAAATGTCTTAGAACACATAGTATTTCATAGCGACGGAATTTCCGTGTGAATTCGTCAATGTTTGGGAGTGAGGGATGCAGTAAAGAAGGATTAGTGGATCGGAAATGTGATTGTCGTATCCCAAAGGAAAATAATGTCGTTTCCATAGAAACGTTACTCGATTTAGAAGGAAATGTCTTCTAACACATAGTACTCGTATTTCATAGCGACGCAATTTCCGTGTGAATTCGTCAATGTGTGGGAGTGAGGGATGCAGTAAAGAAGGATTAGTGGATCGGAAATGCGATTGTCGTATCCCAAAAGAAAATCCTGTCGTTTCCATAGAAACGTTACTCGATTGAGAAGGAAATGTCTTCTAACACATAGTATTTCATAGCGACGCAATTTCCGTGTGAATTCGTCAATGTTTGGGAGTGAGGGATGCAGTAAAGAAGGATTAGTGGATCGGAAATGAGATTGTCGTATCCCAAAAAAAATCCTGTCGTTTTCATAGAAACGTTACTCGATTTAGAAGGAAATGTCTTAGAACACACAGTATTTCATAGCGTCGCAATTTCCGTGTGAATTCGTCAATGTGTGGGAGTGAGGGATGCAGTAAAGAAGGATTAGTGAATCGGAAATGTGATTGTCGTATCCCAAAAGAAAATCCTGTCGTTTCCATAGAAACGTTACCCGATTTAGGAGGAAATGTCTTCTAACACATAGTATTTCATAGCGACGCAATTTCCGTGTGAATTCGTCAATGTTTGGGAGTGAGGGATGCAGTAAAGAAGGATTAGTGGATCGGAAATGAAATTGTCGTATCTCAAAATAAAATCCTGTCGTTTCCATGGAATCGTTACTAGATTTAGAAGGAAATGTCTTAGAACACATAGTATTTCATAGCGACGGAATTTCCGTGTGAATTCGTCAATGTTTGGGAGTGAGGGATGCAGTAAAGAAGAATTAGTGGATCGGAAATGTGATTGTCGTATCCCAAAAGAAAATCCTGTCGTTTCCATAGAAACGTTACTCGATTTAGAAGAAATGTCTTAGAACACATAGTACTCGTATTTCATAGCGACGGAATTTCCGTGTGAAATCGTCAATGTGTGGGAGTGAGGGATGCAGTAAAGAAGGAGTAGTGGATCGGAAAAGAGATTGTCGTATCCCAAAAGAAAATCCTGTCGTTTCCATAGAAACGTTACTCGATTTAGAAGGAATTGTCTTGGAACACATAGTACTCGTATTTCATAGCGACGCAATTTCCGTGTGAATTCGTCAATGTGTGGGTGTGAGGGATGCAGTAAAGAAGGATTAGTGGTTAGGAAATGAGATTGTCGTATCCCAAAAGAAAATCCTGTCGTTTCCATAGAAACGTTACTCGATTTAGAAGGAAATGTCTCCTAACACATAGTATTCGTATTTCATAGCGACGCAATTTCCGTGTGAATTCGTCAATGTGTGGGAGTGAGGGATGCAGTAAAGAAGGATTAGTGGATCGGAAATGTGATTGTCGTATCCCAAAAGAAAATCCGGTCGTTTCCATAGAAACGTTACTCGATTTAGAAGGAAATGTCTTCTAACACATAGTACTCGTATTTCATAGCGACGGAATTTCCGTGTGAATTCGTCAATGTGTGGGAGTGAGGGATGCAGTAAAGAAGGATTAGTGGATTGGAAATGAGATTGTCGTATCCCAAAAGAAAATCCTGTCGGTTCCATAGAAACGTTACTCGATTTAGAAGGAATTGTCTTAGAACACATAGTACTCGTATTTCATAGCGACGCAATTTCCGTGTGAATTCGTCAGTGTGTGGGAGTGAGGGATGCAGTAAAGAAGGATTAGTGGATCGGAAATGTGATTGTCGTATCCCAAAGGAAAATCCTGTCGTTTCCATAGAAACGTTACTCGATTTAGAAGGAAATGTCTTCTAACACATAGTACTCGTATTTCATAGCGACGCAATTTCCGTGTGAATTCGTCAATATGTGGGAGTGAGGGATGCAGTAAAGAAGGATTAGTGGATCGGAAATGAGATTGTCGTATCCCAAAAGTAAATCCTGTAGTTTCCATAGAAACGTTACTCGATTTAGAAGGAAATGTCTTCTAACACATAGTACTCGTATTTTATAGCGACGCAATTTCCGTGTGAATTCGTCAATGTGTGGGAGTGAGGGATTCAGTAAAGAAGGATTAGTGGATCGGAAATGAGATTGTCGTATCCCAAAAGAAAATCTTGTCGTTTCCATAGAAACGTTACTCGATTTAGAAGGAAATGTCTTCTAACACATAGTACTCGTATATCATAGCGACGCAATTTCCGTGTGAATTCGTCAATGTGTGGGAGTGAGGGATGCAGTAAAAAAGGATTAGTGGATCGGAAATGAGATTGTCGTATCGAAAATGAAAATCCTGTCGTTTCCATAGAAACGTTACTCGATTTAGAAGGAAATGTCTTCTAACACATAGTACTCGTATTTGATAGCGACGCAATTTCCGTGTGAATTCGTCAATGTGTGGGAGTGAGGGATGCAGTAAAGAAGGATTAGTGGATCGGAAATGAGATTGTCGTATCCCAAAAGAAAATCCTGTCGTTTCCATAGAAACGTTACTCGATTTGGAAGGAATTGTCTTAGAACACATAGTACTCGTATTTCATAGCGACGCAATTTCCGTGTGAATTCGTCAATGTGTGGGAGTGAGGGATGCAGTAAAGAAGGATTAGTGATTAGGAAATGAGATTGTCGTATCCCAAAAGAAAATCCTGTCGTTTCCACAGAAACGTTACTCGATTTAGAAGGAAATGTCTCCTAACACATAGTATTCGTATTTCATAGCGACGCAATTTCCGTGATAATTCGTCAATGTGTGGGAGTGAGGGATGCAGTAAAGAAGGATTAGTGGATCGGAAATGAGATTGTCGTATCGAAAAAGAAAATCCTGTCGTTTCCATAGAAACGTTACTCGATTTAGACAGAAATGTCTTCTAACACATAGTACTCGTATTTCATAGCGACGCAATTTCCGTGTGAATTCGTCAATGTGTGGGAGTGAGGGATGCAGTAAAGAAGGATTAGTGGATCGGAAATGAGATTGTCGTATCCCAAAAGAAAATCCTGTCGTTTCCATAGAAACGTTACTCGATTTACAATTAAATGTCTTAGAACACATAGTACTCGTATTTCATAGCGAAGGAATTTCCGTGTGAATTAGTCAATGTGTGGGAGTGAGGGATGCAGTAAGGAAGGATTAGTGGATTGGAAATGAGATTCTCGTATCCCAAAAGGAAATCCTGTCGTTTCCATAGAAACGTTACTCGATTTAGAAGGAAATGTCTTCTAACACATAGTACTCGTATTTCATAGCGACGCAATTTCCGTGTGAAATCGTCAATGTGGGGGAGTGAGGGATGCAGTAAAGAAGGATTAGTGGATCGGAAATGAGATTGTCGTATCCCAAAAGAAAATCCTGTCGTTTCCATAGAAACGTTACTCGATTTAGAAGGAAATGTCTTAGAACACATAGTATTTCATAGCGCCGGAATTTCCGTGTGAATTCGTCAATGTTTGGGAGTGAGGGATGCAGTAAAGAAGGATTAGTGGATCGGAAATGTGATTGTCGTATCCCAAAGGAAAATAATGTCGTTTCCATAGAAACGTTACTCGATTTAGAAGGAAATGTCTTCTAACACATAGTACTCGTATTTCATAGCGACGCAATTTCCGTGTGAATTCGTCAATGTGTGGGAGTGAGGGATGCAGTAAAGAAGGATTAGTGGATCGGAAATGAGATTGTCGTATCCCAAAAGAAAATCCTGTCGTTTCCATAGAAACGTTACTCGATTTGGAAGGAATTGTCTTAGAACACATAGTACTCGTATTTCATAGCGACGCAATTTCCGTGTGAATTCGTCAATGTGTGGGAGTGAGGGATGCAGTAAAGAAGGATTAGTGGTTAGGAAATGAGATTGTCGTATCCCAAAAGAAAATCCTGTCGTTTCCACAGAAACGTTACTCGATTTAGAAGGAAATGTCTCCTAACACATAGTATTCGTGTTTCATAGCGACGCAATTTCCGTGATAATTCGTCAATGTGTGGGAGTGAGGGATGCAGTAAAGAAGGATTAGTGGATCGGAAATGTGATTGTCGTATCCCAAAGGAAAATCCTGTCGTTTCCATAGAAACGTTACTCGATTTAGAAGGAAATGTCTTCTAACACATAGTACTCGAATTTCATAGCGACGCAATTTCCGTGTGAATTCGTCAATGTGTGGGAGTGAGGGATGCAGTAAAGAAGGATTAGTGGATCGGAAATGAGATTGTTGTATCCCAAAAGAAAATCCTGTCGTTTCCATAGAAACGTTACTCGATTTAGAAGGAAATGTCTTCTAACACATAGTACTCGTATTTGATAGCGACGCAATTTCCGTGTGAATTCGTCAATGTGTGGGAGTGAGGGATGCAGTAAAGAAGGATTAGTGGAGCGGAAATGAGATTGTCGTATCCCAAAGGAAAATCCTGTCGTTTCCATAGAAACGTCACTCGATTTAGAAGGAAATGTCTTCTAACACATAGTACTCGTATTTCATAGCGAAGCAATTTCCGTGTGAATTCGTCAATGTGTGGGAGTGAGGGATGCAGTAAAGAAGGATTAGTGGATCGGAAATGAGATTGTCGTATCGAAAAAGAAAATCCTGTCGTTTCCATAGAAACGTTACTCGATTTAGAAGGAAATGTCTTCTAACACATAGTACTCGTATTTCATAGCGACGCAATTTCCGTGTGAATTCGTCAATGTGTGGGAGTGAGGGATGCAGTAAAGAAGGATTAGTGGATCGGAAATGAGATTGTCGTATCCCAGAAGAAAATCCTGTCGTTTCCATAGAAACGTTACTCGATTCAGAAGAAAATGTCTTTTAACACATAGTACTCGTATTTGATAGCGACATAATTTCCGTGTGAATTCGTCAATGTGTGGGAGTGAGGGATGCAGTAAAGAAGGATTAGTGGATCGGAAATGAGATTGTCGTATCCCAAAAGAAAATCCCGTCGTTTCCATAGAAACGTTACTGGATTTAGAAGGAATTGTCTTAGAACACATAGTACTCGTATTTCATAGCGACGCAATTTCCGTGTGAATTCGTCAATGTGTGGGAGTGAGGGATGCAGTAAAGAAGGATTAGTGGTTAGGAAATGAGATTGTCGTATCCCAAAATAAAATCCTGTCGTTTCCGTAGAAACGTTACTCGATTTAGAAGGAAATGTCTTAGAACACATAGTATTTCATAGCGACGGAATTTCCGTGTGAATTCGTCAATGTTTGGGAGTGAGGGATGCAGTAAAGAAGGATTAGTGGATCGGAAATGAGATTGTCGTATCCAAAAATAAAATCCTGTCGTTTCCATAGAAACGTTACTCGATTTAGAAGGAAATGTCTTAGAACACATAGTATTTCATAGCGACGGAATTTCCGTGTGAATTCGTCAATGTTTGGGAGTGAGGGATGCAGTAAAGAAGGGTTAGTGGATCGGAAATGTGATTGTCGTATCCCAAAAGAAAATCCTGTCGTTTCCATAGAAGCGTTACTCGATTTAGAAGGAAATGTCTCAGAACACATAGTACTCGTATTTCATAGCGACGCAATTTCCGTGTGAATTCGTCAATATGTGGGAGTGAGGGATGCAGTAAAGAAGGATTAGTAGGTAGGAAATGAAATTGTCGTATCCCAAAAGAAAATCCTGTCGTTTTCATAGAAACGTTACTCGATTTAGAAGGAAATGTCTTACAACACATAGTATTTCATAGCGACGGAATTTCCGTGTGAATTCGTCAATGTGTGGGAGTGAGGGATGCAGTAAAGAAGGATTAGTGGATCGGAAATGAGATTGTCGTATCCCAAAAGAAAATCCTGTCGGTTCCATAGAAACGTTACTCGATTTAGAAAGAATTGTCTTAGAACACATAGTACTCGTATTTCATAGCGACGCAATTTCCGTGTGAATTCGTCAATGTGTGGGAGTGAGGGATGCAGTAAAGAAGGATTAGTGGATCGGAAATGTGATTGTCGTATCCCAAAGGAAAATCCTGTCGTTTCCATAGAAACGTTACTCGATTTAGTAGGAAATGTCTTCTAACACATAGTACTCGTATTTCATAGCGACGCAATTTCCGTGTGAATTCGTCAATATGTGGGAGTGAGGGATGCAGTAAAGAAGGATTAGTGGATCGGAAATAAGATTGTCGTATCCCAAAAGTAAATCCTGTAGTTTCCATAGAAACGTTACTCGATTTAGAAGGAAATGTCTTCTAACACATAGTACTCGTATTTTATAGCGACGCAATTTCCGTGTGAATTAGTCAATGTTGGGAGTGAGGGATGCAGTAAAGAAGGATTAGTGGATCGGAAATGAGATTGTCGTATCGAAAAAGGAAATCCTGTCGTTTCCATAGAAACGTTACTCGATTTAGAAGGAAATGTCTTCTAACACATAGTACTCGTATTTCATAGCGACGCAATTTCCGTGTGAATTAGTCAATGTGTGGGAGTGAGGGATGCAGTAAAGAAGGATTAGTGGATCGGAAATGAGATTGTCGTATCGAAATAGAAAATCCGGTCGTTTTCATAGAAACGTTACTCGATTTAGAAGGAAATGTCTTCTAACACATAGTACTCGTATTTCATAGCGACGCAATTTCCGTGTGAATTCGTCAATGCGTGGGAGTGAGGGATGCAGTAAAGAAGGATTAGTGGATCGGAAATGAGATTGTCGTATCCCAAAAGAAAATCCTGTCGTTTCCATAGAAACGTTACTCGATTCAGAAGGAAATGTCTTCTAACACATAGTACTCGTATTTCATAGCGACGCAATTTCCGTGTGAATTCGTCAATGTGTGGGAGTGAGGGATGCAGTAATGAAGGATTAGTGGATCGGAAATGAGATTGTCGTATCCCAAAAGAAAATCCTGTCGTTTCCATAGAAACGTTACTCGATTTAGAAGGAATTGTCTTAGAACACATAGTACTCGTATTTCATAGCGACGCAATTTCCGTGTGAATTCGTCAATGTGTGGGAGTGAGGGATGCAGTAAAGAAGGATTAGTGGTTAGGAAATGAGATTGTCGTATCCCAAAAGAAAATCCTGTCGTTTCCATAGAAACGTTACTCGATTTAGAAGGAAATGTCTCCTAACACATAGTATTCGTATTTCATAGCGACGCAATTTCCGTGACAATTCGTCAATGTGTGGGAGTGAGGGATGCAGTAAAGAAGGATTAGTGGATCGGAAATGTGATTGTCGTATCCCAAAAGAAAATCCAGTCGTTTCCATTGAAACGTTACTCGATTTAGAAGGAAATGTCTTCTAACACATAGTACTCGTATTTCATAGCGACGGAATTTCCGTGTGAATTCGTCAATGTGTGGGAGTGAGGGATGCAGTAAAGAAGGATTAGTCGATCGGAAATGAGATTGTCGTATCCCAAAAGAAAATCCTGTCGTTTCCATAGAAACGTTACACGATTTAGAAGGAATTGTCTTAGAACACATAGTACTCGTATTTTATAGCGACGCAATTTCCGTGTGAATTAGTCAATGTTGGGAGTGAGGGATGCAGTAAAGAAGGATTAGTGGATCGGAAATGAGACTGTCGTATCGAAAAAGAAAATCCTGTCGTTTCCATAGAAACGTTACTCGATTTAGAAGGAAATGTCTTCTAACACATAGTACTCGTATTTCATAGCGACGCAATTTCCGTGTGAATTAGTCAATGTGTGGGAGTGAGGGATGCAGTAAAGAAGGATTAGTGGATCGGAAATGAGATTGTCGTATCGAAAAAGAAAATCCGGTCGTTTTCATAGAAACGTTACTCGATTTAGAAGGAAATGTCTTCTAACACATAGTACTCGTATTTCATAGCGACGCAATTTCCGTGTGAATTCGTCAATGCGTGGGAGTGAGGGATGCAGTAAAGAAGGATTAGTGGATCGGAAATGAGATTGTCGTATCCCAAAAGAAAATCCTGTCGTTTCCATAGAAACGTTACTCGATTCAGAAGGAAATGTCTTCTAACACATAGTACTCGTATTTCATAGCGACGCAATTTCCGTGTGAATTCGTCAATGTGTGGGAGTGAGGGATGCAGTAAAGAAGGATTAGTGGATCGGAAATGAGATTGTCGTATCCCAAAAGAAAATCCTGTCGTTTCCATAGAAACGTTACTCGATTTAGAAGGAATTGTCTTAGAACACATAGTACTCGTATTTCATAGCGACGCAATTTCCGTGTGAATTCGTCAATGTGTGGGAGTGAGGGATGCAGTAAAGAAGGATTAGTGGTTAGGAAATGAGATTGTCGTATCCCAAAAGAAAATCCTGTCGTTTCCATAGAAACGTTACTCAATTTAGAAGGAAATGTCTCCTAACACATAGTATTCGTATTTCATAGCGACGCAATTTCCGTGACAATTCGTCAATGTGTGGGAGTGAGGGATGCAGTAAAGAAGGATTAGTGGATCGGAAATGTGATTGTCGTATCCCAAAAGAAAATCCTGTCGTTTCCATAGAAACGTTACTCGATTTAGAAGGAAATGTCTTCTAACACATAGTACTCGTATTTCATAGCGACGGAATTTCCGTGTGAATTCGTCAATGTGTGGGAGTGAGGGATGCAGTAAAGAAGGATTAGTGGATCGGAAATGAGAATGTCGGATCCCAAAAGAAAATCCTGTCGTTTCCATAGAAACGTTACACGATTTAGAAGGAATTGTCTTAGAACACATAGTACTCGTATTTCATAGCGACGCAATTTCCGTGTGAATTCGTCAATGTGTGGGAGTGAGGGATGCAGTAAAGAAGGATTAGTGGATCGGAAATGTGATTGTCGTATCCCAAAGGAAAATCCTGTAGTTTCCATAGAAACGTTACTCGATTTAGAAGAAAATGTCTTCTAACACATAGTACACGTATTTCATAGCGACGCAATTTCCGTGTGAATTCGTCAATGTTTGGGAGTGAGGGATGCAGTAAAGAAGGATTAGTGGATCGGAAATGAGATCGTCGTATCCCAAAATAAAATCTGGTCGTTTCCATAGAAACGTTACTCGATTTAGAAGGAAATGTCTTCTAACACATAGTACTCGTATTTCATAGCGACGCAATTTCCGTGTGAATTCGTCAATGTGTGGGAGTGAGGGATGCAGTAAAGAAGGATTAGTGGATCGGAAATGAGATTGTCGTATCCCAAAAGAAAATCCTGTCGTTTCCATAGAAACGTTACTCGATTTAGAAGGAAATGTCTTCTGACACATAGTACTCGTATTACATAGCGACGCAATTTCCGTGTGAATTCGTCAATGTGTGGGAGTGAGGGATGCAGTAAAGAAGGATTACTGGATCGGAAATGAGATTGTCGTATCCCAAAAGAAAATCATGTCGTTTCCATAGAAACGTTACTCGATTAAAAGGAAATGTCTTCTAACACATAGTACACGTATTTCATAGCGACGCAATTTCCGTGTGAATTCGTCAATGTGTGGTAGTGAGGGATGCAGTAAAGAAGGATTAGTGGATCGGAAATGTGATTGTCGTATCCCAAAGGAAAACCCTGTCGTTTCCATAGAAACGTTACTCGATTTAGAAGGAAATGTCTTCTAACACATAGTACTCGTATTTCATAGCGACGCAATTTCCGTGTGAATTCGACAATGTCTGGGACTGAGGGATGCAGTAAAGAAGGATTAGTGGATCGGAAATGTGATTGTCGTATCCCAAAAGAAAATCCTGTCGTTTCCATAGAAACGTTACTCGATTTAGAAGGAAATGTCTTCTAACACATAGTACTCGTATTTCATAGCGACGCAATTTCCGTGTGATTTCGTCAATGTGTGGGAGTGAGGGATGCAGTAAAGAAGGATTAGTGGATCGGAAATGTGATTGTCGTATCCCAAAAGAAAATCCTGTCGTTTCCATAGAAACGTTACTCGATTTAGAAGGAAATGTCTTCTAACACATAGTACTCGTATTTCATAGCGACGCAATTTCCGTGTGAATTCGTCAATGTGTGGGAGTGAGGGATGCAGTAAAGAAGGATTAGTGGATCGGAAATGTGATTGTCGTATCCCAAAAGAAAATCCTGTCGTTTCCATAGAAACGTTACTCGATTTAGAAGGAAATGTCTTGTAACACATAGTACTCGTATTTCATAGCGACGCAATTTCCGTGTGAATTCGTCAATGTGTGGGAGTGAGGGATGCAGTAAAGAAGGATTAGTGGATCGGAAATGTGATTGTCGTATCCCAAAAGAAAATCCTGTCGTTTCCATAGAAACGTTACTCGATTTAGAAGGAAATGTCTTCTAACACATAGTACTCGTATTTCATAGCGACGCAATTTCCGTGTGAATTCGTCAATGTGTGGGAGTGAGGGATGCAGTAAAGAAGGATTAGTGGATCGGAAATGTTATTGTCGTATCCCAAAAGAAAATCCTGTCGTTTCCATAGAAACGTTACTCGATTTAGAAGGAAATGTCTTAGAACACATAGTACTCGTATTTCATAGCGACGCAATTTCCGTGTGAATTCGTCAATGTGTGGGAGTGAGGGATGCAGTAAAGAAGGATTAGTGACTCGGAAATGTTATTGTCGTATCCCAAAAGAAAATCCTGTCGTTTCCATAGAAACGTTACTCGATTTAGAAGGAAATGTCTTCTAACACATAGTACTCGTATTTCATAGCGACGCAATTTCCGTGTGAATTCGTCAATGTGTGGGAGTGAGGGATGCAGTAAAGAAGGATTAGTGGATCGGAAATGAGATTGTCGTATCCCAAAAGAAAATCCTGCCGTTTCCATTGAAACGTTACTCGATTTAGAAGGAAATGTCTTCTAACACATAGTACTCGTATTTCATAGCGAAGCAATTTCCGTGTGAATTCGTCAATGTGTGGGAGTGAGGGATGCAGTAAGGAAGGATTAGTGGATCGGAAATGAGATTCTCGTATCCCAAAAGAAAATCCTGTCGTTTCCATAGAAACGTTACTCGATTTAGAAGGAAATGTCATCTAACACATAGTACTCGTTTTTCATAGCGACGCAATTTCCGTGTGAATTCGTCAATGTGTGGGAGTGAGGGATGCAGTAAAGAAGGATTAGTGGATCGGAAATGAGATTGGCGTATCCCAAAAGAAAATCCTGTCGTCTCCATAGAAACGTTACTCGATTTAGAAGGAATTGTCTTAGACCACATAGTACTCGTATTTCATAGCGATGCAATTTCCGTGTGAATTCGTCAATGTGTGGGAGTGAGGGATGCAGTAAAGAAGGATTAGAGGTTAGGAAATGAGATTGTCGTATCCCAAAAGAAAATCCTGTCGTTTCCATAGAAACGTTACTCGATTTAGAAGGAAATGTCTTCTAACACATAGTACTCGTATTTCATAGCGACGCAATTTCCGTGTGAATTCGTCAATGTGTGGGAGTGTGGGATGCAGTAAAGAAGGATTAGTGGATCGGAAATGAGATTGTCGTATCCCAAAAGAAAATCCTGTCGTTTCCATAGAAACGTTACTCGATTTAGAAGGAAATGTCTTAGAACACATAGTACTCGTATTTCATAGCGACGCAATTTCCGTGTGAATTCGTCAATGTGTGGGAGTGAGGGATGCAGTAAAGAAGGATTAGTGGTGAGGAAATGAGATTGTCGTATCCCAAAAGAAAATCCTGTCGTTTCCATAGAAACGTTACTCGATTTAGAAGGAAATGTCTTAGAACACATAATATTTCATAGCGACGGAATTCCCGTGTGAATTCGTCAATGTTTGGGAGTGAGGGATGCAGTAAAGAAGGATTAGTGGATCGGAAATGAGATTGTCGTATCCCAAAAGAAAATCCTGTCGTTTCCATAGAAACGTTACTCGATTTAGAAGGAAATGTCTTCTGACACATAGTACTCGTATTTCATAGCGACGCAATTTCCGTGTGAATTCGTCAATGTGTGGGAGTGAGGGATGCAGTAAAGAAGGATTAGTGGATCGGAAATGTGATTGTCGTATCCCAAAAGAAAATCCTGTCGTTTCCATAGAAACGTTACTCGATTTAGAAGGAAATGTCTTCTAACACATAGTACTAATATTTCATAGCGACGCAATTTCCGTGTGAATTAGTCAATGTGTGGGAGTGAGGGATGCAGTAAAGAAGGATTAGTGGATCGGAAATGAGATTGTCGATCCCAAAAGAAAATCCTGTCGTTTCCATAGAAACGTTTTTCGATTTAGAACGAAATGTCTTCTAACACATAGTACTCGTATTTCATAGCGACGCAATTTCCGTGTGAATTCGTCAATGTGTGGGAGTGAGGGATGCAGTAAAGAAGGATTAGTGGATCGGAAATGAGATCGTCGTATCCCAAAAGAAAATCCTGTCGTTTCCATAGAAACGTTACTCGATTTAGAAGGAAATGTCTTAGAACACATAGTACTCGCATTTCATAGCGACGCAATTTCCGTGTGAATTCGTCAATGTTTGGGAGTGAGGGATGCAGTAAAGGAGGATTAGTGGAGCGGAAATGAGATTGTCGTATCCCAAAAGAAAATCCTGTCGTTTCCATAGAAACGTTACTCGATTTAGAAGGAAATGTCTTAGAACACATAGTACTCGTATTTCATAGCGACGCAATTTCCGTGTGAATTCGTCAGTGTTTGGGAGAGAGGGATGCAGTAAAGAAGGATTAGTGGATCGGAAATAAGATTGTCGTATCAGAAAAAAAATCCTGTCGTTTCCATAGAAACGTTACTCGATTTAGAAGGATATAACTTAGAACAAACAGTATTTCATAGCGACGCAATTTCCGTGTGAATTCGTCAATGTGTGGGAGTGAGGGATGCAGTAAAGAAGGATTAGTGGATCGGAAATGAGATTGTCGTATCCCAAAAGAAAATCCTGTCGTTTCCATAGAAACGTTACTCGATTTAGAAGGAAATGTCTTAGAACAAATAGTATTTCATAGCGACGCAATTTCCGTGTGAATTCGTCAATGTTTGGGAGTGAGGGATGCAGAAAAGAAGGATTAGTGGATCGGAAATGAGATTGTCGTATCCCAAAAGAAAAGCCTGTCGTTTCCATAGAAACGTTACTCGATTTAGAAGGAAATGTCATAGAACAAATAGTATTTCATAGCGACGCAATTTCCGTGTGAATTCGTCAATGTGTGGGAGTGAGGGATGCAGTAAAGAAGGATTAGTGGATCGGAAATGTGATTGTCGTATGCCAAAAGAAAATCCTGTCGTTTCCATAGAGACGTTACTCGATTTAGAAGGAAATGTCTTCTAACACATAGTACTCGTATTTCATAGAGACCCAATTTCCGTGTGAATTCGTCAATGTGTGGGAGTGAGGGATGCAGTAAAAAAGGATTAGTGGGTCGGAAATGTGATAGTCGTATCCCAAAAGAAAATCCTGTCGTTTCCATAGAAACGTTACTCGATTTAGAAGGAAATGTCTTAGAACAAATAGTATTTCATAGCGACGCAATTTCCGTGTGAATTCGTCAATGTGTGGGAGTGAGGGATGCAGTAAAGAAGGATTAGTGGATCGGAAATGAGATTGTCGTATCCCAAAAGAAAATTCTGTCGTTTCCATAGAAACGTTACTCGATTTGGAAGTAAATGTCTTAGAACAAATAGTATTTCATAGCGACGCAATTTCCGTGTGAATTCGTCAATGTGTGGGAGTGAGGGATGCAGTAAAGAAGGATTAGTGGATCGGAAATGAGATTGTCGTATCCCAAAAGAAAATCCTGTCGTTTCCATAGAAACGTTACTCGATTTTGAAGGTAATGTCTTAGAACAAATAGTATTTCATAGCGACGCAATTTCCGTGTGAATTCGTCAATGTGTGGGAGTGAGGGTTGCAGTAAAGAAGGATTAGTGGATCGGAAATGAGATTGTCGTATCCCAAAAGAAAATCCTGTCGTTTCCATAGAAACGTTACTCGATTTAGAAGGAAATGTTTTAGAACAAATAGTATTTCATAGCGACGCAATTTCCGTGTGAATACGTCAATGTGTGGGAGTGAGGGATGCAGTAAAGAAGGATTAGTGGATCGGAAATGAGTTTGTCGTATCCCAAAAGAAAATCCTGTCGTTTCCATAGAAACGTTACTCGATTTAGAGGGAAATGTCTTAGAACAAATAGTATTTCATAGCGACGCAGTTTCCGTGTGAATTCGTCAATGTGTGGGAGTGAGGGATGCAGTAAAGAAGGATTAGTGGATCGAAAATGAGATTGTCGTATCCCAAAAGAAAATCCTGTCGTTTCCATAGAAACGTTACTCGATTTAGAAGGAAATGTCTTAGAACACATAGTACTCGTATTTCATAGCGACGCAATTTCCGTGTGAATTCGTCAATGTGTGGGAGTGAGGGATGCAGTAAAGAAGGATTAGTGGATCGGAAATGTGATTGTCGTATCCCAAAAGAAAATCCTGTCGTTTCCATAGAAACGTTACTCGATTTAGAAGGAAATGTCTTGTAACACATAGTACTCGTATTTCATAGCGACGCAATTTCCGTGTGAATTCGTCAATGTGTGGGAGTGAGGGATGCAGTAAAGAAGGATTAGTGGATCGGAAATGTGATTGTCGTATCCCAAAAGAAAATCCTGTCGTTTCCATAGAAACGTTACTCGATTTAGAAGGAAATGTCTTCTAACACATAGTACTCGTATTTCATAGCGACGCAATTTCCGTGTGAATTCGTCAATGTGTGGGAGTGAGGGATGCAGTAAAGAAGGATTAGTGGATCAGAAATGTGATTGTCGTATCCCAAAAGAGAATCCTGTCGTTTCCATAGAAACGATACTCGATTTAGAAGGAAATGTCTTCTAACACATAGTACTCGTATTTCATAGCGACGCAATTTCCGGGTGAATTCGTCAATGTGTGGGAGTGAGGGATGCAGTAAAGAAGGATTAGTGGATCGGAAATGTGATTGTCGTATCCCAAAAGAAAATCCTGTCGTTTCCATAGAAACGTTACTCGATTTAGAAGGAAATGTCTTCTAACACATAGTACTCGTATTTCATAGCGACGCAATTTCCGTGTGAATTCGTCAATGTGTGGGAGTGAGGGATGCAGTAAAGAAGGATTAGAGGTTAGGAAATGAGATTGTCGTATCCCAAAAGAAAATCCTGTCGTTTCCATAGAAACGTTACTCGATTTAGAAGGAAATGTCTTCTAACACATAGTACTCGTATTTCATAGCGACGCAATTTCCGTGTGAATTCGTCAATGTGTGGGAGTGTGGGATGCAGTAAAGAAGGATTAGTGGATCGGAAATGAGATTGTCGTATCCCAAAAGAAAATCCTGTCGTTTCCATAGAAACGTTACTCGATTTAGAAGGAAATGTCTTAGAACACATAGTACTCGTATTTCATAGCGACGCAATTTCCGTGTGAATTCGTCAATGTGTGGGAGTGAGGGATGCAGTAAAGAAGGATTAGTGGTTAGGAAATGAGATTGTCGTATCCCAAAAGAAAATCCTGTCGTTTCCATAGAAACGTTACTCGATTTAGAAGGAAATGTCTTAGAACACA
The DNA here is from genome assembly GCF_021461385.2 of Schistocerca piceifrons. Classification (NCBI taxonomy): domain Eukaryota; kingdom Metazoa; phylum Arthropoda; class Insecta; order Orthoptera; family Acrididae; genus Schistocerca; species Schistocerca piceifrons. The sequence continues at coordinate 4,438,870 of NW_025728287.1, forward strand.
TAATATTTCATAGCGACGGAATTCCCGTGTGAATTCGTCAATGTTTGGGAGTGAGGGATGCAGTAAAGAAGGATTAGTGGATCGGAAATGAGATCGTCGTATCCCAAAATAAAATCTTGTCCTTTCCATAGAAACGTTACTCGATTTAGAAGGAAATGTCTTCTAACACATAGTACTCGTATTTCATAGCGACGCAATTTCCGTGTGATTTCGTCAATGTGTGGGAGTGAGGGATGCAGTAAAGAAGGATTAGTGGATCGGAAATGTGATTGTCGTATCCCAAAAGAAAATCCTGCCGTTTCCATAGAAACGTTACTCGATTTAGAAGGAAATGTCTTCTAACACATAGTACTCGTATTTCATAGCAACGCAATTTCCGTGTGAATTCGTCAATGTGTGGGAGTGAGGGATGCAGTAAAGAAGGATTAGTGGATCGGAAATGTGATTGTCGTATCCCAAAAGAAAATCCTGTCGTTTCCATAGAAACGTTACTCGATTTAGAAGGAAATGTCTTGTAACACATAGTACTCGTATTTCATAGCGACGCAATTTCCGTGTGAATTCGTCAATGTGTGGGAGTGAGGGATGCAGTAAAGAAGGATTAGTGGATCGGAAATGTGATTGTCGTATCCCAAAAGAAAATCCTGTCGTTTCCATAGAAACGTTACTCGATTTAGAAGGAATTGTCTTCTAACACATAGTACTCGTATTTCATAGCGACGCAATTTCCGTGTGAATTCGTCAATGTGTGGGAGTGAGGGATGCAGTAAAGAAGGATTAGTGGATCGGAAATGTGATTGTCGTATCCCAAAAGAAAATCCTGTCGTTTCCATAGAAACGTTACTCGATTTAGAGGGAAATGTCTTCTAACACATAGTACTCGTATTTCATAGCGACGCAATTTCCGTGTGAATTCGTCAATGTGTGGGAGTGAGGGATGCAGTAAAGATGGATTAGTGGATCGGAAATGTGATTGTCGTATCCCAAAGGAAAATCCAGTCGTTTCCATAGAAACGTTACTCGATTTAGAAGGAAATGTCTTCTAACACATAGAACTCGTATTTCATAGCGACGCAATTTCCGTGTGAATTCGTCAATGTGTGGGAGTGAGGGATGCAGTAAAGAAGGATTAGTGGATCGGAAATGTGATTGTCGTATCCCAAAAGAAAATCCTGTCGTTTTCATAGGAACGTTACTCGATTTAGGAGGAAATGTCTTCTAACACATAGTACTCGTATTTCATAGCGACGCAATTTCCGTGTGAATTCGTCAATGTGTGGGAGTGAGGGATGCAGTAAAGAAGGATTAGTGGATCGGAAATGTGATTGTCGTATCCCAAAAGAAAATCCTGTCGTTTCCATAGAAACGTTACTCGATTTAGAAGGAAATGTCTTCTAACACATAGTACTAATATTTCATAGCGACGCAATTTCCGTGTGAATTCGTCAATGTGTGGGAGTGAGGGATGCAGTAAAGAAGGATTAGTGGATCGGAAATGAGATTGTCGATCCCAAAAGAAAATCCTGTCGTTTCCATAGAAACGTTTTTCGATTTAGAACGAAATGTCTTCTAACACATAGTACCCGTATTTCATAGCGACGCAATTTCCGTGTGAATTCGTCAATGTGTGGGAGTGAGGGATGCAGTAAAGACGGATTAGTGGATCGGAAATGTGATTGTCGTATCCCAAAAGAAAATCCTGTCGTTTCCATAGAAACGTTACTCGATTTAGAAATAAATGTCTTCTAACACAAGAGTACTCGTATTTCATAGCGACGCAATTTCCGTGTGAATTCATCAAAGTATGGGAGTGAGGGATGCAGTAAAGAAGGATTAGTGGATCGGAAATGTGATTGTCGTATCCCAAAAGAAAATCCTCTCGTTTCCATAGAAACGTTACTCGATTTAGAAGGAAATGTCTTCTAACACATAGTACTCGTATTTCATAGCGACGCAATTTCCGTGTGAATTCGTCAATGTGTGGGAGTGAGGGATGCAGTAAAGAAGGATTAGTGGATCGGAAATGTGATTGTCGTATCCCAAAAGAAAATCCTGTCGTTTCCATAGAAACGATACTCGATTTAGAAGGAAATGTCTTCTAACACATAGTACTCGTATTTCATAACGACGCAATTTCCGTGTGAATTCGTCAATGTGTGGGAGTGAGGGATGCAGTAAAGAAGGATTAGTGGATCGGAAATGTGATTGTCGTATCCCAAAAGAAAATCCTGTCGTTTCCATAGAAACGTTACTCGATTTAGAAGGAAATGTTTTAGAACAAATAGTATTTCATAGCGACGCAATTTCCGTGTTAATACGTCAATGTGTGGGAGTGAGGGATGCAGTAAAGAAGGATTAGTGGATCGGAAATGAGATTGTCGTATCCCAAAAGAAAATCCTGTCGTTTCCATAGAAACGTTACTCGATTTAGAAGGAAATGTCTTAGAACAAATAGTATTTCATAGCGACGCTATTTCCGTGTGAATTCGTCAATGTGTGGGAGTGAGGGATGCAGTAAAGAAGGATTAGTGGATCGAAAATGAGATTGTCGTATCCCAAAAGAAAATCCTGTCGTTTCCATAGAAACGTTACTCGATATAGAAGGAAATGTTTTCTAACACATAGTACTCGTATTTAATAGCGACGCAATTTCCGTGTGAATTCGTCAATGTGTGGGAGTGAGGGATGCAGTAAAGAAGGATTAGTAGATCGGAAATGAGATTGTCGTATCCCAAAAGAAAATCCTGTCGTTTCCATAGAAACGTTACTCGATTTAGAAGGAAATGTCTTGTAACACATAGTACTCGTATTTCATAGCGACGCAATTTCCGTGTGAATTCGTCAAGGTGTGGGAGTGAGGGATGCAGTAAAGAAGGATTAGTGGATCGGAAATGTGATTGTCGTATCCCAAAAGAAAATCCTGTCGTTTCCATAGAAACGATACTCGATTTAGAAGGAAATGTCTTCTAACACATAGTACTCGTATTTCATAGCGACGCAATTTCCGTGTGAATTCGTCAATGTGTGGGAGTGAGGGATGCAGTAAAGAAGGATTAGTGGATCGGAAATGTGATTGTCGTATCCCAAAAGAAAATCCTGTCGTTTCCATAGAAACGTTACTCGATTTAGAAGGAAATGTCTTCTAACACATAGTACTCGTATTTCATAGCGACGCAATTTCCGTGTGAATTCGTCAATGTGTGGGAGTGAGGGATGCAGTAAAGAAGGATTAGAGGTTAGGAAATGAGATTGTCGTATCCCAAAAGAAAATCCTGTCGTTTCCATAGAAACGTTACTCGATTTAGAAGGAAATGTCTTCTAACACATAGTACTCGTATTTCATAGCGACGCAATTTCCGTGTGAATTCGTCAATGTGTGGGAGTGAGGGATGCAGTAAAGAAGGATTAGTGGATCGGAAATGAGATTGTCGTATCCCAAAAGAAAATCCTGTCGTTTCCATAGAAACGTTACTCGAATTAGAAGGAAATGTCTTAGAACACATAGTACTCGTATTTCATAGCGACGCAATTTCCGTGTGAATTCGTCAAAATGTGGGAGTGAGGGATGCAGTAAAGAAGGATTAGTGGTTAGGAAATGAGATTGTCGTATCCCAAAAGAAAATCCTGTCGTTTCCATAGAAACGTTACTCGATTTAGAAGGAAATGTCTTAGAACACATAATATTTCATAGCGACGGAATTCCCGTGTGAATTCGTCAATGTTTGGGAGTGAGGGATGCAGTAAAGAAGGATTAGTGGATCGGAAATGAGATCGTCGTATCCCAAAATAAAATCTTGTCCTTTCCATAGAAACGTTACTCGATTTAGAAGGAAATGTCTTCTAACACATAGTACTCGTATTTCATAGCGACGCAATTTCCGTGTGAATTCGTGAATGTGTGGGAGTGAGGGATGCAGTAAAGAAGGATTAGTGGATCGGAAATGAGATTGTCGTATCCCAAAAGAAAATCCTGTCGTTTCCATAGAAACGTTACTCGATTTAGAAGGAAATGTCTTCTGACACGTAGTACTCGTATTTCATAGCGACGCAATTTCCGTGTGAATTCGTCAATGTGTGGGAGTGAGGGATGCAGTAAAGAAGGATTAGTGGATCGGAAATGAGATTGTCGTATCCCAAAAGAAAATCCTGTCGTTTCCATAGAAACGTTACTCGATTTAGAAGGAAATGTCTTAGAACACATAGTACTCGTATTTCATAGCGACGCAATTTCCGTGTGAATTCGACAATGTGTGGGAGTGAGGGGATGCAGTAAAGAAGGATTAGTGGATCGGAAATGTGGTTGTCGTATCCCAAAAGAAAATCCTGTCGTTTCCATAGAAACGTTACTCGAATTAGAAGGAAATGTCTTAGAACACATAGTACTCGTATTTCATAGCGACGCAATTTCCGTGTGAATTCGTCAAAATGTGGGAGTGAGGGATGCAGTAAAGAAGGATTAGTGGTTAGGAAATGAGATTGTCGTATCCCAAAAGAAAATCCTGTCGTTTCCATAGAAACGTTACTCGATTTAGAAGGAAATGTCTTAGAACACATAATATTTCATAGCGACGGAATTCCCGTGTGAATTCGTCAATGTTTGGGAGTGAGGGATGCAGTAAAGAAGGATTAGTGGATCGGAAATGAGATCGTCGTATCCCAAAATAAAATCTTGTCCTTTCCATAGAAACGTTACTCGATTTAGAAGGAAATGTCTTCTAACACATAGTACTCGTATTTCATAGCGACGCAATTTCCGTGTGAATTCGTGAATGTGTGGGAGTGAGGGATGCAGTAAAGAAGGATTAGTGGATCGGAAATGAGATTGTCGTATCCCAAAAGAAAATCCTGTCGTTTCCATAGAAACGTTACTCGATTTAGAAGGAAATGTCTTCTGACACGTAGTACTCGTATTTCATAGCGACGCAATTTCCGTGTGAATTCGTCAATGTGTGGGAGTGAGGGATGCAGTAAAGAAGGATTAGTGGATCGGAAATGAGATTGTCGTATCCCAAAAGAAAATCCTGTCGTTTCCATAGAAACGTTACTCGATTTAGAAGGAAATGTCTTAGAACACATAGTACTCGTATTTCATAGCGACGCAATTTCCGTGTGAATTCGACAATGTGTGGGAGTGAGGGATGCAGTAAAGAAGGATTAGTGGATCGGAAATGTGGTTGTCGTATCCCAAAAGAAAATCCTGTCGTTTCCATTGAAACGTTACTCGATTTAGAAGGAAATGTCTTGTAACACATAGTACTCGTATTTCATAGCGACGCAATTTCCGTGTGAATTCGTCAATGTGTGGGAGTGAGGGATGCAGTAAAGAAGGATTAGTGGATCGGAAATGTGATTGTCGTATCCCAAAAGAAAATCCTGTCGTTTCCATAGAAACGTTACTCGATTTAGAAGGAAATGTCTTCTAACACATAGTACTCGTATTTCATAGCGACGCAATTTCCGTGTGAATTCGTCAATGTGTGGGAGTGAGGGATGCAGTAAAGAAGGATTAGTGGATCGGAAATGTGATTGTCGTATCCCAAAAGAAAATCCTGTCGTTTCCATAGAAACGATACTCGATTTAGAAGGAAATGTCTTCTAACACATAGTACTCGTATTTCATAGCGACGCAATTTCCGTGTGAATTCGTCAATGTGTGGGAGTGAGGGATGCAGTAAAGAAGGATTAGTGGATCGGAAATGTGATTGTCGTATCCCAAAAGAAAATCCTGTCGTTTCCATAGAAACGTTACTCGATTTAGAAGGAAATGTCTTCTAACACATAGTACTCGTATTTCATAGCGACGCAATGTCCGTGTGAATTCGTCAATGTGTGGGAGTGAGGGATGCAGTAAAGAAGGATTAGAGGTTAGGAAATGAGATTGTCGTATCCCAAAAGAAAATCCTGTCGTTTCCATAGAAACGTTACTCGATTTAGAAGGAAATGTCTTCTAACACATAGTACTCGTATTTCATAGCGACGCAATTTCCGTGTGAATTCGTCAATGTGTGGGAGTGAGGGATGCAGTAAAGAAGGATTAGTGGATCGAAAATGAGATTGTCGTATCCCAAAAGAAAATCCTGTCGTTTCCATAGAAACGTTACTCGATTTAGAAGGAAATGTCTTAGAACACATAATATTTCATAGCGACGGAATTCCCGTGTGAATTCGTCAATGTTTGGGAGTGAGGGATGCAGTAAAGAAGGATTAGTGGATCGGAAATGAGATCGTCGTATCCCAAAATAAAATCTTGTCCTTTCCATAGAAACGTTACTCGATTTAGAAGGAAATGTCTTCTAACACATAGTACTCGTATTTCATAGCGACGCAATTTCCGTGTGAATTCGTGAATGTGTGGGAGTGAGGGATGCAGTAAAGAAGGATTAGTGGATCGGAAATGAGATTGTCGTATCCCAAAAGAAAATCCTGTCGTTTCCATAGAAACGTTACTCGATTTAGAAGGAAATGTCTTCTGACACATAGTACTCGTATTTCATAGCGACGCAATTTCCGTGTGAATTCGTCAATGTGTGGGAGTGAGGGATGCAGTAAAGATGGATTAGTGGATCGGAAATGTGATTGTCGTATCCCAAAAGAAAATCCAGTCGTTTCCATAGAAACGTTACTCGATTTAGAAGGAAATGTCTTCTAACACATAGAACTCGTATTTCATAGCGACGCAATTTCCGTGTGAATTCGTCAATGTGTGGGAGTGGGGATGCAGTAAAGAAGGATTAGTGGATTGGAAATGTGATTGTCGTATCCCAAAAGAAAATCCTGTCGTTTTCATAGAAACGTTACTCGATTTAGGAGGAAATGTCTTCTAACACATAGTACTCGTATTTCATAGCGACGCAATTTCCGTGTGAATTCGTCAATGTGTGGGAGTGAGGGATGCAGTAAAGAAGGATTAGTGGATCGGAAATGTGATTGTCGTATCCCAAAGGAAAATCCTGTCGTTTCCATAGAAACGTTACTCGATTTAGAAGGAAATGTCTTCTAACACATAGTACTAATATTTCATAGCGACGCAATTTCCGTGTGAATTCGTCAATGTGTGGGAGTGAGGGATGCAGTAAAGAAGGATTAGTGGATCGGAAATGAGATTGTCGATCCCAAAAGAAAATCCTGTCGTTTCCATGGAAACGTTTTTCGATTTAGAACGAAATGTCTTCTAACACATAGTACTCGTATTTCATAGCGACGCAATTTCCGTGTGAATTCGTCAGTGTGTGGGAGTGAGGGATGCAGTAAAGAAGGATTAGTGGATCGGAAATGTGATTGTCGTATCCCAAAAGAAAATCCTGTCGTTTCCATAGAAACGTTACTCGATTTAGAAATAAATGTCTTCTAACACAAGAGTACTCGTATTTCATAGCGACGCAATTTCCGTGTGAATTCATCAAAGTATGGGAGTGAGGGATGCAGTAAAGAAGGATTAGTGGATCGGAAATGTGATTGTCGTATCCCAAAAGAAAATCCTGTCGTTTCCATAGAAACGTTACTCGATATAGAAGGAAATGTCTTAGAACACATAGTACTCGTATTTCATATCGACGAAATTTCCGTGTGAATTCGTCAATGTTTGGGAGTGAGGGATGCAGTAAAGAAGGATTAGTGGATCGGAAATAAGGTTGCCGTATCACAAAAAAAATCCTGTCGTTTCCATAGAAACGTTACTCGATTTAGAAGGAAATAACTTAGAACAAACAGTATTTCATAGCGACGCAATTTCCGTGTGAATTCGTCAATGTGTGGGAGTGAGGGATGCAGTAAAGAAGGATTAGTGGATCGGAAATGAGATTGTCGTATCCCAAAAGAAAATCCTGCCGTTTCCATAGAAACGTTACTCGATTTAGAAGGAAATGTCTTGGAAATAATAGTATTTCATAGCGACGCAATTTCCGTGTGAATTTGTCAATGTGTGGGAGTGAGGGATGCAGTAAAGAAGGATTAGTGGATCGGAAATGAGATTGTCGTATCCCAAAAGAAAATCCTGTCGTTTCCATAGAAACGTTACTCGATTTAGAAGGAAATGTCTTAGAACAAATTGTATTTCATAGCGACGCAATTTCCGTGTGAATTCGTCAATGTTTGGGAGTGAGGGATGCAGTACAGAAGGATTAGTGGATCGGAAATGTGATTGTCGTATCCCAAAAGAAAATCTTGTCGTTTCCATAGAAACGTTACTCGATTTAGAAGGAAATGTCTTCTAATACATAGTACTCGTATTTCATAGAGACCCAATTTCCGTGTGAATTCGTCAATGTGTGGGAGTGAGGGATGCAGTAAACAAGGATTAGTGGGTCGGAAATGTGATAGTCGTATCCCAAAAGAAAATCCTGTCGTTTCCATAGAAACGTTACTCGATTTAGAAGGAAATGTCTTAGAACAAATAGTATTTCATAGCGACGCAATTTCCGTGTGAATTCGTCAATGTGTGGGAGTGAGGGATGCAGTAAAGAAGGATTAGTGGATCGGAAATGAGATTGTCGTATCCCAAAAGAAAATTCTGTCGTTTCCATAGAAACGTTACTCGATTTAGAAGGAAATGTCTTAGAACAAATAGTATTTCATAGCGACGCAATTTCCGTGTGAATTCGTCAATGTGTGGGAGTGAGGGATGCAGTAAAGAAGGATTAGTGGATCGGAAATGTGATTGTCGTATCCCAAAAGAAAATCCTGTCGTTTCCATAGAAACGTTACTCGATTTAGAAGGAAATGTCTTCTAACACATAGTACTCGTATTTCATAGCGACGCAATTTCCGTGTGAATTCGTCAATGTGTGGGAGTGAGGGATGCAGTAAAGAAGGATTAGAGGTTAGGAAATGAGATTGTCGTATCCCAAAAGAAAATCCTGTCGTTTCCATAGAAACGTTACTCGATTTAGAAGGAAATGTCTTCTAACACATAGTACTCGTATTTCATAGCGACGCAATTTCCGTAAGAATTCGTCAATGTGTGGGAGTGAGGGATGCAGTAAAGAAGGATTAGTGGATCGAAAATGAGATTGTCGTATCCCAAAAGAAAATCCTGTCGTTTCCATAGAAACGTTACTCGATTTAGAAGGAAATGTCTTAGAACACATAATATTTCATAGCGACGGAATTCCCGTGTGAATTCGTCAATGTTTGGGAGTGAGGGATGCAGTAAAGAAGGATTAGTGGATCGGAAATGAGATCGTCGTATCCCAAAATAAAATCTTGTCCTTTCCATAGAAACGTTACTCGATTTAGAAGGAAATGTCTTCTAACACATAGTACTCGTATTTCATAGCGACGCAATTTCCGTGTGAATTCGTGAATGTGTGGGAGTGAGGGATGCAGTAAAGAAGGATTAGTGGATCGGAAATGAGATTGTCGTATCCCAAAAGAAAATCCTGTCGTTTCCATAGAAACGTTACTCGATTTAGAAGGAAATGTCTTCTGACACATAGTACTCGTATTTCATAGCGACGCAATTTCCGTGTGAATTCGTCAATGTGTGGGAGTGAGGGATGCAGTAAAGATGGATTAGTGGATCGGAAATGTGATTGTCGTATCCCAAAAGAAAATCCAGTCGTTTCCATAGAAACGTTACTCGATTTAGAAGGAAATGTCTTCTAACACATAGAACTCGTATTTCATAGCGACGCAATTTCCGTGTGAATTCGTCAATGTGTGAGAGTGGGGGATGCAGTAAAGAAGGATTAGTGGATTGGAAATGTGATTGTCGTATCCCAAAAGAAAATCCTGTCGTTTTCATAGAAACGTTACTCGATTTAGGAGGAAATGTCTTCTAACACATAGTACTCGTATTTCATAGCGACGCAATTTCCGTGTGAATTCGTCAATGTGTGGGAGTGAGGGATGCAGTAAAGAAGGATTAGTGGATCGGAAATGTGATTGTCGTATCCCAAAGGAAAATCCTGTCGTTTCCATAGAAACGTTACTCGATTTAGAAGGAAATGTCTTCTAACACATAGTACTAATATTTCATAGCGACGCAATTTCCGTGTGAATTCGTCAATGTGTGGGAGTGAGGGATGCAGTAAAGAAGGATTAGTGGATCGGAAATGAGATTGTCGATCCCAAAAGAAAATCCTGTCGTTTCCATAGAAACGTTTTTCGATTTAGAACGAAATGTCTTCTAACACATAGTACTCGTATTTCATAGCGACGCAATTTCCGTGTGAATTCGTCAATGTGTGGGAGTGAGGGATGCAGTAAAGAAGGATTAGTGGATCGGAAATGTGATTGTCGTATCCCAAAAGAAAATCCTGTCGTTTCCATAGAAACGTTACTCGATTTAGAAATAAATGTCTTCTAACACAAGAGTACTCGTATTTCATAGCGACGCAATTTCCGTGTGAATTCATCAAAGTATGGGAGTGAGGGATGCAGTAAAGAAGGATTAGTGGATCGGAAATGTGATTGTCGTATCCCAAAAGAAAATCCTGTAGTTTCCATAGAAACGTTACTCGATTTAGAAGGAAATGTCTTAGAACACATAGTACTCGTATTTCATAGCGACGAAATTTCCGTGTGAATTCGTCAATGTTTGGGAGTGAGGGATGCAGTAAAGAAGGATTAGTGGATCGGAAATAAGGTTGCCGTATCACAAAAAAAATCCTGTCGTTTCCATAGAAACGTTACTCGATTTAGAAGGAAATAACTTAGAACAAACAGTATTTCATAGCGACGCAATTTCCGTGTGAATTCGTCAATGTGTGGGAGTGAGGGATGCAGTAAAGAAGGATTAGTGGATCGGAAATGAGATTGTCGTATCCCAAAAGAAAATCCTGCCGTTTCCATAGAAACGTTACTCGATTTAGAAGGAAATGTCTTGGAAATAATAGTATTTCATAGCGACGCAATTTCCGTGTGAATTTGTCAATGTGTGGGAGTGAGGGATGCAGTAAAGAAGGATTAGTGGATCGGAAATGAGATTGTCGTATCCCAAAAGAAAATCCTGTCGTTTCCATAGAAACGTTACTCGATTTAGAAGGAAATGTCTTAGAACAAATTGTATTTCATAGCGACGCAATTTCCGTGTGAATTCGTCAATGTTTGGGAGTGAGGGATGCAGTACAGAAGGATTAGTGGATCGGAAATGTGATTGTCGTATCCCAAAAGAAAATCTTGTCGTTTCCATAGAAACGTTACTCGATTTAGAAGGAAATGTCTTCTAATACATAGTACTCGTATTTCATAGAGACCCAATTTCCGTGTGAATTCGTCAATGTGTGGGAGTGAGGGATGCAGTAAACAAGGATTAGTGGGTCGGAAATGTGATAGTCGTATCCCAAAAGAAAATCCTGTCGTTTCCATAGAAACGTTACTCGATTTAGAAGGAAATGTCTTAGAACAAATAGTATTTCATAGCGACGCAATTTCCGTGTGAATTCGTCAATGTGTGGGAGTGAGGGATGCAGTAAAGAAGGATTAGTGGATCGGAAATGAGATTGTCGTATCCCAAAAGAAAATTCTGTCGTTTCCATAGAAACGTTACTCGATTTGGAAGTAAATGTCTTTGAACAAATAGTATTTCATAGCGACGCAATTTCCGTGTGAATTCGTCAATGTGTGGGAGTGAGGGATGCAGTAAAGAAGGATTAGTGGATCGGAAATGAGATTGTCGTATCCCATAAGAAAATCCTGTCGTTTCCATAGAAACGTTACTCGATTTAGAAGGAAATGTCTTAGAACAAATAGTATTTCATAGCGACGCAATTTCCGTGTGAATTCGTCAATGTGTGGGAGTGAGGGATGCAGTAAAGAAGGATTAGTGGATCGGAAATGAGATTGTCGTATCCCAAAAGAAAATCCTGTCGTTTCCATAGAAACGTTACTCGATTTAGAAGGAAATGTTTTAGAACAAATAGTATTTCATAGCGACGCAATTTCCGTGTGAATACGTCAATGTGTGGGAGTGAGGGATGCAGTAAAGAAGGATTAGTGGATCGGAAATGAGATTGTCGTATCCCAAAAGAAAATCCTGTCGTTTCCATAGAAACGTTACTCGATTTAGAAGCAAATGTCTTAGAACAAATAGTATTTCATAGCGACGCAATTTCCGTGTGAATTCGTCAATGTGTGGGAGTGAGGGATGCAGTAAAGAAGGATTAGTGGATCGGAAATGAGATTGTCGTATCCCAAAAGAAAATCCTGTCGTTTCCATAGAAACGTTACTCGATTTAGAAGGAAATGTCTTAGAACAAATAGTATTTCATAGCGACGCAATTTCCGTGTGAATTCGTCATTGTGTGGGAGTGAGGGATGCAGTAAAGAAGGATTAGTGGATCGGAAATGTGATTGTCGTATCCCAAAAGAAAATCCATTCGTTTCCATAGAAACGTTACTCGATTTAGTAGGAAATGTCTTAGAACACATAGTACTCGTATTTCATAGCGACGCAATTTCCGTGTGAATTCGTCAATGTTTGGGAGTGAGGGATGCAGTAAAGAAGGATTAGTGGATCGGAAATGAGATTGTCGTATCCCAAAAGAAAATCCTGTCGTTTCCATAGAAACATTACTTGATTTAGATGGAAATGTCTTAAAACAAATAGTATTTCATAGCGACGCAATTTCCGTGTGAATTCGTCAATGTTTGGGAGTAGGGAATGCAGTAAAGAAGGATTAGTGGATCGGAAATGTGATTGTCGTATCCCAAAAGAAAATCCTGTCGTTTCCATAGAATAGTTAATCGATTTAGAAGGAAATGTCTTAGAACACATAGTACTCGTATTTCATAGCGACGCAATTTCCGTGTGAATTCGTCAATGTGTGGGAGTGAGGGATGCAGTAAAGAAGGATTAGTGGATCGGAAATGTGATTGTCGTATCCCAAAAGAAAATCCTGTCGTTTCCATAGAAACGTTACACGATTTAGAATTAAATGCCTTCTAACATATAGTACTCGTATTTCATAGCGACGCAATTTCCGTGTGAATTCGTCAATGTTTGGGAGTGAGGGATGCAGTAAAGAAGGATTAGTGGATCGGAAATGTGATTGTCGTATCCCAAAAGAAAATCCTGTCGTTTCCATAGAAACGTTACTCGATTTAGAAGGAAATGTCTTCTAACACATAGTACTCGTATTTCATAGCGACGCAATTTCCGTGTGAATTCGTCAATGTGTGGGAGTGAGGGATGCAGTAAAGAAGGATTAGTGGATCGGAAATGTGATTGTCGTATCCCAAAAGAAAATCCTGTCGTTACCATAGAAACGTTACTCGATTTAGAAGGAAATGTCTTCTAACACAAAGTACTCGTATTTCATAGCGACGCAATTTCCGTGTGAATTCGTCAATGTGTGGGAGTGAGGGATGCAGTAAAGAAGGATTAGTGGATCGGAAATGTGATTGTCGTATTCCAAAAGAAAATCCTGTCGTTTCCATAGAAACGTTACTCGATTTAGAAGGAAATGTCTTCTAACACATAGTACTCGTATTTCATAGCGACGCATTTTCCGTGTGAATTCGTCAATGTGTGGGAGTGAGGGATGCAGTAAATAACTATTAGTGGATCGGAAATGTGATTGTCGTATCCCAAAAGAAAATCCTGTCGTTTACATAGAAACGTTACTCGATTTAGATGGAAATGGCTTCTAACACATAGTACTCGTATTTCATAGCGACGCAATTTCCGTGTGAATTCGTCAATGTTTGGGAGTGAGGGATGCAGTAAAGGAGGATTAGTGGATCGGATATGTGATTGTCGTATCCCAAAAGAAAATCCTTTCGTTTCCACAGAAACGTTACTCGATTTAGAAGGAAATGTCTTAGAACACATAGTACTCGTATTTCATAGCGACGCAATATCCGTGTGAATTCGTCAATGTTTGGGAGTGAGGGATGCAGTAAAGAAGGTTTAGTGGATCGGAAATGAGATTGTCGTATCCCAAAAGAAAATCCTGTCGTTCCCATAGAAACGTTAATTGATTTAGTAGGAAATGTCTTAGAACAAATAGTATTTCATAGCGACGCAATTTCCGTGTGAATTCGTCAATGTTTGGGAGTGAGGGATGCAGTAAAGAAGGATTAGTGGATCGGAAATGTGATTGTCGTATCCCAAAAGAAAATCCTGTCGTTTCCATAGAATAGTTACTCGATTTAGAAGGAAATGTCTTAGAACACATAGTACTCGTATTTCATAGCGACGCAATTTCCGTGTGAATTCGTCAATGTTTGGGAGTGAGGGACGCAGTAAAGAAGGATTAGTGGATCGGAAATGTGATTGTCGTATCCCAAAAGAAAATCCTGTCGTTTCCATAGAAACGTTACTCGATTTACAAGGAAATGTCTTCTAACACATAGTACTCGTATTTCATAGCGACGCAATTTCCGTGTGAATTCGTCAATGTGTGGGAGTGAGGGATGCAGTAAAGAAGGATTAGTGGATCGGAAATGTGATTGTCGTATTCCAAAAGAAAATCCTGTCGTTTCCATAGAAACGTTACTCGATTTAGAAGGAAATGTCTTCTAACACATAGTACTCGTATTTCATAGCGACGCAATTTCCGCGTGAATTCGTCAATATGTGGGAGTGAGTTATGCAGTAAAGAAGGATTAGCGGATCGGAAATGTGATTGTCGCATCCCAAAAGAAAATCCTGTCGTTTCCATAGAAACGTTACTTGATTTAGAAGGAAATGTCTTCTAACACATAGTACTCGTATTTCATAGCGACGCAATTTCCGTGTGAATTCGTCAATGTGTGGGAGTGAGGAAAGCAGTAACGAAGGATTAGTGGATCGGAAATGTGATTGTCGTATCCCAAAAGAAATTCCTGTCGTTTCCATAGAAACGTTACTTGATTTAGAAGGAAATGTCTTAGAACACATAGTACTCGTATTTCATAGCGACGCAATTTCCGTGTGAATTCGTCAATGTTTGGGAGTGAGGGATGCAGTAAAGAAGGATTAGTGAATCGGAAATGTGATTGTCGTATCCCAAAAGAAAATCCTGTCGTTTCCATAGAAACGTTACTCGATTTAGAAGGAAATGTCTTAGAACACATAGTACTCGTATTTCATTGCGACGCAATTTCCGTGTGAATTCGTCAATGTTTGGGAGTGAGGGATGCAGTAAAGAAGGAGTAGTGGATCGGAAATGAGATTGTCGTATCCCAAAAGAAAATCCTGTCGTTTCCATAGAAACGTTACTCGATTTAGAAGGAAATGTCTTAGAACAAATAGTATTTCATAGCGACGCAATTTCCGTGTGAATTCGTCAATGTGTGGGAGTGAGGGATGCAGTAAAGAAGGATTAGTGGATCGGAAATGTGATTGTCGTATCCCAAAAGAAAATCCTGTCGTTTCCATAGAAACGTTACTCGATTTAGAAGGAAATGTCTTAGAACACATAGTACTCGTATTTCATAGCGACGGAATTTCCCTGTGAATTCGTCAATGTTTGGGAGTGAGGGATGCAGTAAAGAAGGATTAGTGGATCGGAAATGAGATTGTCGTATCCCAAAAGAAAATCCTGTCGTTTCCATAGAAACGTTACTCGATTTAGAAGGAAATGTCTTCTAACACATAGTACTCGTATTTCATAGCGACGCAATTTCCGTGTGAATTCGTCAATGTGTGGGAGTGAGGGATGCAGTAAAGTAGGATTAGTGGATCGGAAATGTGATTGTCGTATCCCAAGAGAATATCCTGTCGTCTCCATAGAAACGTTACTCGATTTAGAAGAAAATGTCTTAGAACACATAGTACTCGTATTTCATAGCGACGCAATTTCCGTGTGAATTCGTCAATGTGTGGGAGTGAGGGATGCAGTAAAGAAGGATTAGTGGATCGGAAATGTGATTGTCGTATCCCAAAAGAAAATCCTGTCGTTTCCATAGAAACGTAACTCGATTTAGAAGGAAATGTCTTCTAACACTTAGTGCTCGTATTTCATAGCGACGCAATTTCCTTGTGAATTCGTCAATGTGTGGGAGTGAGGGATGCAGTAAAGAAGGATTAGTGGATCGGAAATGTGATTGTCGTATCCCAAGAGAATATCCTGTCGTCTCCATAGAAACGTTACTCGATTTAGAGGGAAATATCTTAGAACACGTAGTACTCGTATTTCATAGCGACGCAATTTCCGTGTGAATTCGTCAATGTGTGGGAGTGAGGGATGCAGTAAAGAAGGATTAGTGGATCGGAAATGTGATTGTCGTATCCCAAAAGAAAATCCTGTCGTTTCCATAGAAACGTAACTCGATTTAGAAGGAAATATCTTCTAACACATAGTACTCGTATTTCATAGCGACACAATTTCCGTGTGAATTCGTCAATGTGTGGGAGTGAGGGATGCAGTAAATAAGGATTAGTGGATCGGAAATGTGATTGTCGTACCCCAAAAGAAAATCCTGTCGTTTCCATAGAAACGTTACTCGATTTAGAAGGAAATGTCTTCTAACACATAGAGCTCGTATTTCATAGCGACGCAATTTCCGTGTGAATTCGTCAATGTGTGGGAGTGAGGGATGCAGTAAAGAAGGATTAGTGGTTCGGAAATGTGATTGTCGTATCCCAAAAGAAAATCCTGTCGTTTCCATAGAAACGTTACTCGATTTAGAAGGAAATGTCTTAGAACACATAGTATTTCATAGCGACGCAATTTCCGTGTGAATTCGTCAATGTGTGGGAGTGAGGGATGCAGTAAAGAAGGATTAGTGGATCGGAAATGAGATTGTCGTATCCCAAAAGAAAATCCTGTCGTTTCCATAGAAACGTTACTCGATTTAGAAGAAATTGTCTTAGAACACATAGTACTCGTATTTCATAGCGACGGAATTTCCGTGTGAATTCGTCAATGTTTGGGAATGAGGGATGCAGTAAGGAAGGATTAGTGGATCGGAAATGAGATTGTCGTATCCCAAAAGAAAATACTGTCGTTTCCATAGAAACGTTACTCGATTTAGAAGGAAATGTCTTAGAACACATAGTACTCGTATTTCATAGCGACGGAATTTCCGTGTGAATTCGTCAATGTTTGGGAGTGAGGGATGCAGTAAGGAAGGATTAGTGGATGGGAAATGAGATTGTCGTATCCCAAAAGAAAATCCTGTCGTTTCCATAGAAACGTTACTCGATTTAGAAGGAAATGTCTTGGAACACATAGTACTCGTATTTCATAGCGACGGATTTTCCGTGTGAATCGTCAATGTGTGGGAGTGAGGGATGCAGTAAAGAAGGATTAGTGGATCGGAAATGAGATTGTAGTATCCCAAAAGAAAATCCTGTCGTTTCCATAGAAACGTTACTCGATTTAGAAGGAAATGTCTTAGAACACATAGTACTCGTATTTCATAGCGACGGAATTTCCGTGTGAATTCGTCAATGTGTGGGAGTGAGAGATGCAGTAAAGAAGGATTAGTGGATCGGAAATGTGATTGTCGTATCCCAAAAGAAAATTATGTCGTTTCCATAGAAACGTTACTCGATTTAGAAGGAAGTGTCTTAGAACACATAGTATTTCATAGCGACGCAATTTCCGTGTGAATTCGTCAATGTTTGGGAGTGAGGGATGCAGTAAAGAAGGATTAGTGGATCGGAAATGTGATTGTCGTATCCCAAAAGAAAATCCTGTCGTTTCCATAGAAACGTTACTCGATTTAGAAGGAAATGTCTTAGAACACATAGTACTCGTATTTCATAGCGACGCAATTTCCGTTTGAATTCGTCAATGTGTGGGGGTGAGGGATGCAGTAAGGAAGGATTAGTGGATCGGAAATGAGATTGTCGTATCCCAAAAGAAAATCCTGTCGTTTCCATAGAAACGTTACTCGATTTAGAAGGAAATGTCTTAGAACACATAGTATTTCATAGCGACGCAATTTCCGTGTGAATTCGTCAATGTGTGAGAGTGAGGGGTGCAGTAAAGAAGGATTAGTGGATCGGAAATGAGATTGTTGTATCCCAAAAGAAAATCCTGTCGTTTCCATAGAAACGTTACTCGATTTAGAAGGAAATGTCTTAGAACACATAGTAATTCATAGCGACGCATTTTCCGTGTGAATTCGTCAATGTTTGGGAGTGAGGGATGCAGTAAAGAAGGATTAGTGGAACGGAAATGTGATTGCCGTATCCCAAAAGAAAATCCTGTCGTTTCCATAGAAACGTTACTCGATTTAGAAGGAAATGTCTTAGAACACATAGTACTCGTATTTCATAGCGATGCAATTTCCGTGTGAATTCGTCAATGTGTGGGAGTGAGGGATGCAGTAAAGAAGGATTAGTAGATCGGAAATGTGATTGTCGTATCCCAAAAGAAAATCCTTTCGTTTCCATAGAAACGTTACTCGATTTAGAAGGAAATTTCTTAAAACACATAGTACTCGTATTTCATAGCGACGCAATTTCCGTGTGAATTCGTCAATGTGTGGGAGTGAGGGATGCAGTAAAGAAGGATTAGTGGATCGGAAATGTGATTGTCGTATCCCAAAAGAAAATCCTGTCGTTTCCACTGAAACGTTACTCGATTCAGAAGGAAATGTCTTAGAACACATAGTACTCGTATTTCATGGCGACGCAATTTCCGTGTGAATTCGCCAATGTGTGGGACTGAGGGATGCAGTAAGGAAGGATTAGTGGATCGGAAATGAGATTGTCGTATCCCAAAAGAAAATCCTGTCGTTTCCATAGAAACGTTACTCGATTTAGAAGGAAATGTCTTAGAACACATAGTACTCGTATTTCATAGCGACGGAATTTCCGTGTGAATTCGTCAATGTGTGGGGGTGAGGGATGCAGTAAGGAAGGATTTGTGGATCGGAAATGAGATTGTCGTATCCCAAAAGATAATCCTGTCGTTTCCATAGAAACGTTACTCGATTTAGAAGGAAATGTCTTAGAACACATAGTATTTCATAGCGACGCAATTTCCGTGTGAATTCGTCAATGTGTGGGAGTGAGGGATGCAGTAAAGAAGGATTAGTGGATCAGAAATGAGATTGTCGTATCCCAAAAGAAAATCCTGTCGTTTCCATAGAAACGTTACTTGATTTAGAAAGAAATGTTTTATAACACACAGTATTTCATAGCGACGCAATTTCCGTGTGAATTCGTCAATGTTTGGGAGTGAGGGATGCAGTAAAGAAGGATTAGTGGATCGGAAATGTGATTGTCGTACCCCAAAAGAAAATCCGGTCGTTTCCATAGAAACGTTACTCGATGTAGAAGGAAATGTCTTAGAACACATTGTATTTCATAGGGACGCAATTTCCGTGTGAATTCGTCAATGTGTGGGAGTGAGGGATGCAGTAAAGAAGGATTAGTAGATCGGAAATGTGATTGTCGTATCCCAAAAGAAAATCCTGTCGTTTCCATAGAAACGTTACTCGATTTAGAAGGAAATGTCTTAGAACACATAGTATTTCATAGCGATGCAATTTCCGTGTGAATTCGTCAATGTTTGGGAGTGAGGGATGCAGTAAAGAAGGATTAGTGGATCGAAACGTGATTGTCGTATCCCAAAAGAAAATCCTGTCGTTTCCATAGAAACGTTACTCGATTTAGAAGGAAATGTCTTAGAACACATAGTATTTCATAGCGACGCAATTTCCGTGTGAATTCGTCAATGTGTGGGAGTGAGGGATGCAGTAAAGAAGGATTAGTGGATCGGAAATGAGATTGTCGTATCCCAAAAGAAAATCCTGTCGTTTCCATAGAAACGTTACTCGATTTAGAAGAAATTGTCTTAGAACACATAGTACTCGTATTTCATAGCGACGGAATTTCCGTTTGAATTCGTCAATGTTTGGGAATGAGGGCTGCAGTAAGGAAGGATTAGTGGATCGCAAATGAGATTGTCGTATCCCAAAAGAAAATCCTGTCGTTTCCATAGAAACGTTACACGATTTAGAAGGAAATGTCTTAGAACACATAGTACTCGTATTTCATAGCGACGGAATTTCCGTGTGAATTCGTCAATGGTTGGGAGTGAGGGATGCAGTAAGGAAGGATTAGTGGATGGGAAATGAGATTGTCGTATCCCAGAAGAAAATCCTGTCGTTTCCATAGAATCGTTACTCGATTTAGAAGGAAATGTCTTAGAACACACAGTATTTCATAGCGACGCAATTTCCGTGTGAATTCGTCAATGTGTGGGAGTGAGGGATGCAGTAAAGAAGGATTTGTGGATCGGAAATGAGATGGTCGTATCCCAAAAGAAAATCCTGTCGTTTCCATAGAAACGTTACTCGATTTAGAAAGAAGTGTCTTAGAACACATAGTATTTCATAGCGACGCAATTTCCGTGTGAATTCGTCAATGTTTGGGAGTGAGGTATGCAGTAAAGAAGGATTAGTGGATCGGAAATGTGATTGTCGTATCCCAAAAGAAAATCCTGTCGTTTCCATAGAAACGTTACTCGATTTAGAAGGAAATGTCTTGGAACACATAGTACTCGTATTTCATAGCGACGGATTTTCCGTGTGAATTCGTCAATGTGTGGGAGTGAGGGATGCAGTAAAGAAGGATTAGTGGATCGGAAATGAGATTGTAGTATCCCAAAAGAAAATCCTGTCGTTTCCATAGAAACGTTACTCGATTTAGAAGGAAATGTCTTAGAACACATAGTTCTCGTATTTCATAGCGACGGAATTTCCGTGTGAATTCGTCAATGTGTGGGAGTCAGAGATGCAGTAAAGAAGGATTAGTGGATCGGAAATGTGATTGTCGTATCCCAAAAGAAAATTATGTCGCTTCCATAGAAACGTTACTCGATTTAGATGGAAGTGTCTTAGAACACATAGTATTTCATAGCGACGCAATTTCCGTGTGAATTCGTCAATGTTTGGGAGTGAGGGATGCAGTAAAGAAGGATTAGTGGATCGGAAATGTGATTGTCGTATCCCAAAAGAAAATCCTGTCGTTTCCATAGAAACGTTACTCGATTTAGAAGGAAATGTTTTGGAACACAAAGTACTCGTATTTCATGGCGACGCAATTTCCGTGTGAATTCGTCAATGTGTGGGAGTGAGGGATGCAGTAAAGAAGGATTAGTGGATCGGAAATGTGATTGTCGTATCCCAAAAGAAAATCCTGTCGTTTCCATAGAAACGTTACTCGATTTAGAAGGAAATGTCTTAGAACACATAGTACTCGTATTTCATAGCGACGCAATTTCCGTTTGAATTCGTCAATGTGTGGGGGTGAGGGATGCAGTAAGGAAGGATTAGTGGATCGGAAATGAGATTGTTGTATCCCAAAAGAAAATCCTGTCGTTTCCATAGAAACGTTACTCGATTTAGAAGGAAATGTCTTAGAACACATAGTAATTCATAGCGACGCAATTTCCGTGTGAATTCGTCAATGTTTGGGAGTGAGGGATGCAGTAAAGGAGGATTAGTGGATCGGAAATGAGATCGTCGTATCCCAAAATAAAATCTTGTCGTTTCCATAGAAACGTTACTCGATTTAGAAGGAAATGTCTTCTAACACATAGGACTCGTATTTCATAGCGACGCAATTTCCGTGTGAATTCGTCAATGTGTGGGAGTGAGGGCTGCAGTAAAGAAGGATTAGTGGATCGGAAATGAGATTGTCGTATCCCAAAAGAAAATCCTGTCGTTTCCATAGAAACGTTACTCGATTTAGAAGGAAATGTCTTCTAACACATAGTACTCGTATTTCATAGCGACGCAATTTCCGTGTGAATTCGTCAATGTGTGGGAGTGAGGGATGCAGTAAAGAAGGATTAGTGGATCGGAAATGAGATTGTCGTATCCCAAAAGAAAATCCTGTCGTTTCCATAGAAACGTTACTCGATTTAGAAGGAAATGTCTTCTAACACATAGTACTCGTATTTCATAGCGACGCAATTTCCGTGTGAATTCGTCAATGTGTGGTAGTGAGGGATGCAGTAAAGAAAAATTAGTGGATCGGAAATGTGATTGTCGTATCCCAAAAGAAAATCCTGTCGTTTCCATAGAAACGTTACTCGATTTAGAAGGAAATGTCTTAGAACACATAGTATTTCATAGCGACGCAATTTCCGTGTGAATTCGTCAATGTGTGGGAGTGAGGGATGCAGTAATGAAGGATTAGTGGATCGGAAATGTGATTGTCATATCCCAAAAGAAAATCCTGTCGTTTCCATAGAAACGTTACTCGATTTAGAAGGAAATGTCTTCTAACACATAGTACTCGTATTTCATAGCGACGCAATTTCCGTGTGAATTCGTCAATGTGTGGGAGTGAGGGATGCAGTAAAGAAGGATTAGTGGATCGGAAATGTGATTGTCGTATCCCAAAAGAAAATCCTGTCGTTTCCATAGAAACGTTACTCGATTTAGAAGGAAATGTCTTCTAACACATAGTACTCGTATTTCATAGCGACGCAATTTCCGTGTGAATTCGTCAATGTGTGGGAGTGAGGGATGCAGTAAAGAAGGATTAGTGGATCGGAAATGTGATTGTCGTATCCCAAAAGAAAATCCTGTCGTTTCCATAGAAGCGTTACTCGATTTAGAAGGAAATGCCTTCTAACACATAGTACTCGTATTTCATAGCGACGCAATTTCCGTGTGAATTCGTCAATGTGTGGGAGTGAGGGATGCAGTAAAGAAGGATTAGTGGATCAGAAATGTGATTGTCGTATCCCAAAAGAAAATCCTGTCGTTTGCATTGAAACGTTACTCGATTTAGAAGGATATGTCTTCTAACACATAGTACTCGGATTTCATAGCGACGCAATTTCCGTGTGAATTCGTCAATGTGTGGGAGTGAGGGATGCAGTAAAGAAGGATTAGTGGATCGGAAATGTGATTGTCGTATCCCAAAAGAAAATCCTGTCGTTTCCATAGAAGCGTTACTCGATTTAGAAGGAAATGCCTTCTAACACATAGTACTCGTATTTCATAGCGACGCAATTTCCGTGTGAATTCGTCAATGTGTGGGAGTGAGGGATGCAGTAAAGAAGGATTAGTGGATCGGAAATGTGATTGTCGTATCCCAAAAGAAAATCCTGTCCTTTCCATAGAAACGTTACTCGAATTAGAATTAAATGTCTTAGAACACATAGTACTCGTATTTCATAGCGACGCAATTTCCGTGTGAATTCGTCAATGTGTGGCAGTGAGGGATGCAGTAAAGAAGGATTAGTGGATCGGAAATGTGATTGTCGTATCCCAAAAGAAAATCCTGTCGTTTCCATAGAAACGTTACTCGATTTAGAAGGAAATTTCTTCTAACACACAGTACTCGTATTTCATAGCGACGCAATTTCCGTGTGAATTCGTCAATGTGTGGGAGTGAGGG
This sequence comes from Schistocerca piceifrons, assembly GCF_021461385.2. Classification (NCBI taxonomy): domain Eukaryota; kingdom Metazoa; phylum Arthropoda; class Insecta; order Orthoptera; family Acrididae; genus Schistocerca; species Schistocerca piceifrons. Next base: position 4,462,109 of record NW_025728287.1, read on the forward strand.
ATGCAGTAATGAAGGATTAGTGGATCGGAAATGTGATTGTCGTATCCCAAAAGAAAAACCTGTCGTTTCCATAGAAACGTTACTCGATTTAGAAGGAAATGTCTTCTAACACATAGTACTCGTATTTCATAGCGACGCAATTTCCGTGTGAATTCGTCAATGTGTGGGAGTGAGGGATGCAGTAAAGAAGGATTAGTGGATCGGAAATGTGATTGTCGTATCCCAAAAGAAAATCCTGTCGTTTCCATAGAAACGTTACTCGATTTAGAAGGAAATGTCTTCTAACACATAGTACTCGTATTTCATAGCGACGCAATTTCCGTGTGAATTCGTCAATGTGTGGGAGTGAGGGATGCAGTAAAGAAGGATTAGTGGATCGGAAATGTGATTGTCGTATCCCAAAAGAAAATCCTGTCGTTTCCATAGAAACCTTACTCGATTTAGAAGGAAATGTCTTAGAACAAATAGTATTTCATAGCGACGCAATTTCCGTGTGAATTCGTCAATGTGTGGGAGTGAGGGATGCAGTAAAGAAGGATTAGTGGATCGGAAATGTGATTGTCGTATCCCAAAAGAAAATCCTGTCGTTTCCATAGAAACGTTACTCGATTTAGAAGGAAATGTCTTAGAACAAATAGTATTTCATAGCGACGCAATTTCCGTGTGAATTCGTCAATGTGTGGGAGTGAGGTATGCAGTAAAGAAGGATTAGTGGATCGGAAATGAGATTGTCGTATCCCAAAAGAAAATCCTGTCGTTTCCATAGAAACGTTACTCGATTTAGAAGGAAATGTCTTAGAACAAATAGTATTTTATAGCGACGCAATTTCCGTGTGAATTCGTCAATGTGTGGGAGTGAGGGATGCAGTAAAGAAGGATTAGTGGATCGGAAATGAGATTGTCGTATCCCAAAAGAAAATCCTGTCGTTTCCATAGAAACGTTACTCGATTTAGAAGGAAATGTCTTAGAACAAATAGTATTTCATAGCGACGCAATTTCCGTGTGAATTCGTCAATGTTTGGGAGTGAGGGATGCAGTAAAGAAGGATTAGTGGATCGGAAATGAGATTGTCGTTTCAGAAAAGAAATTCCTGTCGTTTCTATAGAAACGTTACTCGATTTAGAAGGATGTGTCTTAGAACAAATAGTATTTCATAGCGACGCAATTTCCGTTTGAATTCGTCAATGTGTGGGGGTGAGGGATGCAGTAAGGAAGGATTAGTGGATCGGAAATGAGATTGTCGTATCCCAAAAGAAAATCCTGTCGTTTCCATAGAAACGTTACTCGATTTAGAAGGAAATGTCTTAGAACACATAGTACTCGTATTTCATAGCGACGCAATTTCCGTTTGAATTCGTCAATGTGTGGGGGTGAGGGATGCAGTAAGGAAGGATTAGTGGTTCGGAAATGAGATTGTCGTATCCCAAAAGAAAATCCTGTCGTTTCCATAGAAACGTTACTCGATTTAGAAGGAAATGTCTTCTAACACATAGTACTCGTATTTCATAGCGACGCAATTTCCGTGTGAATTCGTCAATGTGTGGGAGTGAGGGATGCAGTAAAGAAGGATTAGTGGATCGAAAATGAGATTGTCGTATCCCAAAAGAAAATCCTGTCGTTTCCATAGAAACGTTACTCGATTTAGAAGGAAATGTCTTCTAACACATAGTACTCGTATTTCATAGCGACGCAATTTCTGTGTGAATTCGTCAATGTGTGGTAGTGAGGGATGCAGTAAAGAAGGATTAGTGGATCGGAAATGTGATTGTCGTATCCCAAAAGAAAATCCTGTCGTTTCCATAGAAACGTTACTCGATTTAGAAGGAAATGTCTTAGAACACATAGTATTTCATAGCGACGCAATTTCCGTGTGAATTCATCAATGTGTGGGAGTGAGGGATGCAGTAAAGAAGGATTAGTGGATCGGAAATGAGATTGTCGTATCCCAAAAGAAAATCCTGTCGTTTCCATAGAAACGTTACTCGATTTAGAAGGAAATGTCTTCTAACACATAGTACTCGTATTTCATAGCGACGCAATTTCCGTGTGAATTCGTCAATGTGTGGGAGTGAGGGATGCAGTAAAGAAGGATTACTGGATCGGAAATGAGATTGTCGTATCCCAAAAGAAAATCCTGTCGTTTCCATAGAAACGTTACTCGATTTAGAAGGAAATGTCTTCTAACACATAGTACTCGTATTTCATAGCGACGCAATTTCCGTGTGAATTCGTCAATGTGTGGTAGTGAGGGATGCAGTAAAGAAGGATTAGTGGATCGGAAATGTGATTGTCGTATCCCAAAAGAAAATCCTGTCGTTTCCATAGAAACGTTACTCGATTTAGAAGGAAATGTCTGAGAACACATAGTATTTCATAGCGACGGAATTTCCGTGTGAATTCGTCAATGTTTGGGAGTGAGGGATGCAGTAAAGAAGGATTAGTGGATCGGAAATGTGATTGTCGTATCCCAAAAGAAAATCCTGTCGTTTCCATAGAAACGTTACTCGATTTAGAAGGAAATGTCTTCTAACACATAGTACTCGTATTTCATAGCGACGCAATTTCCGTGTGAATTCGTCAATGTGTGGGAGTGAGGGATGCAGTAAAGAAGGATTAGTGGATCGGAAATGTGATTGTCGTATCCCAAAAGAAAATCCTGTCGTTTCCATAGAAGCGTTACTCGATTTAGAAGGAAATGCCTTCTAACACATAGGACTCGTATTTCATAGCGACGCAATTTCCGTGTCAATTCGTCAATGTGTGGAGTGAGGGATGCAGTAAAGAAGGATTAGTGGATCGGAAATGTGATTGTCGTATCCCAAAAGAAAATCCTGTCGTTTCCATAGAAGCGTTACTCGATTTAGCAGGAAATGCCTTCTAACACATAGTACTCGTATTTCATAGCGACGCAATTTCCGTGTGAATTCGTCAATGTGTGGGAGTGAGGGATGCAGTAAAGAAGGATTAGTGGATCGGAAATGTGATTGTCGTATCCCAAAAGAAAATCCTGTCCTTTCCATAGAAACGTTACTCGATTTAGAAGGAAATGTCTTAGAACACATAGTACTCGTATTTCATAGCGACGCAATTTCCGTGTGAATTCGTCAATGTGTGGGAGTGAGGGATGCAGTAAAGAAGGATTAGTGGATCGGAAATGTGATTGTCGTATCCCAAAAGAAAATCCTGTCGTTTCCATAGAAACGTTACTCGATTTAGAAGGAAATTTCTTCTAACACATAGTACTCGTATGTCATAGCGACGCAATTTCCGTGTGAATTCGTCAATGTGTGGGAGTGAGGGATGCAGTAAAGAAGGATTAGTGGATCGGAAATGTGATTGTCGTATCCCAAAAGAAAATCCTGTCGTTTCCATAGAAACGTTACTCGATTTAGAAGGAAATGTCTTCTAACACATAGTACTCGTATTTCATAGCGACGCAATTTCCGTGTGAATTCGTCAATGTGTGGGAGTGAGGGATGCAGTAAAGAAGGATTAGTGGATCGGAAATGTGATTGTCGTATCCCAAAAGAAAATCCTGTCGTTTCCATAGAAACGTTACTCGATTTAGAAGGAAATGTCTTCTAAGACATAGTACTCGTATTTCATAGCGACGCAATTTCCGTGTGAATTCGTCAATGTGTGGGAGTGAGGGATGCAGTAAAGAAGGATTAGCGGATCGGAAATGTGATTGTCGTATCCGAAAAGAAAATCCTGTCGTTTCCATAGAAACGTTACTCGATTTAGAACGAAATGTCTTCTAACACATAGTACTCGTATTTCATAGCGACGCAATTTCCGTGTGAATTCGTCAATGTGTGGGAGTGAGGGATGCAGTAAAGAAGGATTAGTGGATCGGAAATGTGATTGTCGTATCCCAAAAGAAAATCCTGTCGTTTCCATAGAAACCTTACTCGATTTAGAAGGAAATGTCTTAGAACAAATAGTATTTCATAGCGAAGCAATTTCCGTGTGAATTCGTCAATGTGTGGGAGTGAGGGATGCAGTAAAGAAGGATTAGTGGATCGGAAATGAGTCTGTCGTATCCCAAAAGAAAATCCTGTCGTTTCCATAGAAACGTTACTCGATTTAGAAGGAAATGTCTTAGAACAAATAGTATTTCATAGCGACGCAATTTCCGTGTGAATTCGTCAATGTGTGGGAGTGAGGGATGCAGTAAAGAAGGATTAGTGGATCGGAAATGAGATTGTCGTATCCCAAATGAAAATCCTGTCGTTTCCATAGAAACGTTACTCGATTTAGAAGGAAATGTCTTAGAACAAATAGTATTTTATAGCGACGCAATTTCCGTGTGAATTCGTCAATGTGTGGGAGTGAGGGATGCAGTAAAGAAGGATTAGTGAATCGGAAATGAGATTGTCGTATCCCAAAAGAAAATCCTGTCGTTTCCATAGAAACCTTACTCGATTTAGAAGGAAATGTCTTAGAACAAATAGTATTTCATAGCGACGCAATTTCCGTGTGAATTCGTCAATGTGTGGGAGTGAGGGATGCAGTAAAGAAGGATTAGTGGATCGGAAATGAGATTGTCGTATCCCAAAAGAAAATCCTGTCGTTTCCATAGAAACGTTACTCGATTTAGAAGGAAATGTCTTAGAACACATAGTACTCGTATTTCATAGCGACGCAATTTCCGTGTGAATTCGTCAATGTGTGGGAGTGAGGGATGCAGTACAGAAGGATTAGTGGTTAGGAAATGAGATTGTCCTATCCCAAAAGAAAATCCTGTCGTTTCCATAGAAACGTTACTCGATTTAGAAGGAAATGTCTGAGAACACATAGTATTTCATAGCGACGGAATTTCCGTGTGAATTCGTCAATGTTTGGGAGTGAGGGATGCAGTAAAGAAGGATTAGTGGATCGGAAATGAGATTGTCGTTTCAGAAAAGAAATTCATGTCGTTTCTATAGAAACGTTACTCGATTTAGAAGGAAGTGTCTTAGAACAAATAGTATTTCATAGCGACGCAATTTCCGTTTGAATTCGTCAATGTGTGGGGGTGAGGGATGCAGTAAGGAAGGATTAGTGGATCGGAAATGAGATTGTCGTATCCCAAAAGAAAATCCTGTCGTTTCCATAGAAACGTTACTCGATTTAGAAGGAAATGTCTTAGAACACATTGTACTCGTATTTCATAGCGACGCAATTTCCGTTTGAATTCGTCAATGTGTGGGGGTGAGGGATGCAGTAAGGAAGGATTAGTGGATCGGAAATGAGATTGTCGTATCCCAAAAGAAAATCCTGTCGTTTCCATAGAAATGTTACTCGATTTAGAAGGAAATGTCATCTAACACATAGTACTCGTATTTCATAGCGACGCAATTTCCGTGTGAATTCGTCAACGTGTGGGAGTGAGGGATGCAGTAAAGAAGGATTAGTGGATCGGAAATGAGATTGTCGTATCCCCCAAAGAAAATCCTGTCGTTTCCATAGAAACGTTACTCGATTTAGAAGGAATTGTCTTAGAACACATAGTACTCGTATTTCATAGCGACGCAATTTCCGTGTGAATTCGTCAATGTGTGGGAGTGAGGGATGCAGTAAAGAAGGATTAGTGGTTAGGAAATGAGATTGTCGTATCCCAAAAGAAAATCCTGTCGTTTCCATAGAAACGTTACTCGATTTAGAAGGAAATGTCTGAGAACACATAGTACTCGTATTTCATAGCGACGCAATTTCCGTGTGAATTCGTCAATGTGTGGTAGTGAGGGATGCAGTAAAGAAGGATTAGTGGATCGGAAATGTGATTGTCGTATCCCAAATGTAAATCCTGTCGTTTCCATAGAAACGTTACTCGATTTAGAAGGAAATGTCTTCTAACACATAGTACTCGTATTTCATAGCGACGCAATTTCCGTGTGAATTCGTCAATGTGTGGGAGTGAGGGATGCAGTAATGAAGGATTAGTGGATCGGAAATGTGATTGTCGTATCCCAAAAGAAAATCCTGTCGTTTCCATAGAAACGTTACTCGATTTAGAAGGAAATGTCTTCTAACACATAGTACTCGTATTTCATAGCGACGCAATTTCCGTGTGAATTCGTCAATGTGTGGGAGTGAGGGATGCAGTAAAGAGGGATTAGTGGATCGGAAATGAGATTGTTGTATCCCAAAAGAAAATCCTGTCGTTTCCATAGAAGCGTTACTCGATTTAGAAGGAAATGTCTTCTAACACATAGTACTCGTATTTCATAGAGACGCAATTTCCGTGTGAATTCGTCAATGTGTGGGAGTGAGGGATGCAGTAAAGAAGGATTAGTGGATCGGAAATGTGATTGTCGTATCCCAAAAGAAAATCCTGTCGTTTCCATAGAAACGTTACTCGATTTAGAAGGAAATGTCTTGTAACACATAGTACTCGTATTTCATAGCGACGCAATTTCCGTGTGAATTCGTCAATGTGTGGGAGTGAGGGATGCAGTAAAGAAGGATTAGTGGATCGGAAATGTGATTGTCGTATCCCAAAAGAAAATCCTGTCGTTTCCATAGAAACGTTACTCGATTTAGAAGGAAATGTCTTGTAACACATAGTACTCGTATTTCATAGCGACGCAATTTCCGTGTGAATTCGTCAATGTGTGGGAGTGAGGGATGCAGTAAAGAAGGATTAGTGGATCGGAAATGTGATTGTCGTATCCGAAAAGAAAATCCTGTCGTTTCCATAGAAACGTTACTCTATTTAGAAGGAAATGTCTTCTAAGACATGGTACTCGTATTTCATAGCGACGCAATTTCCGTGTGAATTCGTCAATGTGTGGGAGTGAGGGATGCAGTAAAGAAGGATTAGTGGATCGGAAATGTGATTGTCGTATCCGAAAAGAAAATCCTGTCGTTTCCATAGAAACGTTACTCTATTTAGAAGGAAATGTCTTCTAACACATAGTACTCGTATTTCATAGCGACGCAATTTCCGTGTGAATTCGTCAATGTTTGGGAGTGAGGGATGCAGTAAAGAAGGATTAGTGGAGCGGAAATGAGATTGTCGTATCCCAAAAGAAAATCCTGTCGTTTCCATAGAAACGTTACTCGATTTAGAAGGAAATGTCTTAGAACACATAGTACTCGTATTTCATAGCGACGCAATTTCCGTGTGAATTCGTCAATGTTTGGGAGTGAGGGTTGCAGTAAAGAAGGATTAGTGGATCGGAAATGAGATTGTCGTATCCCAAAAGAAAATCCTGTCGTTTCCATAGAAACGTTACTCGATTTAGAAGGAATTGTCTTAGAACACATAGTACTCGTATTTCATAGCGACGCAATTTCCGTGTGAATTCGTCAATGTGTGGGAGTGAGGGATGCAGTAAAGAAGGATTAGTGGTTAGGAAATGAGATTGTCGTATCCCAAAAGAAAATCCTGTCGTTTCCATAGAAACGTTACTCGATTTAGAAGGAAATGTCTGAGAACACATAGTACTCGTATTTCATAGCGACGCAATTTCCGTGTGAATTCGTCAATGTGTGGTAGTGAGGGATGCAGTAAAGAAGGATTAGTGGATCGGAAATGTGATTGTCGTATCCCAAATGTAAATCCTGTCGTTTCCATAGAAACGTTACTCGATTTAGAAGGAAATGTCTTCTAACACATAGTACTCGTATTTCATAGCGACGCAATTTCCGTGTGAATTCGTCAATGTGTGGGAGTGAGGGATGCAGTAATGAAGGATTAGTGGATCGGAAATGTGATTGTCGTATCCCAAAAGAAAATCCTGTCGTTTCCATAGAAACGTTACTCGATTTAGAAGGAAATGTCTTCTAACACATAGTACTCGTATTTCATAGCGACGCAATTTCCGTGTGAATTCGTCAATGTGTGGGAGTGAGGGATGCAGTAAAGAAGGATTAGTGGATCGGAAATGAGATTGTTGTATCCCAAAAGAAAATCCTGTCGTTTCCATAGAAGCGTTACTCGATTTAGAAGGAAATGCCTTCTAACACATAGTACTAGTATTTCATAGCGACGCAATTTCCGTGTGAATTCGTCAATGTGTGGGAGTGAGGGATGCAGTAAAGAAGGATTAGTGGATCGGAAATGTGATTGTCGTATCCCAAAAGAAAATCCTGTCGTTTCCATAGAAACGTTACTCGATTTAGAAGGAAATGTCTTCTAACACATAGTACTCGTATTTCATAGAGACGCAATTTCCGTGTGAATTCGTCAATGTGTGGGAGTGAGGGATGCAGTAAAGAAGGATTAGTGGATCGGAAATGTGATTGTCGTATCCCAAAAGAAAATCCTGTCGTTTCCATAGAAACGTTACTCGATTTAGAAGGAAATTTCTTCTAACACATAGTACTCGTATTTCATAGCGCCGCAATTTCCGTGTGAATTCGTCAATGTGTGGGAGTGAGGGATGCAGTAAAGAAGGATTAGTGGATCGGAAATGTGATTGTCGTATCCCAAAAGAAAATCCTGTCGTTTCCATAGAAACGTTACTCGATTTAGAAGGAAATGTCTTGTAACACATAGTACTCGTATTTCATAGCGACGCAATTTCCGTGTGAATTCGTCAATGTGTGGGAGTGAGGGATGCAGTAAAGAAGGATTAGTGGATCGGAAATGTGATTGTCGTATCCCAAAAGAAAATCCTGTCGTTTCCATAGAAACGTTACTCGATTTAGAAGGAAATGTCTTCTAAGACATGGTACTCGTATTTCATAGCGACGCAATTTCCGTGTGAATTCGTCAATGTGTGGGAGTGAGGGATGCAGTAAAGAAGGATTAGTGGATCGGAAATGTGATTGTCGTATCCCAAAAGAAAATCCTGTCGTTTCCATAGAAACGTTACTCGATTTAGAAGGAAATGTCTTGTAACACATAGTACTCGTATTTCATAGCGACGCAATTTCCGTGTGAATTCGTCAATGTGTGGGAGTGAGGGATGCAGTAAAGAAGGATTAGTGGATCGGAAATGTGATTGTCGTATCCCAAAAGAAAATCCTGTCGTTTCCATAGAAACGTTACTCGATTTAGAAGGAAATGTCTTCTAAGACATGGTACTCGTATTTCATAGCGACGCAATTTCCGTGTGAATTCGTCAATGTGTGGGAGTGAGGGATGCAGTAAAGAAGGATTAGTGGATCGGAAATGTGATTGTCGTATCCGAAAAGAAAATCCTGTCGTTTCCATAGAAACGTTACTCTATTTAGAAGGAAATGTCTTCTAACACATAGTACTCGTATTTCATAGCGACGCAATTTCCGTGTGAATTCGTCAATGTTTGGGAGTGAGGGATGCAGTAAAGAAGGATTAGTGGAGCGGAAATGAGATTGTCGTATTCCAAAAGAAAATCCTGTCGTTTCCATAGAAACGTTACTCGATTTAGAAGGAAATGTCTTAGAACACATAGTACTCGTATTTCATAGCGACGCAATTTCCGTGTGAATTCGTCAATGTTTGGGAGTGAGGGTTGCAGTAAAGAAGGATTAGTGGATCGGAAATGAGATTGTCGTATCCCAAAAGAAAATCCTGTCGTTTCCATAGAAACGTTACTCGATTTAGAAGGAATTGTCTTAGAACACATAGTACTCGTATTTCATAGCGACGCAATTTCCGTGTGAATTCGTCAATGTGTGGGAGTGAGGGATGCAGTAAAGAAGGATTAGTGGTTAGGAAATGAGATTGTCGTATCCCAAAAGAAAATCCTGTCGTTTCCATAGAAACGTTACTCGATTTAGAAGGAAATGTCTGAGAACACATAGTACTCGTATTTCATAGCGACGCAATTTCCGTGTGAATTCGTCAATGTGTGGTAGTGAGGGATGCAGTAAAGAAGGATTAGTGGATCGGAAATGTGATTGTCGTATCCCAAAAGTAAATCCTGTCGTTTCCATAGAAACGTTACTCGATTTAGAAGGAAATGTCTTCTAACACATAGTACTCGTATTTCATAGCGACGCAATTTCCGTGTGAATTCGTCAATGTGTGGGAGTGAGGGATGCAGTAATGAAGGATTAGTGGATCGGAAATGTGATTGTCGTATCCCAAAAGAAAATAATGTCGTTTCCATAGAAACGTTACTCGATTTAGAAGGAAATGTCTTCTAACACATAGTACTCGTATTTCATAGCGACGCAATTTCTGTGTGAATTCGTCAATGTGTGGGAGTGAGGGATGCAGTAAAGAAGGATTAGTGGATCGGAAATGAGATTGTTGTATCCCAAAAGAAAATCCTGTCGTTTCCATAGAAGCGTTACTCGATTTAGAAGGAAATGCCTTCTAACACATAGTACTAGTATTTCATAGCGACGCAATTTCCGTGTGAATTCGTCAATGTGTGGGAGTGAGGGATGCAGCAAAGAAGGATTAGTGGATCGGAAATGTGATTGTCGTATCCCAAAAGAAAATCCTGTCGTTTCCATAGAAACGTTACTCGATTTAGAAGGAAATGTCTTCTAACACATAGTACTCGTATTTCATAGCGACGCAATTTCCGTGTGAATTCGTCAATGTTTGGGAGTGAGGGATGCAGTAAAGAAGGATTAGTGGAGCGGAAATGAGATTGTCGTATCCCAAAAGAAAATCCTGTCGTTTCCATAGAAACGTTACTCGATTTAGAAGGAAATGTCTTAGAACACACAGTACTCGTATTTCATAGCGACGCAATTTCCGTGTGAATTCGTCAATGTTTGGGAGTGAGGGTTGCAGTAAAGAAGGATTAGTGGATCGGAAATGAGATTGTCGTATCCCAAAAGAAAATCCTGTCGTTTCCATAGAAACGTTACTCGATTTAGAAGGAAATAACTTAGAACAAACAGTATTTCATAGCGACGCAATTTACGTGTGAATTCGTCAATGTGTGGGAGTGAGGGATGCAGTAAAGAAGGATTAGTGGATCGGAAATGAGATTGTAGTATCCCAAAAGAAAATCCTGTCGTTTTCATAGAAACGTTACTCGATTTAGAAGGAAATGTCTTAGAACTAACAGTATTTCATAGCGACGCAATTTCCGTGTGAATTCGTCAATGTGTGGGAGTGAGGGATGCAGTAAAGAAGGCTTAGTGGATCGGGAATGAGATTGTCGTATCCTAAAAGAAAATCCTGTCGTTTCCATAGAAACGTTACTCGATTTAGAAGGAAATGTCTTAGAACAAATAGTATTTCATAGCGACGCAATTTCCGTGTGAATTCGTCAATGTTTGGGAGTAAGGGATGCAGTAAAGAAGGATTAGTGGATCGGAAATGAGATTGTCGTATCCCAAAAGAAAATCCTGTCGTTTCCATAGAAACGTTATTCGATTTAGAAGGAAATGTCTTAGAACAAATAGTATTACATAGCGACGCAATTTCCGTGTGAATTCGTCAATGTGTGGGAGTGAGGGATGCAGTAAAGAAGGATTAGTGGATCGGAAATGTGAATGTCGTATCCCAAAAGAAAATCCTGTCGTTTCCTTAGAAACGTTACTCGATTTAGAAGGAAATGTCTTCTAACACATAGTACTCGTATTTCATAGCGACCCAATTTCCGTGTGAATTCGTCAATGTGTGGGAGTGAGGGATGCAGTAAAGAAGGATTAGTGGGTCGGAAATGTGATTGTCGTATCCCAAAAGAAAATCCTGTCGTTTCCATAGAAACGTTACTCGATTTGGAAGGAAACGACTTAGAACAAATAGTGTTTCATAGCGACGCAATTTCCGTGTGAATTCGTCAATGTGTGGGAGTGAGGGATGCAGTAAAAAAGGATTAGTGGATCGGAATTGAGATTGTCGTATCCCAAAGGAAAATCCTGTCGTTTCCATAGAAACGTTACTCGATTTAGAAGGAAATGTCTTAGAACAAATAGTATTTCATAGCGACGCAATTTCCGTGTGAATTCGTCAATGTGTGGGAGTGAGGGATGCAGTAAAGAAGGATTAGTGGATCGGAAATGAGATTGTCGTATCCCAAAAGAATATCCTGTCGTTTCCATAGAAACGTTACTTGATTTAGAAGGAAATGTCTTAGAACAAATAGTATTTCATAGCGACGCAATTTCCGTGTGAATTCGTCAATGTGTGGGAGTGAGAGATGCAGTAAAGAAGGATTAGTGGATCGGAAATGTGATTGTCGTATCCCAAAAGAAAATCCTGTCGTTTCCATAGAAACGTTACTCGATTTAGAAGGAAATTTCTTCTAACACATAGTACTCGTATTTCATAGCGACGCAATTTCCGTGTGAATTCGTCAATGTGTGGGAGTGAGGGATGCAGTAAAGAAGGATTAGTGGATCGGAAATGTGATTGTCGTATCCCAAAAGAAAATCCTGTCGTTTCCATAGAAATGTTACTCGATTTAGAAGGAAATGTCTTCTAACACATAGTACTCGTATTTCATAGCGACGCAATTTCCGTGTGAATTCGTCAATGTGTGGGAGTGAGGGATGCAGTAAAGAAGGATTAGTGGGTCGGAAATGTGATTGTCGTATCCCAAAAGAAAATCCCGTCGTTTCCATAGAAACGTTACTCGATTTAGATGGAAATGTCTTGTAAGACATAGTACTCGTATTTCATAGCGACGCAATTTCCGTGTGAATTCGTCAATGTGTGGGAGTGAGGGATGCAGTAAAGAAGGATTAGTTGATCGGAAATGAGATTGTCGTATCCCAAAGGAAAATCCTGTCGTTTCCATAGAAACGTTACTCGATTTAGAAGGAAATGTCTTAGAACAAATAGTATTTCATAGCGACGCAATTTCCGTGTGAATTCGTCAATGTGTGGGAGTGAGGGATGCAGTAAAGAAGGATTAGTGGATCGGAAATGTGATTGTCGTATCCGAAAAGAAAATCCTGTCGTTTCCATAGAAACGTTACTCGATTTAGAAGGAAATGTCTTCTAACACATAGTACTCGTATTTCATAGCGACGCAATTTCCGTGTGAATTCGTCAATGTTTGGGAGTGAGGGATGCAGTAAAGAAGGATTAGTGGATCGGAAATGAGATTGTAGTATCCCAAAAGAAAATCCTGTCGTTTCCATAGAAACGTTACTCGATTTGGAAGGAAATGTCTTAGAACTATTAGTATTTCATAGCGACGCAATTTCCGTGTGAATTCGTCAATGTGTGGGAGTGAGGGATGCAGTAAAGAAGGATTAGTGGAGCGGAAATGAGATTGTCGTATCCCAAAAGAAAATCCTGTCGTTTCCATAGAAACGTTACTCGATTTAGAAGGAAATGTCTTAGAACACATATTACTCGTATTTCATAGCGACGCAATTTCCGTGTGAATTCGTCAATGTTTGGGAGTGAGGGATGCAGTAAAGAAGGATTAGTGGATCGGAAATGAGATTGTCGTATCCCAAAAGAAAATCCTGTCGTTTCCATAGAAACGTTACTCGATTTAGAAGGAAATAACTTAGAACAAACAGTATTTCATAGCGACGCAATTTCCGTGTGAATTCGTCAATGTGTGGGAGTGAGGGATGCAGTAAAGAAGGATTAGTGGATCGGAAATGAGATTGTCGTATCCCAAAAGAAAATCCTGTCGTTTCAATAGAAACGTTATTCGATTTAGAAGGAAATGTCTTAGAACAAATAGTATTTCATAGCGACGCAATTTCCGTGTGAATTCGTCAATGTGTGGGAGGGAGGGATGCAGTAAAGAAGGATTAGTGGATCGGAAATGTGATTGTCGTATCCCATAAGAAAATCCTGTCGTTTCCATAGAAACGTTACTCGATTTAGAAGGAAATGTCTTCTAACACATAGTACTCGTATTTCATAGCGACCCAATTTCCGTGTGAATTCGTCAATGTGTGGGAGTGAGGGATGCAGTAAAGAAGGATTAGTGGGTCGGAAATGTGATTGTCGTATCCCAAAAGGAAATCCTGTCGTTTCCATAGAAACGTTACTCGATTTGGAAGGAAATGACTTAGAACAAATAGTGTTTCATAGCGACGCAATTTCCGTGAGAATTCGTCAATGTGTGGGAGTGAGGGATGCAGTAAAAAAGGATTAGTGGATCGGAAATGAGATTGTCGTATCCCAAAGGAAAATCCTGTCGTTTCCATAGAAACGTTACTCGATTTAGAAGGAAATGTCTTAGAACAAATAGTATTTCATAGCGACGCAATTTCCGTGTGAATTCGTCAATGTGTGGGAGTGAGGGATGCAGTAAAGAAGGATTAGTGGATCGGAAATGTGATTGTCGTATCCCAAAAGAAAATCCTGTCGTTTCCATAGAAACGTTACTCGATTTAGAAGGAAATTTCTTCTAACACATAGTACTCGTATTTCATAGCGACGCAATTACAGTGTGAATTCGCCAATGTGTGGGAGTGAGGGATGCAATAAAGAAGGATTAGTGGATCGGAAATGTGATTGTCGTATCCCAAAAGAAAATCCTGTCGTTTCCATAGAAACGTTACTCGATTTAGAAGGAAATGTCTTCTAATACATAGTACTCGTATTTCATAGCGACGCAATTTCCGTGTGAATTCGTCAATGTGTGGGAGTGAGGGATGCAGTAAAGAAGGATTAGTGGATCGGAAATGTGATTGTCGTATCCCAAAAGAAAATCCTGTCGTTTCCATAGAAACGTTACTCGATTTAGAAGGAAATGTCTTAGAACACATAGTACTCGTATTTCATAGCGACGCAATTTCCGTGTGAATTCGTCAATGTGTGGGAGTGAGGGATGCAGTAAAGAAGGATTAGTGGATCGGAAATGAGATTGTCGTATCCCAAAAGAAAATCCTGTCGTTTCCATAGAAACGTTACTCGATTTAGAAGGAAATAACTTAGAACAAACAGTATTTCATAGCGACGCAATTTCCGTGTGAATTCGTCAATGTGTGGGAGTGAGGGATGCAGTAAAGAAGGATTAGTGGGTCGGAAATGTGATTGTCGTATCCCAAAAGAAAATCCTGTCGTTTCCATAGAAACGTTACTCGATTTGGAAGGAAATGACTTAGAACAAATAGTGTTTCATAGCGACGCAATTTCCGTGTGAATTCGTCAATGTGTGGGAGTGAGGGATGCAGTAAAAAAGGATTAGTGGATCGGAAATGTGATTGTCGTATCCGAAAAGAAAATCCTGTCGTTTCCATAGAAACGTTACTCGATTTAGAAGGAAATGTCTTCTAACACATAGTACTCGTATTTCATAGCGACGCAATTTCCGTGTGAATTCGTCAATGTGTGGGAGTGAGGGATGCAGTAAAGAAGGATTAGTGGATCGGAAATGAGATTGTAGTATCCCAAAAGAAAATCCTGTCGTTTCCATAGAAACGTTACTCGATTTGGAAGGAAATGTCTTAGAACTATTAGTATTTCATAGCGACGCAATTTCCGTGTGAATTCGTCAATGTGTGGGAGTGAGGGATGCAGTAAAGAAGGATTAGTGGAGCGGAAATGAGATTGTCGTATCCCAAAAGAAAATCCTGTCGTTTCCATAGAAACGTTACTCGATTTAGAAGGAAATGTCTTAGAACACATATTACTCGTATTTCATAGCGACGCAATTTCCGTGTGAATTCGTCAATGTTTGGGAGTGAGGGATGCAGTAAAGAAGGATTAGTGGATCGGAAATGTGATTGTCGTATCCCAAAAGAAAATCCTGTCGTTTCCATAGAAACGTTACTCGATTTAGAAGGAAATAACTTAGAACAAACAGTATTTCATAGCGACGCAATTTCCGTGTGAATTCGTCAATGTGTGGGAGTGAGGGATGCAGTAAAGAAGGATTAGTGGATCGGAAATGAGATTGTCGTATCCCAAAAGAAAATCCTGTCGTTTCAATAGAAACGTTATTCGATTTAGAAGGAAATGTCTTAGAACAAATAGTATTTCATAGCGACGCAATTTCCGTGTGAATTCGTCAATGTGTGGGAGTGAGGGATGCAGTAAAGAAGGATTAGTGGATCGGAAATGTGATTGTCGTATCCCAAAAGAAAATCCTGTCGTTTCCATAGAAACGTTACTCGATTTAGAAGGAAATTTCTTCTAACACATAGTACTCGTATTTCATAGCGACGCAATTACAGTGTGAATTCGCCAATGTGTGGGAGTGAGGGATGCAGTAAAGAAGGATTAGTGGATCGGAAATGTGATTGTCGTATCCCAAAAGAAAATCCTGTCGTTTCCATAGAAACGTTACTCGATTTAGAAGGAAATGTCTTCTAATACATAGTACTCGTATTTCATAGCGACGCAATTTCCGTGTGAATTCGTCAATGTGTGGGGGTGAGGGATGCAGTAAAGAAGGATTAGTGGATCGGAAATGTGATTGTCGTATCCCAAAAGAAAATCCTGTCGTTTCCATAGAAACGTTACTCGATTTAGAAGGAAATGGCTTCTAAGACATGGTACTCGTATTTCATAGCGACGCAATTTCCGTGTGAATTCGTCAATGTGTGGGAGTGAGGGATGCAGTAAAGAAGGATTAGTGGATCGGAAATGAGATTGTCGTATCCCAAAAGAAAATCCTGTCGTATCCATAGAAACGTTACTCGATTTAGAAGGAAATAACTTAGAACAAACAGTATTTCATAGCGACGCAATTTCCGTGTGAATTCGTCAATGTGTGGGAGTGAGGGATGCAGTAAAGAAGGATTAGTGGGTCGGAAATGTGATTGTCGTATCCCAAAAGAAAATCCTGTCGTTTCCATAGAAACGTAACTCGATTTGGAAGGAAATGACTTAGAACAAATAGTGTTTCATAGCGACGCAATTTCCGTGTGAATTCGTCAATGTGTGGGAGTGAGGGATGCAGTAAAAAAGGATTAGTGGATCGGAAATGAGATTGTCGTATCCCAAAGGAAAATCCTGTCGTTTCCATGGAAACGTTACTCGATTTAGAAGGAAATGTCTTAGAACAAATAGTATTTCATAGCGACGCAATTTCCGTGTGAATTCGTCAATGTGTGGGAGTGAGGGATGCAGTAAAGAAGGATTAGTGGATCGGAAATGAGATTGTCGTATCCCAAAAGAAAATCCTGTCGTTTCCATAGAAACGTTACTCGATTTAGAAGGAAATGTCTTAGAACAAATAGTATTTCATAGCGACGCAATTTCCGTGTGAATTCGTCAATGTGTGGGAGTGAGGGATCCAGTAAAGAAGGATTAGTGGATCGGAAATGAGATTGTCGTATCCCAAAAGAAAATCCTGTCGTTTCCATAGAAACGTTACTCGATTTAGAAGGAAATGTCTTAGAACAAATAGTATTTCATAGCGACGCAATTTCCGTGTGAATTCGTCAATGTGTGGGAGTGAGGGATGCAGTAAAGAAGGATTAGTGGATCGGAAATGTGATTGTCGTATCCCAAAAGAAAATCCTGTCGTTTCCATAGAAACGTTACTCGATTTAGAAGGAAATTTCTTCTAACACATAGTACTCGTATTTCATAGCGACGCAATTTCCGTGTGAATTCGTCAATGTGTGGGAGTGAGGGATGCAGTAAAGAAGGATTAGTGGATCGGAAATGTGATTGTCGTATCCCAAAAGAAAATCCTGTCGTTTCCATAGAAACGTTACTCGATTTAGAAGGAAATGTCTTCTAACACATAGTACTCGTATTTCATAGCGACGCAATTTCCGTGTTAATTCGTCAATGTGTGGGAGTGAGGGATGCAGTAAAGAAGGATTAGTGGATCGGAAATGTGATTGTCGTATCCCAAAAGAAAATCCCGTCGTTTCCATAGAAACGTTACTCGATTTAGAAGGAAATGTCTTCTAAGACATAGTACTCGTATTTCATAGCGACGCAATTTCCGTGTGAATTCGTCAATGTGTGGGAGTGAGGGATGCAGTAAAGAAGGATTAGTGGATCGGAAATGTGATTGTCGTATCCGAAAAGAAAATCCTGTCGTTTCCATAGAAACGTTACTCGATTTAGAAGGAAATGTCTTCTAACACATAGTACTCGTATTTCATAGAGACGCAATTTCCGTGTGAATTCGTCAATGTGTGGGAGTGAGGGATGCAGTAAAGAAGGATTAGTGGAGCGGAAATGAGATTGTCGTATCCCAAAAGAAAATCCTGTCGTTTCCATAGAAACGTTACTCGATTCAGAAGGAAATGTCTTAGAACACATAGTACTCGTATTTCATAGCGACACAATTTCCGTGTGAATTCGTCAATGTTTGGGAGTGAGGGATGCAGTAAAGAAGGATTAGTGGATCGGAAATGAGATTGTCGTATCCCAAAAGAAAATCCTGTCGTTTCCATAGAAACGTTACTCGATTTAGAAGGAAATAACTTAGAACAAACAGTAATTCACAGCGACGCAATTTCCGTGTGAATTCGTCAATGTGTGGGAGTGAGGGATGCAGTAAAGAAGGATTAGTGGATCGGAAATGAGATTGTCGTATCCCAAAAGAAAATCCTGTCGTTTCCATAGAGACGTTACTCGATTTGGAAGGAAATGTCTTAGAACTAATAGTATTTCATAGCGACGCAATTTCCGTGTGAATTCGTCAATGTGTGGGAGTGAGGGATGCAGTAAAGAAGGATTAGTGGATCGGAAATGAGATTGTCGTATCCCAAAAGAAAATCCTGTCGTTTCCATAGAAACGTTACTCGATTTAGAAGGAAATGTCTTAGAACAAATAGTATTTCATAGCGACGCAATTTCCGTGTGAATTCGTCAATGTTTGGGAGTAAGGGATGCAGTAAAGAAGGATTAGTGGATCGGAAATGAGATTGTCGTATCCCAAAAGAAAATCCTGTCGTTTCCATAGAAACGTTATTCGATTTAGAAGGAAATGTCTTAGAACAAATAGTATTTCATAGCGACGCAATTTCCGTGTGAATTCGTCAATGTGTGGGAGTGAGGGATGCAGTAAAGAAGGATTAGTGGATCGGAAATGTGATTGTCGTATCCCAAAAGAAAATCCTGTCGTTGCCATAGAAACGTTACTCGATTTAGAAGGAAATGTCTTCTAACACATAGTACTCGTATTTCATAGCGACCCAATTTCCGTGTGAATTCGTCAATGTGTGGGAGTGAGGGATGCAGTAAAGAAGGATTAGTGAATCGGAAATGAGATTGTCGTATCCCAAAAGAAAATCCTGTCGTTGCCATAGAAACGTTACTCGATTTAGAAGGAAATGTCTTCTAACACATAGTACTCGTATTTCATAGCGACGCAATTTCCGTGTGAATTCGTCAATGTTTGGGAGTGAGGGATGCAGTAAAGAAGGATTAGTGGATCGGAAATGAGATTGTCGTTTCAGAAAAGAAATTCCTGTCGTTTCTATAGAAACGTTACTCGATTTAGAAGGAAGTGTCTTAGAAAAAATAGTATTTCATAGCGACGCAATTTCCGTGTGAATTCGTCAATGTGTGGGAGTGAGGGATGCAGTAAAGAAGGATTAGTAGATCGGAAAGGTGATTGTCGTATCCCAAAAGAAAATCCTGTCGTTTCCATAGAAACGTTACTCGATTTAGAAGGAAATGTTTTCTAACACATAGTACTCGTATTTCATAGCGACGCAATTTCCGTGCGAATTCGTCAATGTGTGGGAGTGAGGGATGCAGTAAAGACGGATTAGTTTATCGGAAATGTGATTGTCGTATCCCAAAAGAAAATCCTGTCGTTTCCATAGAAACGTTACTCGATTTAGAAGGAAATGTCTTCTAACACATAGTACTCGTATTTCATAGCGACGCAATTTCCGTGTGAATTCGTCAATGTGTGGGAGTGAGGGATGCAGTAAAGAAGGATTAGTGGATCGGAAATGTGATTGTCGTATCCCAAAAGAAAATCCTGTCGTTTCCATAGAAACGTTACTCGATTTAGAAGGAAATGTCTTCTAACACATAGTACTCGTATTTCATAGCGACTCAATTTCCGTGTGAATTCGTCAATGTGTGGGAGTGAGGGATGCAGTAAAGAAGGATTAGTGGATCGGAAATGTGATTGTCGTATCCCAAAAGAAAATCCTGTCGTTTCCATAGAAACGTTACTCGATTTAGAAGGAAATGTCTTCTAACACATAGTACTCGTATTTCATAGCGACGCAATTTACGTGTGAATTCGTCAATGTGTGAGAGTGAGGGATGCAGTAAATAAGGATTAGTGGATCGGAAATGTGATTGTCGTATCCCAAAAGAAAATCCTGTCGTTTCCATAGAAACGTTACTGGATTTGGAAGGAAATGTCTTCTAACACATAGTACTCGTATTTCATAGCGACGCAATTTCCGTGTGAATTCGTCAATGTTTGGGAGTGAGGGATGCAGTAAAGGAGGATTAGTGGATCGGAAATGAGATTGTCGTATCCCAAAAGAAAATCCAGTCGTTTCCATAGAAACGTTACTCGATTTAGAAGGAAATGTCTTCTAACACATAGTACTCGTATTTCATAGCGACGCAATTTCCGTGTGAATACGTCATTGTGTGGGAGTGAGGGATGCAGTAAAGAATGATTAGTGGATCGGAAATGTGATTGTCGTATCCCAAAAGAAAATCCTTTCGTCTCCATAGAAACGTTACTCGATTTAGTAGGAAATGTCTTAGAACACATAGTACTTGTATTTCATAGCGACGCAATTTCCGTGTGAATTCGTCAATGTTTGGGAGTGAGGAATGCAGTAAAGAAGGATTAGTGGATCGGAAATGTGATTGTCGTATCCCAAAAGAAAATCCTGTCGTTTCCATAGAATAGTTACTCGATTTAGAAGGAAATATCTTAGAACACACAGTACTCGTATTTCATAGCGACGCAATTTCCGTGTGAATTCGACAATGTGTGGGAGAGAGGGATGCAGTAAAGGCGGATTAGTGGATCGGAAATGAGATTGCCGTATCCCAAAAGAAAATCCTGTCGTTTCCATATAAACGTTAGCCGATTTAGAAGGAAATGTCTTAGAACAAATAGTATTTCATAGCGACGCAATTTCCGTGTGAATTCGTCAATGTTTGGGAGTGAGGGATGCAGTAAAGAAGGATTAGTGGATCGGAAATGTGATTGTCGTATCCCAAAAGAAAATCCTGTCGTTTCCATAAAAACGTTACTCGATTTAGAAGGTAATGTCTTAGAACACATAGTACTCGTATTTCATAGCGACGCAATTTCCGTGTGAATTCGTCAATGTTTGGGAGTGAGGGATGCAGTAATGAAGGATTAGTGGATCGGAAATGAGATTGTCGTATCCCAAAAGAAAATCCTGTCGTTTCCATAGAAACGTTACTCGATTTAGAAGGAAATGTCTTCTAACACATAGTACTCGTATTTCATAGCGACGCAATTTCCGTGTGAATTCGTCAATGTGTGGGAGTGAGGGATGCAGTAAAGAAGGATTAGTGGATCGGAAATTTGATTGTCGTATCCCAAAAGAAAATCCTGTCGTTTCCATATAAACGTTAGCCGATTTAGAAGGAAATGTCTTAGAACAAATAGTATTTCATAGCGACGCAATTTCCGTGTGAATTCGTCAATGTTTGGGAGTGAGGGATGCAGTAAAGAAGGATTAGTGGATCGGAAATGTGATTGTCGTATCCCAAAAGAAAATCCTGTCGTTTCCATAAAAACGTTACTCGATTTAGAAGGAAATGTCTTAGAACACATAGTACTCGTATTTCATAGCGACGCAATTTCCGTGTGAATTCGACAATGTGTGGGAGAGAGGGATGCAGTAAAGGCGGATTAGTGGATCGGAAATGTGATTGTCGTATCCCAAAAGAAAATCCTGTCGTTTCCATAGAAACGTTACTCGATTTAGAAGGAAATGTCTTCTAACACATAGTACTCGTATTTCATAGCGACGCAATTTCCGTGTGAATTCGTCAATGTGTGGAAGTGAGGGATGCAGTAAATAACTATTAGTGGATCGGAAATGTGATTGTCGTATCCCAAAAGAAAATCCTGTCGTTTACATAGAAACGTTACTCGATTTAGAGGGAAATGTCTTCTAACACATAGTACTCGTATTTCATAGCGACGCAATTTCCGTGTGAATTCGTCAATGTTTGGGAGTGAGGGATGCAGTAAAGGAGGATTAGTGGATCGGAAATGCGATTGTCGTATCCCAAAAGAAAATCCTTTCGTTTCCATATAAACGTTACTCGATTTAGAAGGAAATGTCTTAGAACACATAGTACTCGTATTTCATAGCGACGCAATTTCCGTGTGAATTCGTTAATGTTTGGGAGTGAGGGATGCAGTAAAGAAGGATTAGTGGATCGGAAATGTGATTGTCGTATCCCAAAAGAAAATCCTGTCGTTTCCATAGAATAGTTACTTGATTTAGAAGTAAATGTCTTAGAACACATAGTACTCGTATTTCATAGCGACGCAATTTCCGTGTGAATTCGTCAATGTTTGGGAGTGAGGGATGCAGTAATGAAGGATTAGTGGATCGGAAATGAGATTGTCGTATCCCAAAAGAAAATCCTGTCGTTTCCATAGAAACGTTACTCGATTTAGAAGGAAATGTCTTCTAACACATAGTACTCGTATTTCATAGCGACGCAATTTCCGTGTGAATTCGTCAATGTGTGAGAGTGAGGGATGCAGTAAAGAAGGATTAGTGGATCGGAAATGTGATTGTCGTATCCCAAAAGAAAATCCTGTCGTTTCCATAGAAACGTTACTCGATTTAGAAGGAAATGTCTTCTAACACATAGTACTCGTATTTCATAGCGACGCAATTTCCGTGTGAATACGTCATTGTGTGGGAGTGAGGGATGTAGTAAAGAATGATTAGTGGATCGGAAATGTGATTGTCGTATCCCAAAAGAAAATCCTTTCGTCTCCATAGAAACGTTACTCGATTTAGTAGGAAATGTCTTAGAACACATAGTACTTGTATTTCATAGCGACGCAATTTCCGTGTGAATTCGTCAATGTTTGGGAGTGAGGAATGCAGTAAAGAAGGATTAGTGGATCGGAAATGTGATTGTCGTATCCCAAAAGAAAATCCTGTCGTTTCCATAGAATAGTTACTCGATTTAGAAGGAAATATCTTAGAACACACAGTACTCGTATTTCATAGCGACGCAATTTCCGTGTGAATTCGACAATGTGTGGGAGAGAGGGATGCAGTAAAGGCGGATTAGTGGATCGGAAATGAGATTGCCGTATCCCAAAAGAAAATCCTGTCGTTTCCATATAAACGTTAGCCGATTTAGAAGGAAATGTCTTAGAACAAATAGTATTTCATAGCGACGCAATTTCCGTGTGAATTCGTCAATGTTTGGGAGTGAGGGATGCAGTAAAGAAGGATTAGTGGATCGGAAATGTGATTGTCGTATCCCAAAAGAAAATCCTGTCGTTTCCATAAAAACGTTACTCGATTTAGAAGGAAATGTCTTAGAACACATAGTACTCGTATTTCATAGCGACGCAATTTCCGTGTGAATTCGACAATGTGTGGGAGAGAGGGATGCAGTAAAGGCGGATTAGTGGATCGGAAATGTGATTGTCGTATCCCAAAAGAAAATCCTGTCGTTTCCATAGAAACGTTACTCGATTTAGAAGGAAATGTCTTCTAACACATAGTACTCGTATTTCATAGCGACGCAATTTCCGTGTGAATTCGTCAATGTGTGAGAGTGAGGGATGCAGTAAAGAAGGATTAGTGGATCGGAAATGTGATTGTCGTATCCCAAAAGAAAATCCTGTCGTTTCCATAGAAACGTTACTCGATTTAGAAGGAAATGTCTTCTAACACATAGTACTCGTATTTCATAGCGACGCAATTTCCGTGTGAATTCGTCAATGTGTGGGAGTGAGGGATGCAGTAAAGAAGGATTAGTGGATCGGAAATTTGATTGTCGTATCCCAAAAGAAAATCCTGTCGTTTCCATAGAAACGTTACTCGATTTAGAAGGAAATGTCTTAGGACACATAGTACTCGTATTTCATAGCGACGCAATTTCCGTGTGAATTCGTCAATGTGTGGGAGTGAGGGATGCAGTAAAGAAGGATTAGTGGATCGGAAATGTGATTGTCGTATCCCAAAAGAAAATCCTGTCGTTTCCATAGAAACGTTACTCGATTTAGAAGGAAATGTCTTCTAACACATAGTACTCGTATTTCATAGCGACGCAATTTCCGTGTGAATTCGACAATGTGTGCGAGTGAGGGATGCAGTAAAGAAGGATTAGTGGATCGGAAATGTGATTGTCGTATCCCAAAAGAAAATCCTGTCGTTTCCATAGAAACGTTACTCGATTTAGAAGGAAATGTCTTCTAACACATAGTACTCGTATTTCATAGCGACGCAATTTCCGTGTGAATTCGTCAATGTGTTTGAGTGAGGGATGCAGTAAATAACTATTAGTGGATCGGAAATGTGATTGTCGTATCCCAAAAGAAAATCCTGTCGTTTACATAGAAACGTTACTCGATTTAGAGGGAAATGTCTTCTAACACATAGTACTCGTATTTCATAGCGACGCAATTTCCGTGTGAATTCGTCAATGTTTGGGAGTGAGGGATGCAGTAAAGGAGGATTAGTGGATCGGAAATGCGATTGTCGTATCCCAAAAGAAAATCCTTTCGTTTCCATAGAAACGTTACTCGATTTAGAAGGAAATGTCTTAGAACACATAGTACTCGTATTTCATAGCGACGCAATTTCCGTGTGAATTCGTCAATGTTTGGGAGTGAGGGATGCAGTAAAGAAGGATTAGTGGATCGGAAATGTGATTGTCGTATCCCAAAAGAAAATCCTGTCGTTTCCATAGAATAGTTACTTGATTTAGAAGTAAATGTCTTAGAACACATAGTACTCGTATTTCATAGCGACGCAATTTCCGTGTGAATTCGTCAATGTGTGGGAGTGAGGGATGCAGTAAAGAAGGATTAGTGGATCGGAAATGTGATTGTCGTATCCCAAAAGAAAATCCTGTCGTTTCCATAGAAACGTTACTCGATTTAGAAGGAAATGTCTTCTAACACATAGTACTCGTATTTCATAGCGACGCAATTTCCGTGTGAATTCGTCAATGTTTGGGAGTGAGGGATGCAGTAAAGAAGGATTAGTGGATCGGAAATGTGATTGTCGTATCCCAAAAGAAAATCCTGTCGTTTCCATAGAAACGTTAATCGATTTACAAGGAAATGTCTTAGAACAAATAGTATTTCATAGCGACGCAATTTCCGTGTGAATTCGTCAGTGTTTGGGAGTGAGGGATGCAGTAAAGAAGGATTAGTGGATCGGAAATGTGATTGTCGTATCCCAAAAGAAAATCCTGTCGTTTCCATAGAAACGTTACTCGATTTAGGAGGTAATGTCTTAGAACACATAGTACTCGTATTTCATAGCGACGCAATTTCCGTGTGAATTCGTCAATGTTTGGGAGTGAGGGATGCAGTAATCGAGGATTAGTGGATCGGAAATGAGATTGTCGTATCCCAAAAGAAAATCCTGTCGTTTCCATAGAAACGTTACTCGATTTAGAAGGAAATGTCTTAGAACACATAGTACTCGTATTTCATAGCGACGCAATTTCCGTGTGAATTCGTCAATGTTTGGGAGTGAGGGATGCAGTAAAGAGGGATTAGTGGATCGGAAATGAGATTGTCGTATCCCAAAAGAAAATCCTGTCGTTTCCATAGAAACGTTACTCGATTTAGTAGGAAATGTCTTAGAACAAATAGTATTTCATAGCGACGCAATTTCCGTGTGAATTCGTCAATGTGTGGGAGTGAGGGATGCAGTAAAGAAGGATTAGTGGATCGGAAATGTGATTGTCGTATCCCAAAAGAAAATCCTGTCGTTTCCACAGAAACGTTACTCGATTTAGAAGGAAATGTCTTCTGACACATTGTACTCGTATTTCATAGCGACGCAATTTCCGTGTGAATTCGTCAATGTGTGGGAGTGAGGGATGCAGTAAAGAAGGATTAGTGGATCGGAAATGTGATTGTCGTATCCCACAAGAAAATCCTGTCGTTTCCATAGAAACGTTACTCGATTTAGAAGGAAATGTCTTCTAACACATAGTACTCGTATTTCACAGCGACGCAATTTCCGTGTGAATTCGTCAATGTTTGGGAGTGGGGGATGCAGTAAAGAAGGATTAGTGGATCGGAAATGTGATTGTCGTATTCCAGAAGAAAATCCTGTCGTTTCCATAGAAACGTTACTCGATTTAGAAGGAAATGTCTTCTAAGACATAGTACTCGTATTTCATAGCGACGCAATTTCCGTGTGAATTCGTCAATGTGTGGGAGTGAGGGATGCAGTAAAGAAGGATTAGTGGATCGGAAATGAGATTGTCGTATCCCAAAAGAATATCCTGTCGTTTCCATAGAAACGTTACTCGATTTAGAAGGAAATGTCTTAGAACGCATAGGTCTCGTATTTCATAGCGACGCAATTTCCGTGTGAATTCGTCAATGTTTGGGAGTGAGGGATGCAGTTAAGAAGGATTAGTGGATCGGAAATGAGATTGTCGTATCCCAAAAGAAAATCCTGTCGTTTCCATAGAAACGCTACTCGGTTTAGAAGGAAATGTCTTAGAACACATAGTATTTCATAGCGACGCAATTTCCGTGTGAATTCGTCAATGTTTGGGAGTGAGGGATGCAGTAAAGAAGGATTAGTGGATCGGAAATGTGATTGTCGTATCCCAAGAGAAAATCCTGTGGTTTCCATAGAAACGTTACTCGATTTAGAAGGAAATGCCTTAGAACACATAGTACTCGTATTTCACAGCGACGGAATTTCCGTGTGAGTTCGTCAATGTGTGGGAGTGAGGGATGCAGTAAAGAAGGATTAGTGGATCGGAAATGTGATTGTCGTATCCCAAAAGTAAATCCTGTCGTTTCCATAGAAACGTTACTCGATTTAGAAGGAAATGTCTTCTAACACATAGTACTCGTATTTCATAGCGACGAAATTTCCGTGTGAATTCGTCAATGTGTGGGAGTAAGGGATGCAGTAAAGAAGGATTAGTGGATAGGAAATGTGATTGTCGTATCCCAAATGAAAATCCTGTCGTTTCCATAGAAACGTTACTCGATTTAGAAGGAAATGTCTTCTAACACATAGTACTCGTATTTCACAGCGACGCAATTTCCGTGTGAATTCGTCAATGTGTGGGAGTGAGGGATGCAGTAAAGAAGGATTAGTGGATCGGAAATGTGATTGTCGTATCCCAAAAGAAAATCCTGTCGTTTCCATAGAAACGTTACTCGATTTAGAAGGAAATGTCTTCTAACACATAGTACTCGTATTTCATAGCGACGCAATTTCCGTGTGAATTCGTCAATGTGTGGGAGTGAGGGATGCAGTACAGAAGGATTAGTGGACCGGAAATGTGACTGTCGTATCCCAAAAGAAAATCCTGTCGTTTCCATAGAAACGTTACTCGATTTAGAAGGAAATGTCTTCTAACACATAGTACTCGTATTTCATAGCGACCCAATTTCCGTGTGAATTCGTCAATGTGTGGGAGTGAGGGATGCAGTAATGATGGATTAGTGGATCGGAAATGAGATTGTCGTATCCCAAAAGAAAATCCTGTCGTTTCCATAGAAACGTTACTCAATTTAGAAGGAAATGTCTTCTAACACATAGTACTCGTATTTCATAGCGACGCAATTTCCGTATGAATTCGTCAATGTGTGGGAGTGAGGGATGCAGTAAAGAAGGATTAGTGGATCCGAAATGTGATTGTCGTATCCCAAAAGAAAATCCTGTCGTTTCCGTAGAAACGTTACTCGATTTAGAAGGAAATGTCTTCTAACACATAGTACTCGTATTTCATAGCGACGCAATTTCCGTGTGAATTCGTCAATGTGTGGGAGTGAGGGATGCAGTAAAGAAGGATTAGTGGATCGGAAATGTGATTGTCGTATCCCAAAAGAAAATCCTGTCGTTTCCATAGAAACGTTACTCGATTTAGAAGGAAATGTCTTAGAACACATAGGTCCCGTATTTCAAAGCGACGCAATTTCCGTGTGAATTCGTCAATGTGTGGGAGTGAGGGATGCAGTTAAGAAGGATTAGTGGATCGGAAATGAGATTGTCGTATCCCAAAAGAAAATCCTGTCGTGTCCATAGAAACGCTACTCGGTTTAGAAGGAAATGTCTTAGAACACATAGTATTTCATAGCGACGCAATTTCCGTGTGAATTCGTCAATGTTTGGGAGTGAGGGATGCAGTAAAGAGGGATTAGTGGATCGGAAATGTGATTGTCGTATCCCAAAAGAAAATCCTGTCGTTTCCATAGAAACGTTACTCGATTTAGAAGGAAATGTCTTAGAACACATAGTACTCGTATTTCATAGCGACGCAATTTCCGTGTGAATTCGTCAATGTGTGGGAGTGAGGGATGCAGTAAAGAAGGATTAGTGGATCGGAAATGTGATTGTCGGA
Organism: Schistocerca piceifrons; assembly: GCF_021461385.2. Lineage (NCBI taxonomy): Eukaryota > Metazoa > Arthropoda > Insecta > Orthoptera > Acrididae > Schistocerca > Schistocerca piceifrons. The sequence goes on from NW_025728287.1 coordinate 4,490,377, forward strand.
TCCCAAAAGAAAATCCTGACGTTTCCATAGAAACGTTACTCGATTTAGAAGGAAATGTCTTAGAACACATAGTACTCGCTATTTCATAGCGACGCAATTTCCGTGTGAATTCGTCAATGTGTGGGAGTGAGAGATGCAGTAAAGAAGGATTAGTGGATCGGAAATGTGATTGTCGTATCCCAAAAGAAAATCCTGTCGTTTCCATAGAAACGTTACTCGATTTAGAAGGAAATGTCTTAGAACACATAGTACTCGTATTTCATAGCGACGCAATTTCCGTGTGAATTCGTCAATGTTTGGGAGTGAGGGATGCAGTAAAGAAGGATTAGTGGATCGGAAATGAGATTGTCGTATCCCAAAAGAAAATCCTGTCGTTTCCATAGAAACGTTACTCGATTTAGTAGGAAATGTCTTAGAACAAATAGTATTTCATAGCGACGCAATTTCCGTGTGAATTCGTCAATGTGTGGGAGTGAGGGATGCAGTAAAGAAGGATTAGTGGATCGGAAATGTGATTGTCGTATCCCAAAAGAAAATCCTGTCGTTTCCATAGAAACGTTACTCGATTTAGAAGGAAATGTCTTCTGACACATTGTACTCGTATTTCATAGCGACGCAATTTCCGTGTGAATTCGTCAATGTGTGGGAGTGAGGGATGCAGTAAAGAAGGATTAGTGGATCGGAAATGTGATTGTCGTATCCCACAAGAAAATCCTGTCGTTTCCATAGAAACGTTACTCGATTTAGAAGGAAATGTCTTCTAACACATAGTACTCGTATTTCACAGCGACGCAATTTCCGTGTGAATTCGTCAATGTTTGGGAGTGGGGGATGCAGTAAAGAAGGATTAGTGGATCGGAAATGTGATTGTCGTATTCCAAAAGAAAATCCTGTCGTTTCCATAGAAACGTTACTCGATTTAGAAGGAAATGTCTTCTAACACATAGTACTCGTATTTCATAGCGACGCAATTTCCGTGTGAATTCGTCAATGTGTGGGAGTGAGGGATGCAGTAAAGAAGGATTAGTGGATCGGAAATGAGATTGTCGTATCCCAAAAGAAAATCCTGTCGTTTCCATAGAAACGATACTCGATTTAGAAGGAAATGTCTTAGAACGCATAGGTCTCGTATTTCATAGCGACGCAATTTCCGTGTGAATTCGTCAATGTTTGGGGGTGAGGGATGCAGTTAAGAAGGATTAGTGGATCGGAAATGAGATTGTCGTATCCCAAAAGAAAATCCTGTCGTTTCCATAGAAACGCTACTCGGTTTAGAAGGAAATGTCTTAGAACACATAGTATTTCATAGCGACGCAATTTCCGTGTGAATTCGTCAATGTTTGGGAGTGAGGGATGCAGTAATGAAGGATTAGTGGATCGGAAATGTGATTGTCGTATCCCAAGAGAAAATCCCGTGGTTTCCATAGAAACGTTACTCGATTTAGAAGGAAATGCCTTAGAACACATAGTACTCGTATTTCATAGCGACGCAATTTCCGTGTGAATTCGTCAATGTGTGGGAGTAATGGATGCAGTAAAGAAGGATTAGTGGATCGGAAAAGTGATTGTCGAATCCCAAAAGAAAATCCTGTCGTTTCCATAGAAACGTTACTCGATTTAGAAGGAAATGTCTTCTAACACATAGTACTCGTATTTCATAGCGACGCAATTTTCGTGTGAATTCGTCAATGTGTGGGAGTGAGGGATGCAGTAAAGAAGGATTAGTGGATCGGAAATGTTATTGTCGTATCCCAAAAGAAAATCCTGTCGTTTCCATAGAAACGTTACTCGATTTAGAAGGAAATGTCTTCTAACACATAGTACTCGTATTTCATAGCGACGAAATTTCCGTGTGAATTCGTCAATGTGTGGGAGTAAGGGATGCAGTAAAGAAGGATTAGTGGATAGGAAATGTGATTGTCGTATCCCAAAAGAAAATCCTGTCGTTTCCATAGAAACGTTACTCGATTTAGAAGGAAATGTCTTCTAACACATAGTACTCGTATTTCATAGCGACGCAATTTCCGTGTGAATTCGTCAATGTGTGGGAGTGAGGGATGCAGTAAAGAGGGATTAGTGGATCGGAAATGTGATTGTCGTATCCCAAAAGAAAATCCTGTCGTTTCCATTGAAACGTTACTCGATTTAGAGGGAAATGTCTTAGAACACATAGTACTCGTATTTCATAGCGACGCAATTTCCGTGTGAATTCGTCAATGTGTGGGAGTGAGGGATGCAGTAAAGAAGGATTAGTGGATCGGAAATGTGATTGTCGTATCCCAAAAGAAAATCCTGTCGTTTCCATAGAAACGTTACTCGATTTAGAAGGAAATGTCTTCTAACACATAGTACTCGTATTTCATAGCGACGCAATTTCCGTGTGAATTCGTCAATGTGTGGGAGTGAGAGATGCAGTACAGAAGGATTAGTGGACCGGAAATGTGACTGTCGTATCCCAAAAGAAAATCCTGTCGTTTCCATAGAAACGTTACTCGATTTAGAAGGAAATGTCTTCTAACACATAGTACTCGTATTTCATAGCGACGCAATTTCCGTGTGAATTCGTCAATGTGTGGGAGTGAGGGATGCAGTAATGATGGATTAGTGGATCGGAAATGAGATTGTCGTATCCCAAAAGAAAATCCTGTCGTTTCCATAGAAACGTTACTCGATTTAGAAGGAAATGTCTTCTAACACATAGTACTCGTATTTCATAGCGACGCAATTTCCGTGTGAATTCGTCAATGTGTGGGAGTGAGGGATGCAGTACAGAAGGATTAGTGACCCGGAAATGTGATTGTCGTATCCCAAAAGAAAATCCTGTCGTTTCCATAGAAACGTTACCCGATTTAGAAGGAAATGTCTTCTAACACATAGTACTCGTATTTCATAGCGACGCAATTTCCGTGTGAATTCGGCAATGTGTGGGAGTGAGGGATGCAGTAAAGAAGGATTAGTGGATCGGAAATGTGATTGTCGTATCCCAAAAGAAAATCCTGTCGTTTCCATAGAAACGTTACTCGATTTAGAAGGAAATGTCTTCTAACACATAGTACTCGTATTTCATAGCGACGCAATTTCCGTGTGAATTCGTCAATGTGTGGGAGTGAGGGATGCAGTAAAGAAGGATTTGTGGATCGGAAATGTGATTGTCGTATACCAAAAGTAAATCCTGACGTTTACATAGAAACGTTACTCGATTTAGAAGGAAATGTCTTCTAACACATAGTACTCGTAATTCATAGCGACGCAATTTCCGTGTGAATTCGTCAATGTGTGGGAGTGAGGGATGCAGTAAAGAAGGAGTAGTGGATCGGAAATGTGATTGTCGTATCCCAAAAGAAAATCATGTGGTTTACATAGAAACGTTACTCGATTTAGAAGGAAATGTCTTCTAACACATAGTACTCGTATATCATAGCGACGCAATTTCCGTGTGAATTCGTCAATGTGTGGGAGTGAGGGATGCAGTAAAGCAGGATTAGTGGATCGGAAATGTGATCGTCGTATCCCAAAAGAAAATCCTGTCGTGTCCATAGAAACGTTACTCGATTTAGAAGGAAATGTCTTAGAACACATAGTACTCGTATTTCATAGCGACGCAAATTGCGTGTGAATTCGACAATGTTTGGGAGTGAGGGATGCAGTAAAGAAGGATTAGTGGATCGGAAATGTGATTGTCGTATCCCAAAAAAAAATCCTGTCGTTTCCATAGAAACGATACTCGATTTAGAAGGAAATGCATTACAACACATAGTACTCGTATTTCATAGCGACGCAATTTCCGTGTGAATTCGTCAATGTGTGGGAGTGAGGGATGCAGTAAAGAAGGATTAGTGGATCGGAAATGTGATTGTCGTATCCCAAAAGAAAATCCTGTCGTTTCCATAGAAACGTTACTCGATTTAGAAGGAAATGTCTTCTAACACATAGTACTCGTAATTCATAGCGACACAATTTCCGTGTGAATTCGCCAATGTGTGGGAGTGAGGGATGCAGTAAAGAAGGATTAGTGGTTCGGAAATGTGATTGTCGTATCCCAAAAGAAAATCCTGTCGTTTCCATAGAAACGTTACTCGATTTAGAAGGAAATGTCTTCTAACACATAGAGCTCGTATTTCATAGCGACGCAATTTCCGTGTGAATTCGTCAATGTGTGGGAGTGAGGGATGCAGTAAAGAAGGATTAGTGGATCGGAAATGTGATTGTCGTATCCCAAAAGAAAATCCTGTCGTTTCCATAGAAACGTTACTCGATTTAGACGGAAATATCTTCTAACACATAGTACTCGTATTTCATAGCGACGCAATTTCCGTGTGATTTCGTCAATGTGTGGTTGTGAGGGATGCAGTAAAGAAGGATTAGTGGATCGGAAATGTGATTGTCGTATCCCAAGAGAATATCCTGTCGTTTCCATAGAAACGTTACTCGATTTGGAAGGAAATGTCTTAGAACACATAGTACTCGTATTTCATAGCGACGCAATTTCCGTGTGAATTCGTCAATGTGTGGGAGTGAGGGATGCAGTAAACAAGGATTAGTGGATCGGAAATGTGATTGTCGTAACCCAAAAGAAAATCCTGTCGTTTCCATAGAAACGTTACTCGATTTAGAAGGAAATGTCTTCTAACACATAGTACTCGTAATTCATAGCGACACAATTTCCGTGTGAATTCGCCAATGTGTGGGAGTGAGGGATGCAGTAAAGAAGGATTAGTGGATCGGAAATGTGATTGTCGTATCCCAAAAGAAAATCCTGTCGTTTCCATAGAAACGTTACTCGGTTTAGAAGGAAATGTCTTCTAACACATAGAGCTCGTATTTCATAGCGACGCAATTTCCGTGTGAATTCGTCAATGTGTGGGAGTGAGGGATGCAGTAAAGAATGATTAGTGGATCGGAAATGTGATTGTCGTATCCCAAAAGAAAATCCTGTCGTTTCCATAGAAACGTTACTCGGAGTAGAAGGAAATGTTTTAGAACACATAGTACTCGTATTTCATAGCGACGCAATTTCCGTGTGAATTCGTCAATGTTTGGGAGTGAGGGATGCAGTAAAGAAGGATTAGTGGATCGGAAATGTGATTGTCGTATCCCAAAAGAAAATCCTGTTGTTTCCATAGAAACTTTACTCGATTTAGATGGAAATGTCTTAGAACACAAAGTACTCGTATTTCATGGCGACGCAATTTCCGTGTGAATTCGTCAATATGTGGGAGTGAGTGATGCAGTAAAGAAGGATTAGTGGATCGGAGATGTGATTGTCGTATCCCAAAAGAAATCCTGTCGTTTCCATAGTAACGTTACTCGATTTAGAAGGAAATGTCTTAGAACACATAGTACTCGTATTTCATAGCGACGGAATTTCCGTGTGAATTCGTCAATGTTTGGGAGTGAGGGATGCAGTAAAGAAGGATTAGTGGATCGGAAATGAGATTGTCGTATCCCAAAAGAAAATCCTGTCGTTTCCATAGAAACGTTACTCGATTTAGAAGGAAATGTCTTAGAACACATAGTACTCGTATTTCATAGCTACGGAATTTCCGTGTGAATTCGTCAATGTTTGGGAGTGAGGGATGCAGTAAGGAAGGATTAGTGGATCGGAAATGAGATTGTCGTATCCCAAAAGAAATTCCTGTCGTTTCCATAGAAACGTTACTCGATTTAGAAGGAAATGTCTTAGAACACATAGTACTCGTATTTCATAGCGACGGAATTTCCGTGTGAATTCGTCAATGTTTGGGAGTGAGGGATGCAGTAAAGAAGGATTAGTGGATCGGAAATGAGATTGTCGTATCCCAAAAGAAAATCCTGTCGTTTCCATAGAAACGTTACTCGATTTAGAATAAAATGTCTTAGAACACATAGCACTCGTATTTCATAGCGTCGGAATTTCCGTGTGAATTCGTCAATGTGTGGGAGCGAGGGATGCAGTAAAGAAGGATTAGTGGATCGGAAATGTGATTGTCGTATCGCAAAAGAAAATTATGTCGTTTCCATAGAAACGTTACTCGATTTAGAACGAAGTGTCTTAGAACACATAGTATTTCATAGCGATGCAATTTACGTGTGAATTCGTCAATGTTTGGGAGTGAGGGATGCTGTAAAGAAGGATTAGTGGATCGGAAATGTGATTGTCGTACCCCAAAAGAAAATCCTGTCGTTTCCATAGAAACGTTACTCGATTTAGAAGGAAATGTCTTGGAACACAAAGTACTCGTATTTCATGGCGACGCAATTTCCGTGTGAGTTCGTCAATGTGTGGGAGTGAGGGATGCAGTAAAGAAGGATTATTGGATCGGAAATGTGATTGTTGTATCCCAAAAGAAAATCCTGTCGTTTCCATAGAAACGTTACTCGATTTAGAAGGAAATGTCTTAGAACACATTGTACTCGAATTTCATAGCGACGCAATTTCCGTTTGAATTCGTCAATGTGTGGGGGTGAGGGATGCAGTAAGTAAGGATTAGTGGATCGGAAATGAGATTGTCGTATCCCAAAAGAAGATCCTGTCGTTTCCATAGAAACGTTACTCGATTTAGAAGGAAATGTCTTACAACACATAGTATTTCATAGCGACGCAATTTCCGTGTGAATTCGTCAATGTGTGGGAGTGAGGGATGCAGTAAAGAAGGATTAGTGGATCGGAAATGAGATTGTTGTATCCCAAAAGAAAATCCTGTCGTTTCCATAGAAACGTTACTCGATTTAGAAGGAAATGTCTTAGAACACATAGTATTTCATAGCGACGCAATTTCCGTGTGAATTCGTCAATGTTTGGGAGTGAGGGATGCAGTAAAGAAGGATTAGTGGATCGGAAATGTGATTGCCGTATCCCAAAAGAAAATCCTGTCGTTTCCATAGAAACGTTACTCGATTTAGAAGGAAATGTCTTAGAACACATAGTACTCGTATTTCATAGCGGCGCAATTTCCGTGTGAATTCGTCAATGTGTGGGAGTGAGGGATGCAGTAAAGAAGGATTAGTAGATCGGAAATGGGATTGTCGTATCCCAAAAGAAAATCCTTTCGTTTCCATAGAAACGTTACTCGATTTAGAAGGAAATTTCTTAAAACACATATTACTCGTATTTCATAGCGACGCAATTTCCTTGTGAATTCGTCAATGTGTGGGAGTGAGGGATGCAGTAAAGAAGGATTAGTAGATAGGAAATGTGATTGTCGTATCCCAAAAGAAAATCCTGTCGTTTCCATAGAAACGTTACTCGATTTAGAAGGAAATGTCTTAGAACACATAGTACTCGTATTTCATGGCGACGCAATTTAAGTGTGAATTCGTCAATGTGTGGGAGTGAGGGATGCAGTATGGAAGGATTAGTGGATCGGAAATGAGATTGTCGTATCCCAAAAGAAAATCCTGTCGTTTCCATAGAAACGTTACTCGATTTAGAAGGAAATGTCTTAGAACACATAGTACTCGTATTTCATAGCGACGGAATTTCCGTGTGAATTCGTCAATGTGTGGGAGTGAGGGATACAGTAAGGAAGGATTAGTGGATCGGAAATGAGATTGTCGTATCCCAAAAGAAAATCCTGTCGTTTCCATAGAAACGTTACTCGAATTAGAAGGAAATGTCTTAGAACACATAGTATTTCATAGCGACGCAATTTCCGTGTGAATTCGTCAATGTGTGGGAGTGAGGGATGCAGTAAAGAAGGATTAGTGGATCGGAAATGAGATTGTCGTATCCCAAAACAAAATCCTGTCGTTTCCATAGAAACGTTACTCGATTTAGAAAGAAATGTTTTATAACACATAGTATTTCATAGCGACGCAATTTCCGTGTGAATTCGTCAATGTTTGGGAGTGAGGGATGCAGTAAAGAAGGATTAGTGGATCGGAAATGTGATTGTCGTATCCCAAAAGAAAATCCTGTCGTTTCCATAGAAACGTTACTCGATTTAGAAGGAAATGTCTTAGAACACATTGTATTTCATAGCGACGCAATTTCCGTGTGAATTCGTCAATGTGTGGGAGTGAGGGATGCAGTAAAGAAGGATTAGTAGATCGGAAATGTGATTGTCGTATCCCAAAAGAAAATCCTGTCGTTTCCATAGAAACGTTACTCGATTTAGAAGGAAATGTCTTAGAACACATAGTATTTCATAGCGACGCAATTTCCGTTTGAATTCGTCAATGTGTGGGGGTGAGGGATGCAGTAAGGAAGGATTAGTGGATCGGAAATGAGATAGTCGTATCCCAAAAGAAAATCCTGTCGTTTCCATAGAAACGTTACTCGATTTAGAAGGAAATGTCTTAGAACACATAGTACTCGTATTTCATAGCGACGCAATTTCCGTTTGAATTCGTCAATGTGTGGGGGTGAGGGATGCAGTAAGGAAGGATTAGTGGATCGGAAATGAGATTGTCGTATCCCAAAAGAAAATCCTGTCGTTTCCATAGAAACGTTACTCGATTTAGAAAGAAATGTCTTCTAACACATAGTACTCGTATTTCATAGCGACGCAATTTCCGTGTGAATTCGTCAATGTGTGGGAGTGAGGGATGCAGTAAAGAAGGATTACTGGATCGGAAATGAGATTGTCGTATCCCAAAAGAAAATCCTGTCGTTTCCATAGAAACGTTACTCGATTTAGATGGAAATGTCTTAGAACACAAAGTACTCGTATTTCATGGCGACGCAATTTCCGTGTGAATTCGTCAATGTGTGGGAGTGAGGGATGCAGTAAAGAAGGATTAGTGGATCGGAAATGTGATTGTCGTATCCCAAAAGAAAATCCTGTCGTTTCCATAGAAACGTTACTCGATTTAGAAGGAAATGTCTTAGAACACATAGTACTCGTATTTCATAGCGACGCAATTTCCGTTTGAATTCGTCAATGTTTGGGAGTGAGGGATGCAGTAAAGAAGGATTAGTGGATCGGAAATGAGATTGTCGTATCCCAAAAGAAAATCCTGTCGTTTCCATAGAAACGTTACTCGATTTAGAAGGAAATGTCTTAGAACACATAGTACTCGTATTTCATAGCGACGCAATTTCCGTTTGAATTCGTCAATGTGTGGGGGTGAGGGATGCAGTAAGGAAGGATTAGTGGATCGGAAATGTGATTGTCGTATCCCAAAAGAAAATCCTGTCGTTTCCATAGAAACGTTACTCGATTTAGAAGGAAATGTCTTACAACACATAGTATTTCATAGCGACGCAATTTCCGTGTGAATTCGTCAATGTGTGGGAGTGAGGGATGCAGTAAAGAGGGATTAGTGGATCGGAAATGAGATTGTCGTATCCCAAAAGAAAATCCTGTCCTTTCCACAGAAAAGTTACTCGATTTAGAAAGAAATGTCTTAGAACACATAGTATTTCATAGCGACGCAATTTCCGTGTGAATTCGTCAATGTTTGGGAGTGAGGGATGCAGTAAAGAAGGATTAGTGGATCGGAAATGTGATTGTCGTATCCCAAAAGAAAATCCTGTCGTTTGCATAGAAACGTTACTCGATTTAGAAGGAAATGTCTTAGAACACATAGTATTTCATAGCGACGCAATTTCCGTGTGAATTCGTCAATGTGTGGGAGTGAGGGATGCAGTAAAGAAGGATTAGTGGATCGGAAATGTGATTGTCGTATCCCAAAAGAAAATCCTGTCGTTTCCATAGAAACGTTGCTCGATTTAGAAGGAAATGTCTTAGAACACATAGTACTTCATAGCGACGCAATTTCCGTGTGAATTCGTCAATGTTTGGGAGTGAGGGATGCAGAAAGAAGGATTAGTGGATCGGAAATGTGATTGTCGTATCCCAAAAGAAAATCCTGTCGATTCCATAGAAACGTTACTCGATTTAGAAGGAAATGTCTTAGAACACATAGTACTCGTATTTCATAGCGACGCAATTTCCGTGTGAATTCGTCAATGTGTGGGGGTGAGGGATGCAGTAAGGAAGGATTAGTGGATCGGAAATGAGATTGTCGTATCCCAAAAGGAAATCCTGTCGTTTCCATAGAAACGTTACTCGATTTAGAAGGAAATGTCTTAGAACACATAGTACTCGTATTTCATAGCGACGCAATTTCCGTTTGAATTCGTCAATGTGTGGGGGTGAGGGATGCAGTAAGGAAGGATTAGTGGATCGGAAATGAGATTGTCGTATCCCAAAAGAAAATCCTGTCGTTTCCATAGAAACGTTTCTCGATTTAGAAGGAAATGTCTTAGAACACATAGTATTTCATAGCGACGCAATTTCCGTGTGAATTCCTCAATGTTTGGGAGTGAGGGATGCAGTAAAGAAGGATTAGTGGATCGGAAATGTGATTCTCGTATCCCAAAATAAAATCCTGTCGTTTCCATAGAAACGTTACTCGATTTAGATGGAAATGTCTTAGAACACAAAGTACTCGTATTTCATGGCGACGCAATTTCCGTGTGAATTCGTCAATGTGTGGGAGTGAGGGATGCAGTAAAGAAGGATTAGTGGATCGGAAATGTGATTGTCGTATCCCAAAAGAAAATCCTGTCGTTTCCATAGAAACGTTACTCCATTTAGAAGGAAATGTCTTAGAACACATAGTACTCGTATTTCATAGCGACGCATTTTCCGTTTGAATTCGTCAATGTTTGGGAGTGAGGGATGCAGTAAAGAAGGATTAGTGGATCGGAAATGAGATTGTCGTATCCCAAAAGAAAATCCTGTCGTTTCCATAGAAACGTTACTCGATTTAGAAGGAAATGTCTTAGAACACATAGTACTCGTATTTCATAGCGACGCAATTTCCGTTTGAATTCGTCAATGTGTGGGGGTGAGGCATGCAGTAAGGAAGGATTAGTGGATCGGAAATAAGATTGTCGTATCCCAAAAGAAAATCCTGTCGTTTCCATAGAAACGTTACTCGATTTAGAAGGAAATGTCTTAGTTCACATAGTATTTCATAGCGACGCAATTTCCGTGTGAATTCGTCAATGTGTGGGAGTGAGGGATGCAGTAAAGAAGGATTAGTGGATCGGTAATGTGATTGTCGTATCCCAAAAGAAAATCCTGTCGTTTCCATAGAAACGTTACTCGATTTAGAAGGAAATGTCTTAGAAAACATAGTATTTCATAGCGACGCAATTTCCGTGTGAATTCGTCAATGTGTGGGAGTGAGGGATGCAGTAAAGATGGATTAGTAGATCGGAAATGTGATTGTCGTATCCCAAAAGAAAATCCTGTCGTTTCCATAGAAACGTTACTCGATTTAGAAGGAAATGTCTTAGAACACATAGTATTTCATAGCGACGCAATTTCCGTGTGAATTCGTCAATGTGTGGGAGTGAGGGATGCAGTAAAGAAGGATTAGTGGATCGGAAATGTGATTGTCGTATCAGAAAAGAAAATCCTGTCGTTTCCATAGAAACGTTACTCGATTTACAAGGAAATGTCTTAGAACACACAGTATTTCATAGCGACGCAATTTCCGTGTGAATTCGTCAATGTTTGGGAGTGAGGGATGCAGTAAAGAAGGATTAGTGGATCGGAAATGTGATTGTCGTATCCCAAAAGAAAATCCTGTCGTTTCCATAGAAACGTTACTCGATTTAGAAGGAAATGTCTTAGAACACATAGTACTTCATAGCGACGCAATTTCCGTGTGAATTCGTCAATGTTTGGGAGTGAGGGATGCAGAAAGAAGGATTAGTGGATCGGAAATGTGATTGTCGTATCCCAAAAGAAAATCCTGTCGATTCCATAGAAACGTTACTCGATTTAGAAGGAAATGTCTTAGAACACATAGTACTCGTATTTCATAGCGACGGAATTTCCGTGCGAATTTGTCGATGTTTGGGAGTGAGGGATGCAGTAAAGAAGGATTAGTGGATCGGAAATGAGATTGTCGTATCCCAAAAGCAAATCCTGTCGTTTCCATAGAAACGTTACTCGATTTAGAAGGAATTGTCTTAGAACACATAGTACTCGTATTTCATAGCGACGCAATTTCCGTGTGAATTCGTCAATGTTTGGAGTGAGGGATGCAGTAAAGAAGGATTAGTGGATCGGAATTGTGATTGTCAAATCCCAAAAGAAAATCCTGTCGTTTCCATAGAAACGTTACTCGATTTAGAAGGAAATGTCTTAGAACACATAGTACTCGTATTTCATAGCGACGCAATTTCCGTTTGAATTCGTCAATGTTTGGGAGTGAGGGATGGAGTAAGGAAGGATTAGTGGATCGGAAATGAGATTGTCGTATCCCAAAAGAAAATCCTGTCGTTTCCATAGAAACGTTACTCGATTTAGAAGGAATTGTCTTAGAACAAATAGTATTTCATAGCGACGCAATTTCCGTTTGAATTCGTCAATGTGTGGGGGTGAGGGATGCAGTAAGGAGGGATTAGTGGATCGGAAATGAGATTGTCGTATCCCAAAAGAAAATCCTGTCGTTTCCATAGAAACGTTACTCGATTTAGAAGGAAATGTCTTAGAACACATAGTATTTCATAGCGACGCAATTTCCGTGTGAATACGTCAATGTGTGGGAGTGAGGGATGCAGTAAAGAAGGATTAGTGGATCGGAAATGAGATTGTCGATTCCCAAAAGTAAATCCTGTCGTTTCCATAGAAACGTTACTCGATTTAGAAGGAAATGTCTTAGAACACATAGTATTTCATAGCGACGCAATTTCCGTGTGAATTCGTCAATGTTTGGGAGTGAGGGATGCAGTAAAGGATTAGTGGATCGAAAATGTGATTCTCGTATCCCAAAAGAAAATCCTGTCGTTTCCATAGTAACGTTACTCGATTTAGAAGGAAATGTCTTAGAACACATAGTACTCGTATTTAATAGCGACGCAATTTACGTGTGAATTCGTCAATGTGTGGGAGTGAGGGATGCAGTAAAGAAGGATTAGTAGATCGGAAATGTGATTGTCGTATCCCAAAAGAAAATCCTGTAGTTTCCATAGAAACGTTACTCGATTTATAAGGCAATGTCTTAAAACACATAGTACTCGTATTTCATAGCGACGGAATTTCCGTGTGAATTTGTCAATGTTTGGGAGTGAGGGATGCAGTAAAGAAGGATTAGTGGATCGGAAATGAGATTGTCGTATCCCAAAAGCAAATCCTGTCGTTCCATAGAAACGTTACTCGATTTAGAAGGAAATGTCTTAGAACACATAGTATTTCATAGCGACGCAATTTCCGTGTGAATACGTCAATGTGTGGGGAGTGAGGGATGCAGTAAAGAAGGATTAGTGGATCGGAAATGAGATTGTCGATTCCCAAAAGTAAATCCTGTCGTTTCCATAGAAACGTTACTCGATTTAGAAGGAAATGTCTTAGAACACATAGTATTTCATAGCGACGCAATTTCCGTGTGAATTCGTCAATGTTTGGAGTGAGGGATGCAGTAAAGAAGGATTAGTGGATCGGAATTGTGATTGTCGAATCCCAAAAGAAAATCCTGTCGTTTCCATAGAAACGTTACTCGATTTAGAAGGAAATGTCTTAGAACACATAGTATTTCATAGCGACGCAATTTCCGTGTGAATTCGTCAATGTGTGGGAGTGAGGGATGCAGTAAAGAAGGATTAGTGGATCGGAAATGTGATTGTCGTATCCCAAAAGAAAATCCTGTCGTTTCCATAGAAACGTTACTCGATTTAGAAGGAAATGTCTTAGAACACATAGTATTTCATAGCGACGCAATTTCCGTGTGAATTCGTCAATGTGTGGGAGTGAGGGATGCAGTAAAGATGGATTAGTAGATCGGAAATGTGATTGTCGTATCCCAAAAGAAAATCCTGTCGTTTCCATAGAAACGTTACTCGATTTAGAAGGAAATGTCTTAGAACACATAGTATTTCATAGCGACGCAATTTCCGTGTGAATTCGTCAATGTGTGGGAGTGAGGGATGCAGTAAAGAAGGATTAGCGGATAGGAAATGTGATTGTCGTATCCCAAAAGAAAATCCTGTCGTTTCCATAGAAACGTTACTCGATTTAGAAGGAAATGTCTTAGAACACATAGTATTTCATAGCGACGCAATTTCCGTGTGAATTCGTCAATGTGTGGGAGTGAGGGATGCAGTAAAGAAGGATTAGCGGATCGGAAATGTGATTGTCGTATCCCAAAAGAAAATCCTGTCGTTTCCATAGAAACGTTACTCGATTTAGAAGGAAATGTCTTAGAACACATAGTGTTTCATAGCGACGCAATTTCCGTGTGAATTCGTCAATGTTTGGGAGTGAGGGATGCAGTAAAGAAGGATTAGTGGATCGGAAATGTGATTGTCGTATCCCAAAAGAAAATCCTGTCGTTTCCATAGAAACGTTACTCGATTTAGAAGGAAATGTCTTAGAACACATAGTACTCGTATTTCATGACGACGCAATTTCCGTGTGAATTCATCAATGTGTGGGAGTGAGGGATGCAGTAAGGAAGGATTAGTGGATCGGAAATGAGATTGTCGTATCCCAAAAGAAAATCCTGTCGTTTCCATAGAAACGTTACTCGATTTAGAAGGAAATGTCTTAGAACAAATAGTATTTCATAGCGACGCAATTTCCGTTTGAATTCGTCAATGTGTGGGGGTGAGGGATGCAGTAAGGAAGGATTAGTTCATCGGAAATGAGATTGTCGTATCCCAAAAGAAAATCCTGTCGTTTCCATAGAAACGTTACTCGATTTAGAAGGAAATGTCTTAGAACACATAGTATTTCATAGCGACGCAATTTCCGTGTGAATTCGTCAATGTGTGGGGGTGAGGGATGCAGTAAGGAAGGATTAGTGGATCGGAAATGAGATTGTCGTATCCCAAAAGAAAATCCTGTCATTTCCATAGAAACGTTACTCGATTTAGAAGGAAATGTCTTAGAACACATAGTACTCGTATTTCATAGCGACGCAATTTCCGTTTGAATTCGTCAATGGGTGGGGGTGAGGGTTGCAGTAAGGAAGGATTAGTGGATCGGAAATGAGATTGTCGTATCCCAAAAGAAAATCCTGTCGTTTCCATAGAAACGTTACTAGATTTAGAAGGAAATGTCTTAGAACACATAGTATTTCATAGCGACGCAATTTCCGTGTGAATTCGTCAATGTTTGGGAGTGAGGGATGCAGTAAAGAAGGATTAGTGGATCGGAAATGAGATTGTCGTATCCCAAAAGAAAATCCTGTCGTTTCCATAGAAACGTTACTCGATTTAGAAGGAAATGTCTTAGAACACATAGTACTCGTATTTCATAGCGACGCAATTTCCGTTTGAATTCGTCAATGTGTGGGTTTGAGGCATGCAGTAAGGAAGGATTAGTGGATCGGAAATGAGATTGTCGTATCCCAAAAGAAAATCCTATCGTTTCCATAGAAACGTTACTCGATTTAGAAGGAAATGTCTTAGATCACATAGTATTTCATAGCGACGCAATTTCCGTGTGAATTCGTCAATGTGTGGGAGTGAGGGATGCAGTAAAGAAGGATTAGTGGATCGGAAATGAGATTGTCGATTCCCAAAAGTAAATCCTGTCGTTTCCATAGAAACGTTACTCGATTTAGAAGGAAATGTATTAGAACACATAGTATTTCATAGCGACGCAATTTCCGTGTGAATTCGTCAATGTTTGGGAGTGAGGGATGCAGTAAAGAAGGATTAGTGGATCGGATATGTGATTGTCGTAACCCAAAAGAAAATCCTGTCGTTTCCATAGAAACGTAACTCGATTTAGAAGGAAATGTCTTAGAACACAAAGTACTCGTATTTAATGGCGACGCAATTTCCGTGTGCATTCGTCAATGTGTGGGAGTGAGGGATGCAGTAAGGAAGGATTAGTGGATCGGAAATGAGATTGTCGTATCCCAAAAGAAAATCCTGTCGTTTCCATAGAAACGTTACTCGATTTAGAAGGAAATGTCTTAGAACACATAGTATTTCATAGCGACGCAATTTCCGTGTGAATTCGTCAATGTTTGGGAGTGAGGGATGCAGTAAAGAAGGATTAGTGGATCGGAAATGTGATTGTCGTATCCCAAAAGAAAATCCTGTCGTTTCCATAGAAACGTTACTCGATTTAGAAGGAAATGTCTTAGAACACATAGTACTCGTATTTCATAGCGACGCAATTTCCGTGTGAATTCGTCAATGCGTGGGAGTAAGGGATGCAGTAAAGAAGGATAAGTAGATCGGAAATGTGATTGTCGTATCCCAAAAGAAAATCCTGTAGTTTCCATAGAAACGTTACTCGATTTAGAAGGCAATCTCTTAAAACACATAGTACTCGTATTTCATAGCGACGGAATTTCCGTGCGAATTTGTCAATGTTTGGGAGTGAGGGATGCAATAAAGAAGGATTAGTGGATCGGAAATGAGATTGTCGTATCCCAAAAGCAAATCCTGTCGTTTCCATAGAAACGTTACTCGATTTAGAAGGAATTGTCTTAGAACACATAGTACTCGTATTTCATAGCGACGCAATTTCCGTGTGAATTCGTCAATGTTTGGAGTGAGGGATGCAGTAAAGAAGGATTAGTGGATCGGAATTGTGATTGTCGAATCCCAAAAGAAAATCCTGTCGTTTCCATAGAAACGTTACTCGATTTAGAAGGAAATGTCTAAGAACACATAGTATTTCATAGCGACGCAATTTCCGTGTGAATTCGTCAATGTTTGGGAGTGAGGGATGCAGTAAAGATGGATTAGTGGATCGGAAATGTGATTGTCGTATCCCAAAAGAAAATCCTGTCGTTTCCATAGAAACGTTACTCGATTTAGATGGAAATGTCTTAGAACACAAAGTACTCGTATTTCATGACGACGCAATTTCCGTGTGAATTCTTCAATGTGTGGGAGTGAGGGATGCAGTAAAGAAGGATTAGTGGATCGGAAATGTGATTGTCGTATCCCAAAAGAAAATCCTGTCGTTTCCATAGAAACGTTACTCGATTTAGAAGGAAATGTCTTAGAACACATACTACTCGTATTTCATAGCGACGCAATTTCCGTTTGAATTCGTCAATGCTTGGGAGTGAGGGATGCAGTAAGGAAGGATTAGTGGATCGGAAATGAGATTGTCGTATCCCAAAAGAAAATCCTGTCGTTTCCATAGAAACGTTACTCGATTTAGAAGGAAATGTCTTAGAACAAATAGTATTTCATAGCGACGCAATTTCCGTTTGAATTCGTCAATGTGTGGGGGTGAGGGATGCAGTAAGGAAGGATTAGTGGATCGGAAATGAGATTGTCATATCCCAAAAGAAAATCCTGTCGTTTCCATAGAAACGTTACTCGATTTAGAAGGAAATGTCTTACAACACATAGTATTTCATAGCGACGCAATTTCCGTGTGAATTCGTCAATGTGTGGGAGTGAGGGATGCAGTAAAGAAGGATTAGTGGATCGGAAATGAGATTGTCGATTCCCAAAAGTAAATCCTGTCGTTTCCATAGAAACGTTACTCGATTTAGAAGGAAATGTCTTAGAACACATAGTACTCGTATTTCATAGCGACGCAATTTCCGTGTGAATTCGTCAATGTGTGGGGGTGAGGGATGCAGTAAGGAAGGATTAGTGGATCGGAAATGAGATTGTCGTATCCCAAAAGAAAATCCTGTCGTTTCCATAGAAACGTTACTCGATTTAGAAGGAAATGTCTTAGAACACATAGTGCTCGTATTTCATAGCGACGCAATTTCCGTTTGAATTCGTCAATGTGTGGGGGTGAGGGATGCAGTAAGGAAGGATTAATGGATAGGAAATGAGATTGTCGTATCCCAAAAGAAAATCCTGTCGTTTCCATAGAAACGTTACTCGATTTAGAAGGAAATGTGTTAGAACACATAGTATTTCATAGCGACGCAATTTCCGTGTGAATTCGTCAATGTTTGGGAGTGAGGGATGCAGTAAAGAAGGATTAGTGGATCGGAAATGAGATTGTCGTATCCCAAAAGCAAATCCTGTCGTTTCCATAGAAACGTTACTCGATTTAGAAGGAATTGTCTTAGAACACATAGTACTCGTATTTCATAGCGACGCAATTTCCGTGTGAATTCGTCAATGTTTGGAGTGAGGGATGCAGTAAAGAAGGATTAGTGGATCGGAATTGTGATTGTCGAATCCCAAAAGAAAATCCTGTCGCTTCCATAGAAATGTTACTCGATTTAGAAGGAAATGTCTAAGAACACATAGTATTTCATAGCGACGCAATTTCCGTGTGAATTCGTCAATGTTTGGGAGTGAGGGATGCAGTAAAGAAGGATTAGTGGATCGGAAATGTGATTGTCGTATCCCAAAAGAAAATCCTGTCGTTTCCATAGAAACGTTACTCGATTTAGATGGAAATGTCTTAGAACACAAAGTACTCGTATTTCATGGCGACGCAATTTCCTTGTGAATTCGTCAATGTGTGGGAGTGAGGGATGCAGTAAAGAAGGATTAGTAGATCGGAAATGTGATTGTCGTATCCCAAAAGAAAATCCTGTCGTTTCCATAGAAACGTTACTCCATTTAGAAATAAATGTCTTAGAACACATAGTACTCGTATTTCATAGCGACGCAATTTCCGTTTGAATTCGTCAATGTTTGGGAGTGAGGGATGCAGTAAAGAAGGATTAGTGGATCGGAAATGAGATTGTCGTATCCCAAAAGAAAATTCTGTCGTTTCCATAGAAACGTTACTCGATTTAGAAGGAAATGTCTTAGAACACATAGTACTCGTATTTCATAGCGACGCAATTTCCGTTTGAATTCGTCAATGTGTGGGTTTGAGGCATGCAGTAAGGAAGGATTAGTGGATCGGAAATGAGATTGTCGTATCCCAAAAGAAAATCCTGTCGTTTCCATAGAAACGTTACTCGATTTAGAAGGAAATGTCTTAGATCACATAGTATTTCATAGCGACGCAATTTCCGTGTGAATTCGTCAATGTTTGGGAGTGAGGGATGCAGTAAAGAAGGATTAGTGGATCGGATATGTGATTGTCGTAACCCAAAAGAAAATCCTGTCGTTTCCATAGAAACGTTACTCGATTTAAAAGGAAATGTCTTAGAACACAAAGTACTCGTATTTCATAGCGACGCAATTTCCGTGTGAATTCGTCAATGTGTGGGAGTAAGGGATGCAGTAAAGAAGGATTAGTAGATCGGAAATGTGATTGTCGTATCCCAAAAGAAAATCCTGTAGTTTCCATAGAAACTTTACTCGATTTAGAAGGCAATCTCTTAAAACACATAGTACTCGTATTTCATAGCGATGGAATTTCCGTGCGAATTTGTCAATGTTTGGGAGTGAGGGATGCAGTAAAGAAAGATTAGTGGATCGGAAATGAGATTGTCGTATCCCAAAAGCAAATCCTGTCGTTTCCATAGAAACGTTACTCGATTTAGAAGGAATTGTCTTAGAACAAATAGTACTCGTATTTCATAGCGACGCAATTTCCGTGTGAATTCGTCAATGTTTGGAGTGAGGGATGCAGTATAGAAGGATTAGTGGATCGGAATTGTGATTGTCGAATCCCAAAAGAAAATCCTGTCGTTTCCATAGAAACGTTACTCGATTTAGAAGGAAATGTCTAAGAACACACAGTATTTCATAGCGACGCAATTTCCGTGTGAATTCGTCAATGTTTGGGAGTGAGGGATGCAGTAAAGAAGGATTAGTGGATCGGAAATGTGATTGTCGTATCCCAAAAGAAAATCCTGTCGTTTCCATAGAAACGATACTCGATTTAGATGGAAATGTCTTAGAACACAAAGTACTCGTATTTCATGACGACGCAATTTCCGTGTGAATTCGTCAATGTGTGGGAGTGAGGGATGCAGTAAAGAAGGATTAGTGGATCGGAAATGTCATTGTCGTATCCCAAAAGAAAATCCTGTCGTTTCCATAGAAACGTTACTCGATTTAGAAGGAAATGTCTTAGAACACATAGTATTTCATAGCGACGCAATTTCCGTGTGAATTCGTCAATGTGTGGGAGTGAGGGATGCAGTAAAGATGGATTAGTAGATCGGAAATGTGATTGTCGTATCCCAAAAGAAAATCCTGTCGTTTCCATAGAAACGTTACTCGATTTAGAAGGAAATGTCTTAGAACACATAGTATTTCATAGCGACGCAATTTCCGTGTGAATTCGTCAATGTGTGGGAGTGAGGGATGCAGTAAAGAAGGATTAGTGGATCGGAAATGTGATTGTCGTATCCCAAAAGAAAATCCTGTCGTTTCCATAGAAACGTTACTCGATTTAGAAGGAAATGTCTTAGAACACATAGTATTTCATAGCGACGCAATTTCCGTGAGAATTCGTCAATGTTTGGGAGTGAGGGATGCAGTAAAGGAGGATTAGTGGATCGGAAATGTGATTGTCGTATCCCAAAAGAAAATCCTGTCGTTTCCATAGAAACGTTACTCGATTTAGAAGGAAATGTCTTAGAACACATAGTATTCATAGCGACGCAATTTCCGTGTGAATTCGTCAATATTTGGGAGTGAGGGATGCAGTAAAGAAGGATTAGTGGATCGGAAATGTGATTCTCGTATCCCAAAAGAAAATCCTGTCGTTTCCATAGTAACGTTACTCGATTTAGAAGGAAATGTCTTAGAACACAAAGTACTCGTATTTCATGGCGACGCAATTTCCGTGTGAATTCGTCAATGTGTGGGAGTGAGGGATGCAGTAAAGAAGGATTAGTGGATCGGAAATGTGATTGTCGTATCCCAAAAGAAAATCCTGTCGTTTCCATAGAAACGTTACTCGATTTAGAAGGAAATGTCTAAGCACACATAGTACTCGTATTTCATGGCGACGCAATTTCCGTGTGAATTCGTCAATGTGTGGGAGTGAGGGATGCAGTAAGGAAGGATTAGTGGATCGGAAATGAGATTGTCGTATCCCAAAAGAAAATCCTGTCGTTTCCATAGAAACGTTACTCGATTTAGAAGGAAATGTCTTAGAACACATAGTATTTCATAGCGACGCAATTTCCGTGTGAATTCGTCAATGTGTGGGAGTGAGGGATGCAGTAAAGGAGGATTAGTAGATCGGAAATGTGATTGTCGTATCCCAAACGAAAATCTAGTCGTTTCCATAGAAACGTTACTCGATTTAGAAGGAAATGTCTTAGAACACATAGTAATTCATAGCGACGCAATTTCCGTGTGAATTCGTCAATGTTCGGGAGTGAGGGATGTAGTAAAGAAGGATTAGTGGATCGGAAATGTGATTGTCGTATCCCAAAAGAAAATCCTGTCGTTTCCATAGAAACGTTACTCGATTTAGAAGGAAATGTCTTAGAACACATAGTATTTCATAGCGACGCAATTTCCGTGTGAATTCGTCAATGTGTGTAAGTGAGGGATGCAGTAAAGAAGGATTAGTGGATCGGAAATGTGATTGTCGTATCCCAAAAGAAAATCCTGTCGTTTCCATAGAAACGTTACTCGATTTAGAAGGAAATGTCTTAGAACACATAGTACTCGTATTTAATAGCGACGCAATTTACGTGTGAATTCGTCAATGTGTGGGAGTGAGGGATGCAGTAAAGAAGGATTAGTAGATCGGAAATGTGATTGTCGTATCCCAAAAGAAAATCCTGTAGTTTCCATAGAAACGTTACTCGATGTAGAAGGCAATGTCTTAAAACACATAGTACTCGTATTTCATAGCGACGGAATTTCCGTGTGAATTTGTCAATGTTTGGGAGTGAGGGATGCAGTAAAGAAGGATTAATGGATCGGAAATGAGATTGTCGTATCCCAAAAGCAAATCCTCTCGTTTCCATAGAAACGTTACTCGATTTAGAAGGAAATGTCTTAGAACACATAGTATTTCATAGCAACGCAATTTCCGTGTGAATTCGTCAATGTTTGGAGTGAGGGATGCAGTAAAGAAGGATTAGTGGATCGGAATTGTGATTGTCGAATCCCAAAAGAAAATCCTGTCGTTTCCATAGAAACGTTACTCGATTTAGAAGGAAATGTCTTAGAACACATAGTATTTCATAGCGACGCAATTTCCGTGTGAATTCGTCAATGTTTGGGAGTGAGGGATGCAGTAAAGAAGGATTAGTGGATCGGAAATGTGATTGTCGTATCCCAAAAGAAAATCCTGTCGTTTCCATAGAAACGTTACTCGATTTAGAAGGAAATGTCTTCTAACACATAGTACTCGTATTTCATAGCGACGCAATTTCCGTGTGAATTCGTCAATGTGTGCGAGTGAGGGATGCAGTAAAGAAGGATTAGTAGATCGGAAATGTGATTGTCGTATCCCAAAAGAAAATCCTGTAGTTTCCATAGAAACGTTACTCGATTTAGAAGGCAATGTATAAAACACATAGTACTCGTATTTCATAGCGACGGAATTTCCGTGTGAATTTGTCAATGTTTGGGAGTGAGGGATGCAGTAAAGAAGGATTAGTGGATCGGAAATGAGATTGTCGTATCCCAAAAGCAAATCCTGTCGTTTCCATAGAAACGTTACTCGATTCAGAAGGAAATGTCTTAGAACACATAGTATTTCATAGCGACGCAATTTCCGTGTGAATTCGTCAATGTTTGGAGTGAGGGATGCAGTAAAGAAGGATTAGTGGATCGGAATTGTGATTGTAGAATCCCAAAAGAAAATCCTGTCGTTTCCATAGAAACGTTACTCGATTTAGAAGGAAATGTCTTAGAACACATAGTATTTCATAGCGACGCAATTCCCGTGTGAATTCGTCAATGTTTGGGAGTGAGGGATGCAGTAAAGAAGGATTAGTGGATCGGAAATGTGATTGTCGTATCCCAAAAGAAAATCCTGTCGTTTCCATAGAAACGTTACTCGATTTAGAAGGAAATGTCTTAGAACACATAGTATTCGTATTTCATAGCGACGCAATTTCCGTGTGAATTCGTCAATGTGTGGGAGTGAGGGATGCAGTAAAGAAGGATTAGTGGATCGGAAATGAGATTGTCGTATCCCAAAAGCAAATCCTCTCGTTTCCATAGAAACGTTACTCGATTTAGAAGGAAATGTCTTAGAACACATAGTATTTCATAGCGACGCAATTTCCGTGTGAATTCGTCAATGTTTGGAGTGAGGGATGCAGTAAAGAAGGATTAGTGGATCGGAATTGTGATTGTCGAATCCCAAAAGAACATCCTGTCGTTTCCATAGAAACGTTACTCGATTTAGAAGGAAATGTCTTAGAACACATAGTATTTCATAGCGACGCAATTTCCGTGTGAATTCGTCATTGTTTGGGAGTGAGGGATGCAGTAAAGAAGGATTAGTGGATCGGAAATGTGATTGTCGTATCCCAAAAGAAAATCCTGTCGTTTCCATAGAAAAGTTATTCGATTTAGAAGGAAATGTCTTCTAACACATAGTACTCGTATTTCATAGCGACGCAATTTCCGTGTGAATTCGTCAATGTGTGGGAGTGAGGGATGCAGTAAAGAAGGATTAGTAGATCGGAAATGTGATTGTCGTATCC
Organism: Schistocerca piceifrons; assembly: GCF_021461385.2. NCBI lineage: Eukaryota > Metazoa > Arthropoda > Insecta > Orthoptera > Acrididae > Schistocerca > Schistocerca piceifrons. The sequence goes on from NW_025728287.1 coordinate 4,513,795, forward strand.
CAAAAGAAAATCCTGTCGTTTCCATAGAAACGTTACTCGATTTAGAAGGAAATGTCTTAAAACACATAGTACTCGTATGTCATAGCGACGGAATTTCCGTGTGAATTCGTCAATGTTTGGGAGTGAGGGATGCAGTAAAGAAGGATTAGTGGATCGGAAATGAGGTTGTCGTATCCCAAAAGCAAATCCTGTCGTTTCCATAGAAACGTTACTCGATTTAGAAGGAAATGTCTTAGAACACATAGTATTTCATAGCGACGCAATTTCTGTGTGAATCCGTCAATGTTTGGGAGTGAGGGATGCAGTAAAGAAGGATTAGTGGATCGGAAATGTGATTGTCGTATCCCAAAAGAAAATCCTGTCGTTTCCATAGAAACGTTACTCGATTTAGAAGGAAATGTCTTCTAACACATAGTACCCGTATTTCATAGCGACGCAATTTCCATGTGAATTCGTCAATGTGTGGGAGTGAGGGATGCAGTAAAGAAGGATTAGTGGATCGGAAATGTGATTGTCGTATCACAAAAGAAAATCCTGTCGTTTCCATAGAAACGTTACTCGATTTAGAAGGAAATGTCTTAGAACACATAGTATTCGTATTTCATAGCGACGCAATTTCCGTGTGAATTCGTCAATGTGTGGGAGTGAGGGATGCAGTAAAGAAGGATTAGTAGATCGGAAATGTGATTGTCGTATCCCAAAAGAAAATCCTGTAGTTTCCATAGAAACGTTACTCGATTTAGAAGGAAATGTCTTAGAACACATAGTATTTCATAGCGACGCAATTTCCGTGTGAATTCGTCAATGTGTGTAAGTGAGGGATGCAGTAAAGAAGGATTAGTGGATCGGAAATGTGATTGTCGTATCCCAAAAGAAAATCCTGTCGTTTCCATAGAAACGTTACTCGATTTAGAAGGAAATGTCTTAGAACACATAGTACTCGTATTTAATAGCGACGCAATTTACGTGTGAATTCGTCAATGTGTGGGAGTGAGGGATGCAGTAAAGAAGGATTAGTAGATCGGAAATGTGATTGTCGTATCCCAAAAGAAAATCCTGTAGTTTCCATAGAAACGTTACTCGATGTAGAAGGCAATGGCTTAAAACACATAGTACTCGTATTTCATAGCGACGGAATTTCCGTGTGAATTTGTCAATGTTTGGGAGTGAGGGATGCAGTAAAGAAGGATTAATGGATCGGAAATGAGATTGTCGTATCCCAAAAGCAAATCCTCTCGTTTCCATAGAAACGTTACTCGATTTAGAAGGAAATGTCTTAGAACACATAGTATTTCATAGCAACGCAATTTCCGTGTGAATTCGTCAATGTTTGGAGTGAGGGATGCAGTAAAGAAGGATTAGTGGATCGGAATTGTGATTGTCGAATCCCAAAAGAAAATCCTGTCGTTTCCATAGAAACGTTACTCGATTTAGAAGGAAATGTCTTAGAACACATAGTATTTCATAGCGACGCAATTTCCGTGTGAATTCGTCAATGTTTGGGAGTGAGGGATGCAGTAAAGAAGGATTAGTGGATCGGAAATGTGATTGTCGTATCCCAAAAGAAAATCCTGTCGTTTCCATAGAAACGTTACTCGATTTAGAAGGAAATGTCTTCTAACACATAGTACTCGTATTTCATAGCGACGCAATTTCCGTGTGAATTGGTCAATGTGTGCGAGTGAGGGATGCAGTAAAGAAGGATTAGTAGATCGGAAATGTGATTGTCGTATCCCAAAAGAAAATCCTGTAGTTTCCATAGAAACGTTACTCGATTTAGAAGGCAATGTCTTAAAACACATAGTACTCGTATTTCATAGCGACGGAATTTCCGTGTGAATTTGTCAATGTTTGGGAGTGAGGGATGCAGTAAAGAAGGATTAGTGGATCGGAAATGAGATTGTCGTATCCCAAAAGCAAATCCTGTCGTTTCCATAGAAACGTTACTCGATTTAGAAGGAAATGTCTTAGAACACATAGTATTTCATAGCGACGCAATTTCCGTGTGAATTCGTCAATGTTTGGAGTGAGGGATGCAGTAAAGAAGGATTAGTGGATCGGAATTGTGATTGTAGAATCCCAAAAGAAAATCCTGTCGTTTCCATAGAAACGTTACTCGATTTAGAAGGAAATGTCTTAGAACACATAGTATTTCATAGCGACGCAATTCCCGTGTGAATTCGTCAATGTTTGGGAGTGAGGGATGCAGTAAAGAAGGATTAGTGGATCGGAAATGTGATTGTCGTATCCCAAAAGAAAATCCTGTCGTTTCCATAGAAACGTTACTCGATTTAGAAGGAAATGTCTTAGAACACATGGTATTTCATAGCGACGCAATTTCCGTGTGAATTCGTCAATGTGTGGGAGTGAGGGATGCAGTAAAGAAGGATTAGTGGATCGGAAATGAGATTGTCGTATCCCAAAAGCAAATCCTCTCGTTTCCATAGAAACGTTACTCGATTTAGAAGGAAATGTCTTAGAACACATAGTATTTCATAGCGACGCAATTTCCGTGTGAATTCGTCAATGTTTGGAGTGAGGGATGCAGTAAAGAAGGATTAGTGGATCGGAATTGTGATTGTCGAATCCCAAAAGAACATCCTGTCGTTTCCATAGAAACGTTACTCGATTTAGAAGGAAATGTCTTAGAACACATAGTATTTCATAGCGACGCAATTTCCGTGTGAATTCGTCATTGTTTGGGAGTGAGGGATGCAGTAAAGAAGGATTAGTGGATCGGAAATGTGATTGTCGTATCCCAAAAGAAAATCCTGTCGTTTCCATAGAAAAGTTATTCGATTTAGAAGGAAATGTCTTCTAACACATAGTACTCGTATTTCATAGCGACGCAATTTCCGTGTGAATTCGTCAATGTGTGGGAGTGAGGGATGCAGTAAAGAAGGATTAGTAGATCGGAAATGTGATTGTCGTATCCCAAAAGAAAATCCTGTCGTTTCCATAGAAACGTTACTCGATTTAGAAGGAAATGTCTTAAAACACATAGTACTCGTATGTCATAGCGACGGAATTTCCGTGTGAATTCGTCAATGTTTGGGAGTGAGGGATGCAGTAAAGAAGGATTAGTGGATCGGAAATGAGGTTGTCGTATCCCAAAAGCAAATCCTGTCGTTTCCATAGAAACGTTACTCGATTTAGAAGGAAATGTCTTAGAACACATAGTATTTCATAGCGACGCAATTTCTGTGTGAATCCGTCAATGTTTGGGAGTGAGGGATGCAGTAAAGAAGGATTAGTGGATCGGAAATGTGATTGTCGTATCCCAAAAGAAAATCCTGTCGTTTCCATAGAAACGTTACTCGATTTAGAAGGAAATGTCTTCTAACACATAGTACCCGTATTTCATAGCGACGCAATTTCCATGTGAATTCGTCAATGTGTGGGAGTGAGGGATGCAGTAAAGAAGGATTAGTGGATCGGAAATGTGATTGTCGTATCACAAAAGAAAATCCTGTCGTTTCCATAGAAACGTTACTCGATTTAGAAGGAAATGTCTTAGAACACATAGTATTCGTATTTCATAGCGACGCAATTTCCGTGTGAATTCGTCAATGTGTGGGAGTGAGGGATGCAGTAAAGAAGGATTAGTAGATCGGAAATGTGATTGTCGTATCCCAAAAGAAAATCCTGTAGTTTCCATAGAAACGTTTCTCGATTTAGAAGGCAATGTCTTAAAACACATAGTACTCGTATTTCATAGCGACGGAATTTCCGTGTGAATTTGTCAATGTTTGGGAGTGAGGGATGCAGTAAAGAAGGATTAGTGGATCGGAAATGAGATTGTCGTATCCCAAAAGCAAATCCTGTCGTTTCCATAGAAACGTTACTCGATTTAGAAGGAAATGTCTTAGAACACATAGTATTTCATAGCGACGCAATTTCCGTGTGAATTCGTCAATGTTTGGAGTGAGGGATGCAGTAATGAAGGATTAGTGGATCGGAATTGTGATTGTAGAATCCCAAAAGAAAATCCTGTCGTTTCCATAGAAACGTTACTCGATTTAGAAGGAAATGTCTTAGAACACATAGTATTTCATAGCGACGCAATTCCCGTGTGAATTCGTCAATGTTTGGGAGTGAGGGATGCAGTAAAGAAGGATTAGTGGATCGGAAATGTGATTGTCGTATCCCAAAAGAAAATCCTGTCGTTTCCATAGAAACGTTACTCGATTTAGAAGGAAATGTCTTAGAACACATAGTATTTCATAGCGACGCAATTTCCGTGTGAATTCGTCAATGTGTGGGAGTGAGGGATGCAGTAAAGAAGGATTAATGGATCAGAAATGTGATTGTCGTATCCCAAAAGAAAATCCTGTCGTTTCCATAGAAACGTTTCTCGATTTAGAAGGAAATGTCTGAGAACACATAGTACTCGTATTTCATAGCGACGCAATTTCCGTGTGAATTCGTCATTGTTTGGGAGTGAGGGATGCAGTAAAGAAGGATTAGTAGATCGGAAATGTGATTGTCGTATCCCAAAAGAAAATCCTGTCGTTTCCATAGAAACGTTACTCGATTTAGAAGGAAATGTCTTAAAACACATAGTACTCGTATGTCATAGCGACGGAATTTCCGTGTGAATTCGTCAATGTTTGGGAGTGAGGGATGCAGTAAAGAAGGATTAGTGGATCGGAAATGAGGTTGTCGTATCCCAAAAGCAAATCCTGTCGTTTCCATAGAAACGTTACTCGATTTAGAAGGAAATGTCTTAGAACACATAGTATTTCATAGCGACGCAATTTCTGTGTGAATCCGTCAATGTTTGGGAGTGAGGGATGCAGTAAAGAAGGATTAGTGGATCGGAAATGTGATTGTCGTATCCCAAAAGAAAATCCTGTCGTTTCCATAGAAACGTTACTCGATTTAGAAGGAAATGTCTTCTAACACATAGTACCCGTATTTCATAGCGACGCAATTTCCATGTGAATTCGTCAATGTGTGGGAGTGAGGGATGCAGTAAAGAAGGATTAGTGGATCGGAAATGTGATTGTCGTATCACAAAAGAAAATCCTGTCGTTTCCATAGAAACGTTACTCGATTTAGAAGGAAATGTCTTAGAACACATAGTATTCGTATTTCATAGCGACGCAATTTCCGTGTGAATTCGTTAATGTGTGGGAGTGAGGGATGCAGTAAAGAGGGATTAGTAGATCGGAAATGTGATTGTCGTATCCCAAAAGAAAATCCTGTCGTTTCCATAGAAACGTTACTCGATTTAGAAGGAAATGTCTTAAAACACATGGAACTCGTATTTCATAGCGACAGAATTTCCGTGTGAATTCAGCAATGTTTGGGAGTGAGGGATGCAGTAAAGAAGGATTAGTGGATCGGAAATGTGATTGTCGTATCCCAAAAACAAATCCTGTCGTTTCCATAGAAACGTTACTCGATTTAGAAGGAAATGTCTTAGAACATATAGTATTTCATAGCGACGCAATTTCCGTGTGAATTCGTCAATGTTTGGGAGTGAGGGATGCAGTAAAGAAGGATTAGTGGATCGGAATTGTGATTGTCGTATCCCAAAAGAAAATCCTGTCGTTTCCATAGAAACGTTACTCGATTGAGAAGGAAATGTCTTAGAACACATAGTATTTCATAGCGACGCAATTTCCGTGTGAATACGTCAACGTGTGGGAGTGAGGGATGCAGTAAAGAAGGATTAGTGGATCGGAAATGAGATTGTCGTATCCCAAAAGAAAATCCTGTCGTTTCCATAGAGACGTTACTCGATTTAGAAGGAAATGTCTTAGAACACATAGTACTCGTATTTCGTAGCGACGGAAATTCCGTGTGAATTCGTCAATGTTTGGGAGTGAGGGATGCAGTAAAGAAGGATTAGTGGATCGGAAATGAGATTGTCGTATCCCAAAAGAAAATCCTGTCGTTTCCATAGAAACGTTACTCGATTTAGAAGGAAATGTCTTAGAACACATAGTATTTCATAGCGACGAAATTTCCGTGTGAATTCGTCAATGTTTGGGAGTGAGGGATGCAGTAAAGAAGGATTAGTGGATCGGAAATGAGATTGTCGTCTCCCAACATAAAGTCCTGTCGTTTCCATAGAAATGTTACTTGATTTAGAAGGAGAAGTCATAGAACCCATAGTAATTCATAGCGACGGAATTTCCGTGTGAATTCGTCAATGTGTGGGAGTGGGGGATGCAGTAAAGAAGGATTAGTGGATCGGAAATGTGATTGTCGTATCCCAAAAGAAAATCCTGTCGTTTCCATAGAAACGTCACTCGATTTAGAAGGTAATGTCTTACAACACATAGTACTCGTATTTCATAGCGACGGAATTTCCGTTTGAATTCGTCAATGTTTGGGAGTGAGGGATGCAGTAAAGAAGGATTAGTGGATCGGAAATGTGATTGTCGTATCCCAAAAGAAAATCCTGTCGTTTTCATAGAAACGTTACCCGATTTAGAAGGAAATGTCTTAGAACACACAGTATTTCATAGCGACGCAATTTCCGCGTGAATTCGTCAATGTTTGGGAGTGAGGGATGCAGTAAAGAAGGATTAGTGGATCGGAAATGAGTTTGTCGTATCCCAAAAAAAAGTCCTGTCGTTTCCATAGAAATGTTACTTAATTTAGAAGGAGATGTCATAGAACCCATAGTAATTCATAGCGACGGAATTTCCGTGTGAATTCGTCAATGTGTGGGAGTGAGGGATGCAGTAAAGAAGGATTAGTGAATCGGAAATGTGATTGTCTTATCCCAAAAGAAAATCTTGTCGTTTCCATAGAAACGTTACTCGATTTAGAAGGAAATGTCTTAGAACACATAGTACTCGTATTTCATAGCGACGGAATTTCCGTACGAATTCGTCAATGTTTGGGAGTGAGGGATGCAGTAAAGAAGGATTAGTGGATCGGAAATGTGATTATAGTATCCCAAAGGAAAATCCTGTCGTTTCCATAGAAACGTTACTCGATTTAGAAGGAAATGTCTTAGAACACATAGTACTCGTATTTCATAGCGACGCAATTTCCGTGTGAATTCGTCAATGTGTGGGAGTGAGGAATGCAGTAAAGAAGGATTAGTGGATCGGAAATGAGATTGTCGTATCCCATAAGAAAATCCTGTCGTTTCCATAGAAACGTTACTAGATGTAGAAGGAAATGTCTTAGAACACATAGTATTTCATAGCGACGCAATTTCCGTGTGAATTCGTCAATGTTTGGGAGTGAGGGATGCAGTAAAGAAGGATTAGTGGATCGGAAATGAGATTGTCGTCTCCCAAAAAAAAGTCCTGTCGTTTCCATAGAAATGTTACTTGATTTAGAAGGAGAAGTCATAGAACCCATAGTAATTCATAGCGACGGAATTTCCGTGTGAATTCGTCAATGTGTGGGAGTGAGGGATGCAGTAAAGAAGGATTAGTGGATCGGAGATGTGATTGTTGTATCCCAAAAGAAAATCCTGTCGTTTCCATAGAAACGTTACTCGATTTAGAAGGAAATGTCTTAAAACACATAGTACTCGTATTTCATAGCGACGCAATTTCCGTGTGAATTCGTCAATGTGTGGGAGTGAGGGATGCAGTAAAGAAGGATTAGTAGATCGGAAATGTGATTGTCGTATCCCAAAAGAAAATCCTGTCGTTTCCATAGAAACGTTACTCGATTGAGAAGGAAATGTCTTAAAACACATAGTACTCGTATGTCATAGCAACGGAATTTCCGTGTGAATTCGTCAATGTTTGGGAGTGAGGGATGCAGTAAAGAAGGATTAGTGGATCGGAAATGAGGTTGTCGTATCCCAAAAGCAAATCCTGTCGTTTCCATAGAAACGTTACTCGATTTAGAAGGAAATGTCTTAGAACACATAGTATTTCATGGCGCCGCAATTTCCGTGTGAATCCGTCAATGTTTGGGAGTGAGGGATGCAGTAAAGAAGGATTAGTGGATCGGAAATGTGATTGTCGTATCCCAAAAGAAAATCCTGTCGTTTCCATAGAAACGTTACTCTATTTAGAAGGAAATGTCTTCTAACACATAGTACCCGTATTTCATAACGACGCAATTTCCATGTGAATTCCTTAATGTGTGGGAGTGAGGGATGCAGTAAAGAAGGATTAGTGGATCGGAAATGTGATTGTCGTATCCCAAAAGAAAATCCTGTCGTTTCCATAGAAACGTTACTCGATTTAGAAGGAAATGTCTTAGAACACATAGTATTCGTATTTCATAGCGACGCAATTTCCGTGTGAATTCGTTAATGTGGGGGAGTGAGGGATGCAGTAAAGAGGGATTAGTAGATCGGAAATGTGATTGTCGTATCCCAAAAGAAAATCCTGTCGTTTCCATAGAAACGTTACTCGATTTAGAATCAAATGTCTTAAAACACATGGAACTCGTATTTCATAGCGACAGAATTTCCGTGTGAATTCGTCAATGTTTGGGAGTGAGGGATGCAGTAAAGAAGGATTAGTGGATCGGAAATGTGATTGTCGTAACCCAAAAGCAAATCCTGTCGTTTCCATAGAAACGTTACTCGATTTAGAAGGAAATGTCTTAGAACACATAGTATTTCATAGCGACGCAATTTCCGTGTGAATTCGTCAATGTTTGGGATTGAGGGATGCAGTAAAGAAGGATTAGTGGATCGAAATTGTGATTGTCGTATCCCAAAAGAAAATCCTGTCGTCTCCATAGAAACGTTACTCGATTGAGAAGGAAATGTCTTAGAACACATAGTATTTCATAGCGACGCAATCTCCGTGTGAATACGTCAATGTGTGGGAGTGAGGGATGCAGTAAAGTAGGATTAGTGGATCGGAAATGAGATTGTCGTATCCCAAAAGAAAATCCTGTCGTTTCCATAGAAACGTTACTCGATTTAGAAGGAAATGTCTTAGAACACATAGTACTCGTATTTCGTAGCGACGGAATTTCCGTGTGAATTCGTCAATGTCTGGGAGTGAGGGATGCAGTAAAGAAGGATTAGTGGATCGGAAAAGAGATTGTCGTATCCCAAAAGATAATCCTGTCGTTTCCATAGAAACTTTACTCGATTTAGAAGGAAATGTCTTAGAACACATAGTATTTCATAGCGACGCAATTTCCGTGTGAATTCGTCAATGTTTGGGAGTGAGGGATGCAGTAAAGAAGGATTAGTGGATCGGAAATGAGATTGTCGTCTCCCAAAAGAAAATCCTGTCGTTTCCATAGAAACGTTACTCGATTTAGAAGGAAATGTCTTACAATACATAGTACTCGTATTTCATAGCGACGGAGTTTCCGTGTGAATTCGTCAATGTTTGGGAGTGAGGGATGCAGTAAAGAAGGATTAGTGGATCGGAAATGTGATTGTCGTATCCCAAAAGAAAATCCTGTCGTTTCCATAGAAACGTTACTCGATTTAGAAGGAAATGTCTTAGAACACATAGTATTTCATAGCGACGCAATTTCCGCGTGAATTCGTCAATGTTTGGGAGTGAGGGATGCAGTAAAGAAGGATTAGTGGATCGGAAATGAGATTGTCGTATCCCAAAAAAAAGTCCTGTCGTTTCCATAGAAATGTTACCTGATTTAGAAGGAGAAGTCATTGAACCCATAGTAATTCATAGCGACGGAATTTCTGTGTGAATTCGTCAATGTGTGGGAGTGAGGGATGCAGTAAAGAAGGATTAGTGGATCGGAAATGTGATTGTCGTATCCCAAAAGAAAATCCTGTCGTTTCCATAGAAACGTTACTCGATTTAGAAGGAAATGTCTTAGAACACATAGTACTCGTATTTCATAGCGACGCAATTTCTGTGTGAATTCGTCAATGTGTGGGAGTGAGGGATGCAGTACAGAAGCATTTGTGGATCGGAAATGAGATTGTCGTATCCCATAAGAAAATCCTGTCGTTTCCATAGAAACGTTACTCGATTTAGAAGGAAATGTCTTAGAACACATAGTATTTCATAGCGACGCAATTTCCGTGTGAATTCGTCAATGTTTGGGAGTGAGGGATGCAGTAAAGAAGGATTAGTGGATCGGAAATGAGATTATCGTATCCCAAAAAAAAGTCCTGTCGTTTCCATAGAAATGTTACTTGATTTAGAAGGAGATGTCATAGAACCCATAGTAATTCATAGCGACGGAATTTCCGTGTGAATTCGTCAATGTGTGGGAGTGAGGGCTGCAGTAAAGAAGGATTAGTGGATCGGAAATGTGATAGTCGTATCCCAAAAGAAAATCCTGTCGTTTCCATAGAAATGTTACTCGATTTAGAAGGAAATGTCTTAGAACACATAGTATTTCATAGCGACGCAATTTCCGTGTGAATTCGTCAATGTTTGGGAGTGAGGGATGCAGTAAAGAAGGATTAGTGGATCGGAAATGAGATTGTCGTATCCCAAAAAAAAGTCCTGTCGTTTCCACAGAAATGTTACTTGATTGAGAAGGAGATGTCATAGAACCCATAGTAATTCATAGCGACGGAATTTCCGTGTGAATTCGTCAATGTGTGGGAGTGAGGGATGCAGTAAAGAAGGATTAGTGGATCGGAAATGTGATTGTCGTATCCCAAAAGAAAATCCTGTCGTTTCCATAGAAATGTTACTCGATTTAGAAGGAATTGTTTTAGAACATATAGTACTCGTATTTCATAGCGACGGAATTTCCGTGTGAATTCGTCAATGTTTGGGAGTGAGGGATGCAGTAAAGAAGGATTAGTGGATCGGAAATGTGATTGTCGTATCCCAGAAGGAAATCATGTCGTTTCCATAGAAACGTTACTCGATTTAGAAGGAAATGTCTTGGAACACATAGTATTTCATAGCGACGCAATTTCCGTGTGAATTCGTCAATGTTTGGGAGTGAGGGATGCAGTAAAGAAGGATTAGTGGATCGGAAATGAGATTATCGTATCCCAAAAAAAAGTCCTGTCGTTTCCATAGAAATGTTACTTGATTTAGAAGGAGAAGTCATACAACCCATAGTAATTCATAGCGACGTAATTTCCGTGTGAATTCGTCAATGTGTGGGAGTGAGGGATGCAGTAAAGAAGGATTAGTGGATCGGAAATGTGATAGTCGTATCCCAAAAGAAAATCCTATCGTTTCCATAGAAATGTTACTCGATTTAGAAGGAAATGTCTTAGAACATATAGTACTCGTATTTCATAGCGACGGAATTTCCGTGTGAATTCGTCAATGTTTGGGAGTGAGGGATGCAGTAAAGAAGGTATAGTGGATCGGAAATGTGATTGTCGTATCCCAAAAGAAAATCCTGTCGTTTCCATAGAAACGTTACTCGATTTTGAAGGAAATGTCTTAGAACACATAGTACTCGTATTTCATAGCGACGCAATTTCCGTTTGAATTCGTCAATGTGTGGGGGTGAGGCATGCAGTAAGGAAGGATTAGTGGATCGGAAATGAGATTGTCGTATCCCAAAAGAAAATCCTGTCGTTTCCATAGAAACGTTACTCGATTTAGAAGGGAATGTCTTAAAACACATAGAACTCGTATTTCATACCGACGCAATTTCCGTGTGAATTCGTCAATGTGTGGGAGTGAGGGATGCAGTAAAGAAGGATTAGTGGATCGGAAATGTGATTGTCGTATCCCAAAAGCAAATCCTGTCGTTTCCATAGAAACGTTACTCGATTTAGAAGGGAATGTCTTAAAACACATAGAACTCGTATTTCATACCGACGCAATTTCCGTGTGAATTCGTCAATGTGTGGGAGTGAGGGATGCAGTAAAGAAGGATTAGTGGATCGGAAATGTGATTGTCGTATCCCAAAAGCAAATCCTGTCGTTTCCATAGAAACGTTACTCGATTTAGAAGGAAATGTCTTAGAACACATAGTATTTCATAGCGACGCAATTTCCGTGTGAATTCGTCAATGTTTGGGAGTGAGGGATGCAGTAAAGAAGGATTAGTGGATCGGAATTGTGATTGTCGTATCCCAAAAGAAAATCCTGTCGTTTCCATAGAAACTTTACTCGATTTTGAAGGAAATGTCGTAGAACACATAGTATTTCATAGCGACGCAATTTCCGTGTGAATTCGTCAATGTGTGGGAGTGAGGGATGCAGTAAAGAAGGATTAGTGGATCGGTAATGAGATTGTCGTATCCCAAAAGAAAACCCTGTCGTTTCCATAGGATCGTTACTCGATTTAGAAGGAAATGTCTTAGAACACATAGTACTCGTATTTCGTAGCGACGGAATTTCCGTGTGAATTCGTCATTGTTTGGGAGTGGGGGATGCAGTAAAGAAGGATTAGTGGATCGGAAATGTGATTGTCGTATCCCAAAAGAAAATCCTGTCGTTTCCATAGAAACTTTACTCGATTTTGAAGGAAATGTCGTAGAACACATAGTATATCATAGCGACGCATATTCCGTGTGAATTCGACAATGTGTGGGAGTGAGGGATGCAGTAAAGAAGGATTAGTGGATCGGAAATGTGATTGTCGTATCCCAAAAGAAAATCCTGTCGTTTCCATAGAAACGTTACTCGATTTAGAAGGGAAATGTCTTACAACACATAGTACTCGTATTTCATAGCGACGGAATTTCCGTGTGAATTCGTCAATGTTTGGGAGTGAGGGATGCAGTAAAGAAGGCTTAGTGGATCGGAAATGGGATTGTCGTATCCCAAAAGAAAATCCTGTCGTTTCCATAGAAACGTTACTCGATTTAGAAGGAAATGTCTTAGAACACATAGTATTTCATAGCGACGCAATTTCCGCGTGAATTCGTCAATGTTTGGGAGTGAGGGATGCAGTAAAGAAGGATTAGTGGATCGGAAATGAGATTGTCGTATCCCAAAAAAAAGTCCTGTCGTTTCCATAGAAATCTTACTTGATTTAGAAGGAGATGTCATAGAACCCATAGTAATTCATAGCGACGGAATTTCCGTGTGAATTCGTCAATGTGTGGGAGTGAGGGATGCAGTAAAGAAGGATTAGTGGATCGGAAATGTGATTGTCTTATCCCAAAAGAAAATCCTGTCGTTTCCATAGAAACGTTACTCGATTTAGAAGGAAATGTTTTAGTACACATAATACTCGTATTTCATAGCGACTGAATTGCCGTGTGAAGTCGTCAATGTTTGGGAGTGAGGGATGCAGTAAAGAAGGATTAGTGGATCGGAAATGTGGTTATCGTATCCCAAAAGAAAATCCTGTCGTTTCCATAGAAACGTTAATCGATTTAGAAGGAAATGTCTTAGAACACATAGTACTCGTATTTCATAGCGACGCAATTTCCGTTTGAATTCGTCAATGTTTGGAGTGAGGGATGCAGTAAAGAAGGATTAGTGGATCGGAATTGTGATTGTCGAATCCCAAAAGAAAATCTTGTCGTTTCCATAGAAACGTTACTCGATTTAGAAGGAAATGTCTTAGAACACATAGTATTTCATAGCGACGCAATTTCCGTGTGAATTCGTCAATGTTTGGGAGTGAGGGATGCAGTAAAGAAGGAATAGTGGATCGGAAATGTGATTGTCGTATCCCAAAAGTAAATCTTGTCGTTTCCATAGAAACGTTACTCGATTTAGAAGGAAATGTCTTCTAACACATAGTACCCGTATTTCATAGCGACGCAATTTCCGTGTGAATTCGTCAATGTGTGGGAGTGAGGGATGCAGTAAAGAAGGATTAGTGGATCGGAAATGTGATTGTCGTATCCCAAAAGAAAATCCTGTCGCTTCCATAGAAACGTTACTCGATTTAGAAGGAAATGTCTTAGAACACATAGTACTCGTATTTCATAGCGACGCAATTTCCGTGTGAATTCGTCAATGTGTGGGAGTGAGGGATGCAGTAAAGAGGGATTAGTAGATCGGAAATGTATTGTCGTATCCCAAATGAAAATCCTGTCGTTTCCATAGAAACGTTACTCGATTTAGAAGGGAATGTCTTAAAACACATAGAACTCGTATTTCATAGCGACGGAATTTCCGTGTGAATTCGTCAATGTGTGGGAGTGAGGGATGCAGTAAAGAAGGATTAGTGGATCGGAAATGTGATTGTCGTATCCCAAAAGAAAATCCTGTCGTTTCCATAGAAACGTTACTCGATTTAGAAGGAAATGTCTTAGAACACATAGTATTTCATAGCGACGCAATTTCCGTGTGAATTCGTCAATGTTTGGGAGTGAGGGATGCAGTAAAGAAGGATTAGTGGATCGGAATTGTGATTGTCGTATCCCAAAAGAAAATCCTGTCGTTTCCATAGAAACTTTACTCGATTTTGAAGGAAATGTCGTAGAACACACAGTATTTCATAGCGACGCAATTTCCGTGTGAATTCGTCAATGTGTGGGAGTGAGGGATGCAGTAAAGAAGGATTGGTGGATCGGAAATGAGATTGTCGTATCCCAAAAGAAAATCCTGTCGTTTCCATAGAAACGTTACTCGATTTAGAAGAAAATGTATTAGAACACATAGTACTCGTATTTCGTAGCGACGGAATTTCCGTGTGAATTCGTCATTGTTTGGGAGAGGGGGATGCAGTAAAGAAGGATTAGTGGATCGGAAATGTGATTGTCGTATCCCAAAAGAAAATACTGTCGTTTCCATAGAAACGTTACTCGATTTAGAAGGAAATGTCTTAGAACACATAGTACTCGTATATCATAGCGACGCAATTTCCGTGTGAATTCGTCAATGTTTGGGGGTGAGGGATGCAGTAAAGAAGGATTAGTGGATCGGAAATGAGATTGTCGTATCCCAAAAGAAAATCCTGTCGTTTCCATAGAAACGTTACTCGATTTAGAAGGAAATGTCTTAGAGCACATAGTATTTCATAGCGACGCAATTTCCGTTTGAATTCGTCAATGTTTGGGAGTGAGGGATGCAGTAAAGAAGGATTAGTGGATTGGAAATGAGATTGACGTCTCCCAAAATAAAGTCCTGTCGTTTCCATAGAAATGTTACTTGATTTAGAAGGAGAAGTCATAGAACCCATAGTAATTCATAGCGACTAAATTTCCGTGTGAATTCGTCAATGTGTGGGAGTGGGGGATGCAGTAAAGAAGGATTAGTGGATCGGAAATGTGATTGTCGTATCCCAAAAGAAAATCCTGCCGTTTCCATAGAAACGTTACTCGATTTAGAAGGAAATGTCTTACAACACATAGTACTCGTATTTCATAGCGACGGAATTTCCGTGTGAATTCGTCAATGTTTGGGAGTGAGGGATGCAGTAAAGAAGGATTAGCGGATCGGATATGTGATTGTCGTATCCCAATAGAAAACCCTGTCGTTTCCATAGAAACGTCACTCGATTTAGAAGGAAATGTCTTAGAACACATAGTATTTCATAGCGACGCAATTTCCGCGTGAATTCGTCAATGTTTGGGAGTGAGGGATGCAGTAACGAAGGATTAGTGGATCGGAAATGAGATTGTCGTATCCCAAAAAAAAGTCCTGTCGTTTCCATAGAAATGTTACTTGATTTAGAAGGAGATGTCATAGAACCCATAGTAATTCATAGCGACGGAATTTCCGTGTGAATACGTAAATGTGTGGGAGTGAGGGATGCAGTAAAGAAGGATTAGTGGATCGGAAATGTGATTGTCGTATCCCAAAAGAAAACCCTTCGTTTCCATAGAAACGTTACTCGATTTAGAAGGAAATGTCTTAGAACACATAGTATTTCATAGCGACGCAATTTCCGTGTGAATTCGTCAATGTTTGGGAGTGAGGGATGCAGTAAAGAAGGATTAGTGGATCGGAAATGAGATTATCGTATCCCAAAAAAAAGTCCTGTCGTTTCCATAGAAATGTTACTTGATTTAGAAGGAGAAGTCATAGAACCCATAGTAATTCATAGCGACGGAATTTCCGTGTGAATTCGTGAATGTGTGGGAGTGAGGGATGCAGTAAAGAAGGATTAGTGGATCGGAAATGTGATTGTCGTATCCCAAAAGAAACCCTGTCGTTTCCATAGAAACGTTACTCGATTTAGAAGGAAATGTCTTAGAACACACAGTACTCGTATTTCATAGCGACGCAATTTCCGTGTGAATTCGTCAATGTGTGGGAGTGAGGGATGCAGTAAAGAAGGATTAGTGGATCGGAAATGATATTGTCGTATCCCAAAAGAAAATCCTGTCGTTTCCATAGAAACGTTACTCGATTTAGAAGGAAATGTCTTACAACACATAGTACTCGTATTTCATAGCGACGGAATTTCCGTGTGAATTCGTCAATGTTTGGGAGTGAGGGATGCAGTAAAGAAGGATTAGCGGATCGGAAATGTGATTGTCGTATCCCAAAAGAAAACCCTGTCGTTTCCATAGAAACGTTACTCGATTTAGAAGGAAATGTCTTAGAACACATAGTATTTCATAGCGACGCAATTTCCGCGTGAATTCGTCAATGTTTGGGAGTGAGGGATGCAGTAACGAAGGATTAGTGGATCGGAAATGAGATTGTCGTATCCCAAAAAAAAGTCCTGTCGTTTGCATAGAAATGTTACTTGATTTAGAAGGAGATGTCATAGAACCCATAGCAATTCATAGCGACGGAATTTCCGTGTGAATACGTAAATGTGTGGGAGGGAGGGATGCAGTAAAGAAGGATTAGTGGATCGGAAATGTGATTGTCTTATCCCAAAAGAAAATCCTGTCGTTTCCATAGAAACTTTACTCGATTTTGAAGGAAATGTCGTAGAACACACAGTATTTCATAGCGACGCAATTTCCGTGTGAATTCGTCAATGTGTGGGAGTGAGGGATGCAGTAAAGAAGGATTGGTGGATCGGAAATGAGATTGTCGTATCCCAAAAGAAAATCCTGTCGTTTCCATAGAAACGTTACTCGATTTAGAAGAAAATGTATTAGAACACATAGTACTCGTATTTCGTAGCGACGGAATTTCCGTGTGAATTCGTCATTGTTTGGGAGAGGGGGATGCAGTAAAGAAGGATTAGTGGATCGGAAATGTGATTGTCGTATCCCAAAAGAAAATACTGTCGTTTCCATAGAAACGTTACTCGATTTAGAAGGAAATGTCTTAGAACACATAGTACTCGTATATCATAGCGACGCAATTTCCGTGTGAATTCGTCAATGTTTGGGGGTGAGGGATGCAGTAAAGAAGGATTAGTGGATCGGAAATGAGATTGTCGTATCCCAAAAGAAAATCCTGTCGTTTCCATAGAAACGTTACTCGATTTAGAAGGAAATGTCTTAGAGCACATAGTATTTCATAGCGACGCAATTTCCGTTTGAATTCGTCAATGTTTGGGAGTGAGGGATGCAGTAAAGAAGGATTAGTGGATTGGAAATGAGATTGACGTCTCCCAAAATAAAGTCCTGTCGTTTCCATAGAAATGTTACTTGATTTAGAAGGAGAAGTCATAGAACCCATAGTAATTCATAGCGACTAAATTTCCGTGTGAATTCGTCAATGTGTGGGAGTGGGGGATGCAGTAAAGAAGGATTAGTGGATCGGAAATGTGATTGTCGTATCCCAAAAGAAAATCCTGCCGTTTCCATAGAAACGTTACTCGATTTAGAAGGAAATGTCTTACAACACATAGTACTCGTATTTCATAGCGACGGAATTTCCGTGTGAATTCGTCAATGTTTGGGAGTGAGGGATGCAGTAAAGAAGGATTAGCGGATCGGATATGTGATTGTCGTATCCCAATAGAAAACCCTGTCGTTTCCATAGAAACGTCACTCGATTTAGAAGGAAATGTCTTAGAACACATAGTATTTCATAGCGACGCAATTTCCGCGTGAATTCGTCAATGTTTGGGAGTGAGGGATGCAGTAACGAAGGATTAGTGGATCGGAAATGAGATTGTCGTATCCCAAAAAAAAGTCCTGTCGTTTCCATAGAAATGTTACTTGATTTAGAAGGAGATGTCATAGAACCCATAGCAATTCATAGCGACGGAATTTCCGTGTGAATACGTAAATGTGTGGGAGGGAGGGATGCAGTAAAGAAGGATTAGTGGATCGGAAATGTGATTGTCTTATCCCAAAAGAAAATCCTGTCGTTTCCATAGAAACGTTACTCGATTTAGAAGGAAATGACTTAGAACACATAGTACTCGTATTTCATAGCGACGCAATTTCCGTGTGAATTCGTCAATGTGTGGGAGTGAGGAATGCAGTAAAGAAGGATTAGTGGCTCGGAAATGAGATTGTCGTATCCCATAAGAAAATCCTGTCGTATCCATAGAAACGTTACTCGATGTAGAAGGAAATGTCTTAGAACACCTAGTATTTCATAGCGACGCAATTTCCGTGTGAATTCGTCAATGTTTGGGAGTGAGGGATGCAGTAAAGAAGGATTAGTGGATCGGAAATGAGATTGTCGTATCCCAAAAAAAAAGTCCTGTAGTTTCCATAGAAATGTTACTTGATTTAGAAGGAGAAGTCATAGAACCCATAGTAATTCATAGCGACGGAATTTCCGTGTGAATTCGTGAATGTGTGGGAGTGAGGGATGCAGTAAAGAAGGATTAGTGGATCGGAAATGTGATTGTCGTATCCCAAAAGAAAACCCTGTCGTTTCCATAGAAACGTTACTCGATTTAGAAGGAAATGTCTTACAACACATAGTACTCGTATTTCATAGCGACGCAATTTCCGTGTGAATTCGTCAATGTGTGGGAGTGAGGGATGCAGTAAAGAAGCATTAGTGGATCGGAAATGAGATTGTCGTATCCCATAAGAAAATCCTGTAGTTTCCATATAAACGTTACTCGATTTAGAAGGAAATGTCTTAGAACACATAGTATTTCATAGCGACGCAATTTCCGTGTGAATTCGTCAATGTTTGGGAGTGAGGGATGCAGTAAAGAAGGATTAGTGGATCGGAAAGGAGCTTGTCGTATCCCAAAAACAAGTCCTGTCGTTTCCATAGAAATGTTACTTGATTTAGAAGGAGAAGTCATAGAACCCATAGTAATTCATAGCGACGGAATTTCCGTGTGAATTCGTCAATGTGTGGGAGTGAGGGATGCAGTAAAGAAGGATTAGTGGATCGGAAATGTGATTGTCGTATCCCAAAAGAAAATCCTGTCGTTTCCATAGAAACGTTACTCGATTTAGAAGGAAATGTCTTAGAACACATAGTACTCGTATTTCATAGCGACGGAATTTGCGTGTGAATTCGTCAATGTTTGGGAGTGAGGGATGCAGTAAAGAAGGATTAGTGTATCGGAAATGTGATTGTCGTATCCCAAAAGAAAATCCTGTCGTTTCCATAGAAACGTTACTCGATTTAGAAGGAAATGTCTTAGAGCACATAGTATTTCATAGCGACGCAATTTCCGTTTGAATTCGTCAATGTTTGGGAGTGAGGGATGCAGTAAAGAAGGATTAGTGGATTGGAAATGAGATTGACGTCTCCCAAAATAAAGTCCTGTCGTTTCCATAGAAATGTTACTTGATTTAGAAGGAGAAGTCATAGAACCCATAGTAATTCATAGCGACTAAATTTCCGTGTGAATTCGTCAATGTGTGGGAGTGGGGGATGCAGTAAAGAAGGATTAGTGGATCGGAAATGTGATTGTCGTATCCCAAAAGAAAATCCTGCCGTTTCCATAGAAACGTTACTCGATTTAGAAGGAAATGTCTTACAACACATAGTACTCGTATTTCATAGCGACGGAATTTCCGTGTGAATTCGTCAATGTTTGGGAGTGAGGGATGCAGTAAAGAAGGATTAGCGGATCGGATATGTGATTGTCGTATCCCAATAGAAAACCCTGTCGCTTCCATAGAAACGTCACTCGATTTAGAAGGAAATGTCTTAGAACACATAGTATTTCATAGCGACGCAATTTCCGCGTGAATTCGTCAATGTTTGGGAGTGAGGGATGCAGTAACGAAGGATTAGTGGATCGGAAATGAGATTGTCGTATCCCAAAAAAAAGTCCTGTCGTTTCCATAGAAATGTTACTTGATTTAGAAGGAGATGTCATAGAACCCATAGTAATTCATAGCGACGGAATTTCCGTGTGAATACGTAAATGTGTGGGAGTGAGGGATGCAGTAAAGAAGGATTAGTGGATCGGAAATGTGATTGTCGTATCCCAAAAGAAAACCCTTCGTTTCCATAGAAACGTTACTCGATTTAGAAGGAAATGTCTTAGAACACATAGTATTTCATAGCGACGCAATTTCCGTGTGAATTCGTCAATGTTTGGGAGTGAGGGATGCAGTAAAGAAGGATTAGTGGATCGGAAATGAGATTATCGTATCCCAAAAAAAAGTCCTGTCGTTTCCATAGAAATGTTACTTGATTTAGAAGGAGAAGTCATAGAACCCATAGTAATTCATAGCGACGGAATTTCCGTGTGAATTCGTCAATGTGTGGGAGTGAGGGATGCAGTAAAGAAGGATTAGTGGATCGGAAATGTGATAGTCGTATCCCAAAAGAAAATCCTGTCGTTTCCATAGAAATGTTACTCGATTTAGAAGGAAATGTCTTAGAACACATAGTACTCGTATTTCATAGCGACGCAATTTCCGTGTGAATTCGTCAATGTTTGGGAGTGAGGGATGCAGTAAAGGAGGATTAGTGGATCGGAAATGTGATTGTCGTATCCCAAAAGAAAATCCTGTCGTTTCCATAGAAACGTTACTCGATTTAGAAGGAAATGTCTTAGAACACATAGTACTCGTATTTCATAGCGACGCAATTTCCGTGTGAATTCGTCAATGTGTGGGAGTGAGGGATGCAGTAAAGAAGGATTTGTGGATCGGAAATGATATTGTCGTATCCCAAAAAAAAGTCCTGTCGTTTCCATAGAAATGTTACTTGATTTAGAAGGCGAAGTCATAGAACCCATAGTAATTCATAGCGACGGAATTTCCGTGTGAATTCGTGAATGTGTGGGAGTGAGGGATGCAGTAAAGAAGGATTAGTGGATCGGAAATGTGATTGTCGTATCCCAAAAGAAAACCCTGTCGTTTCCATAGAAACGT
This sequence comes from Schistocerca piceifrons, assembly GCF_021461385.2. Lineage (NCBI taxonomy): Eukaryota > Metazoa > Arthropoda > Insecta > Orthoptera > Acrididae > Schistocerca > Schistocerca piceifrons. The sequence continues at coordinate 4,534,721 of NW_025728287.1, forward strand.
TACTCGATTTAGAAGGAAATGTCTTAGAACACATAGTACTCGTATTTCATAGCGACGCAATTTCCGTGTGAATTCGTCAATGTGTGGGAGTGAGGGATGCAGTAAAGAAGGATTAGTGGATCGGAAATGATATTGTCGTATCCCAAAAGAAAATCCTGTCGTTTCCATAGAAACGTTACTCGATTTAGAAGGAAATGTCTTACAACACATAGTACTCGTATTTCATAGCGACGGAATTTCCGTGTGAATTCGTCAATGTTTGGGAGTGAGGGATGCAGTAAAGAAGGATTAGCGGATCGGAAATGTGATTGTCGTATCCCAAAAGAAAACCCTGTCGTTTCCATAGAAACGTTACTCGATTTAGAAGGAAATGTCTTAGAACACATAGTATTTCATAGCGACGCAATTTCCGCGTGAATTCGTCAATGTTTGGGAGTGAGGGATGCAGTAACGAAGGATTAGTGGATCGGAAATGAGATTGTCGTATCCCAAAAAAAAGTCCTTTCGTTTCCATAGAAATGTTACTTGATTTAGAAGGAGATGTCATAGAACCCATAGCAATTCATAGCGACGGAATTTCCGTGTGAATACGTAAATGTGTGGGAGGGAGGGATGCAGTAAAGAAGGATTAGTGGATCGGAAATGTGATTGTCTTATCCCAAAAGAAAATCCTGTCGTTTCCATAGAAACGTTACTCGATTTAGAAGGAAATGTCTTAGAACACATAGTACTCGTATTTCATAGCGACGCAATTTCCGTGTGAATTCGTCAATGTGTGGGAGTGAGGAATGCAGTAAAGAAGGATTAGTGGCTCGGAAATGAGATTGTCGTATCCCATAAGAAAATCCTGTCGTATCCATAGAAACGTTACTCGATGTAGAAGGAAATGTCTTAGAACACCTAGTATTTCATAGCGACGCAATTTCCGTGTGAATTCGTCAATGTTTGGGAGTGAGGGATGCAGTAAAGAAGGATTAGTGGATCGGAAATGAGATTGTCGTATCCCAAAAAAAAGTCCTGTAGTTTCCATAGAAATGTTACTTGATTTAGAAGGAGAAGTCATAGAACCCATAGTAATTCATAGCGACGGAATTTCCGTGTGAATTCGTCAATGTGTGGGAGTGAGGGATGCAGTAAAGAAGGATTAGTGGATCGGAAATGTGATTGTCGTATCCCAAAAGAAAATCCTGTCGTTTCCATAGAAACGTTACTCGATTTAGAAGGAAATGTCTTAGAACACATAGTACTCGTATTTCATAGCGACGGAATTTGCGTGTGAATTCGTCAATGTTTGGGAGTGAGGGATGCAGTAAAGAAGGATTAGTGTATCGGAAATGTGATTGTCGTATCCCAAAAGAAAATCCTGTCGTTTCCATAGAAACGTTACTCGATTTAGAAGGAAATGTCTTAGAACACATAGTATTTCATAGCGACGCAATTTCCGTGTGAATTCGTCAATGTTTGGGAGTGAGGGATGGAGTAAAGAAGGATTAGTGGATCGGAAATGAGATTATCGTATCCCAAAAAAAAGTCCTGTCGTTTCCATAGAAATGTTACTTGATTTAGAAGGAGAAGTCATAGAACCCATAGTAATTCATAGCGACGGAATTTCCGTGTGAATTCGTCAATGTGTGGGAGTGAGGGATGCAGTAAAGAAGGATTAGTGGATCGGAAATGTGATAGTCGTATCCCAAAACAAAATCCTGTCGTTTCCATAGAAGTGTTACTCGATTTAGAAGGAAATGTCTTAGAACACATAGCACTCGTATTTCATAGCGACGCAATTTCCGTGTGAATTCGTCAATGTTTGGGAGTGAGGGATGCAGTAAAGAAGGATTAGTGGATCGGAAATGTGATTGTCGTATCCCAAAAGAAAATCCTGTCGTTTCCACAGAAACGTTACTCGATTTAGAAGGAAATGTCTTAGAACACATAGTACTCGTATTTCATAGCGACGCAATTTCCGTGTGAATTTGTCAATGTTTGGGAGTGAGGGATGCAGTAAAGAAGGATTAGTGGATCGGAAATGAGATTATCGTATCCCAAAAAAAAGTCCTGTCGTTTCCATAGAAATGTTACTTGATTTAGAAGGAGAAGTCATAGAACCCATAGTAATTCATAGCGACGGAATTTCCGTGTGAATTCGTCAATGTGTGGGAGTGAGGGATGCAGTAAAGATGGATTAGTGGATCGGAAATGTGATAGTCGTATCCCAAAAGAAAATCCTGTCGTTTCCATAGAAATGTTACTCGATTTAGAAGGAAATGTCTTAGAACACATAGTACTCGTATTTCATAGCGACGCAATTTCCGTGTGAATTCGTCAATGTTTGGGAGTGAGGGATGCAGTAAAGAAGGATTAGTGGATCGGAAATGTGATTGTCGTATCCCAAAAGAAAATCCTGTCGTTTCCTTAGAAACGTTACTCGATTTAGAAGGAAATGTCTTAGAACACATAGTACTCGTATTTCATAGCGACGCAATTTCCGTGTGAATTCGTCAATGTGTGGGAGTGAGGGATGCAGTAAAGAAGGATTAGTGGATCGGAAATGATATTGTCGTATCCCAAAAAAAAGTCCTGTCGTTTCCATAGAAATGTTACTTGATTTAGAAGGAGAGGTCATAGAACCCATAGTAATTCATAGCGACGGAATCTCCGTGTGAATTCGTCAATCTGTGGGAGTGAGGGATGCAGTAAAGAAGGATTAGTGGATCAGAAATGTGATTGTCGTATCCCAAAATAAAATCCTGTTGTTTCCATAGAAACGTTACTCGATTTAGAAGGAAATGTCTTAGAACACATAGTATTTCATAGCGACGCAATTTCCGTGTGAATTCGCCAATGTGTGGGAGTGAGGGATGCAGTAAAGAAGGATTAGTGGATCGGAAATGAGATTGTCGTATCCCAAAAGAAAATCCTGTCGTTTCCATAGAAACGTTACTCGATTTAGAAGGAAATGTCTTAGAACACATAGTACTCGTATTTCATAGCGACGCAATTTCCGTGTGAATTCGTCAATGTGTGGGAGTGAGGGATGCAGTAAAGAAGGATTAGTGGATCGGAAATGAGATTGTCGTATCCCAAAAGAAAATCCTGTCGTTCCAAAGAAACGTTACTCGATTTAGAAGGAAATGTCTTAGAACACATAGTACTCGCATTTCATAGCGACGGAATTTCCGTGTGATTTCGTCAATGTGTGGGATTGAGGGATGCAGTAAAGAAGGATTAGTGGATCGGAAATGAGATTGTCGTATCCCAAAAGAAAATCCTGTCGTTTCCATAGAAACGTTACTCGATTTAGAAGGAAATGTCTTAGAACACATAGTATTTCATAGCGACGCAATTTCCGTGTGAATTCGTCAATGTGTGGGAGTGAGGGATGAAGTAAAGAAGGATTAGTGGATCGGAAATGAGATTGTCGTATCCCAAAAGAAAATCCTGTCGTTTCCATAGAAACGTTACTCGATTTAGAAGGAAATGTCTTAGAACACATAGTATTTCATAGCGACGCAATTTCCGTGTGAACTCGTCAATGTTTGGGAGTGAGGGATGCAGTAAAGAAGGATTAGTGGATCGGAAATGAGATTGTCGTATCCCAAAAGAAAATCCTGTCGTTTCCATAGAAACGTTACTCGATTTAGAAGGAATTGTCTTAGAACACATAGTATTTCATAGCGACGCAATTTCCGTGTGAATTCGTCAATGTGTGGGAGTGAGGGATGCAGTAAAGAAGGATTAGTGGATCGGAAATGAGATTGTCGTATCCCAAAAGAAAATCCTGTCGTTGCCATAGAAACGTTACTCGATTTAGAAGGAAATGTCTTAGAACACATAGTATTTCATAGCGACGCGATTTCCGTGTGAATTCGTCAATGTTTGGGAGTGAGGGATGCAGTAAAGAAGGATTAGTGGATCGGAAATGAGATTGTCGTATCCCAAAAGAAAATCCTGTCGTTTCCATAGAACCGTTACTCGATTTAGAAGGAAATGTCTTAGAACACATAGTACTAGTATTTCATAGCGACGGAATTTCCGTGTGAATTCGTCAATGTTTGGGAGTGAGGGATGCAGTAAAGAAGGATTAGTGGATCGGAAATGTGATAGTCGTATCCCAAAAGAAAATCCTGTCGTTTCCATAGAAACGTTACTCGATTTAGAAGGAAATGTCTTAGAACACATAGTATTTCGTAGCGACGCAATTTCCGTGTGAATTCGTCAATGTTTGGGAGTGAGGGATGCAGTAAAGAAGGATTAGTGGATCGGAAATGTGATTGTCGTATCCCAAAAGAAAATCCTGTCGTTTCCATAGAAACGTTACTCGATTTAGAAGGAAATGTCTTAGAACACATAGTACTCGTATTTCATAGCGACGCAATTTCCGTGTGAATTCGTCAATGTGTGGGAGTGAGGGATGCAGTAAAGATGGATTAGTGGATCGGAAATGAGATTGTCGTATCCCAAAAGAAAATCCTGTCGGTTCCATAGAAACGTTACTCGATTTAGAACTAAATGTCTTAGAACTTATAGTATATCATAGCGACGCAATTTCCGTGTGAATTCGTTAATATGTGGGAGTGAGGGATGCAGTAAAGAAGGATTAGTGGATCGGAAATGAGATTGTCGTATCCCAAAAGAAAATCCTGTCGTTTCCATAGAAACGTTACTCGATTTAGAAGGAAATGTCTTAGAACACATAGTATTTCATAGCGACGCAATTTCCGTGTGAATTCGTCAATGTTTGGGAGTGAGGGATGCAGTAAAGAAGGTTTAGTGGATCGGAAATGAGATTGTCGTATCCCAAAAGAAAATCCTGTCGTTTCCATAGAAACGTTAGTCGATTTAGAAGGAAATGTCTTAGAACACATAGTATTTCATAGCGACTCAATTTCCGTGTGAATTCGTCAATGTGTGGGAGTGAGGGATGCAGTAAAGAAGGATAAGTGGATCGGAAATGAGATTGTCGTATCCCAAAAGAAAATCCTGTCGTTTCCATAGAAACGTTACTCGATTTAGAAGGAAATGTCTTAGAACACATAGTATTTCATAGCGACGCAATTTCCGTGTGAAATCGTCAATGTTTGGGTGTGAGGGTTGCAGTAAAGGAGGTTTAGGGGATCGGAAATGTGATTGTCGTATCACAAAAGAAAATCCTGCCGTTTCCATAGAAATGTTACTCGATTTAGAAGGAAATGTCTTAGAACACATAGTATTTCATAGCGACTCAATTTCCGTGTGAATTCGTCAATGTGTGGGAGTGAGGGATGCAGTAAAGAAGGATTAGTGGATCGGAAATGAGATTGTCGTATCCCAAAAGAAAATTCTGTCGTTTCCATAGAAACGTTACTCGATTTAGAAGGAAATGTCTTAGAACACATAGTACTCGTATTTCATAGCGACGGAATTTCCGTGTGAATTCGTCAATGTGTGGGAGTGAGGGATGCAGTAAAGAAGGATTAGTGGATCGGAAATGAGATTGTCGTATCCCAAAAGAATATCCTGTCGTTTCCATAGAAACGTTACTCGATTTAGAAGGAAATGTCTTAGAACACATAGTACTCGTATATCATAGCGACGGAATTTTCGTGTGAATTCGTCAATGTTTGGGAGTGAGGGATGCAGTAAAGAAGGATTAGTGGATCGGAAATGAGATTGTCGTATCCCAAAAGAAAATCCTGTCGTTTCCATAGAAACGTTACTCGATTTAGAAGGAAATGTCTTAGAACACATAGTTTTTCATAGCGACTCAATTTCCGTGTGAATTCGTCAATGTGTGGGAGTGAGGGATGCAGTAAAGAAGGATTAGTGGATCGGAAATGAGATTGTCGTATCCCAAAAGAAAATCCTGTCGTTTCCATAGAAACGTTACTCGATATAGAAGGAAATGTCTTAGAACACATAGTATTTCATAGCGACTCAATTTCCGTGTGAATTCGTCAATGTGTGGGAGTGAGGGATACAGTAAAGAAGGATTAGTGGATCGGAAATGAGATTGTCGTATCCCAAAAGAAAATCCTGTCGTTTCCATAGAAACGTTACTCGATTTAGAAGGAAATGTCTTAGAGCACATAGTACTCGTATTTCATAGCGACCCAATTTCCGTGTGAATTCGTCAATGTTTGGGAGTGAGGGTTGCAGTAAAGGAGGATTAGTGGATCGCAAATGTGATTGTCGTATCCCAAAAGAAAATCCTGTCGTTTCCATAGAAACGTTACTCGATTTAGAAGGAAATGTCTTAGAACACATAGTATATCATAGCGACGCAATTTCCGTGTGAATTCGTCAATGTTTGGGAGTGAGGGATGCAGTAAAGAAGGATTAGTGGATCGGAAATGTGATTGTCGTATCCCAAAAGAAAATCCTGTCGTTTCCATAGAAACGTTACTCGATTTAGAAGGAAATGTCTTAGAACACATAGTATTTCATAGCGACTCAATTTCCGTGTGAATTCGTCATTGTGTGGGAGTGAGGGATGCAGTAAAGAAGGATTAGTGGATCGGAAATGAGATTGTCGTATCCCAAAAGAAAATCCTGTCGTTTCCATAGAAACGTTACTCGATTTAGAAGGAAATGTATTAGAACACATAGTATTTCATAGCGACGCAATTTCCGTGTGAATTCGTCAATGTGTGGGAGTGAGGGATGCAGTAAAGAAGGATTAGTGGATCGGAAATGAGATTGTCGTATCGCAAAAGAAAATCCAGTCGTTGCCATAGAAACGTTACTCGATTTAGAAGGAAATGTCTTAGAACACATAGTATTTCATAGCGACGCAATTTCCGTGTGAATTCGTCAATGTGTGGGAGTGAGGGATGCAGTAAAGAAGGATTAGTGGATCGGAAATGAGATTGTCGTATCCCAAAAGAAAATCCTGTCGTTTCCATAGAACCGTTACTCGATTTAGAAGGAAATGTTTTAGAACACATAGTACTAGTTTTTCATAGCGACGGAATTTCCGTGTGAATTCGTCAATGTTTGGGAGTGAGGGATGCAGTAAAGAAGGATTAGTGGATCGGAATTGTGATAGTCGTATCCCAAAAGAAAATCCTGTCGTTTCCATAGAAACGTTACTCGATTTAGAAGGAAATGTCTTAGAACACATGGTACTCGTATTTCATAGCGATGCAATTTCCGTGTGGATTCGTCAATGTGTGGGAGTGAGGGATGCAGTAAAGAAGGATTAGTGGATCGGAAATGAGATTGTCGTATCCCAAAAGAAAATCCTGTCGTTTCCATAGAAACGTTACTCGATTTAGAAGGAAATGTCTTAGAACACATAGTATTTCATAGCGACGCAATTTCCGTGTGAATTCGTCAATGTTTGGGAGTGAGGGATGCAGTAAAGAAGGATTAGTGAATCGGAAATGTGATTGGCGTATCCCAAAAGAAAATCCTGTCGTTTCCATAGAAACGTTACTCGATTAAGAAGGAAATGTCTTAGAACACATAGTACTCGTATTTCATAGCGACGCAATTTCCGTGTGAATTCGTCAATGTGTGGGAGTGAGGGATGCAGTAAAGAAGGATTAGTGGATCGGAAATGAGATTGTCGTATCCCAAAAGAAAATCCTGTCGTTTCCATAGAAACGTTACTCGATTTAGAGTTAAATGTCTTAGAACACATAGTATATCATAGCGACGCAATTTCCGTGTGAATTCGTTAATGTGTGGGTGTGAGGGATGCAGTAAAGAAGGATTAGTGGATCGGAAATGAGATTGTCGTATCCCAAAAGAAAATCCTGTCGTTTCCATAGAAACGTTACTCGATTTAGAAGGAAATGTCTTAGAAAACATAGTATTTCATAGCGACGCAATTTCCGTGTGAATTCGTCAATGTTTGGGAGTGAGGGATGCAGTAAAGTAGGATTAGTGGATCGGAAATGAGATTGTCGTATCCCAAAAGAAAATCCTGTCGTTTCCATAGAAACGTTACTCGATTTAGATGGAAATGTCTTAGAACACATAGTATTTCATAGCGACTCAATTTCCGTGTGAATTCGTCAATGTGTGGGAGTGAGGGATGCGGTAAAGAAGGATTAGTGGATCGGAAATGAGATTGTCGTGTCCCAAAAGAAAATCCTGTCGTTTCCATAGAAACGTTACTCGATTTAGAAGGAAATGTCTTAGAACACATAGTACTCGTATTTCATAGCGACGGAATTCCCATGTGAATTCGTCAATGTTTGGGAGTGAGGGATGCAGTGAAGTAGGATTAGTGCATCGGAAATGTGATTGTCGTATCCCAAAAGAAAATCCTGTCGTTTCCATAGAAACGTTACTCGATTTAGAAGGAAATGTCTTAGAACACATAGTATTTCATAGCAACTCAATTTCCGTGTGAATTCGTCAATGTGTGGGAGTGAGGGATGCAGTAAAGAAGGATTAGTGCAACGGAAATGAGATTGTCGTATCCCAAAAGAAAATCCTGTCGTTTCCATAGAAACGTTACTCGATTTAGAAGGAAATGTCTTAGAACACATAGTATTTCATAGCGACGCAATTTCCGTGTGAATTCGTCAATGTTTGGGATCGAGGGATGCAGTAAAGAAGGATTAGTGGATCGGAAATGAGATTGTCGTTTCCCAAAAGAAAATCCTGTCGTTTCCATAGAAACGTTACTGGATTTAAAAGGAAATGTCTTAGAACACATAGTACTCGTATTTCATAGTGACGCAATTTCCGTGCGAATTCGTCAATGTTTGGGAGTGAGGGATGCAGTAAAGAACGATTAGTGGATCGGAAATGTGATTGTCGTATACCAAAGGAAAATCCTGTCGTTTCCGTAGAAACGTTACTCGATTTAGAAGGAAATGTATTAGAACACATAGTACTCGTATTTCACAGCGACGCAATTTCCGTGTGAATTCGTCAATGTTTGGGAGTGAGGGATGCAGTAAAGAACGATTAGTGGATCGGAAATGTGATTGTCGTATCCCAAAAGAAATTCCTGTCGTTTCCATAGAAACGTTACTCGATTTAGAAGGAAATGTCTTAGAACACATAGTACTCGTATTTCACAGCGACGCAATTTCCGTGTGAATTCGTCAATGTTTGGGAGTGAGGGATGCAGTAAAGAACGATTAGTGGATCGGAAATGTGATTCTCGTATCCCAAAGGAAAATCCTGTCGTTTCCATAGAAACGTTACTCGATTTAGAAGGAAATGTATTAGAACACATTGTACTCGCGTTTCATAGCGACGCAACTTCCGTGTGAATTCGTCAATGTTTGGGAGTGTGGGATGCAGTAAAGAACGATTAGTGGATCGGAAATGTGATTGTCGTATCCCAAAAGAAAATCCTGTCGTTTCCATAGAAACGTTACTCGATTTAGAAGGAAATGTCTTAGAACACATAGTACTCGTATTTCACAGCGACGCAATTTCCGTGTGAATTCGTCAATGTTTGGGAGTTAGGGATGCAGTTAAGAACGATTAGTGGATCGGAAATGTGATTGTCGTATCCCAAAAGAAAATCCTGTCGTTTCCATAGAAACGTTACTCGATTTAGAAGGAAATGTCTTAGAACACATAGTACTTGTATTTCACAGCGACGCAATTTCCGTGTGAATTCGTCAATGTTTGGGAGTGAGGGATGCAGTAAAGAAGGATTAGTGGATCGGAAATGAGATTGTCGTATCCCAAAAGAAAATCCTGTCGTTTCCATAGAAACGTTACTCGATTTATAAGGAAATGTCTTAGAACACATAGTACTCGTATTTCACAGCGACGCAATTTCCGTGTGAATTCGTCAATGTTTGGGAGTGAGGGATGCAGTAAAGAACGATTAGTGGATCGGAAATGTGATTGTCGTATCCCAAAAGAAAATCCTGTCGTTTCCATAGAAACGTTACTCGATTTAGAAGGAAATGTCTTAGAACACATAGTACTCGCATTTCATAGCGACGCAACTTCCGTGTGAATTCGTCAATGTTTGGGAGTGAGGGATGCAGTAAAGAACGATTAGTGGATCAAAAATGTGATTGTCGTATCCCAAAAGAAAATCCTGTCGTTTCCATAGAAACGTTACTCGATTTAGAAGGAAATGTCTTAGAACACATAGTACTCGTATTTCACAGCGACGCAAATTCCGTGTGAATTCGTCAATGTTTGGGAGTGAGGGATGCAGTAAAGAACGATTAGTGGATCGGAAATGTGATTGTCGTATGCCAAAAGAAAATCCTGTCGTTTCCATAGAAACGTTACTCGATTTAGAAGGAAATGTCTTAGAACACATAGTACTCGTATTTCACAGCGACGGAATTTCCGTGTGAATTCGTCAATGTTTGGGAGTGAGGGATGCAGTAATGAACGATTAGTTGATCGGAAATGTGATTGTCGTATCCCAAAAGAAAATCCTGTTGTTTCCATAGAAACGTTACTCGATTTAGAAGGAAATGTCTTAGAACACATAGTACTCGTATTTCATAGCGACGCAACTTCCATGTGAATTCGTCAATGTTTGGGTGTGAGGAATGCAGTAAAGAACGATTAGTTGATCGGAAATGTGATTGGCGTTTTCCAAAAGAAAATCCTGTCGTTTCCATATGAAACGTTACTCGATTTAGAAGGAAATGTCTTAGAACACATTGTACTCGTGTTTCACAGCGACGCAATTTCCGTGTGAATTCGTCAATGTTTGGGAGTGATGGATGCAGTAAAGAACGATTAGTGGATCGGAAATGTGATTGTCGTATCCCAAAAGAAAATCCTGTCGTTTCCATAGAAACGTTACTCGATTTAGAAGGAAATGTCTTAGAACACATAGTACTCGTATTTCAAAGCGACGCAATTTCCGTGTGAATTCGTCAATGTTTGGGAGTGAGGCATGCAGTAAAGAACGATTAGTGGATCGGAAATGTGATTGTCGTATCCCAAAAGAAAATCCTGTCGTTTCCATAGAAACGTTACTCGATTTAGAAGGAAATGTCTTAGAACACATAGTACTCGTATATCATAGCGACGCAATTTCCGTGTGAATTCGTCAATGTTTGGGAGTGAGGGATGCAGTAAAGAATGATTAGTGGATCGGAAATGTGATTGTCGTATCCCAAAAGAAAATCCTGTCGTTTCCATAGAAACGTTACTCGATTTAGAAGTAAATGTCTTAGAACACATAGAACTCGTATTTCATAGCGACGCAACTTCCGTGTGAATTCGTCAATGTTTGGGAGTGAGGGATGCAGTAAAGAACGATTAGTGGATCGGAAATGTGATTGTCGTATCCCAAAAGAAAATCCTGTCGTTTCCATAGAAACGTTACTCGATTTAGAAGGAAATGTCTTAGAACACATAGTACTAGCATTTCATAGCGACGCAACTTCCGTGTGAATTCGTCAATGTTTGGGAGTGAGGGATGCAGTAAAGAACGATTAGTGGATCGGAAATGTGATTGTCGTATCCCAAAAGAAAATCCTGTCGTTTCCATAGAAACGTTACTCGATTTAGAAGGAAATGTCTTAGAACACATAGTACTCGTATTTCATAGCGACGCAATTTCCGTGTGAATTCGTCAATGTTTGAGAGTGAGGGATGCAGTAAAGAACGATTAGTGGATCGGAAGTGTGATTGTCGTATCCCAAAACAAAATCCTGTCGTTTCCATAGAAACGTTACTCGATTTAGAAGGAAATGTCTTAGAACACATAGTACTCGTATTTCATAGCGAAGCAATTTCCGTGTGAATTCGTCAATGTTTGGGAGTGAGGGATGCAGTAAAGAACGATTAGTGGATCTGAAATGTGATTGTCGTATCCCAAAAGAAAATCCTGTCGTTTCCATAGAAACGTTACTCGATTTAGAAGGAAATGTCTTAGAACACTTAGTACTCGTATTTCATAGCGACGCAACTTCCGTGTGAATTCGTCAATGTTTGGGAGGGAGGGATGCAGTAAAGAACGATTAGTGGATCGGAAATGTGATTGTCGTATCCCAAAAGAAAATCCTGTCGTTTCCATAGAAACGTTACTGGATTTAAAAGGATATGTCTTAGAACACATAGTACTCGTATTTCATAGCGACGCAATTTCCGTGCGAATTCGTCAATGTTTGGGAGTGAGGGATGCAGTAAAGAACGATTAGTGGATCGGAAATGTGATTGTCGTATACCAAAGGAAAATCCTGTCGTTTCCGTAGAAACGTTACTCGATTTAGAAGGAAATGTATTAGAACACATAGTACTCGTATTTCACAGCGACGCAATTTCCGTGTGAATTCGTCAATGTTTGGGAGTGAGGGATGCAGTAAAGAACGATTAGTGGATCGGAAATGTGATTGTCGTATCCCAAAAGAAATTCCTGTCGTTTCCATAGAAACGTTACTCGATTTAGAAGGAAATGTCTTAGAACACATAGTACTCGTATTTCACAGCGACGCAATTTCCGTGTGAATTCGTCAATGTTTGGGAGTGAGGGATGCAGTAAAGAACGATTAGTGGATCGGAAATGTGATTGTCGTATCCCAAAGGAAAATCCTGTCGTTTCCATAGAAACGTTACTCGATTTAGAAGGAAATGTATTAGAACACATTGTACTCGCGTTTCATAGCGACGCAACTTCCGTGTGAATTCGTCAATGTTTGGGAGTGTGGGATGCAGTAAAGAACGATTAGTGGATCGGAAATGTGATTGTCGTATTCCAAAAGAAAATCCTGTCGTTTCCATAGAAACGTTACTCGATTTAGAAGGAAATGTCTTAGAACACATAGTACTCGTATTTCACAGCGACGCAATTTCCGTGTGAATTCGTCAATGTTTGGGAGTTAGGGATGCAGTAAAGAACGATTAGTGGATCGGAAATGTGATTGTCGTATCCCAAAAGAAAATCCTGTCGTTTCCATAGAAACGTTACTCGATTTAGAAGGAAATGTCTTAGAACACATAGTACTTGTATTTCACAGCGACGCAATTTCCGTGTGAATTCGTCAATGTTTGGGAGTGAGGGATGCAGTAAAGAAGGATTAGTGGATCGGAAATGAGATTGTCGTATCCCAAAAGAAAATCCTGTCGTTTCCATAGAAACGTTACTCGATTTATAAGGAAATGTCTTAGAACACATAGTACTCGTATTTCACAGCGACGCAATTTCCGTGTGAATTCGTCAATGTTTGGGAGTGAGGGATGCAGTAAAGAACGATTAGTGGATCGGAAATGTGATTGTCGTATCCCAAAAGAAAATCCTGTCGTTTCCATAGAAACGTTACTCGATTTAGAAGGAAATGTCTTAGAACACATAGTACTCGCATTTCATAGCGACGCAACTTCCGTGTGAATTCGTCAATGTTTGGGAGTGAGGGATGCAGTAAAGAACGATTAGTGGATCAAAAATGTGATTGTCGTATCCCAAAAGAAAATCCTGTCGTTTCCATAGAAACGTTACTCGATTTAGAAGGAAATGTCTTAGAACACATAGTACTCGTATTTCACAGCGACGCAAATTCCGTGTGAATTCGTCAATGTTTGGGAGTGAGGGATGCAGTAAAGAACGATTAGTGGATCGGAAATGTGATTGTCGTATGCCAAAAGAAAATCCTGTCGTTTCCATAGAAACGTTACTCGATTTAGAAGGAAATGTCTTAGAACACATAGTACTCGTATTTCACAGCGACGGAATTTCCGTGTGAATTCGTCAATGTTTGGGAGTGAGGGATGCAGTAATGAACGATTAGTTGATCGGAAATGTGATTGTCGTATCCCAAAAGAAAATCCTGTTGTTTCCATAGAAACGTTACTCGATTTAGAAGGAAATGTCTTAGAACACATAGTACTCGTATTTCATAGCGACGCAACTTCCATGTGAATTCGTCAATGTTTGGGAGTGAGGAATGCAGTAAAGAACGATTAGTTGATCGGAAATGTGATTGGCGTTTTCCAAAAGAAAATCCTGTCGTTTCCATATGAAACGTTACTCGATTTAGAAGGAAATGTCTTAGAACACATTGTACTCGTGTTTCACAGCGACGCAATTTCCGTGTGAATTCGTCAATGTTTGGGAGTGATGGATGCAGTAAAGAACGATTAGTGGATCGGAAATGTGATTGTCGTATCCCAAAAGAAAATCCTGTCGTTTCCATAGAAACGTTACTCGATTTAGAAGGAAATGTCTTAGAACACATAGTACTCGTATTTCAAAGCGACGCAATTTCCGTGTGAATTCGTCAATGTTTGGGAGTGAGGCATGCAGTAAAGAACGATTAGTGGATCGGAAATGTGATTGTCGTATCCCAAAAGAAAATCCTGTCGTTTCCATAGAAACGTTACTCGATTTAGAAGGAAATGTCTTAGAACACATAGTACTCGTATTTCATAGCGACGCAATTTCCGTGTGAATTCGTCAATGTTTGGGAGTGAGGGATGCAGTAAAGAATGATTAGTGGATCGGAAATGTGATTGTCGTATCCCAAAAGAAAATCCTGTCGTTTCCATAGAAACGTTACTCGATTTAGAAGTAAATGTCTTAGAACACATAGAACTCGTATTTCATAGCGACGCAACTTCCGTGTGAATTCGTCAATGTTTGGGAGTGAGGGATGCAGTAAAGAACGATTAGTGGATCGGAAATGTGATTGTCGTATCCCAAAAGAAAATCCTGTCGTTTCCATAGAAACGTTACTCGATTTAGAAGGAAATGTCTTAGAACACATAGTACTAGCATTTCATAGCGACGCAACTTCCGTGTGAATTCGTCAATGTTTGGGAGTGAGGGATGCAGTAAAGAACGATTAGTGGATCGGAAATGTGATTGTCGTATCCCAAAAGAAAATCCTGTCGTTTCCATAGAAACGTTACTCGATTTAGAAGGAAATGTCTTAGAACACATAGTACTCGTATTTCATAGCGACGCAATTTCCGTGTGAATTCGTCAATGTTTGAGAGTGAGGGATGCAGTAAAGAACGATTAGTGGATCGGAAGTGTGATTGTCGTATCCCAAAACAAAATCCTGTCGTTTCCATAGAAACGTTACTCGATTTAGAAGGAAATGTCTTAGAACACATAGTACTCGTATTTCATAGCGAAGCAATTTCCGTGTGAATTCGTCAATGTTTGGGAGTGAGGGATGCAGTAAAGAACGATTAGTGGATCTGAAATGTGATTGTCGTATCCCAAAAGAAAATCCTGTCGTTTCCATAGAAACGTTACTCGATTTAGAAGGAAATGTCTTAGAACACTTAGTACTCGTATTTCATAGCGACGCTACTTCCGTGTGAATTCGTCAATGTTTGGGAGGGAGGGATGCAGTAAAGAACGATTAGTGGATCGGAAATGTGATTGTCGTATCCCAAAAGAAAATCCTGTCGTTTCCATAGAAACGTTACTGGATTTAAAAGGAAATGTCTTAGAACACATAGTACTCGTATTTCATAGCGACGCAATTTCCGTGCGAATTCGTCAGTGTTTGGGAGTGAGGGATGCAGTAAAGAACGATTAGTGGATCGGAAATGTGATTGTCGTATACCAAAGGAAAATCCTGTCGTTTCCGTAGAAACGTTACTCGATTTAGAAGGAAATGTATTAGAACACATAGTACTCGTATTTCACAGCGACGCAATTTCCGTGTGAATTCGTCAATGTTTGGGAGTGAGGGATGCAGTAAAGAACGATTAGTGGATCGGAAATGTGATTGTCGTATCCCAAAAGAAATTCCTGTCGTTTCCATAGAAACGTTACTCGATTTAGAAGGAAATGTCTTAGAACACATAGTACTCGTATTTCACAGCGACGCAATTTCCGTGTGAATTCGTCAATGTTTGGGAGTGAGGGATGCAGTAAAGAACGATTAGTGGATCGGAAATGTGATTGTCGTATCCCAAAGGAAAATCCTGTCGTTTCCATAGAAACGTTACTCGATTTAGAAGGAAATGTATTAGAACACATTGTACTCGCGTTTCATAGCGACGCAACTTCCGTGTGAATTCGTCAATGTTTGGGAGTGTGGGATGCAGTAAAGAACGATTAGTGGATCGGAAATGTGATTGTCGTATCCCAAAAGAAAATCCTGTCGTTTCCATAGAAACGTTACTCGATTTAGAAGGAAATGTCTTAGAACACATAGTACTCGTATTTCACAGCGACGGAATTTCCGTGTGAATTCGTCAATGTTTGGAAGTGAGGGATGCAGTAAAGAACGATTAGTGGATCGGAAATGTGATTGTATCCCAAAAGAAAATCCTGTCGTTTCCATAGAAACGTTACTCGATTTAGAAGGAAATGTCTTAGAATACATAGTACTCGTACTTCACAGCGACGCAATTTCCGTGTGAATTCGTCAATGTTTGGGAGTGAGGGATGCAGAAAAGAACGATTAGTGGATCGGAAATGTGATTGTCGTATCCCAAAAGAAAATTATGTCGTTTCCATAGAAACGTTACTCGAGTTAGAAGGAAATGTCTTAGAACACATAGTACTCGTATTTCACAGCGACGCAATTTCCGTGTGAATTCGTCAACATTTGGGAGTGTGGGATGCAGTAAAGGACGATTAGTGGATCGGAAATGTGATTGTCGTATCCCAAAAGAAAATCCTGTCGTTTCCATAGAAACGTTACTCGATTTAGAAGGAAATGTCTTAGAACACATAGTACTCGTATTTCACAGCGACGCAATTTCCGTGTGAATTCTTCAATGTGTGGGAGTGAGGGATGCAGTAAAGAAGGATTAGTGGATCAGAAATGTGATTGTCGTATCCCAAAAGAAAATCCTGTCGTTTCCATTGAAACGTTACTCGATTTAGAAGGTAATGTCTTAGAACACATAGTACTCGTATTTCACAGCGACGCAATTTCCGTGTGAATTCGTCAATGTTTGGGAGTGAGGGATGCAGTAAAGAACGATTAGTGGATCCGAAATGTGATTGTCGTATCCCAAAAGAAAATCCTGTCGTTTCCATAGAAACGTTACTCGATGTAGAAGGAAATGTCTTAGATCACATAGTACTCGTATTTCATAGCGACGCAATTTCCGTGTGAATTCGTCAATGTTTGGGAGTGTGGGATGCAGTAAAGAAGGATTAGTGGATCGGAAATGTGATTGTCGTATCCCAAAAAAAAATCCTGTCGTTTCCATTGAAACGTTACCTGATTTAGAAGGAAATGTCTTAGAACACATAGTACTCGTATTTCATAGCGACGCAACTTCGGTGTGAATTCGTCAATGTTTGGGAGTGAGGGACGCAGTAAAGAACGATTAGTGGATCGGAAATGTGATTGTCGTATCCCAAATGAAAATCCTGTCGTTTCCATAGAAACGTTACTCGATTTACAAGGAAATGCCTTAGAACACATAGTACTCGCATTTCATAGCGACGCAACTTCCGTGTGAATTCGCTAATGTTTGGGAGTGAGGGATGCAGTAAAGAACGATTAGTGGGTCGGAAATGTGATTGTCGCATCCCAAAAGAAAATCCTGTCGTTTCCATAGAAACGTTACTCGATTTAGAAGGAAATGTCTTAGAACACATAGTACTCGTATTTCATACCGACGCAATTTCCGTGTGAATTCGTCAATGTTTGAGAGTTAGGGATGCAGTAAAGAACGATTAGTGGATCGGAAATGTGATTGTCGTATCCCAAAAGAAAATCCTGTCGTTTCCATAGAAACGTTACTCGATTTAGAAGGAAATGTCTTAGAACACATAGTACTCGTATTTAATAGCGACGCAATTTCCGTGTGAATTCGTCAATGTTTGGGAGTGAGGGATGCAGTAAAGAACGATTAGTGGATCGGAAATGTGATTGTCGTATCCCAAAAGAAAATCCTGTCGTTTCCATAGAAACCTTACTCGATTTAGAAGGAAATGTCTTAGAACACATAGTACTCGTATTTCATAGCGACGCAATTTCGGTGTGAATTCGTCAATGTTTGGGAGTGAGGGATGCAGTAAAGAACGATTACTGGATCGGAAATGTGATTGTCGTATCCCAAAAGGAAATTATGTCGTTTCCATAGAAACGTTGCTCGATTTAGAAGGAAATGTCATAGAACACATAGTACTCGTATTTCAAAGCGACGCAATTTCCTTGTGATTTCGTCAATGTTTGGGAGTGAGGGATGCAGTAAAGAACGATTAGTGGATCGGAAATGTGATTGTCGTATCCCAAAGAAAATCCTGTCGTTTCCATAGAAACGTTACTCGATTTAGAAGGATATGTCTTAGAACACATAGTACTCGTAATTCACAGCGACGCAATTTCCGTGTGAATTCGTCAATGTTTGGGAGTGAGGGATGCAGTAAAGAACGATTAGTGGATCGGAAATGTGATTGTCGTATCCCAAAAGAAAATCCTGTCGTTTCCATAGAAACGTTACTCTATTTAGAAGGTAATGTCTTAGAACACATAGTACTCGTATTTCAAAGCGACGCAATTTCCTTGTGATTTCGTCAATGTTTGGGAGTGAGGGATGCAGTAAAGAACGATTAGTGGATCGGAAATGTGATTGTCGTATCCCAAAGGAAAATCCTGTCGTTTCCATAGAAACGTTACTCGATTTACAAGGAAATGCCTTAGAACACATAGTACTCGCATTTCATAGCGACGCAACTTCCGTGTGAATTCGCTAATGTTTGGGAGTGAGGGATGCAGTAAAGAACGATTAGTGGGTCGGAAATGTGATTGTCGCATCCCAAAAGAAAATCCTGTCGTTTCCATAGAAACGTTACTCGATTTAGAAGGAAATGTCTTAGAACACATAGTACTCGTATTTCATACCGACGCAATTTCCGTGTGAATTCGTCAATGTTTGAGAGTTAGGGATGCAGTAAAGAACGATTAGTGGATCGGAAATGTGATTGTCGTATCCCAAAAGAAAATCCTGTCGTTTCCATAGAAACGTTACTCGATTTAGAAGGAAATGTCTTAGAACACATAGTACTCGTATTTAATAGCGACGCAATTTCCGTGTGAATTCGTCAATGTTTGGGAGTGAGGGATGCAGTAAAGAACGATTAGTGGATCGGAAATGTGATTGTCGTATCCCAAAAGAAAATCCTGTCGTTTCCATAGAAACCTTACTCGATTTAGAAGGAAATGTCTTAGAACACATAGTACTCGTATTTCATAGCGACGCAATTTCGGTGTGAATTCGTCAATGTTTGGGAGTGAGGGATGCAGTAAAGAACGATTACTGGATCGGAAATGTGATTGTCGTATCCCAAAAGGAAATTATGTCGTTTCCATAGAAACGTTACTCGATTTAGAAGGAAATGTCATAGAACACATAGTACTCGCATTTCAAAGCGACGCAATTTCCGTGTGAATTCGTCAATGTTTGGGAGTGAGGGATGCAGTAAAGAACGATTAGTGGATCGGAAATGTGATTGTCGTATCCCAAAGAAAATCCTGTCGTTTCCATAGAAACGTTACTCGATTTAGAAGGATATGTCTTAGAACACATAGTACTCGTAATTCACAGCGACGCAATTTCCGTGTGAATTCGTCAATGTTTGGGAGTGAGGGATGCAGTAAAGAACGATTAGTGGATCGGAAATGTGATTGTCGTATCCCAAAAGAAAATCCTGTCGTTTCCATAGAAACGTTACTCTATTTAGAAGGTAATGTCTTAGAACACATAGTACTCGTATTTCAAAGCGACGCAATTTCCTTGTGATTTCGTCAATGTTTGGGAGTGAGGGATGCAGTAAAGAACGATTAGTGGATCGGAAATGTGATTGTCGTATCCCAAATGAAAATCCTGTCGTTTCCATAGAAACGTTACTCGATTTACAAGGAAATGCCTTAGAACACATAGTACTCGCATTTCATAGCGACGCAACTTCCGTGTGAATTCGCTAATGTTTGGGAGTGAGGGATGCAGTAAAGAACGATTATTGGGTCGGAAATGTGATTGTCGCATCCCAAAAGAAAATCCTGTCGTTTCCATAGAAACGTTACTCGATTTAGAAGGAAATGTCTTAGAACACATAGTACTCGTATTTCATACCGACGCAATTTCCGTGTGAATTCGTCAATGTTTGAGAGTTAGGGATGCAGTAAAGAACGATTAGTGGATCGGAAATGTGATTGTCGTATCCCAAAAGAAAATCCTGTCGTTTCCATAGAAACGTTACTCGATTTAGAAGGAAATGTCTTAGAACACATAGTACTCGTATTTAATAGCGACGCAATTTCCGTGTGAATTCGTCAATGTTTGGGAGTGAGGGATGCAGTAAAGAACGATTAGTGGATCGGAAATGTGATTGTCGTATCCCAAAAGAAAATCCTGTCGTTTCCATAGAAACCTTACTCGATTTAGAAGGAAATGTCTTAGAACACATAGTACTCGTATTTCATAGCGACGCAATTTCGGTGTGAATTCGTCAATGTTTGGGAGTGAGGGATGCAGTAAAGAACGATTACTGGATCGGAAATGTGATTGTCGTATCCCAAAAGGAAATTATGTCGTTTCCATAGAAACGTTACTCTATTTAGAAGGTAATGTCTTAGAACACATAGTACTCGTATTTCGCAGCGACGGAATTTCCGTGTGAATACGTCAATGTTTGGGAGTGAGGGATGCAGTAAAGATCGATTAGTGGATCCGAAATGTGATTGTCGTATCCCAAAAGAAAATCCTGTCGTTTCCATAGAAACGTCACTCGATTTAGAAGGAAATGTCTTAGAACACATAGTACTCGTATGTCATAGCGACGCAATTTCGGTGTGAATTCGTCAATGTTTGGGAGTGAGGGATGCAGTAAAGAACGATTAGTGGATCCGAAATGTGATTGTCGTATCCCAAAACAAAATCCTGTCGTTTCCATAGAAACGTTACTCTATGTAGAAGGAAATGTCTTAGAACACATAGTACTCGTATTTCACAGCGACGCAATTTCCGTGTGAATACGTCAATGTTTGGGTGTGAGGGATGCAGTATAGAAGGATTAGTGGATCGGAAATGAGATTGTCGTATCCCAAAAGAAAATCCTGTCGTTTCCATAGAAACGTTACTCGATTTAGAAGGAAATGTCTTAGAACACATAGTACTCGCATTTCATAGCGACGCAACTTCCGTGTGAATTCTTCAATGTTTGGGAGTGTGGGATGCAGTAAAGAACGATTAGTGGATCGGAAATGTGATTGTCGTATCCCAAAAGAAAATCCTGTCGTTTCCATCGAAACGTTACTCGATTTAGAAGGAAATGTCTTAGAACACATAGTACTCGTATTTCACAGCGACGCAATTTCCGTGTGAATTCGTCAATGTTTGGGAGTGAGGGATGCAGTAAAGAACGATTAGTGGATCGGAAATGTGATTGTCGTATCCCAAAGGAAAATCCTGTCGTTTCCATAGAAACGTTACTCGATTTAGAAGGAAATGTCTTAGAACACATAGTACTCGTATTTCATAGCGACGCAATTTCCGTGTGAATTCGTCAATGTTTGGGAGTGAGGGATGCAGTAAAGAACGATTAGTGGATCGGAAATGTGATTGTCGTATCCCAAAAGAAAATCCTGTCGTTTCCATAGAGACGTAACTCAATTTAGAGGGAAATGTCTTAGAACACATAGTACTCGTATTTCATAGCGACGCAATTTACGTGTGAATTCGTCAATGTTTGGGAGTGAGGGATGCTGTAAAGATCGATTAGTGGATCGGAAATGTGATTGTCGTATCCCAAAAGAAAATCCTGTCGTTTCCATAGAAACGTTGCTCGATTTAGAAGGAAATGTCTTAGAACACATAGTACTCGTATTTCATAGCGACGCAATTTCCGTGTGAATTCGTCAATGTTTGGGAGTGAGGGATGCAGTAAAGAATGATTAGTGGATCGGAAATGTGATTGTCGTATCCCAAAAGAAAATCCTGTCGTTTCCATAGAAACGTTACTCGACTTAGAAGGAAATGTCTTAGAACACATAGTACTCGTATTTCATAGCGACGCAATTTCCGTGTGAATTCGTCAATGTTTGAGAGTTAGGGATGCAGTAAAGAACGATTAGTGGATCGGAAATGTGATTGTCGTATCCCAAAAGAAAATCCTGTCGTTTCCATAGAAACGTTACTCGATTTAGAAGGAAATGTCTTAGAACACATAGTACTCGTATTTAATAGCGACGCAATTTCCGTGTGAATTCGTCAATGTTTGGGAGTGAGGGATGCAGTAAAGAACGATTAGTGGATCGGAAATGTGATTGTCGTATCCCAAAAGAAAATCCTGTCGTTTCCATAGAAACCTTACTCGATTTAGAAGGAAATGTCTTAGAACACATAGTACTCGTATTTCATAGCGACGCAATTTCGGTGTGAATTCGTCAATGTTTGGGAGTGAGGGATGCAGTAAAGAACGATTACTGGATCGGAAATGTGATTGTCGTATCCCAAAAGGAAATTATGTCGTTTCCATAGAAACGTTACTCTATTTAGAAGGTAATGTCTTAGAACACATAGTACTCGTATTTCAAAGCGACGCAATTTCCTTGTGATTTCGTCAATGTTTGGGAGTGAGGGATGCAGTAAAGAACGATTAGTGGATCGGAAATGTGATTGTCGTATCCCAAAGAAAATCCTGTCGTTTCCATAGAAACGTTACTCGATTTAGAAGGATATGTCTTAGAACACATAGTACTCGTAATTCACAGCGACGCAATTTCCGTGTGAATTCGTCAATGTTTGGGAGTGAGGGATGCAGTAAAGAACGATTAGTGGATCGGAAATGTGATTGTCGTATCCCAAAAGAAAATCCTGTCGTTTCCATAGAAACCTTACTCGATTTAGAAGGTAATGTCTTAGAACACATAGTACTCGTATTTCGCAGCGACGGAATTTCCGTGTGAATACGTCAATGTTTGGGAGTGAGGGATGCAGTAAAGATCGATTAGTGGATCCGAAATGTGATTGTCGTATCCCAAAAGAAAATCCTGTCGTTTCCATAGAAACGTCACTCGATTTAGAAGGAAATGTCTTAGAACACATAGTACTCGTATGTCATAGCGACGCAATTTCGGTGTGAATTCGTCAATGTTTGGGAGTGAGGGATGCAGTAAAGAACGATTAGTGGATCCGAAATGTGATTGTCGTATCCCAAAACAAAATCCTGTCGTTTCCATAGAAACGTTACTCTATGTAGAAGGAAATGTCTTAGAACACATAGTACTCGTATTTCACAGCGACGCAATTTCCGTGTGAATACGTCAATGTTTGGGTGTGAGGGATGCAGTATAGAAGGATTAGTGGATCGGAAATGAGATTGTCGTATCCCAAAAGAAAATCCTGTCGTTTCCATAGAAACGTTACTCGATTTAGAAGGAAATGTCTTAGAACACATAGTACTCGCATTTCATAGCGACGCAACTTCCGTGTGAATTCTTCAATGTTTGGGAGTGTGGGATGCAGTAAAGAACGATTAGTGGATCGGAAATGTGATTGTCGTATCCCAAAAGAAAATCCTGTCGTTTCCATCGAAACGTTACTCGATTTAGAAGGAAATGTCTTAGAACACATAGTACTCGTATTTCACAGCGACGCAATTTCCGTGTGAATTCGTCAATGTTTGGGAGTGAGGGATGCAGTAAAGAACGATTAGTGGATCGGAAATGTGATTGTCGTATCCCAAAGGAAAATCCTGTCGTTTCCATAGAAACGTTACTCGATTTAGAAGGAAATGTCTTAGAACACATAGTACTCGTATTTCATAGCGACGCAATTTCCGTGTGAATTCGTCAATGTTTGGGAGTGAGGGATGCAGTAAAGAACGATTAGTGGATCGGAAATGTGATTGTCGTATCCCAAAAGAAAATCCTGTCGTTTCCATAGAGACGTAACTCAATTTAGAGGGAAATGTCTTAGAACACATAGTACTCGTATTTCATAGCGACGCAATTTACGTGTGAATTCGTCAATGTTTGGGAGTGAGGGATGCTGTAAAGATCGATTAGTGGATCGGAAATGTGATTGTCGTATCCCAAAAGAAAATCCTGTCGTTTCCATAGAAACGTTGCTCGATTTAGAAGGAAATGTCTTAGAACACATAGTACTCGTATTTCATAGCGACGCAATTTCCGTGTGAATTCGTCAATGTTTGGGAGTGAGGGATGCAGTAAAGAATGATTAGTGGATCGGAAATGTGATTGTCGTATCCCAAAAGAAAATCCTGTCGTTTCCATAGAAACGTTACTCGACTTAGAAGGAAATGTCTTAGAACACATAGTACTCGTATTTCATAGCGACGCAATTTCCGTGTGAATTCGTCAATGTTTGAGAGTTAGGGATGCAGTAAAGAACGATTAGTGGATCGGAAATGTGATTGTCGTATCCCAAAAGAAAATCCTGTCGTTTCCATAGAAACGTTACTCGATTTAGAAGGAAATGTCTTAGAACATATAGTACTCGTATTTAATAGCGACGCAATTTCCGTGTGAATTCGTCAATGTTTGGGAATGAGGGAAGCAGTAAAGAACGATTAGTGGATCGGAAATGTGATTGTCGTATCCCAAAAGAAAATCCTGTCGTTTCCATAGAAACGTTACTCGATTTAGAAGGAAATGTCTTAGAACACATAGTACTCGTATTTCATAGCGACGCAATTTCCGTGTGAATTCGTCAATGTTTGGGAGTGAGGGATGCAGTAAAGATCGATTAGTGGATCGGAAATGTGATTGTCGTATCCCAAAAGGAAATTATGTCGTTTCCATAGAAACGTTACTCGATTTAGAAGGAAATGTCTTAGAACACATAGTACTCGTATTTCAAAGCGACGCAATTTCCTTGTGATTTCGTCAATGTTTGGGAGTGAGGGATGCAGTAAAGAACGATTAGTGGATCGGAAATGTGATTGTCGTATCCCAAAAGAAAATCCTGTCGTTTCCATAGAAACGTTACTCGATTTAGAAGGTTATGTCTTAGAACACATAGTACTCGTAATTCACAGCGACGCAATTTCCGTGTGAATTCGTCAATGTTTGGGAGTGAGGGATGCAGTAAAGAACGATTAGTGGATCGGAAATGTGATTGTCGTATCCCAAAAGAAAATCCTGTCGTTTCCATAGAAACGTTACTCTATTTAGAAGGTAATGTCTTAGAACACATAGTACTCGTATTTCGCAGCGACGGAATTTCCGTGTGAATACGTCAATGTTTGGGAGTGGGGGATGCAGTAAAGAACGATTAGTGGATCCGAAATGTGATTGTCGTATCCCAAAAGAAAATCCTGTCGTTTCCATAGAAACGTTACTCGATTTAGAAGGGAATGTTTTAGAACACATAGTACTCGTATTTCACAGCGACGGAATTTCCGTGTGAATTCGTCAATGTTTGGGAGTGAGGGATGCAGTAAAGAAGGATTAGTGGATCGGAAATGAGATTGTCGTATCCCAAAAGAAAATCCTGTCGTTTCCATAGAAACGTTACTCGATTTAGAAGGAAATGTCTTAGAACACATAGTACTCGCATTTCATAGCGACGCAACTTCCGTGTGAATTCATCAATGTTTGGGAGTGTGGGATGCAGTAAAGAACGATTAGTGGATCGGAAATGTGATTGTCGTAACCCAAAGGAAAATCCTGTCGTTTCCTTCGAAACGTTACTCGATTTAGAAGGAAATGTCTTAGAACACATAGTACTCGTATTTCACAGCGACGGAATTTCCGTGTGAATTCGTCAATGTTTGGAAGTGAGGGATGCAGTAAAGAACCATTAGTGGATCGGAAATGTGATTGTATCCCAAAAGAAAATCCTGTCGTTTCCATAGAAACGTCACTCGATTTAGAAGGAAATGTCTTAGAATACATAGTACTCGTATTTCACAGCGACGCAATTTCCGTGTGAATTCGTCAATGTTTGGGAGTGAGGGATGCAGTAAAGAACGATTAGTGGATCGGAAATGTGATTGTCGTATCCCAAAAGAAAATCCTGTCGTTTCCATAGAAACGTTACTCTATTTAGAAGGTAATGTCTTAGAACACATAGTACTCGTATTTCACAGCGACGGAATTTCCGTGTGAATACGTCAATGTTTGGGAGTGAGGGATGCAGTAAAGAACGATTAGTGGATCCGAAATAAGATTGTCGTATCCCAAAAGAAAATCCTGTCGTTTCCATAGAAACGTTACTCGATTTAGAAGGAAATGTCTTAGAACACATAGTACTCGTATTTCACAGCGACGGAATTTCCGTGTGAATACGTCAATGTTTGGGAGTGAGGGACGCAGTAAAGAACGATTAGTGGATCGGAAATGTGATTGTCGTATCCCAAAAGAAAATCCTGACGTTTCCATCGAAACGTTACTCGATTTAGAAGGAAATGTCTTAGAACACATAGTACTCGTATTTCACAGCGACGGAATTTCCGTGTGAATTCGTCAATGTTTGGAAGTGAGGGATGCAGAAAAGAACCATTAGTGGATCGGAAATGTGATTGTATCCCAAAAGAAAAGCCTGTCGTTTGCATAGAAACGTCACTCGATTTAGATGGAAATGTCTTAGAATACATAGTACTCGTATTTCACAGCGACGCAATTTCCGTGTGAATTCGTCAATGTTTGGGAGTGAGGGATGCAGTAAAGAACGATTAGTGGATCGGAAATGTGATTGTCGTATCCCAAAAGAAAATCCTGTCGTTTCCATAGAAACGTTACTCTATTTAGAAGGTAATGTCTTAGAACACATAGTACTCGTATTTCACAGCGACGGAATTTCCGTGTGAATACGTCAATGTTTGGGAGTGAGGGATGCAGTAAAGAAAGATTAGTGGATCCGAAATGTGATTGTCGTATCCCAAAAGAAAATCCTGTCGTTTCCATAGAACCGTACTCGATTTAGAAGGAAATGTCTTAGAACACATAGTACTAGTATTTCATAGCGACGCAATTTCCGTGTGAATTCGTCAATGTTTGTGAGTGAGGGATGCAGTAAAGAAGGATTAATGGATCGGAAAAGAGATTGTCGTATCTCAAAAGAAAATCCTGTCGTTTCCATAGAAACGTTACTCGATTGAGAAGGAAATGTCTTAGAACACATAGTACTCGTACTTCACAGCGACGCAATTTCCGTGTGAATTCGTCAATGTTTGGGAGTGAGGGATGCAGTAAAGAACGATTAATGGATCGGAAATGTGATTGTATCCCAAACGAAAATCCTGTCGTTTCCATAGAAACGTTACTCGATTTAGAAGGAAATGTCTTAGAACACATAGTACTCGTATTTCACAGCGACGCATTTTCCGTGTGAATTCGTCAATGTTTGGGAGTGAGGGATGCAGAAAAGAACGATTAGTCGATCAGAAATGTGATTGTCGTATCCCAAAAGAAAAACCTGTCGTTTCCATAGAAACGTTACTCGATTTAGAAGGAAATGTCTTAGAACACATAGTACTCGTATTTCATAGCGACGCAATTTCCGTGTGAATTCGTCAATGTTTGGGAGTGAGGGATGCAGTAAAGAACGATTAGTGGATCGAAAATGTGATTGTCGTATCCCAAAAGAAAATCCTGTCGTTTCCATAGAAACGCTGCTCGATTTAGAAGGAAATGTCTTGGAACACATAGTACTCGCATTTCATAGCGACGCAACTTCCGTGTGAATTCGTCAATGTTTGGGAGTGAGGGATGCAGTAAAGAACGATTAGTGGATCGGAAATGTGATTGTCGTATCCCAAAAGAAAATCCTGTCGTTTCCATAGAAACGTTACTCGATTTAGAAGGAAATGTCTTAGAACACATAGTACTCGTATTTCATAGCGACGCAATTTCCGTGTGAATTCGTCAATGTTTAGGAGTGAGGGATGCAGTAATGAACGATTAGTGGATCGGAAATGTGATTGTCGTATACCAAAAGAAAATCCTGTCGTTTCCATAGAAACGTTACTCGATTTAGAAGGAAATGTCTTAGAACACATAGTACTCGCATTTCATAGCGACGCAACTTCCGTGTGAATTCGTCAATGTTTGGCAGTAAGGGATGCAGTAAAGAACGATTAGTGGATCGGAAATGTGATTGTCGTATCCCAAAAGAAAATCCTGTCTTTTCCATAGAAACGTTACTCGATTTAGAAGGAAATGTCTTAGAACACATAGTACTCGCATATCATAGCGACGCAACTTCCGTGTGAATTCGTCAATGTTTGGGAGTGAGGGATGCAGTAAAGAACGATTAGTGGATCGGAAATGTGATTGTCGTATCCCAAAAGAAAATCCTGTCGTTTCCATAGAAACGTTACTCGATTTAGAAGGAAATGTCTTAGAACACATAGTACTCGTATTTCACAGCGACGCAATTTCCGTGTGAATTCGTCAATGTTTGGGAGTGAGGGATGCAGTAAAGAACGATTAGTGGATCGGAAATGTGATTGTATCCCAAAAGAAAATCCTGTCGTTTCCATAGAAACGTTACTCGATTTAGAAGGAAATGTCTTAGAATACATAGTACTCGTAATTCACAGCGACGCAATTTCCGTGTGAATTCGTCAATGTTTGGGAGTGAGGGATGCAGAAAAGAACGATTAGTCGATCAGAAATGTGATTGTCGTATCCCAAAAGAAAAACCTGTCGTTTCCATAGAAACGTTACTCGATTTAGAAGGAAATGTCTTAGAACGCATAGTACTCGTATTTCATAGCGACGCAATTTCCGTGTGAATTCGTCAGTGTTTGGGAGTGAGGGATGCAGTAAAGAACGATTAGTGGATCGAAAATGTGATTGTCGTATCCCAAAAGAAAATCCTGTCGTTTCCATAGAAACGTTGCTCGATTTAGAAGGAAATGTCTTGGAACACATAGTACTCGCATTTCATAGCGACGCAATTTCCGTGTGAATTCGTCAATGTTTGGGAGTGAGGGATGCAGTAAAGAACGATTAGTGGATCGGAAATGTGATTGTCGTATCCCAAAAGAAAATCCTGTCGTTTCCATAGAAACGTTACTCGATTTAGAAGGAAATGTCTTAGAACACATAGTACTCGCATTTCATAACGACGCAACTTCCGTGTGAATTCGTCAATGTTTGGGAGTGAGGGATGCAGTAAAGAACGATTAGTGGATCGGAAATGTGATTGTCGTATCCCAAAAGAAAATCCTGTCGTTTCCATAGAAACGTTACTCGATTTAGAAGGAAATGTCTTAGAACACATAGTACTCGTATTTCATAGCGACGCAATTTCCGTGTGAATTCGTCAATGTTTGGCAGTGAGGGATGCAGTAATAAACGATTAGTGGATCGGAAATGTGATTGTCGTATACCAAAAGAAAATCCTGTCGTTTCCATAGAAACGTTACTCGATTTAGAAGGAAATGTCTTAGAACACATAGTACTCGCATTTCATAGCGACGCAACTTCCGTGTGAATTCGTCAATGTTTGGCAGTATGGGATGCAGTAAAGAACGATTAGTGGATCGGAAATGTGATTGTCGTATCCCAAAAGTAAATCCTGTCGTTTCCATAGAACCGTTACTCGATTTAGAAGGAAATGTCTTGGAACACATAGTACTCGCATTTCATAGCGACGCAATTTCCGTGTGAATTCGTCAATGTTTGGGAGTGAGGGATGCAGTAAAGAACGATTAGTGGATCGTAAATGTGATTGTCGTATCCCAAAAGAAAATCCTGTCGTTTCCATAGAAACGTTACTCGATTTAGAAGGAAATGTCTTAGAACACATAGTACTCGTATTTCATAGCGACGCAATTTCCGTGTGAATTCGTCAATGTTTGGGAGTGAGGGATGCAGTAATGAACGATTAGTGGATCGGAAATGTGATTGTCGTATACCAAAAGAAAATCCTGTCGTTTCCATAGAAACGTTACTCGATTTAGAAGGAAATGTCTTAGAACACATAGTACTCGCATTTCATAGCGACGCAACTTCCGTGTGAATTCGTCAATGTTTGGCAGTAAGGGATGCAGTAAAGAACGATTAGTGGATCGGAAATGTGATTGTCGTATCCCAAAAGAAAATCCTGTCGTTTCCATAGAAACGTTACTCGATTTAGAAGGAAATGTCTAAGAACACGTAGTACTCGCATATCATAGCGACGCAACTTCCGTGTGAATTCGTCAATGTTTGGGAGTGAGGGATGCAGTAAAGAACGATTAGTGGATCGGAAATGTGATTGTCGTATCCCAAAAGAAAATCCTGTCGTTTCCATAGAAACGTTACTCGATTTAGAAGGAAATGTCTTAGAACACATAGTACTCGTATTTCACAGCGACGCAATTTCCGTGTGAATTCGTCATCGTTGGGAGTGAGGGATGCAGTAAAGAACGATTAGTGGATCGGAAATGTGATTGTCGTATCCCAAAAGAAAATCCTGTCGTTTCCATAGAAACGTTACTTGATTTAGAAGGAAATGTCTTAGTACACATAGTACTCATATTTCATAGCGACGCAATTTCCGTGTGAATTCGTCAATGTTTGGGAGTGAGGGATGCAGTAAAGAACGATTGGTGGATCGGAAATGTGATTGTCGTATCCCATAAGAAAATCCTGTCGTTTCCATAGAAACGTTACTCGATTTAGAAGGAAATATCTTAGAACACATAGTACTCGTATTTCATAGCGACGCAATTTCCGTGTGAATTCGTCAATGTTTGGGAGTGAGGGATGCAGTAAAGAACGATTAGTGGATCGGAAGAGTGATTGTCGTATCCCAATAGAAAATCCTGTCGTTTCCATAGAAACGTTACTCGATTTAGAAGGAAATGTCTTAGAACACATAGTACTCGTATTTCACAGCGACGCAATTTCCGTGTGGATTCGTAAATGTTTGGGAGTGAGGGATGCAGTAAAGAACGATTAGTGGATCGGAAATGTGATTGTCGTATCCCAAAAAAAAATCCTGTCGTTTCCATAGAAACGTTACTCGATTTAGAAGGATATGTCTTAGAACACATAGTACTCGTATTTCACAGCGACGAAATTTCCGTGTGAATTCGTCAATGTTTGGGAGTGAGGGATGCAGTAAAGAACGATTAGTGGATCGGAAATGTGATTGTCGATTCCCAAAAGAAAATCCTGTCGTTTCCATAGAAACGTTACTCGATTTAGAAGGAAATGTCTTAGAACACATAGTCCTCGTATTTCATTGCGGCGGAATTTCCGTGTGAATTCGTCAATGTTTGGGAGTGAGGGATGCAGTAAAGAACGACTAGTGGATCGGAAATGTGATTGTCGTATCCCAAAAGAAAATCCTGTCGTTTCCATAGAAACGTTACTCGGTTTAGAAGGAAATGTCTTAGAACACATAGTACTCGTATTTCACAGCGACGGAATTTCCGTGTGAATTCGTCAATGTTTGGGAGTGAGGGATGCAGTAAAGAACGATTAGTGGATCGGAAATGTGATTGTTGTATCCCAAAAGAAAATCCTGTCGTTTCCATAGAAACGTTACTCGATTTAGAAGGAAATGTCTCAGAACACATAGTACTCGTATTTCACAGCGACGCAATTTCCGTGTGAATTCGTCAATGTTTGGGAGTGAGGGATGCAGTAAAGAACGATTAGTGGATCGGAAATGTGATTGTATCCCAAAAGAAAATCCTGTCGTTTCCATAGAAACGTTACTCGATTTAGAAGGAAATGTCTTAGAACACATAGGACTCGTATTTCACATCGACGCAATCTCCGTGTGAATTCGTCAATGTTTGGGAGTGAGGGATGCAGTAAAGAACGATTAGTGGATCGGAAATGTGATTGTCGTATCCCAAAAGAAAATCCTGTCGTTTCCATAGAAACGTTACTCGATTTAGAAGGAAATGTCTTAGAACACATAGTACTCGTATTTCATAGCGACGCAATTTCCGTGTGAATTCGTCAATGTTTGGGAGTAAGGGAAGCAGTAAAGAACGATTAGTGGATCGGAAATGTGATTGTCGTAACACAAAAGAAAATCCTGTCGTTTCCATAGAAACGTTGCTCGATTTAGAAGGAAATGTCTTAGAACACATAGTACTCGCATTTCATAGCGACGCAATTTCCGTGTGAATTCGTCAATGTTTGGGAGTGAGGGATGCAGTAAAGAACATTTAGTGGATCGGTAATGTGTTTGTCGTATCCCAAAAGAAAATCCTGTCGTTTCCATAGAAACGTTACTAGATTTAGAAGGAAATGTCTTAGAACACACAGTACTCGCATTTCATAGCGACGCAACTTCCGTGTGAATTCGTCAATGTTTGGGAGTGAGGGATGCAGTAAAGAACGATTAGTGGATCGGAAATGTGATTGTCGTATCCCAAAAGAAAATCCTGTCGTTTCCATAGAAACGTTACTCGATTTAGAAGGAAATGTCTTAGAACACATAGTACTCGTATTTCGTAGCGACGCAATTTCCGTGTGAATTCGTCAATGTTTGGGAGTGAGGGATGCAGTAAAGAACGATTAGTGGATCGGAAATGTGATTGTCGTATCCCAAAAGAAAATCCTGTCGTTTCCATAGAATCGTTACGCGATTTAGAAGGAAATGTCTTAGAACACATAGTACTCGTATTTCACAGCGACGCAATTTCCGTCTGAATTCGTATATGTTTGGGAGTGAGGGATGCAGTAAAGAACGATTAGTGGATCGGAAATGTGATTGTCGTATCCCAAAAGAAAATCCTGTCGTTTCCATAGAAACGTTACTCGATTTAGAAGGAAATGTCTTAGAACACATAGTACTCGCATTTCATAGCGACGCAACTTCCGTGTGAATTCGTCAATGTTTGGGAGTGAGGGATGCAGTAAAGAACGATTAGTGGATCGGAAATGTGATTGTCGTATCCCAAAAGAAAATCCTGTCGTTTCCATAGAAACGTTACCCGATTTAGAAGGATATGTCTTAGAACACATAGTACTCGTATTTCACAGCGACGCAATTTCCGTGTGAATTCGTCATCGTTTGGGAGTGAGGGATGCAGTAAAGAACGATTAGTGGATCGGAAATGTGATTGTCGTATCCCATAAGAAAATCCTGTCGTTTCCATAGAAACGTTACTCGATTTAGAAGGAAATGTCTTAGAACACATAGTACTCGCATTTCATAGCGACGCAACTTCCGTGTGAATTCGTCAATGTTTGGGAGTGAGGGATGCAGTAAAGAACGATTAGTGGATCGGAAATGTGATTGTCGTATCCCAAAATAAAATCCTGTCGTTCCGTATAAACGTTACTCGATTTAGTAGGAAATGTCTTAGAACATATAGTACTCGCATTTCATAGCGACGCAATTTCCGTGTGAATTCGTCAATGTTTGGGAGTGAGGGATGCAGTAAAGAAGGATTAGTGGATCGGAAATGTGATTGTCGTATCCCAAAACAAAATCCTGTCGTTTCCATAAAATCGTTACTCGATTTAGAAGGAAATGTCTTAGAACACATAGTACTCGCATTTCATAGCGACGCAATTTCCGTGTGAATTCGTCAATGTTTGGGAGTGAGGGATGCAGTAAAGAACGATTAGTGGATCGGAAATGAAATTGTCGTATCCCAAAAGAAAATCCTGTCGTTTCCATAGAAACGTTACTCGATGTAGAAGGAAATGTCTTAGAACACATAGTACTCGCATTTCATAGCGACGCAATTTCCGTGTGAATTCGTCAATGTTTGGGAGTGAGGGATGCAGTAAAGAACGATTAGTGGATCGGAAATGTGATTGTCGTATCCCAAAAGAAAATCCTGTCGTTTCCATAGCAACGTTACTCGATTTAGAAGGAAATGTCTTAGAACACATAGTACTCGCATTTCATAGCGACGCAACTTCCGTGTGAATTCGTCAATGTTTGGGAGTGAGGGATGCAGTAAAGAACGATTAGTGGATCGGAAATGTGATTGTCGTATCCCAAAAGAAAATCCTGTCGTTTCCATAGCAACGTTACTCGATTTAGAAGGAAATGTCTTAGAACACATAGTACTCGCATTTCATACCGACGCAACTTCCATGTGAATTCGTCAATGTTTGGGAGTGAGGGATGCAGTAAAGAACGATTAGTGGATCGGAAATGTGATTGTCATATCCCAAAAGAGAATCCTGTCGTTTCCATAGAAACGTTACTCGATTTAGAAGGAAATGTCTTAGAACACATAGTACTCGTATTTCATAGCGACGCAATTTCCGTGTGAATTCGTCATTGTTTGGGAGTGAGGGATGCAGTAAAGAACGATTAGTGGATCGTAAATGTGATTGTCGTATCCCAAAAGAAAATCCTGTCGTTTCCATAGAAACGTTACTCGATTTAGAAGGAAACGTCTTAGAACACATAGTACTCGCATTTCATAGCGACGCAATTTCCGTGTGAATTCGTCAATGTTTGGGAGTGAGGGATGCAGTAAAGAAGGATTAGTGGATCGGAAATGTGATTGTCGTATCCCAAAAGAAAATCCTGTCGTTTCCATAGAAACGTTACTCGATTTAGAAGGAAATCTCTTAGAACACATAGTACTCGCATTTCATAGCGACGCAATTTCCGTGTGAATTCGTCAATGTTTGGGAGTGAGGGATGCAGTAAAGAAGGATTAGTGGATCGGAAATGTGATTGTCGTATCCCAAAAGAAAATCCTGTCGTTTCCATAGCAACGTTACTCGATTTAGAAGGAAATGTCTTAGAACACATAGTACTCGCATTTCATAGCGACGCAACTTCCGTGTGAATTCGTCAATGTTTGGGAGTGAGGTACGCAGTAAAGAACGATTAGTGGATCGGAAATGTGATTGTCGTATCCCAAAAGAAAATCCTGTCGTTTCCATAGAAACGTTACTCGATTTAGAAGGAAATGTCTTAGAACACATAGTACTCGCATTTCATAGCGACGCAATTTCCGTGTGAATTCGTCAATGTTTGGGAGTGAGGGATGCAGTAAAGAACGATTAGTGGATCGGAAATGTGATTGTCGTATCCCAAAAGAAAATCCTGTCGTTTCCATAGAAACGTTACTCGATTTAGAAGGAAATGTCTTAGAACACATAGTACTCGTATTTCATAGCGACGCAACTTCCGCGTGAATTCGTCAATGTTTGGGAGTGAGGGATGCAGTAAAGAACGATTAGTGGATCGGAAATGTGATTGTCGTATCCCAAAAGAAAATCCTGTCGTTTCAATAGAAACGTTACTCGATTTAGAAGGAAATGTCTTAGAACACATAGTACTCGCATTTCATAGCGACGCTACTTCTGTGTGAATTCGTCAATGTTTGGGAGTGAGGGATGCAGTAAAAAACGATTAGTGGATCGGAAATGTGATTGTCGTATCCCAAAAGAAAATCCTGTCGTTTCCATAGAAACGTTACTCGATTTAGAAGGAAATCTCTTAGAACACATAGTACTCGCATTTCATAGCGACGCAACTTCCGTGTGAATTCGTCAATGTTTGGGAGTGAGGGATGCAGTAAAGAACGATTAGTGGATCGGAAATGTGTTTGTCGTATCCCAAAAGAAAATCCTGTCGTTTCCATAGAAACGTTACTCGATTTAGAAGGAAATGTCTTAGAACACATAGTACTCGCATTTCATAGCGACGCAACTTCCGTGTGAATTCGTCAATGTTTGGGAGTGAGGGATGCAGTAAAGAACGATTAGTGGATCGGAAATGTGATTGTCGTATCCCAAAAGAAAATCCTGTCGTTTCCATAGAAACGTTACTCGATTTAGAAGGAAATGTCTTAGAACACATAGTATTCGCATTTCATAGCGACGCAACTTCCGTGTGAATTCGTCAATGTTTGGGAGTGAGGGATGCAGTAAAGAACGATTAGTGGATCAGAAATGTGATTGTCGTATCCCAAGAGAAAATCCTGTCGTTTCCATAGAAACGTTACTCGATTTAGAAGGAAATGTCTTAGAACACATAGTACTCGCATTTCATAGCGACGCAACTTCCGTGTGAATTCGTCAATGTTTGGGAGTGAGGGATGCAGTAAAGAACGATTAGTGGATCAGAAATGTGATTGTCGTATCCCAAAAGAAAATCCTGTCGTTTCCATAGAAACGTTACTCGATTTAGAAGGAAATCTCTTAGAACACATAGTACTCGCATTTCATAGCGGCGCAATTTCCGTGTGAATTCGTCAATGTTTGGGAGTGAGGGATGCAGTAAAGAACGGTTAGTGGATCGGAAATGTGATTGTCGTGTCCCAAAAGAAAATCCTGTCGCTTCTATAGAAACGTTACTCGATTTAGAAGGAAATGTCTTAGAACACATAGAACTCGTATTTCATAGCGACGCAATTTCCGTGTGAATTCGTCAATGTTTGGGAGTGAGGGATGCAGTAAAGAACGATTAGTGGATCGGAAATGTGATTGTCGTAACCCAAAAGAAAATCCTGTCGTTTCCATAGCAACGTTACTCGATTTAGAAGGAAATGTCTTAGAACACATAGTACTCGCATTTCATAGCGACGCAATTTCCGTGTGAATTCGTCAATGTTTGGCAGTGAGGGATTCAGTAAAGAACGATTAGTGGATCGGAAATGTGATTGTCGTATCCCAAAAGAAAATCCTGTCGTTTCCATAGAAACGTTACTCGATTTAGAAGGAAATGTCTTAGAACACATAGTACTCGCATTTCATAGCGACGCAATTTCCGTGTGAATTCGTCAATGTTTGGGAGTGAGGGATGCAGTAAAGAACGATTAGTGGATCGGAAATGTGATTGTCGTATCCCAAAAGAAAATCCTGTCGTTTCCATAGAAACGTTACTCGATTTATAAGGAAATCTCTTAGAACACATAGTACTCGCATTTCATAGCGACGCAACTTCCGTGTGAATTCGTCAATGTTTGGCAGTGAGGGATTCAGTAAAGAACGATTAGTGGATCGGAAATGTGATTGTCGTATCCCAAAAGAAAATCCTGTCGTTTCCATAGAAACGTTGTTCGATTTAGAAGGAAATGTCTTAGAACACATAGTACTCGCATTTCATAGCGACGCAATTTCCGTGTGAATTCGTCAATGTTTGGGATTGAGGGATGCAGTAAAGAACGATTAGTGGATCGGAAATGTGATTGTCGTATCCCAAAAGAAAATCCTGTCGTTTCCATAGCAACGTTACTCGATTTAGAAGGAAATGTCTTAGAACACATAGTACTCGTATTTCATAGCGACGCAATTTTCGTGTGAATTCGTCAATGTTTGGGAGTGAGGGATGCAGTAAAGAACGATTAGTGGATCGGAAATGTGATTGTCGTATCCCAAAAGAAAATCCTGTCGTTTCCATAGAAACGTCCCTCGATTTATAAGGAAATCTCTTAGAACACATAGTACTCGCATTTCATAGCGACGCAACTTCCGTGTGAATTCGTCAATGTTTGGGAGTGAGGGATGCAGTAAACAACGATTAGTGGATCGGGAATGTGATTGTCGTATCCCAAAAGAAAAACCTGTCGTTTCCATAGAAACGTTACTCGATTTAGAAGGAAATGTCTTAGAACACATAGTACTCGCATTTCATAGCGACGCAACTTCCGTGTGAATTCGTCAATGTTTGGGAGTGAGGGATGCAGTAAAGAACGATTAGTGGATCGGAAATGTGATTGTCGTATCCCAAAAGAAAATCCTGTCGTTTCCATAGAAACGTTACTCGATTTAGAAGGAAATGTCTTAGAACACATAGTACTCGCATTTAATAGCGACGCAACTTCCGTGTGAATTCGACAATGTTTGGGAGTGAGGGATGCAGTAAAGAACGATTAGTGGATCGGAAATGTGATTGTCGTATCCCAAAAGAAAATCCTGTCGTTTCCATAGAAACGTTACTCGATTTAGAAGGAAATGTCTCAGAACACATAGTACTCGCATTTCATAGCGACGCAACTTCCGTGTGAATTCGTCAATGTTTGGGAGTGAGGGATGCAGTAAAGAACGATTAGTGGATCGGAAATGTGATTGTCGTATCCCAAAAGAAAATCCTATCGTTTCCATAGAAACGTTACTCGATTTAGAAGGAAATGTCTTAGAACACATAGTACTCGCATTTCATAGCGACGCAATTTACGTGTGAATTCGTCAATGTTTGGGAGTGAGGGATGCAGTAAAGAACGATTAGTGGATCGGAAATGTGATTGTCGTATCCCAAAAGAAAATCCTGTCCTTTCCATAGAAACGTTACTCGATTTATAAGGAAATCTCTTAGAACACATAGTACTCGCATTTCATAGCGACGCAACTTCCGTGTGAATTCGTCAATGTTTGGGAGTGAGGGATGCAGTAAAGAACGATTAGTGGATCGGGAATGTGATTGTCGTATCCCAAAAGAAAATCCTGTCGTTTCCATAGAAACGTTACTCGATTTAGAATGAAATGTCTTAGAACACATAGTACTCGCATTTCATAGCGACGCAACTTCCGTGTGAATTCGTCAATGTTTGGGAGTGAGGGATGCAGTAAAGATCGATTAGTGGATCGGAAATGTGATTGTCGTATCCCAAAAGAAAATCCTGTCGTTTCCATAGAAACGTTACTCGATTTAGAAGGAAATGTCTTAGAACACATAGTACTCGCATTTCATAGCGACGCAACTTCCGTGTGAATTCGTCAATGTTTGGCAGTAAGGGATTCAGTAAAGAACGATTAGTGGATCGGAAATGTGACTGTCGTATCCCAAAAGAAAATCCTGTCATTTCCATAGAAACGTTACTCGATTTAGAAGGAAATGTCTTAGAACACATAGTACTCGCATTTCATAGCGACGCAATTTCCGTGTGAATTCGTCAATGTTTGGGAGTGAGGGATGCAGTAAAGAACGATTAGTGGATCGGAAATGTGATTGTCGTATCCCAAAAGAAAATCCTGTCGTTTCCATAGCAACGTTACTCGATTTAGAAGGATATGTCTTAGAACACATAATACTCGTATTTCATAGCGACGCAATTTTCGTGTGAATTCGTCAATGTTTGGGAGTGAGGGATGCAGTAAAGAACGATTAGTGAATCGGAAATGTGATTGTCGTATCCCAAAAGAAAATCCTGTCGTTTCCATAGAAACGTTACTCGATTTATAAGGAAATCTCTTAGAACACATAGTACTCGCATTTCATAGCGACGCAACTTCCGTGTGAATTCGTCAATGTTTGGGAGTGAGGGATGCAGTAAAGAACGATTAGTGGATCGGGAATGTGATTGTCGTATCCCAAAAGGAAATCCTGTCGTTTCAATAGAAACGTTACTCGATTTAGATGGAGAAGTCTTAGAACACATAGTATTTCATAGCGGCGCAATTTCCGTGTGAATTCGTCAATGTGTGGGAGTGAGGGATGCAGTAAAGAAGGATTAGTGGATCGGAAATGAGATTGTCGTATCCCAAAAGAAAATCCTGTCGTTTCCATCGAAACGATACTCGATGAAGAAGGAGAAGTCATAGAACACATAGTATTTCATAGCGACGCAATTTCCGTGCGAATTCGTCAATGTGTGGGAGTGAGGGATGCAGTAAAAACGGATTAGTAGATCGGAAATGTGATTGTCGTATCCCAAAAGAAAATCCTGTCGTTTCCATAGAAACGTTGCTCGATTTAGAAGGAGTAGTCATAGAACACATAGTATTTCATAGCGGCGCAATTTCCGTGTGAATTCGTCAATGTGTGAGAGTGAGGGATGCAGTAAAGAAGGATTAGTGGATCGGAAATGTGATTGTCGTATCCCAAAAGAAAATCCTGTCGTTTCCATAGATACGTTA
This sequence comes from Schistocerca piceifrons, assembly GCF_021461385.2. Taxonomy (NCBI): domain Eukaryota; kingdom Metazoa; phylum Arthropoda; class Insecta; order Orthoptera; family Acrididae; genus Schistocerca; species Schistocerca piceifrons. The sequence goes on from NW_025728287.1 coordinate 4,574,272, forward strand.
CTCGATTTAGAAGGAAATGTCTTAGAACACATAGTATTTCATAGCGACGCAATTTCCGTGTGAATTCGTCAATGAGTGGGAGTGAGGGATGCAGTAAAGAAGGATTAGTGGATCGGAAATGTGATTGTCGTATCCCAAACGAAAATCCTGTCGTTTCCATAGAAACGTTACTCGATTTAGAAGGAAATGTCTTAGAACACATAGTATTTCATAGCGACGCAATTTCCGTGTGAATTCGTCAATGAGTGGGACTGAGTCATGCAGTAAAGAAGGATTTGTGGATCGGAAATGTGATTGTCGTATCCCAAAAGAAAATCCTGTCGTTTCCATAGAAACGTTACTCGATTTAGAAGGAGTAGTCATAGAACCCATAGTATTTCATAGCGACGCAATTTCCGTGTGAATTCGTCAATGAGTGGGAGTTAGGGATGCAGTAAAGAAGGATTAGTGCATCGAAAAGGAGATACTCGTATCGCAAAAGAAAAGCCAGTCGTTTCCATAGAAACGATACTCGATTTAGAAGGAGAAGTCATAGAACCCATAGTATTTCATAGCGACGCAATTTCCGTGTGAATTCGTCAATGTGTGGGAGTGAGGTATGCAGTAAAGAAGGATTAGTGGATCGGAAATGTGATTGTCGTATCCCAAAAGAAAATCCTGTCATTTCCATAGAAACGTTACTCGATTTAAAAGGAGAAGTCATAGAACCCATAGTGTTTCATAGCGACGCAATTTCCGTGTGAATTCGTCAATGTGTGGGAGTGAGGGATGCGGTAAAGAAGGATTAGTGGATCGGAAATGAGATTGTCGTATCCCAAAAGAAAATCCTGTCGTTGCCATAGAAACGTTACTCGATTTAGAAGGAAATATCTTAGAACACATAGTAGTTCATAGCCACGCAATTTCCGTGTGAATTCGTCAATGTGTGGGAGTGAGGGATGCAGTAAAGAAGGATTAGTGGATCGGAAATGAGATTGTCGTATCCCAAAAGAAAATCCTGTCGTTTCCATCGAAACGATACTCGATGAAGAAGGAGAAGTCATAGAACACATAGTATTTCATAGCGACGCAATTTCCGTGCGAATTCGTCAATGTGTGGGAGTGAGGGATGCAGTAAAGAAGGATTAGTGGATCGGAAATGTGATTGTCGTATCCCAAAAGAAAATCCTGTCGTTTCCATAGAAACGTTGCTCGATTTAGGAGGAGTAGTCATAGAACACATAGTATTTCATAGCGACGCAATTTCCGTGTGAATTCGTCAATTTGTGAGAGTGAGGGATGCAGTAAAGAAGGATTAGTGGATCGGAAATGTGATTGTCGTATCCCAAAAGAAAACCTGTGGTTTCCATAGATACGTTACTCGATTTAGAAGGAAATGTCTTAGAACACATAGTATTTCATAGCGACGCAATTTCCGTGTGAATTCGTCAATGAGTGGGAGTGAGGGATGCAGTAACGAAGGATTAGTGGATCGGAAATGAGATTGTCGTATCCCAAAAGAAAATCCTGTCGTTTCCATAGAAACGTTACTCGATTTAGAAGGAGAAGTCATAGAACTCATAGTATTTCATAGCGACGCAATTTTCGTGTGAATTCGTCAATGAGTGGGAGTGAGGGATGCAGTAAAGAAGGATTAGTGCATCGAGAAGGAGATACTCGTATCGCAAAAGAAAAGCCAGTCGTTTCCATAGAAACGATACTCGATTTAGAAGAAGAAGTCATAGAACCCATAGTATTTCATAGCGACGCAATTTCCGTGTGAACTCGTCAATGTGTGGGAGTGAGGGATGCAGTAAAGAAGGATTAGTGGATCGGAAATGTGATTGTCGTATCCCAAAAGAAAATCCTGTCATTTCCATAGAAACGTTACTCGATTTAGAAGAAGAAGTCATAGAACCCATAGTATTTCATAGCGACGCAATTTCCGTGTGAATTCGGCAACGTGCGGGAGTGAGGGATGCAGTAAAGAAGGATTAGTGGATCGGAAATGAGATTGTCGTATCCCAAAAGAAAATCCTGTCGTTTCCATAGAAACGTTACTCGATTTAGAAGGAAATGTCTTAGAACACATAGCATTGCATAGCGACGCAATTTCCATGTGAATTCGTCAATGTGTGGGAGTGAGGGATGCAGTAAAGAAGGATTAGTGGATCGGAAATGTGATTGTCGTATCCCAAAAGAAAATCCTGTCGTTACCATAGATTCGTTACTCGATTTAGAAGGAAATGTCTTAGAACACATAGTATTTCATAGCGACGCCATTTCCGTGTGAAGTCGTCAATGAGTGGGAGTGAGGGGAGCAGTAAAGAAGGATTAGTGGATCGGAAATGAGATTGTCGTATCCCAAAAGAAATGCCTGTCGTTTCCATAGAAACGTTACTCGATTTAGAAGGGAATGTCTTAGAACACATAGCATTGCATAGCGACGCAATTTCCGTGTAAATTCGTCAGTGTGTGGGAGTGAGGGATGCAGTAAAGAAGGATTAGTGGATCGGAAATGAGATTGTGTATCCCAAAAGAAAATCCTGTCGTTTCCATAGAAACGTTACTCGATTTAGAAGGAGAAGTCATAGAACCCATAGTATTTCATAGCGACGCAATTTCCGTGTGAATTCGTCAACGTGTGGGAGTGTGGGATGCAGTAAAGAAGGATTAGTGAATCGGAAATGAGATTGTCGTATCCCAAAAGAAAATCCTGTCGTTTCCATAGAAACGTTACTCGATTTAGAAGGAAATGTCTTAGAACACATAGTATTTCATAGCGACGCAATTTCCGTGTGACTTCGTCAATGAGTGGGAGTGAGGGATGCAGTAAAGAAGGATTAGTGGATCGGAAATGAGATTGTCGTATCCCAAAAGAAAATCCTGTCGTCTCCATAGCAACGTTACTCGATTTAGAAGGAAATGTCTTAGAACACATAGCATTGCATAGCGACGCAATTTCCGTGTGAATTCGTCAGTGTGTGGGAGTGAGGGATGCAGTAAAGGAGGATTAGTTGATCGGAAATGAGATTGTCGTATCCCAAAAGAAAATTATATCGTTTCCATAGAAACGTTACTCGATTTAGAAGGAAATGTCTTAGAACACATATTATTTCATAGCAACGCAATTTCGGTGTGAATTCGTCAATGAGTGGGAGTGAGGGATGCAGTAAAGAATGATTTGTGGATAGGAACGAAGATTATCGTATCCCAAAAGAACATCCTGTCGTTTCCATAGAAACGTTACTCGATTTAGAAGGAAATGTCATAGAACCCAGAGTGTTTCATTGCGACGGAATTGCTGTGATAATTCGTCAATGTGTGGGAGTGAGGGTTGCAGTAAAGAAGGATTAGAGGATCGGAAATGAGATTGTCGTACCCCAAAAGAAAATCCTGTCGTTTCTATAGAAACGTTACTCGATTTAGAAGGAGAAGTCATAGAACCCATAGTATTTCATAGCGACGCAATTTCCGTGTGAAGTCGTCAATGAGTGGGAGTGAGGGAAGCAGTAAAGAAGGATTAGTGGATCGGAAATGAGATTGTCGTATCCCAAAAGAAATGCCTGTCGTTTCCATAGAAACGTTACTCGATTTAGAAGGAAATGTCTTAGAACACATAGCATTGCATAGCGACGCAATTTCCGTGTGAATTCGTCAGTGTGTGGGAGTGAGGGATGCAGTAAAGAAGGATTAGTTGATCGGAAATGTGATTGTCGTATCCCAAACGAAAATCCTGTCGTTTCCATAGAAACGTTACTCGATTTAGAAGGAAATGTCTTAGAACACATAGTATTTCATAGCGAGGCAATTTACGTGTGAATTCGTCAATGAGTGGGAGTGAGGGATGCAGTAAAGAAGGATTAGTGGATCGGAAATGTGAATGTCGTATCCCAAAAGAAAATCCTGTCGTTTCCATAGAAACGTTACTCGATTTACAAGGAGAAGTCATAGAAACCATAGTAGTTCATAGCGACGCAATTTCCGTGTGAATTCGTCAATGTGTGGGAGTGAGGTATGCAGTAAAGAAGGATTAGTGGATCGGAAATGTGATTGTCGTATCCCAAAAGAAAATCCTTTCGTTTCCATAGAAACGTTACTCGATATAGAATGAGAGGTCGTAGAACACATAGTATTTCATAGCGACGCAATTTCCGTGTGAATTCGTCAATGTGTGAGAGTGAGGGTGCAGTAAAGAAGGATTAGTGGATCGGAAATGTATTTGTCGTATCCCAAAAGATAATCCTGTCGTTTCCATAGATACGTTACTCGATTTAGAAGGAAATGTCTTAGAACATATAGTATTTCATAGCGACGCAATTTCCGTGTGAATTCGTAAATGAGTGGGAGTGAGGGATGCAGTAAAGAAGGATTAGTGGACCGGAAATGAGATTGTCGTATCCCAAAAGAAAATCTCATCGTTTCCATAGAAACGTTACTCGATTTAGAAGGAGAAGTCATAGAACCCATAGTATTTCATAGCGACGCAATTTCCTTGTGATTTCGTCAATAAGTGGGAGTGAGGGATGCAGTAAAGAAGGATTAGTACATCGAGAAGGAGATACTCGTATCGCAAAAGAAAAGCCAGTCGTTTCCATAGAAACGATACCCGATTTAGAAGGAGAAGTCATAGAACCCATAGTATTTCATAGCGACGCAATTTCCGTGGGAATTCGTCAATGTGTGGGAGTGCGTGATGCAGTAAAAAAGGATTAGTGGATCGGAAATGGGATTGTCGTATCCCAAAAGAAAATCCTGTCATTTCCATAGAAACGTTACTCGATTTAGAAGGAGAAGTCATAGAACCCATAGTATTTCATAGCGACGCAATTTCCGTGTGAATTCGTCAATGAGTGGGAGTGAGGGATGCAGTAAAGAAGGATTAGTGCATCGAGAAGGAGATACTCGTATCGCAAAAGAAAAGCCAGTCGTTTCCATAGAAACGATACTCGATTTAGAAGAAGAAGTCATAGAACCCATAGTATTTCATAGCGACGCAATTTCCGTGTGAACTCGTCAATGTGTGGGAGTGAGGGATGCAGTAAAGAAGGATTAGTGGATCGGAAATGTGATTGTCGTATCCCAAAAGAAAATCCTGTCATTTCCATAGAAACGTTACTCGATTTTGAAGAAGAAGTCATAGAACCCATAGTATTTCATAGCGACGCAATTTCCGTGTGAATTCGGCAACGTGCGGGAGTGAGGGATGCAGTAAAGAAGGATTAGTGGATCGGAAATGAGATTGTCGTATCCCAAAAGAAAGTCCTGTCGTTTCCATCGAAACGTTACTCGATTTAGAAGGAGAAGTCATAGAACACACAGTATTTCATAGCGACGCAAGTTCCTTGTGAATTCGTCTATGTGTGGGAGCGACGGATGCAGTAAAGAAGGATTAGTGGATCGGAAATGTGATTGTCGTATCACAAAAGAAAATCCAGTCGTTTCCATAGAAACGTTAGTCGATTTAGAAGGAAATGTCTTAGAACACATAGTATTTCATAGCGACGCAATTTCCGTGTGAATTCGTCAATGTGTGGGAGTGAGGGATGCAGTAAAGAAGGACTAGTGGATCGGAAATGTGATTGTCGTATCCCAAAAGAAATGCCTGTCGTTTCCATAGAAACGTTACTCGATTTAGAAGGAAATGTCTTAGAACACATAGCATTGCATAGCGACGCAATTTCCGTGTAAATTCGTCAGTGTGTGGGAGTGAGGGATGCAGTAAAGAAGGATTAGTGGATCGGAAATGAGATTGTCGTATCCCAAAAGAAAATCCTGTCGTTTCCATAGCAACGTTACTCGATTTAGAAGGAAATGTCTTAGATCACATAGCATTGCATAGCGACGCAATTTCCTTGTGAATTCGTCAGTGTGTGGGAGTGAGGGATGCAGTAAAGAAGGATTAGTGGATCGGAAATGAGATTGTCGTATCCCAAAAGAAAATTATATCGTTTCCTTAGAAACGTTACTCGATTTAGAAGGAAATGTCTTAGAACACATATTATTTCATAGCAACGCAATTTCGGTGTGAATTCGTCAATGAGTGGGAGTGAGGGATGCAGTAAAGAAGGATTTGTGGATAGGAACGAAGATTATTGTATCCCAAAAGAACATCCTGTCGTTTCCATAGAGACGTTACTCGATTTAGAAGGAAATGTCATAGAACCCAGAGTGTTTCATTGCGACGGAATTGCTGTGTTAATTCGTCAATGTGTGGGAGTGAGGGTTGCAGTAAAGAAGGATTAGAGGATCGGAAATGAGATTGTCGTACCCTAAAAGAAAATCCTGTCGTTTCCATAGAAACGTTACTCGATTTAGAAGGAGAAGTCATAGAACCCATAGTATTTCATAGCGACGCAATTTGCGTGTGAAGTCGTCAATGAGTGGGAGTGAGGGAAGCAGTAAAGAAGGATTAGTGGATCGGAAATGAGATTGTCGTATCCCAAAAGAAATGCCTGTCGTTTCCATAGAAACGTTACTCGATTTAGAAGGAAATGTCTTAGAACACATAGCATTGCATAGCGACGCAATTTCCGTGTGAATTCGTCAATGAGTGGGAGTGAGGGATGCAGTAAAGAAGGATTAGGGGATCGGAAATGTGAATGTCGTATCCCAAAAGAAAATCCTGTCGTTTCCATAGAAACGTTACTCGATCTACAAGGAGAAGTCATAGAAACCATAGTATTTCATAGCGACGCAATTTCCGTGTGAATTCGTCAATAAGTGGGAGTGAGGGATGCAGTAAAGAAGGATTAGTACATCGAGGAGGAGATACTCGTATCGCAAAAGAAAAGCCAGTCGTTTCCATAGAAACGATACTCGATTTAGAAGTAGAAGTCATAGAACCCATAGAATTTCATAGCGACGCAATTTCCGTGTGAATTCGTCAATGAGTGGGAGTGAATGATGCAGTAAAGAAGGATTAGTGGATCGGAAATGAGATAGTCGTATCCCAAACGAAAATCCTGTCGTTTCCATAGAAACGTTACTCGATTTAGAAGGAAATGTCTTAGAACACATAGTATTTCATAGCGACGCAATTTCCGTGTGAATTCGTCAATGAGTGGGAGTGAGGGATGCAGTAAAGAAGGATTAGTGGATCGGAAATGAGATTGTCGTATCCCAAAAGAAAATCCTGTCGTTTCCATAGAAACGTTACTCGATTTAGAAGGAAATGTCCTAGAACACATAGTATTTCATAGCGACGCAATTTCCGTGTGAATTCGTCTATGAGTGGGAGTGAGGGATGCAGTAGAGAAGGATTAGTGGATCGGAAATGAGATTGTCGTATCCCAAAAGAAAATCCTGTAGTTTCCATAGAAACGTTACTCGATTTAGAAGTAGAAGTCATAAAACCCATAGAATTTCATAGCGACGCAATTTCCGTGTGAATTCGTCAATGAGTGGGAGTGAATGATGCAGTAAAGAAGGATTAGTGGATCGGAAATGAGATTGTCGTATCCCAAAAGAAAATACTGTCGTCTCCATAGAAACGTTACTCGATTTAGAAGGAAATGTCTTAGAACACATAGTATTTCATAGCGACGCAATTTCCGTGTGAATTCGTCAATGAGTGGGAGTGAGGGATGCAGTAAAGAAGGATTCGTGGATCGGAAATGAAATTGTCGTATCCCAAAAGAAAATCCTGTTGTTTCCATTGAAACGTTACTCGATTTAGAAAGAGAAGTCATAGAACCCATAGTATTTCATAGCGACGCAATTTCCGTGTGAATTCGTCAATGTGTGGGAGTGAGGGATGCAGTAAAGAAGGATTAGTGGATCGGAAATGAGATTGTCGTATCCCAAAAGAACATCCTGTCGTTTCCATAGAAACGTTACTCGATTTAGAAGGAAATTTCATAGAACCCATAGTATTTCATAGCGACGGAATTGCTGTGTTAAATCGTCAATGTGTGGGAGTGAGGGTTGCAGTAAAGAAGGATTAGAGGATCGGAAATGAGATTGTCGTACCCCAAAAGAAAATCCTGTCGTTTCCATAGAAACGCTACTCGATTTAGTAGGAGAAGTCATAGAACCCATAGTATTTCATAGCGACGCAATTTCCGTGTGAAGTCGTCAATGAGTGGGAGTGAGGGAAGCAGTTAAGAACGATTAGTGGATCGGAAATGAGATTGTCGTATCCCAAAAGAACATCCTGTCGTTTCCATAGAAACGTTACTCGATTTAGAAGGAAATGTCTTAGAACACATAGCATTGCATAGCGACGCAATTTCCGTGTGAATTCGTCAGTGTGTGGGAGTGAGGGATGCAGTAAAGAAGGATTAGTTGATCGGAAATGTGATTGTCGTATCCCAAACGAAAATCCTGTCGTTTCCATAGAAACGTTACTCGATTTAGAAGGAAATGTCTTAGAACACATAGTATTTCATAGCGACGCAATTTCCGTGTGAATTCGTCAATGTGTGTGAGTGAGGGATGCAGTAAAGAAGGATTAGTGGATCGGAAATGAGATTGTCGTATCCCAAAAGAAAATCCTGTCGTTTCAATAGAAACGTTACTCGATTTAGAAGGAGAAGTCTTAGAACACATAGTATTTCATAGCTACGCAATTTCCGTGTGAATTCGTCAATGTGTGGGAGTGAGGGATGCAGTAAAGAGGGATTGGTGGATCGGAAATGAGATTGTCGTATCCCAAAAGAAAATCCTGTCGTTTCCATCGAAACGATACTCGATTTAGAAGGAGAAATCATAGAAGACATAGTATTTCATAGCGACGCAATTTCCGTGTGAATTCGTCAATGTGTGGGAGTGAGGGATGCAGTAAAGAAGGTTTAGTGGATCGGAAATGTGATTGTCGTATCCCAAAAGAAAATCCTTTCGTTTCCATAAAAACGTTACACGATTTAGAAGGAGAAGTCGTAGAACACACAGTATTTCATAGCGGCGCAATTTCCGTGTGAATTCGTCAATGTGTGAGAGTGAGGGTGCAGTAAAGAAGGATTAGTGGATCGGAAATGTATTTGTCGTATCCCAAAAGAAAATCCTGTCGTTTCCATAGATACGTTACTCGATTTAGAAGGAAATGTCTTAGAACATATAGTATTTCATAGCGACGCAATTTCCGTGTGAATTCGTGAATGAGTGGGAGTGAGGGATGCAGTAAAGAAGGATTAGTGGATCGGAAATGAGATTGTCGTATCCCAAAAGAAAATCCTGTCGTTTCCATAGAAACGTTACTCGATTTAGAAGGAGAAGTCATAGAACCCATAGTATTTCATAGCGACGCTATTTCCGTGTGAATTCGTCAATAAGTGGGAGTGAGGAATGCAGTAAAGAAGGATTAGTACATCGAGAAGGAGATACTCGTATCGCAAAAGAAAAGCCAGTCGTTTCCATAGAAACGATACTCGATTTAGAAGGAGAAGTCATAGAACCCATAGTATTTCATAGCGACGCAATTTCCATGGGAATTCGTCAATGTGTGGGACTGAGGGATGCAGTAAAAAAGGATTAGTGGATCGGAAATGTGATTGTCGTATCCCAAAAGAAAATCCTGTCATTTCCATAGAAACGTTACTCGATTTAGAAGGAGAAGTCACAGAACCCATAGTATTTCATAGCGACGCAATTTCCGTGTGAATTCGTCAACGTGTGGGAGTGTGGGATGCAGTAAAGAAGGATTAGTGGATCGGAAATGAGATTCTCGTATCCCAAAAGAAAATCCTGTCGTTTCCATAGAAACGTTACTCGATTTAGAAGGAAATGTCTTAGAACACATAGTATTTCATAGCGACGCAATTTCCGTGTGAATTTGTCAATGAGTGGGAGTGAGGGAATCAGTAAAGAAGGATTAGTGGAACAGAAATGTGATTGTCGTATCACAAAAGAAAATCCTGTCGTTTCCCTAGAAACGTTACTCGATTTAGAAGGAAATGTCTTAGAACACATAGTATTTCATAGCGATGCAATTTCCGTGTGAATTCGTCACGGAGTGGGAGTGAGGGATGCAGTAAAAAAGGATTAGTGGATCGGAAATGAGATTGTCGTATCCCAAAAGAAAATCCTGTCGTTTCCATAGAAACGTTACTCGATTTAGAAGGAAATGTCTTAGAACACATAGCATTTCATAGCGACGCAATTTCCGTGTGAATTCGTCAATGAGTGGGAGCGAGGGATGCAGTAAAGATGGATTAGTGGATCGGAAATGAGATTGTCGTATCCCAAAAGAAAATCCTGTCGTTTCCATAGAAACGTTACTCGATTTAGAAGGAAATGTCTTAGAACACATAGTATTTCAAAGCGACGCAATTTCCGTGTGAATTTGTCAATGAGTGGGAGTGAGGGAATCAGTAAAGAAGGATTAGTGGATCGGAAATGTGATTGTCGTATCCCAAAAGAAAATCCTGTCGTTTCCATAGAAACGATACTCGATTTAGAAGGAAATGTCTTACAACACATAGTTTTTCATAGCGACGCAATTTCCGTGTGAATTCGTCAATGAGTGGGAGTGAGGGATGCAGTAAAGAAGGATTAGTGGATCGGAAATGAGATTGTCGTATCCCAAAAGAAAATCCTGTCGTTTCCATAGAAACGTTACTCGATTTAGAAGGAAATGTCTTAGAACACATAGTATTTCATAGCGACGCAATTTCCGTGTGAACTCGTCAATGAGTGGGAGTGAGGGATGCGGTAAAGAAGGATTAGTGGAGCGGAAATGAGATTGTCGTATCACAAAAGAAAATCCTGTCATTTCCATAGAAACGTTACTCGATTTAGAAGGAGGAGTCATAGAACCCATAGTATTTCATAGCGACTCAATTTCCGTGTTAATTCGTCAATGTGAGGGAGCTAGGGATGCAATAAAGAAGGAATAGTGCATCGAGGAGGAGATACTCGTATCGCAAAAGAAAACTCTGTCGTTTCCATAGAAACGTTACTCGATTTAGAAGGAAATGTCTTAGAACACATAGTATTTCATAGCGACGCAATTTCCGTGTGAATTCGTCAATGAGTGGGAGTAAGGGATGCAGTAAAGAAGGATTAGTGGATCGGAAATGTGATTGTCGTATCCCAAGAGAAAATCCTGTCGTTTCCATAGAAACGTTACTAGATTTAGAAGGAAATGTCTTAGAACACATAGTATTTCATAGCGACGCAATTTACGTGTGAATTCGTCAATGAGTGGGAGTGAGGGATGCAGTAAAGAAGGATTAGTGGATCGGCAATGTGATTGTCGTATCCCAAAAGAAAATCCTGTCGTTTCCGTAGAAACGTTACTCGATTTAGAAGGAGAAGTCATAGAAACCATAGTATTTCATAGCGACGCAATTTCCGTGTGAATTCGTCAATGAGTGGGAATGAGGGATGCAGTAGAGAAGGATTAGTGCATCGAGAAGGAGATACTCGTATCGCAAAAGGAAAGCCAGTCGTTTCCATAGAAACGATACTCGATTTAGAAGGAGAAGTCACAGAACCCATAGTATTTCATAGCGGCGCAATTTCCGTGTGAATTCGTCAGTGTGTGGGAATGAGGTATGCAGTAAGGAAGGATTAGTGGATCGGAAATGTGATTGTCGTATCCCAAAAGAAAATCCTGTCATTTCCATAGAAACGTTACTCGATTTAGATAGAGAAGTCATAGAACCCATAGTATTACATAGCGACGCAATTTCCGCGTGAATTCGTCAATGTGTGGGAGTGAGGGATGCAGTAAAGAAGGATTAGTGGATCGGAAATGAGATTGTCGTATCCCAAAAGAAAATCCTGTCGTTTCCATCGAAACGATACTCGATTGAGAAGGAGAAGTCATAGAACACATAGTATTTCATAGCGACGCAATTTCCGTGTGAATTCGTCAATGTGTGGGAGTGAGGGATGCAGTAAAGAAGGATTAGTGGATCGGAAATGTGATTGTCGTATCCCAAAAGAAAATCCTTTCGTTTCCATAGAAACGTTTCTCGATTTAGAAGGAGAGGTCGTACAACACATAGTATTTCATAGCGACGCAATTTCCGTGTGAATTCGTCAATGTGTGAGAGTGAGGGTGCAGTAAAGAAGGATTAGTGGATCGGAAATGTATTTGTCGTATCCTAAAAGAAAATCCTGTCGTTTCCATAGATACGTTACTCGATTTAGAAGGAAATGTCATAGAACCCACAGTATTTCATTGCGACGGAATTGCTGTGTTAATTCGTCAATGTGTGGGAGTGAGGGATGCAGTAAAGAAGGATTAGTGGATCGGAAATGAGATTGTCGTATCCCAAAAGAAAATTATGTCGTTTCCATTGAAACGTTACTCGATTTAGAAGGAAATGTCATAGAACCCACAGTGCTTCATTGCGACGGATTTGCTGTGTTAATTCGTCAATGTGTGGGAGTGAGGGTTGCAGTAAAGAAGGATTAGAGGATCGGAAATGAAATTGTCGTACCCCAAAAGAAAATCCTGTCGTTTCCATAGAAACGTTACTCGATTTAGAAGGAGAAGTCATAGAACACATAGCATTGCATAGCGACGCAATTTCCGTGTGAATTCGTCAATGTGTGGGAGTGAGGGATGCAGTAAAAAAGGATTAGTGGATCGGAAATGTATTTGTCGTATCCCAAAAGAAAATCCTGTCGTTTCCATAGATACGTTACTCGATTTAGAAGGAAATGTCTTAGAACATATAGTATTTCATAGCGACGCAATTTCCGTGTGAATTCGTGAATGAGTGGGAGTGAGGGATGCAGAAAAGAAGGATTAGTGGATCGGAAATGAGATTGTCGTATCCCAAAAGAAAATCCTGTCGTTTCCATAGAAACGTTACTCGATTTAGAAGGAGAAGTCTTAGAACCCATAGTATTTCATAGCGACGCAATTTCCATGTGAATTCGTCAATAAGTGGGAGTGAGGGATGCAGTAAAGAAGGATTAGTACATCGAGGAGGAGATACTCGTATCGCAAAAGAAAAGCCAGTCGTTTCAATAGAAACGATACTCGATTTAGAAGGAGAAGTCATAGAACCCATAGTATTTCATAGCGACGCAATTTCCGTGGGAATTCGCCAATGTGTGGGAGTGAGGGATACAGTAAAAAAGGATTAGTTGATCGGAAATATGATTGTCGTATCCCAAAAGAAAATCCTGTCATTTCCATAGAAACGTTACTCGATTTAGAAGGAGAAGTCATAGAACCCATAGTATTTCATAGCGACGCAATTTCCGTGTGAATTCGTCAACGTGTGGGAGTGTGGGATGCAGTAAAGAAGGATTAGTGGATCGGAAATGAGATTGTCGTATCCCAAAAGAAAATCCTGTCGTTTCCATAGAAACGTTACTCGATTTAGAAGGAGAAGTCTTAGAACCCATAGTATTTCATAGCGACGCAATTTCCATGTGAATTCGTCAATAAGTGGGAGTGAGGGATGCAGTAAAGAAGGATTAGTACATCGAGGAGGAGATACTCGTATCGCAAAAGAAAAGCCAGTCGTTTCCATAGAAACGATACTCGATTTAGAAGGAGAAGTCATAGAAGCCATAGTATTTCATAGCGACGCAATTTCCGTGGGAATTCGCCAATGTGTGGGAGTGAGGGATACAGTAAAAAAGGATTAGTTGATCGGAAATGTGATTGTCGTATCCCAAAAGAAAATCCTGTCATTTCCATAGAAACGTTACTCGATTTAGAAGGAGAAGTCATAGAACCCATAGTATTTCATAGCGACGCAATTTCTGTGTAAATTCGTCAATGAGTGGGAGTGAGGAATGCAGTAAAGAAGGATTAGTGGATCGGAAATGAGATTGTCGCATCCCAAAAGAAAATCCTGTCGTTTCCATAGAAACGTTACTCGATTTAGAAGGAGAAGTCATAGAACCCATAGTATTTCATAGCGACGCAATTTCCGTGTGAATTCGTCAATAAGTGGGAGAGAGGGATGCAGTAAAGAAGGATTAGTGGATCGGAAATGAGATTGTCGTATCCCAAAAGAAAATCCTGTCGTTTCCATAGAAACGTTTCCCGATTTAGAAGGAAATGTCCTAGAACCCATAGTATTTCATAGCGACGCAATTTCCGTGTGAATTCGTCAATGAGTGGGAGTGAGGGATTCAGTAAAGAACGATTAGTGGATCGGAAATGAGATTGTCGTATCCCAAAAGAAAATCCTGTAGTTTCCATAGAAACGTTACTCGATTTAGAAGTAGAAGTCATAGAACCCATAGAATTTCATAGCGACGCAATTTCCGTGTGAATTCGTCAATGAGCGGGAGTGAATGATGCAGTAAAGAAGGATTAATGGATCGGAAATGAGATTGTTGTATCCCAAAAGAAAATCCTGTCGTTTCCATAGAAACGTTACTCGATTTAGAAGGAAATGTCTTAGAACACATAGTATTTCATAGCGACGCAATTTCCGTCTGAATTCGTCAATGAGTGGGAGTGAGGGATGCAGTAAAGAAGGATTCGTGGATCGGAAATGAAATTGTCGTATCCCAAAAGAAAATCCTGTTGTTTCCATTGAAACGTTACTCGATTTAGAAAGAGAAGTCATAGAACCCATAGTATTTCATAGCGACGCAATTTCCGTGTGAATTCGTCAATGAGTGGGAGTGAGGGATGCAGTAAAGAAGGATTAGTGGATCGGAAATGAGATTGTCGTATCCCAAAAGAACATCCTGTCGTTTCCATCGAAACGATACTCGATTTAGAAGAAGAAGTCATAGAACACATAGTATTTCATAGCGACGCAATTTCCGTGTGAATTCGTCAATGTGTGGGAGTGAGGGATGCAGTAAAGAAGGATTAGTGGATCGAAAATGTGATTGTCGTATCCCAAAAGAAAATCCTTTCGTTTCCATAGAAACGTTACTCGATTTAGAATGAGAAGTCGTAGAACACATAGTATTTCATAGCGACGCAATTTCCGTGTGAATTCGTCAATGTGTGAGAGTGAGGGTGCAGTAAAGAAGGATTAGTGGATCGGAAATGTATTTGTCGTTTCCCAAAAGAAAATCCTGTCGTTTCCATAGATACGTTACTCGATTGAGAAGGAAATGTCTTAGAACATATAGTATTTCATAGCGACGCAATTTCCGTGTGAAATCGTGAATGAGTGGGAGTGAGGGATGCAGTAAAGAAGGATTAGTGGATCGGAAATGAGATTGTCGTATCCCAAAAGAAAATCCTGTCGTTTCCATAGAAACGTTACTTGATTTAGAAGGAGAAGTCATAGAACCCATAGTATTTCATAGCGACGCAATTTCCGTGTGAATTCGACAATAAGTGGGAAGGAGGGATGCAGTAAAGAAGGATTAGTACATCGAGAAGGAGATACTCGTATCGCAAAAGAAAAGCCAGTCGTTTCCATAGAAACGATACTCGATTTAGAAGGAGAAGTCATAGAACCCATAGTATTTCATAGCGACGCAATTTCCGTGGGAATTCGTCAATGTGTGATAGTGAGGGATGCAGTAAAAAAGGATTAGTGGATCGGAAATGTGATTGTCGTATCCCAAAAGAAAATCCTGTCATTTCCATAGAAACGTTACTCGATTTAGAAGGAGAAGTCATAGAACCCATAGTATTTCATAGCGACGCAATTTCCGTGTGAATTCGTCAACGTGTGGGAGGGTGGGATGCAGTAAAGAAGGATTAGTGGATCGGAAATGAGATAGTCGTATCCCAAACGAAAATACTGTCGTTTCCATAGAAACGTTACTCGATTTACAAGGAAATGTCTTAGAACACATAGTATTTCATAGCGACGCAATTTCCGTGTGAATTCGTCAATGAGTGGGAGTGAGGGATGCAGTAAAGAAGGATTAGTGGATCGGAAATGAGATTGTCGTATCCCAAAAGAAAATCCTGTCGTTTCCATAGAAACGTTACTCGATTTAGAAGGAAATGTCCTAGAACACATAGTATTTCATAGCGACGCAATTTCCGTGTGAATTCGTCAATGAGTGGGAGTGAGGGATGCAGTACAGGAGGATTAGTGGATCGGAAATGAGATTGTCGTATCCCAAAAGAAAATCCTGTAGTTTCCATAGAAACGTTACTCGATTTAGAAGTAGAAGTCATAGAACCCATAGAATTTCATAGCGACGCAATTTCCGTGTGAATTCGTCAATGAGTGGGAGTGAATGATGCAGTAAAGAAGGATTAGTGGATCGGAAATGAGATTGTCGTATCCGAAAAGAAAATCCTGTCGTTTCCATAGAAACGTTACTCGATTTAGAAGGAAATGTCTTAGAACACATAGTATTTCATAGCGACGCAATTTCCGTGTGAATTCGTCAATAAGTGGGAGTGAGGGATGCAGTAAAGAAGGATTAGTACATCGAGAAGGAGATACCCGAATCGCAAAAGAAAAGCCAATCGTTTCCATAGAAACGATATTCGATTTAGAAGGAGAAGTCATAGAACCCATAGTATTTCATAGGGACGCAATTTCCGTGTGAATTCGTCAATGTGTGGGAGTGAGGGATGCAGTAAAGAAGGATTAGTGGATCGGAAATGTGATTGTCGTATCCCAAAAGAAAGTCCTGTCGTTTCCATAGAAACGTTACTCGATTTAGAAGGAAATGTCCTAGAACACATAGTATTTCATAGCGACGCAATTTCCGTGTGAATTCGTCAATGAGTGGGAGTGAGGGATGCAGTAATGAAGGATTAGTGCATCGGAAATGAGATTGTCGTATCCCAAAAGAAAATCCTGTCGTTTCCATAGAAACGTTACTCGATTTAGAAGGAAATGTCCTAGAACACATAGTATTTCATAGCGACGCAATTTCCGTGTGAATTCGTCAATGAGTGGGAGTGAGGGATTCAGTAAAGAAGGATTAGTGGATCGGAAATGAGATTGTCGTATCCCAAAACAAAATCCTGTAGTTTCCATAGAAACGTTACTCGATTTAGAAGTAGAAGTCATAGAACCCATAGAATTTCATAGCGACGCAATTTCCGTGTGAATTCGTCAATGAGTGGGAGTGAATGATGCAGTAAAGAAGGATTAGTGGATCGGAAATGAGATTGTCAGAACCCAAAAGAAAATCCTGTCGTTTCCATAGAAACGTTACTCGATTTAGAAGGAAATGTCTTAGAACACATAGTATTTCATAGCGACGCAATTTCCGTGTGAATTCGTCAATGAGTGGGAGTGAGGGATGCAGTAAAGAAGGATTAGTGGATCGGAAATGAGATTATTGTATCCCAAAAGAAAATCCTGTCGTTTCCATAGAAACGTTACTCGATTTAGAAGGAAATTTCATAGAACCCATAGTATTTCATTGCGACGAAATTGCTGTGTTAATTCGTCAATGAGTTGGAGTGAGGGATGCAGTAAAGAAGGATTAGTGGATCGGAAATGAGATTGTCGTATCCCAAAAGAAAATCCTGTCGTTTCCATAGAAACGTTACTCGATTTAGAAGGAGAAGTCATAGAACCCATAGTATTTCATAGCGACGCAATTTCCGTGTGAAATCGTCAATGAGTGGGAGTGAGGGATGCAGTAAAGAAGGATTAGTGGATCGGAAATGAGATTGTCGTATCCCAAAAGAAAATCCTGTCGTTTCCATAGAAACGTTTGTCGATTTAGAGGGAAATGTCCTAGAACCCATAGTATTTCATAGCGACGCAATTTCCGTGTGAATTCGTCAATGAGTGGGAGTGAGGGATTCAGTAAAGAACGATTCGTGGATCGGAAATGAAATTGTCGTATCCCAAAAGAACATCCTGTCGTTTCCATAGAATCGATAGTCGATTTAGAAGGAGAAGTCATAGAACACATAGTATTTCATAGCGACGCAATTTCCGTGTGAATTCGTCAATGTGTGGGAGTGAGGGATGCAGTAAAGGAGGATTAATGGATCGGAAATGAGATTGTCGTATCCCAAAAGAAAATCCTGTCGTTTCCATCGAAACGATACTCGATTTAGATGGAGAAGTCATAGAACACATAGTATTTCATAGCGACGCAATTTCCGTGTGAATTCGTCAATGTGTGGGAGTGAGGGATGCAGTAAAGAAGGATTAGTGGATCGAAAATGTGATTGTCGTATCCCAAAAGAAAATCCTTTCGTTTCCATAGAAACGTTACTCGATTTAGAATGAGAAGTCGTAGAACACACAGTATTTCATAGCGACGCAATTTCCGTGTGAATTCGTCAATGTGTGAGAGTGAGGGTGCAGTAAAGAAGGATTAGTGGATCGGAAATGTATTTGTCGTTTCCCAAAAGAAAATCCTGTCGTTTCCATAGATACGTTACTCGATTGAGAAGGAAATGTCTTAGAACATATAGTATTTCATAGCGACGCAATTTCCGTGTGAAATCGTGAATGAGTGGGAGTGAGGGATGCAGTAAAGAAGGATTAGTGGATCGGAAATGAGATTGTCGTATCCCAAAAGAAAATCCTGTCGTTTCCATAGAAACGTTACTCGATTTAGAAGGAGAAGTCATAGAACCCATAGTATTTCACAGCGACGCAATTTCCGTGTGAATTCGTCAATAAGTGGGAAGGAGGGATGCAGTAAAGAAGGATTAGTACATCGAGAAGGAGATACTCGTATCGCAAAAGAAAAGCCAGTCGTTTCCATAGAAACGATATCCGATTTAGAAGGAGAAGTCATAGAACCCATAGTATTTCATAGGGACGCAATTTCCGTGTGAATTCGTCAATGTGTGGGAGTGAGGGATGCAGTAAAGAAGGATTAGTGGATCGGAAATGTGATTGTCGTATCCCAAAAGAAAGTCCTGTCGTTTCCATAGAAACGTTACTCGATTTAGAAGGAAATGTCCTAGAACACATAGTATTTCATAGCGACGCAATTTCCGTGTGAATTCGTCAATGAGTGGGAGTGAGGGATTCAGTAAAGAAGGATTAGTGGATCGGAAATGAGATTGTCGTATCCCAAAAGAAAATCCTGTAGTTTCCATAGAAACGTTACTCGATTTAGAAGGAAATGTCCTAGAACACATAGTATTTCATAGCGTCGCAGTTTCCGTGTGAATTCGTCAATGAGTGGGAGTGAGGGATTCAGTAAAGAAGGATTAGTGGATCGGAAATGAGATTGTCGTATCCCAAAAGAAAATCCTGTAGTTTCCATAGAAACGTTACTCGATTTAGAAGTAGAAGTCATAGAACCCATAGAATTTCATAGCGACGCAATTTCCGTGTGAATTCGTCAATGAGTGGGAGTGAATGATGCAGTAAAGAAGGATTAGTGGATCGGAAATGAGATTGTCAGAACCCAAAAGAAAATCCTGTCGTTTCCATAGAAACGTTACTCGATTTAGAAGGAAATGTCTTAGAACACATAGTATTTCATAGCGACGCAATTTCCGTGTGAATTCGTCAATGTGTGGGAGTGAGGGATGCAGTAAAGAAGGATTAGTGGATCGGAAATGAGATTGTCGTATCCCAAAAGAAAATCCTGTCGTTTCCATAGAAACGTTACTCGATTTAGAAGGAGAAGTCATAGAACCCATAGTATTTCATAGCGACGCAATTTCCGTGTGTATTCGTCAATGTGTGGGAGTGAGGGATGCAGTAAAGAAGGATTAGTGGATCGGAAATGAGATTGTCGTATCCCAAAAGAAAATCCTGTCGTTTCCATAGAAACGTTACTCGATTTAGAAGGAAATGTCCTAGAACACATAGTATTTCATAGCGACGCAATTTCCGTGTGAATTCGTCAATGAGTGGGAGTGAGGGATGCAGTACAGGAGGATTAGTGGATCGGAAATGAGATTGTCGTATCCCAAAAGAAAATCCTGTAGTTTCCATAGAAACGTTACTCGATTTAGAAGTAGAAGTCATAGAACCCATAGAATTTCATAGCGACGCAATTTCCGTGTGAATTCGTCAATGAGTGGGAGTGAATGATGCAGTAAAGAAGGATTAGTGGATCGGAAATGAGATTGTCGTATCCGAAAAGAAAATCCTGTCGTTTCCATAGAAACGTTACTCGATTTAGAAGGAAATGTCTTAGAACACATAGTATTTCATAGCGACGCAATTTCCGTGTGAATTCGTCAATAAGTGGGAGTGAGGGATGCAGTAAAGAAGGATTAGTACATCGAGAAGGAGATACCCGAATCGCAAAAGAAAAGCCAGTCGTTTCCATAGAAACGATATTCGATTTAGAAGGAGAAGTCATAGAACCCATAGTATTTCATAGGGACGCAATTTCCGTGTGAATTCGTCAATGTGTGGGAGTGAGGGATGCAGTAAAGAAGGATTAGTGGATCGGAAATGTGATTGTCGTATCCCAAAAGAAAGTCCTGTCGTTTCCATAGAAACGTTACTCGATTTAGAAGGAAATGTCCTAGAACACATAGTATTTCATAGCGACGCAATTTCCGTGTGAATTCGTCAATGAGTGGGAGTGAGGGATGCAGTAATGAAGGATTAGTACATCGGAAATGAGATTGTCGTATCCCAAAAGAAAATCCTGTCGTTTCCATAGAAACGTTACTCGATTTAGAAGGAAATGTCCTAGAACACATAGTATTTCATAGCGACGCAATTTCCGTGTGAATTCGTCAATGAGTGGGAGTGAGGGATTCAGTAAAGAAGGATTAGTGGATCGGAAATGAGATTGTCGTATCCCAAAACAAAATCCTGTAGTTTCCATAGAAACGTTACTCGATTTAGAAGTAGAAGTCATAGAACCCATAGAATTTCATAGCGACGCAATTTCCGTGTGAATTCGTCAATGAGTGGGAGTGAATGATGCAGTAAAGAAGGATTAGTGGATCGGAAATGAGATTGTCAGAACCCAAAAGAAAATCCTGTCGTTTCCATAGAAACGTTACTCGATTTAGAAGGAAATGTCTTAGAACACATAGTATTTCATAGCGACGCAATTTCCGTGTGAATTCGTCAATGAGTGGGAGTGAGGGATGCAGTAAAGAAGGATTAGTGGATCGGAAATGAGATTGTTGTATCCCAAAAGAAAATCCTGTCGTTTCCATAGAAACGTTACTCGATTTAGAAGGAAATTTCATAGAACCCATAGTATTTCATTGCGACGAAATTGCTGTGTTAATTCGTCAATGAGTTGGAGTGAGGGATGCAGTAAAGAAGGATTAGTGGATCGGAAATGAGATTGTCGTATCCCAAAAGAAAATCCTGTCGTTTCCATAGAAACGTTACTCGATTTAGAAGGAGAAGTCATAGAACCCATAGTATTTCATAGCGACGCAATTTCCGTGTGAAATCGTCAATGAGTGGGAGTGAGGGATGCAGTAAAGAAGGATTAGTGGATCGGAAATGAGATTGTCGTATCCCAAAAGAAAATCCTGTCGTTTCCATAGAAACGTTTGTCGATTTAGAGGGAAATGTCCTAGAACCTATAGTATTTCATAGCGACGCAATTTCCGTGTGAATTCGTCAATGAGTGGGAGTGAGGGATTCAGTAAAGAACGATTCGTGGATCGGAAATGAAATTGTCGTATCCCAAAAGAACATCCTGTCGTTTCCATAGAATCGATAGTCGATTTAGAAGGAGAAGTCATAGAACACATAGTATTTCATAGCGACGCAATTTCCGTGTGAATTCGTCAATGTGTGGGAGTGAGGGATGCAGTAAAGGAGGATTAATGGATCGGAAATGAGATTGTCGTATCCCAAAAGAAAATCCTGTCGTTTCCATCGAAACGATACTCGATTTAGATGGAGAAGTCATAGAACACATAGTATTTCATAGCGACGCAATTTCCGTGTGAATTCGTCAATGTGTGGGAGTGAGGGATGCAGTAAAGAAGGATTAGTGGATCGAAAATGTGATTGTCGTATCCCAAAAGAAAATCCTTTCGTTTCCATAGAAACGTTACTCGATTTAGAATGAGAAGTCGTAGAACACATAGTATTTCATAGCGACGCAATTTCCGTGTGAATTCGTCAATGTGTGAGAGTGAGGGTGCAGTAAAGAAGGATTAGTGGATCGGAAATGTATTTGTCGTTTCCCAAAAGAAAATCCTGTCGTTTCCATAGATACGTTACTCGATTGAGAAGGAAATGTCTTAGAACATATAGTATTTCATAGCGACGCAATTTCCGTGTGAAATCGTGAATGAGTGGGAGTGAGGGATGCAGTAAAGAAGGATTAGTGGATCGGAAATGAGATTGTCGTATCCCAAAAGAAAATCCTGTCGTTTCCATAGAAACGTTACTCGATTTAGAAGGAGAAGTCATAGAACCCATAGTATTTCATAGCGACGCAATTTCCGTGTGAATTCGTCAATAAGTGGGAAGGAGGGATGCAGTAAAGAAGGATTAGTACATCGAGAAGGAGATACTCGTATCGCAAAAGAAAAGCCAGTCGTTTCCATAGAAACGATATCCGATTTAGAAGGAGAAGTCATAGAACCCATAGTATTTCATAGGGACGCAATTTCCGTGTGAATTCGTCAATGTGTGGGAGTGAGGGATGCAGTAAAGAAGGATTAGTGGATCGGAAATGTGATTGTCGTATCCCAAAAGAAAGTCCTGTCGTTTCCATAGAAACGTTACTCGATTTAGAAGGAAATGTCCTAGAACACATAGTATTTCATAGCGACGCAATTTCCGTGTGAATTCGTCAATGAGTGGGAGTGAGTGATGCAGTAATGAAGGATTAGTGCATCGGAAATGAGATTGTCGTATCCCAAAAGAAAATCCTGTCGTTTCCATAGAAACGTTACTCGATTTAGAAGGAAATGTCCTAGAACACATAGTATTTCATAGCGTCGCAGTTTCCGTGTGAATTCGTCAATGAGTGGGAGTGAGGGATTCAGTAAAGAAGGATTAGTGGATCGGAAATGAGATTGTCGTATCCCAAAAGAAAATCCTGTAGTTTCCATAGAAACGTTACTCGATTTAGAAGTAGAAGTCATAGAACCCATAGAATTTCATAGCGACGCAATTTCCGTGTGAATTCGTCAATGAGTGGGAGTGAATGATGCAGTAAAGAAGGATTAGTGGATCGGAAATGAGATTGTCAGAACCCAAAAGAAAATCCTGTCGTTTCCATAGAAACGTTACTCGATTTAGAAGGAAATGTCTTAGAACACATAGTATTTCATAGCGACGCAATTTCCGTGTGAATTCGTCAATGTGTGGGAGTGAGGGATGCAGTAAAGAAGGATTAGTGGATCGGAAATGAGATTGTCGTATCCCAAAAGAAAATCCTGTCGTTTCCATAGAAACGTTACTCGATTTAGAAGGAGAAGTCATAGAACCCATAGTATTTCATAGCGACGCAATTTCCGTGTGTATTCGTCAATGTGTGGGAGTGAGGGATGCAGTAAAGAAGGATTAGTGGATCGGAAATAAGATTGTCGTATCCCAAAAGAACATCCTGTGGTTTCCATAGGAACGTTACTCGATTTAGAAGGAAATTTCATAGAACCCATAGTATTTCATTGCGACGCAATTGCTGTCTTAATTCGTCAATGAGTGGGAGCGAGGGATGCAGTAAAGAAGGATTAGTGGATCTAAAATGAGATTGTCGTATACCAAAAGAAAATCCTGTTGTTTCCATAGAAACGTTACTCGATTTAGAAGGAGAAGTCATAGAACCCATAGTATTTCATAGCGACGCAATTTCCGTGTGAATTCGTCAATAAGTGGGAGTGAGGGATGAAGTAAAGAAGGATTAGTACATCGAGAAGGAGATACTCGTATCGCAAAAGAAAAGCCAGTCGTTTCCATAGAAACGATACTCGATTTAGAAGGAGAAGTCATAGAACCCATAGTATTTCATAGCGACGCAATTTCCGTGGGAATTCGTCAGTGTGTGGGAGTGAGGGATGCAGTAAAAAAGGATTAGTGGATCGGAAATGTGATTGTCGTATCCCAAAAGAAAATCCTGTCATTTCCATAGAAACGTTACTCGATTTAGAAGGAGAAGTCATAGAACCCATAGTATTTCATAGCGACGCAATTTCCGTGTGAATTCGTCAACGTGTGGGAGGGTGGGATGCAGTAAAGAAGGATTAGTGGATCGGAAATGAGATAGTCGTATCCCAAACGAAAATCCTGTCGTTTCCATAGAAACGTTACTCGATTTACAAGGAAATGTCTTAGAACACATAGTATTTCATAGCGACGCAATTTCCGTGTGAATTCGTCAATGAGTGGGAGTGAGGGATGCAGTAAAGAAGGATTAGTGGATCGGAAATGAGACTGTCGTATCCCAAAAGAAAATCCTGTCGTTTCCATAGAAACGTTACTCGATTTAGAAGGAAATGTCCTAGAACACATAGTATTTCATAGCGAGGCAATTTCCGTGTGAATTCGTCAATGAGTGGGAGTGAGGGATGCAGTAATGAAGGATTAGTGCATCGGAAATGAGATTGTCGTATCCCAAAAGAAAATCCTGTCGTTTCCATAGAAACGTTACTCGATTTAGAAGGAAATGTCCTAGAACACATAGTATTTCATAGCGACGCAATTTCCGTGTGAATTCGTCAATGAGTGGGAGTGAGGGATTCAGGAAAGAAGGATTAGTGGATCGGAAATGAGATTGTCGTATCCCAAAAGAAAATCCTGTAGTTTCCATAGAAACGTTACTCGATTTAGAAGGAAATGTCTTAGAACACATAGTATTTCATAGCGACGCAATTTCCGTGTGAATTCGTCAATGTGTTTGAGTGAGGGATGCAGTAAAGAAGGATTAGTGGATCGGAAATGAGATTGTCGTATCCCAAAAGAAAATCCTGTTGTTTGCATTGAAACGTTACTTGATTTAGAAAGAGAAGTCATAGAACCCATAGTATTTCATAGCGACGCAATTTCCGTGTGAATTCGTCAATGAGTGGGAGTGAGGGATGCAGTAAAGAAGGATTAGTGGATCGGAAATGAGATTGTCGTACCCCAAAAGAAAATCATGTCGTTTCCATAGAAACGTTACTCGATTTAGAAGGAGAAGTCATAGAACCCATAGTATTTCATAGCGACGCAATTTCCGTGTGAATTCGTCAATAAGTGGGATTGAGGGATGCAGTAAAGAAGGATTAGTACATCGAGAAGGAGATACTCGTATCGCAAAAGAAAAGCCAGTCGTTTCCACAGAAACGATATTCGATTTAGAAGGAGAAGTCATAGAACCCATAGTATTTCATAGGGACGCAATTTCCGTGTGAATTCGTCAATGTGTGGGAGTGAGGGATGCAGTAAAGAAGGATTAGTGGATCGGAAATGTGATTGTCGTATCCCAAAAGAAAGTCCTGTCGTTTCCATAGAAACGTAACTCGATTTAGAAGGAAAAGTCTTAGAGCACATAGTATTTCACAGCGACGCAATTTCGGTGTGAATTCGTCAATGTGTGGGAGTGAGGGATGCAGTAAAGAAGGATTAGTGGATCGGAAATATGATTATCGTATCCCAAAAGAAAATCCTGTCGTTACCATAGATACGTTACTCGATTTAGAAGGAAATGTCTTAGAACACATAGTATTTCATAGCGACGCAATTTCCTCGTGAATTCGTCAATGAGTGGGAGTGAGGGATGCAGTAAAGAAGGATTAGTGGATCGGAAATGAGATTGTCGTATCCCAAAAGAAAATCCTGTCGTTTCCATGGAAACGTTACTCGATTTAGAAGGAGAAGTCATAGAACCCATAGTATTTCATAGCGACGCATTTTCCGTGTGTATTCGTCAATGTGTGGGAGTGAGGGATGCAGTAAAGAAGGATTAGTGGATCGGAAATGAGATTGTCGTATCCCAAAAGAACATCCTGTCGTTTCCATAGAAACGTTACTCGATTTAGAAGGAAATTTCATAGAACCCATAGTATTTCATTGCGACGCAATTGCTGTGTTAATTCGTCAATGAGTGGGAGTGAGGGATGCAGTAAAGAAGGATTAGTGGATCGGAAATGAGATTGTCGTGTCGCAAAAGAAAATCCTGTGGTTTCCATAGAAACTTTACTCGATTTAGAAGGAGAAGTCATAGAACCCATAGTATTTCGTAGCGACGCAATTTCCGTGTGAATTCGTCAATGAGTGGGAGTGAGGGATGCAGTAATAAAGGATTAGTGGATCGGAAATGAGATTGTCGTATCCCAAAATAAAATCCTGTCGTTTCCATAGAAACGTTACTCTATATAGAAGGAAATGTCTTAGAACACATAGTATTTCATAGCGACGCAATTTCCGTGTGAATTCGTCAATGTGTTTGAGTGAGGGATGCAGTAAAGAAGGATTAGTGGATCGGAAATGAGATTGTCGTATCCCAAAAGAAAATCCTGTTGTTTGCATTGAAACGTTACTCGATTTAGAAAGAGAAGTCATAGAACCCATAGTATTTCATAGCGACGCAATTTCCGTGTGAATTCGTCAATGAGTGGGAGTGAGGGATGCAGTAAAGAAGGATTAGTGGATCGGAAATGAGATTGTCGCATCCCAAAAGAAAATCCTGTCGTTTCCATAGAAACGTTACTCGATTTAGAAGGAGAAGTCATAGAACCCATAGTATTTCATAGCGACGCAATTTCCGTGTGAATTCGTCAATAAGTGGGAGTGAGGGATGCAGTAAAGAAGGATTAGTACATCGAGAAGGAGATACTCGTATCGCAAAAGAAAAGCCAGTCGTTTCCATAGAAACGATATTCGATTTAGAAGGAGAAGTCATAGAACCCATAGTATTTGATAGGGACGCAATTTCCGTGTGAATTCGTCAATGTGTGGGAGTGAGGGATGCAGTAAAGAAGGATTAGTGGATCGGAAATGTGATTGTCGTATCCCAAAAGAAAGTCCTGTCGTTTCCATAGAAACGTAACTCGATTTAGAAGGAAAAGTCTTAGAGCACATAGTTTTTTATAGCGACGCAATTTCGGTGTGAATTCGTCAATGTGTGGGAGTGAGGGATGCAGTAAAGAAGGATTAGTGGATCGGAAATATGATTGTCGTATCCCAAAAGAAAATCCTGTCGTTACCATAGATACGTTACTCGATTTAGAATTAAATGTCTTAGAACACATAGTATTTCATAGCGACGCAATTTCCGTGTGAATTCGTCAATGAGTGGGAGTGAGGGATGCAGTAATGAAGGATTAGTGCATCGGAAATGAGATTGTCGTATCCCAAAAGAAAATCCTGTCGTTTCCATAGAAACGTTACTCGATTTAGAAGGAAATGTCCTAGAACACATAGTATTTCATAGCGACGCAATTTCCGTGTGAATTCGTCAATGAGTGGGAGTGAGGGATTCAGTAAAGAAGGATTAGTGGATCGGAAATGAGATTGTCGTATCCCAAAAGAAAATCCTGTAGTTTCCATAGAAACGTTTTTCGATTTAGAAGTAGAAGTCATAGAAACCCATAGAATTTCATAACGACGCAATTTCCGTGTGAATTCGTCAATGAGTGGGAGTGAATGATGCAGTAAAGAAGGATTAGTGGATCGGAAATGAGATTGTCGTAACCCGAAAGAAAATCCTGTCGTTTCCACAGAAACGTTACTCGATTTAGAATGAAATGTCTTAGAACACATAGTATTTCATAGCGACGCAATTTCCGTGTGAATTCGTCAATGAGTGGGAGTGAGGGATGCAGTAAAGAAGGATTCGTGGATCGGAAATGAAATTGTCGTATCCCAAAAGAAAATCCTGTTGTTTCCATTGAAACGTTATTCGATTTAGAAAGAGAAGTCATAGAACCCATAGTATTTCATAGCGACGCAATTTCCGTGTGAATTCGTCAATGAGTGGGAGTGAGGGATGCAGTAAAGAAGGATTAGTGGATCGGAATGAAGTTTGTCGTATCCCAAAAGAACATCCTGCCGTTTCCATAGAAACGTTACTCGATTTAGAAGGAAATTTCATAGAACCCATAGTATTTCATTGCGACGCAACTGCTGTGTTAATTCGTCAATGAGTGGGAGTGAGGGATGCAGTAAAGCAGGATTAGTGGATCGGAAATGAGATTGTCGTATCCCAAAAGAAAATCCTGTCGTTTCCATGGAAACGTTACTCGATTTAGAAGGAGAAGTCATAGAACCCATAGTATTTCATAGCGACGCAATTTTCGTGTGTATTCGTCAATGTGTGGGAGTGAGGGATGCAGTAAAGAAGGATTAGTGGATCGGAAATGAGATTGTCGTATCCCAAAAGAACATCCTGTCGCTTCCATAGAAACGTTACTCGATTTAGAAGGAAATTTCATAGAACCCATAGTATTTCATTGCGACGCAATTGCTGTGTTAATTCGTCAATGAGTGGGAGTGAGGGATGCAGTAAAGAAGGATTAGTGGATCGGAAATGAGATTGTCGTGTCCCAAAAGAAAATCCTGTTGTTTCCATAGAAACGTTACTCGATTTAGAAGGAGAAGTCATAGAACCCATAGTATTTCATAGCGACGCAATTTCCGTGTGAATTCGTCAATGAGTGGGAGTGAGGGATGCAGTAAAGAAGGATTAGTGGATCGGAAATGTGATTGTCGTATTCCAAAAGAAAATCCTGTCGTTTCCATAGAAACGTTACTCGATTTAGAAGGAGAAGTCATAGAACCCATAGTATTTCATAGCGACGCAATTTCCGTGTGAATTCGTCAATGAGTGGGAGTGAGGGATGCAGTAAAGAAGGATTAGTACATCGAGAAGGAGATACTCGTATCGCAAAAGAAAAGCCAGTCGTTTCCATAGTAACGATACTCGATTTAGAAGGAGAAGTCATAGAACCCATAGTATTTCATAGCGACGCAATTTCCGTGTGAATTCGTCAATAAGTGGGAGTGAGGGATGCAGTAAAGAAGGATTAGTACATCGAGAAGGAGATACTCGTATCGCAAAAGAAAAGCCAGTCGTTTCCATAGAAACGTTACTCGATTTAGAAGGAGAAGTCATAGAACCCATAGTATTTCATAGCTACGCAATTTCCGTGGGAATTCGTCAATGTGTGGGAGTGAGGGATGCAGTAAAGAAGGATTAGTGGATCGGAAATGTGATTGTCGTATCCCAAAAGAAAATCTTGTTGTTTCCATAGAAACGTTACTCGATTTAGAAGGAGAAGTCGTAGAACACATAGTATTTCATAGCGACGAAATTTCCGTGTGAATTCGTCAATGTGTGAGAGTGAGGGATGCAGTAAAGAAGGATTAGTGGATCGGAAATGTATTTGTCGTATCCCAAAAGAAAATCCTTTATTTCCATAGATACGTTACTCGATTTAGAAGGAAATGTCTTAGAACCCATAGTATTTCATAGCGACGCAATTTCCGTGGGAATTCGTCAATGTGTGGGAGTGAGGGATGCAGTAAAGAAGGATTAGTGGATCGGAAATGTGATTGTCGTATTCCAAATGAAAATCCTGTCGTTTCATAGAAACGTTACTCGATTTAGAAGGAGAAGTCATAGAACCCATAGTATTTCATAGCGACGCAATTTCCGTGTGAATTCGTCAATGAGTGGGAGTGAGGGATGCAGTAAAGAAGGATTAATACATCGAGAAGGAGATACTCGTATCGCAAAAGAAAAGCCAGTCGTTTCCATAGAAACGATACTCGATTTAGAAGGAGAAGTCATAGAACCCATAGTATTTCATAGCGACGCAATTTCCGTGGGAATTCGTCAATGTGTGGGAGTGAGGGATGCGGTAAAGAAGGATTAGTGGATCGGAAATGTGATTGTCGTATCCCAAAAGAAAATCTTGTCGTTTCCATAGAAATGTTATCGATTTAGAAGGAGAAGTCGTAGAACACATAGTATTTCATAGCGACGCAATTTCCGTGTGAATTCGTCAATGTGTGAGAGTGAGGGATGCAGTAAAGAAGGATTAGTGGATCGGAGATGTATTTGTCGTATCCCAAAAGAAAATCCTGTCGTTTCCATAGATACGTTACTCGATTTAGAAGGAAATGTCTTAGAACACATAGTATATCATAGCGACGCAATTTCCGTGTGAATTCGTCAATGAGTGGGAGTGAGGGATGCAGTAAAGAAGGATTAGTGGATCGGAAATGAGATTGTCGTATCCCAAAAGAAAATCCTGTCGTTTCCGTAGAAACGTTACTCAATTTAGAAGGAGAAGTCATAGAACCCATAGTATTTCATAGCGACGCAATTTCCGTGTGAATTCGTCAATAAGTGGGAGTGAGGGATGCAGTAAAGAAGGATTAGTACATCGAGAAGGAGATACTCGTATCGCAAAAGAAAAGCCAGCCGTTTCCATAGAAACGATACTCGATTTAGAAGGAGAAGTCATAGAACCCATAGTATTTCATACCGACGCAATTTCCGTGGGAATTCGTCAATGAGTGGGAGTGAGGGATGCAGTAAAGATGGATTAGTGGATCGGAAATGTGATTGTCGTATCCCAAAACAAAATCCTGTCATTTCCATAGAAAAGTTACTCGATTTAGAAGGAGAAGTCATAGAACCCATAGTATTTCATAGCGACGCAATTTCCGTGTGAATTCGTCAACGTGTGGGAGTGAGGGATGCAGTAAAGAAGGATTAGTGGATCGGAAATGAGTTTGTCGTATCCCAAAAGAAAACCCTATCGTTTCCACAGAAACGTTACTCGATTTAGAAGGTAATGTCTTAGAACACATAGTATTTCATAGCGACGCAATTTCCATGTGAATTCGTCAATGTGTGGGAGGGAGGGATGCAGTAAAGAAGGATTAGTGGATCGGAAATGTGATTGTCGTATCCCAAAAGAAAATCCTGTCGTTTCCATAGAAACGTTACTCGATTTAGAAGGAAAAGTCTTAGAAGACATAGTATTTCATAGCGACGCAATTTCAGTGTGAATTCGTCAATGTGTGGGAGTGAATGATGCAGTAAAGAAGGATTAGTGGATCGGAAATGAGATTGTCGTAACCCGAAAGAAAATCCTGTCGTTTCCACAGAAACGTTACTCGATTTAGAATGAAATGTCTTAGAACACATAGTATTTCATAGCGACGCAATTTCCGTGTGAATTCGTCAATGAGTGGGAGTGAGGGATGCAGTAAAGAAGGATTCGTGGATCGGAAATGAAATTGTCGTATCCCAAAAGAAAATCCTGTTGTTTCCATTGAAACGTTATTCGATTTAGAAAGAGAAGTCATAGAACCCATAGTATTCCATAGCGACGCAATTTCCGTGTGAATTCGTCAATGAGTGGGAGTGAGGGATGCAGTAAAGAAGGATTAGTGGATCGGAATGAAGATTGTCGTATCCCTAAAGAACATCCTGCCGTTTCCATAGAAACGTTACTCGATTTAGAAGGAAATTTCATAGAACCCATAGTATTTCATTGCGACGCAACTGCTGTGTTAATTCGTCAATGAGTGGGAGTGAGGGATGCAGTAAAGCAGGATTAGTGGATCGGAAATGAGATTGTCGTATCCCAAAAGAAAATCCTGTCGTTTCCATGGAAACGTTACTCGATTTAGAAGGAGAAGTCATAGAACCCATAGTATTTCATAGCGACGCAATTTCCGTGTGTATTCGTCAATGTGTGGGAGTGAGGGATGCAGTAAAGAAGGATTAGTGGATCGGAAATGAGATTGTCGTATCCCAAAAGAACATCCTGTCGTTTCCATAGAAACGTTACTCGATTTAGAAGGAAATTTCATAGAACCCATAGTATTTCATTGCGACGCAATTGCTGTGTTAATTCGTCAATGAGTGGGAGTGAGGGATGCAGTAAAGAAGGATTAGTGGATCGGAAATGAGATTGTCGTGTCCCAAAAGAAAATCCTGTTGTTTCCATAGAAACGTTACTCGATTTAGAAGGAGAAGTCATAGAACCCATAGTATTTCATAGCGACGCAATTTCCGTGTGAATTCGTCAATGAGTGGGAGTGAGGGATGCAGTAAAGAAGGATTAGTGGATCGGAAATGTGATTGTCGTATTCCAAAAGAAAATCCTGTCGTTTCCATAGAAACGTTACTCGATTTAGAAGGAGAAGTCATAGAACCCATAGTATTTCATAGCGACGCAATTTCCGTGTGAATTCGTCAATGAGTGGGAGTGAGGGATGCAGTAAAGAAGGATTAGTACATCGAGAAGGAGATACTCGTATCGCAAAAGAAAAGCCAGTCGTTTCCATAGAAACGATACTCGATTTAGAAGGAGAAGTCATAGAACCCATAGTATTTCATAGCGACGCAATTTCCGTGTGAATTCGTCAATAAGTGGGAGTGAGGGATGCAGTAAAGAAGGATTAGTACATCGAGAAGGAGATACACGTATCGCAAAAGAAAAGCCAGTCGTTTCCATAGAAACGTTACTCGATTTAGAAGGAGAAGTCATAGAACCCATAGTATTTCATAGCGACGCAATTTCCGTGGGAATTCGTCAATGTGTGGGAGTGAGGGATGCAGTAAAGAAGGATTAGTGGATCGGAAATGTGATAGTCGTATCCCAAAAGAAAATCTTGTTGTTTCCATAGAAACGTTACTCGATTTAGAAGGAGAAGTCGTAGAACACATAGTATTTCATAGCGACGAAATTTCCGTGTGAATTCGTCAATGTGTGAGAGTGAGGGATGCAGTAAAGAAGGATTAGTGGATCGGAAATGTATTTGTCGTATCCCAAAAGAAAATCCTTTGTTTCCATAGATACGTTACTCGATTTAGAAGGAAATGTCTTAGAACCCATAGTATTTCATAGCGACGCAATTTCCGTGGGAATTCGTCAATGTGTGGGAGTGAGGGATGCAGTAAAGAAGGATTAGTGGATCGGAAATGTGATTGTCGTATTCCAAATGAAAATCCTGTCGTTTCATAGAAACGTTACTCGATTTAGAAGGAGAAGTCATAGAACCCATAGTATTTCATAGCGACGCAATTTCCGTGTGAATTCGTCAATGAGTGGGAGTGAGGGATGCAGTAAAAAAGGATTAGTACATCGAGAAGGAGATACTCGTATCGCAAAAGAAAAGCCAGTCGTTTCCATAGAAACGATACTCGATTTAGAAGGAGAAGTCATAGAACCCATAGTATTTCATAGCGACGCAATTTCCGTGGGAATTCGTCAATGTGTGGGAGTGAGGGATGCGGTAAAGAAGGATTAGTGGATCGGAAATGTGATTGTCGTATCCCAAAAGAAAATCTTGTCGTTTCCATAGAAATGTTATCGATTTAGAAGGAGAAGTCGTAGAACACATAGTATTTCATAGCGACGCAATTTCCGTGTGAATTCGTCAATGTGTGAGAGTGAGGGATGCAGTAAAGAAGGATTAGTGGATCGGAGATGTATTTGTCGTATCCCAAAAGAAAATCCTGTCGTTTCCATAGATACGTTACTCGATTTAGAAGGAAATGTCTTAGAACACATAGTATATCATAGCGACGCAATTTCCGTGTGAATTCGTCAATGAGTGGGAGTGAGGGATGCAGTAAAGAAGGATTAGTGGATCGGAAATGAGATTGTCGTATCCCAAAAGAAAATCCTGTCGTTTCCGTAGAAACGTTACTCAATTTAGAAGGAGAAGTCATAGAACCCATTGTATTTCATAGCGACGCAATTTCCGTGTGAATTCGTCAATAAGTGGGAGTGAGGGATGCAGTAAAGAAGGATTAGTACATCGAGAAGGAGATACTCGTATCGCAAAAGAAAAGCCAGCCGTTTCCATAGAAACGATACTCGATTTAGAAGGAGAAGTCATAGAACCCATAGTATTTCATACCGACGCAATTTCCGTGGAAATTCGTCAATGTGTGGGAGTGAGGGATGCAGTAAAGATGGATTAGTGGATCGGAAATGTGATTGTCGTATCCCAAAACAAAATCCTGTCATTTCCATAGAAACGTTACTAGATTTAGAAGGAGAAGTCATAGAACCCATAGTATTTCATAGCGACGCAATTTCCGTGTGAATTCGTCAACGTGTGGGAGTGAGGGATGCAGTAAAGAAGGATTAGTGGATCGGAAATGAGTTTGTCGTATCCCAAAAGAAAACCCTATCGTTTCCACAGAAACGTTACTCGATTTAGAAGGTAATGTCTTAGAACACATAGTATTTCATAGCGACGCAATTTCCATGTGAATTCGTCAATGTGTGGGAGGGAGGGATGCAGTAAAGAAGGATTAGTGGATCGGAATGGTGATTGTCGTATCCCAAAAGAAAATCCTGTCGTTTCCATAGAAACGTTACTCGATTTAGAAGGAAAAGTCTTAGAAGACATAGTATTTCATAGCGACGCAATTTCAGTGTGAATTCGTCAATGTGTGGGAGTGAGGGATGCAGTAAAAAAGTATTAGTGGATCGGATGTGAGATTGTCGTATCCTAAAAGAAAATCCTGTCGTTTCCATGAAACGTTACTCGATTTAGAAGGAAATGTCCTAGAACACATAGTATTTCATAGCGACGCAATTTCCGTGTGAATTCGTCAATGAGTGGGAGTGAGGGATGCAGTAAAGAAGGATTAGTGGATTGGAAATGAGATTGTCGTATCCCAAAACACAATCCTGTAGTTTCCATAGAAACGTTACTCGATTTAGAAGTAGAAGTCATAGAACCCATAGAATTTCATAGCGACGCAATTTCCGTGTGAATTCGTCAATGAGTGGGAGTGAATACTGCAGTAAAGAAGGATTAGTGGATCGGAAATGAGATTGTCGAATCCCAAAAGAAAATCCTGTCGTTTCCATAGAAACGTTACTCGATTTAGAAGGAAATGTCTTAGAACACATAGTATTTCATAGCGACGCAATTTCCGTGTGAATTCGTCAATGAGTGGGAGTGAGGGATGCAGTAACGAAGGATTCGTGGATCGGAAATGAAATTGTCGTATCCCAAAAGAAAATCCTGTTGTTTCCATTGAAACGTTACTCGATTTAGAAAGAGAAGTCATAGAACCCATAGTATTTCATAGCGACGCAATTTCCGTGTGAATTCGTCAATGTGTGGGAGTGAGGGATGCAGTAAAGAAATATTAGTGGATCGGAATTGAGATTGTCGTATCCCAAAAGAACATCCTGTCGTTTCCATAGAAACGTTTCTCGATTTAGAAGGAAATTTCATAGAACCTATAGTATTTCATTGCGACGCTATTGCTGTGTTAATTCGTCAATGAGTGGGAGTGAGGGATGCAGTAAAGAAGGATTAGTGGATCGGAAATGTGATTGTCGTATCCCAAAAGAAAATCCTGTCGTTTCCATAGAAACGTTGCTCGATTTAGAAGGAGAAGCCATAGAACCCATAGTATTTCATAGCGACGCAATTTCCGTGTGAATTCGTCAATGAGTGGGAGTGAGGGATGCAGTAATAAAAGATTAGTGGATCGGAAATGAGATTGTCGTATCCCAAAAGAAAATCCTGTCGTTTCCATAGAAACGTTACTCAATTTAGAAGGAAATGTCTTAGATCACATAGTATTTCATAGCGACGCAATTTTCGTGTGAATTCGTCAATGAGTGGGAGTGAGGGATGCAGTAAAGAAGGATTAGTGGATCGCAAATGTTATTGTCGTATTCCAAAAGAAAATCCTGTCGTTTCCATAGAAACGTTACTCGATTTAGAAGGAGAAGTCATAGAACCCATAGTATTTCATAGCGACGCAATTTCCGTGTGAATTCGTCAATGAGTGGGAGTGAGGGATGCAGTAAAGAAGGATTAGTGGATCGGAAATGAGATTGTCGTATCCCAAAAGAAAATCCTATCGTTTCCATAGAAACGTTACTCGATTTAGAAGGAAATGTCTTAGAACACATAGTATTTCATAGCGACGCAATTTCCATGTGAATTCGTCAATGTGTGGGAGTGAGGGATGCAGTAAAGAAGGATTAGTGGATCGGAAATGTGATTGTCGTATCCCAAAAGAAAATCCTGTCGTTACCATAGATACGTTACTCGATTTAGAAGGAAATGTCTTAGAACACATAGTATTTCATAGCGACGCAATTTCCGTGTGAATTCGTCAATGTGTGGGAGTGAGGGATGCAGTAAAGAAGGATTAGTGGATCGGAAATGAGATTGTCGTATCCCAAAAGAACATCCTGTCGTTTCCATAGAAACGTTACTCGATTTAGAAGGAAATTTCATAGAACCCATAGTATTTCATTGCGACGCAATTGCTGTGTTAATTCGACAATGAGTGGGAGTGAGGGATGCAGTAAAGAAGGATAAGTGGATCGGAAATGAGATTGTCGTATCCCAAAAGAAAATCCTGTCGTTTCCATAGAAACGTTACTCGATTTAGAAGGAGAAGTCATAAAACCCATAGTATTTCAGAGCGACGCAATTTACGTGTGAATTCGTCAATGAGTGGGAGTGAGGGATGCAGTAATAAAGGATTAGTGGATCGGAAATGAGATTGTCGTATCCCAAAAGAAAATCCTGTCGTTTCCATAGAAACGTTACTCGAGTTAGAAGGAGAAGTCTTAGCACACATAGTATTTCATAGCGACGTAATTTCCGTGTGAATTCGTCAGTGTGTGGGAGTGAGGGATGCAGTAAAGAAGGAGTAGTGGATCGGAAATGAGATTGTCGTATCCCTAAAGAAAGTCCTGTCGTTTCCATCGAAACGTTACTCGATTTAGAAGGAGAAGTCATAGAACACATAGTATTTCATAGCGACGCAATTTCCGTGTGAATTCGTCATGTGTGGTAGTGAGGGATGCAGTAAAGAAGGATTAGTGGATCGGAAATGTGATTGTCGTATCCCAAAAGAAAATCCTGTCGTTTCCATAGAAACGTTACTCGATTTAGAAGGAAATGTCTTAGAACACATAGTATTTCATAGCGACGCAATTTCCGTGTGAATTCGTCAATGTGTGGGAGTGAGGATACAGTAAAGAAGGATTAGTGCATCGGAAATGTGACTGTCGTATCCCAAAAGTAAATCCTTTCGTTGCCATAGAAACGTTACTCGATTTAGAAGGAAATGTCTTAGAACACATAGTATTTCATAGCGACGCAATTTCCGTGTGAATTAGTCAATGAGTGGGAGTGAGGGTTGCAGTAAAGAAGGATTAGTGGATCGGAAATGAGATTGTCGTATCGCAAAAGAAAATCCTGTCGTTTCCATAGGAACGTTACTCGATTTAGAAGGAAATGTCTTAGAACACATAGTATTTCATAGCGACGCAATTTCCGTGTGAGTTCGTCAATGAGTGGGAGTGAGGGATGCAGTAAAGAAGAATTAGTGGATCGGAAATGAGATTGTCGTATCCCAAAAGAAAATCCTGTCGTTTCCACAGAAACGTTACTCGATTTAGAAGGAGAATTCATAGAACACATAGTATTTCATAGCGACGCAATTTCCGTGTGGATTCGTCAATGAGTGGGAGTGAGGGATGCAGTAAAGAAGGATTAGTGGATCGGAAATGAGATTGTCGTATCCCAAAAGAAAATCCTGTCGTTTCCATAGAAACGTTACTCGATTTAGAAGGAAATGACTTAGAACACATAGTATGTCATAGCGACGCAATTTCCGTGTGAATTCGTCAATGTGTGGGAGTGCGGGATGCAGTAAAGAAGGATTAGTGGATCGGAAATGTGATTGTCGTATCCCAAAAGATAATCCTGTCGGTTCCATAGAAACGTTACTCGATTTAGAAGGAGAAGTCATAGAACCCATAGTATTTCATAGCGACGCAATTTCCGTGTGAATTCGTTAATGAGTGGGAGTCAGGGATGCAGTAAAGAAGGGTTAGTGGATCGAAATGTGATTGTCGTATCCCAAAAGAAAATCCTGTCGTTTACATAGAAACGTTACTCGATTTAGAAGGAAATGTCTTAGAACATATAGTATTTCATAGCGACGCAATTTCCGTGTGAATTCGTCAATGTGTGGGAGTGAGGGATGCAGTAAAGAAGGATTAGTGGATCGGAATTGTGATTGTCGTATCCCAAAAGAAAATCCTGTCATTTCCATAGAAACGTTACTCGATTTAGAAGGAGAGGTCCTAGAACACACAGTATTTCATAGCGACGCAATTTCCGTGTGAATACGTCAATGCGTGGGAGTGAGGGATGCAGTAAAGAAGGATTAGTGGATCGGAAATGAGATTGTCGTATCCCAAAAGAAAATCCTGTCGTTTCCATAGAAACGTTACTCAATATAGAAGGAAATGTCTTGAAACACATAGTATTTCGTAGCGACGCAATTTCCGTGTAAATTCGTCAATGTGTGGGAGTGAGGGATGCAGTGAAGAAGGATTCGTGGATCGGAAATGTGATTGTCGTATCCCAAAAGATAATCCTGTCGGTTCCATAGAAACGTTACTCGATTTAGAAGGAGAAGTCATAGAACACATAGTATTTCATAGCGAAGCAATTTCCGTGTGAATTCGTCAATGAGTGGGAGTCAGGGATGCAGTAAAGAAGGATTAGTGGATCGGAGATGTGATTGTCGTATCCCAAAAGAAAATTTTGTAGTTTCCATACAAACGTTACTCGATTTAGAAGGAAATGTCTTAGAACACACAGTATTTCATAGCGACGCAATTTCCGTGTGAATTCGTCAATGTGTGAGAGTGAGGGATGCAGTAAAGAAGGATTAGTGGATCGGAAATGAGATTGTCGTATCCAAAAAGAAAATCCTGTCGTTTCCATAGAAACGTTACTCGATTTACAAGGAAATGTCTTAGAACTCGTAGTGTTTCATAGCGACGCAATTTCGGTGTTAATATGTCAATGAGTGGGAGTGAGGGATGCAGTAAAGAAGGATTAGTGGATCGGAAATGAGATTGTCGTATCCCAAAAGAAAATCCTGTCGTTTCCATAGAAACGTTACTCGATTTAGAAGGAAATGTCTTAGAACACATAGTAGTTCATAGCCACGCAATTTCCGTGTGAATTCGTCAATGTGTGGGAGTGAGGGATGCAGTAAAGAAGGATTAGTGGATCGGAATTGTGATTGTCGTATCCCAAAAGAAAATCCTGTCATTTCCATAGAAACGTTACTCGATTTAGAAGGAGAGGTCCTAGAACACACAGTATTTCATAGCGACGCAATTTCCGTGTGAATTCGTCAATGAGTGGGAGTGAGGGATGCAGTAAAGAAGGATTAGTGGATCGGAAATGTGATTGTCGTATCCCAAAAGAAAATCATGTCGTTTCCATAGAAACGTTACTCGATTTAGCATGAAATGTCTTAGAACACATAGTATTTCATAGCAACGCAATTTCCGTGTGAATTCGTCAATGAGTGGGAGTGAGGGATGCAGTAAAGAAGGAGTAGTGGATCGGAAATGTGATTGTTGTATTCCAAAAGAAAATCCTGTCGTTTCCATCGAACCGTTACTCGATTAAGAAGGAAAAGTCATAGAACCCATAGTATTTCATAGCGACGCAATTTCCGTGTGAGTTCGACAATGAGTGGGAGTGAGGGATGCAGTAAAGAAGGATTAGTGGATCGGAAATGAGATTGTCGGATATCAAAAGAAAAGCCTGTCGTTTCCATAGAAACGTTACTCGATTTAGAGGGAAATGTCTTAGAACACATAGTATTTCATAGCGACGCAATTTCCGTGTGAATTCGTCAGTGTGTGGGAGTGAGGGATGCAGTAAAGAAGGATTAGTGGATCGGAAATGTGATTGTCGTATCCCAAAAGAAAATCCTGTCTTTTCCATAGAAACGTTACTCGATTTAGAAGGAAATGTATTAGAACACATAGTATTTCATAGCGACGAAATTTCCGTGTCAATTCGTCAATGAGTGGGAGTGAGGGATGCAGTAAAGAAGGATTAGTGGATCGGAAATGTGATTGTCGTATCCCAAAAGAAAATCCTGTCGTTTCCATAGACACGTTACTCGATTTAGAAGGAGAAGTCATAGAACCCACAGTATTTCATAGCGACGCAATTTCCGTGTGAGTTCGACAATGAGTGGGAGTGAGGGATGCAGTAAAGAAGGATTAGTGGATCGGAAATTAGATTGTCGGATATCAAAAGAAAAGCCTGTCGTTTCCATAGAAACGTTACTCGATTTAGAAGGAAATGTCTTAGAACACATAGCATTTCATAGCGACGCAATTTCCGTGTCAAGTCGTCAATGAGTGGGAGTGAGGGATACAGTAAAGAAGGATTAGTGGATCGGAAATGTGATTGTCGTATCCCAAAAGAAAATCCTGTCGTTTCCATAGAAACGATACCCGATTTAGAAGGAGAAGTCATAGAACCCATAGTATTTGATAGCGACGCAATTTCCGTGTGAATTCGTCAATGTGTCTGAGTGAGGGATGCAGTAAAGAAGGATTAGTGGATCGGAAATGTAATTGTCGTATCCCAAAAGAAAATCCTGTCATTTCCATAGAAACGTAACTCGATTTAGAAGGAGAAGTCATAGAACCCATAGTATTTCATAGCGACGCAATTTCCTTGTTAATTCGTCAATGTGTGGGAGTGAGGGATGCAGTAAAGAAGGATTAGTGGATCGGAAATGAGATTGTCGTATCCCAAAAGAAAATCCTGTCGTTTCCATCGAAACGTTAGTCGATTTAGAGGGTGAAGTCATAGAACACATAGTATTTCATAGCGATGCAATTTCCGTGTGAATTCGTCATGTGTGGGAGTGAGGGATGCAGTAAAGAAGGAGTACTGGATCGGAAATGTGATTGTCGTATCCCAAAAGAAAAGCCTGTCGTTTCCATAGAAACGTTACTAGATTTAGAAGGAAATATCTTAGAACACATAGTATTTCATAGCGACGCAATTTCCGTGTTAATTCGTCAATGAGTGGGAGTGAGGGATGCAGTAAAGAAGGATTAGTGGATCGGAAATGAGATTGTTGTATCCCAAAAGAAAGTCCTGTCGTTTCCATAGAAACGTAACTCGATTTAGAAGGAGAAGTCATAGAACCCATAGTATTTCATAGCGACGCAATTTCCGTGTGAATTCGTCAATGTGTGGGAGTGAGGGATGCAGTAAAGAAGGATTAGTGGATCGGAAATGAGATTGTCGTATCCCAAAAGAAAATCCTTTCGTTTCCATAGAAACGTTACTCGATATAGAAGGAGAAGTCATAGAACCCATAGTATTTCATAGTGACGCAATTTCCGTGTACACTCGTCAATGAGTGGGAGTGAGGGATGCAGTAAAGAAGGATTAGTGCATTGAGAAGGAGATACTCGTATCGCAAAAGAAAAGCCAGTCGTTTCCATAGAAACGATACTCGATTTAGAAGGAGAAGTCATAGAACCCATAGTATTTCATAGCGACGCAATTTCCGTGTGAATTCGTCAATGTGTGTGAGTCAGGGATGCAGTAAAGAAGGATTAGTGGATCGGAAATGTGAGTGTCGTATCCCAAAAGAAAATCCTGTCATTCCCATAGAAACGTAACTCGATTTAGAAGGAGAAGTCATAGAACCCATAGTATTTCATAGCGACGCAATTTCCGTGTGAATTCGTCAATGTGTGGGAGTGAGGGATGCAGTAAAGAAGGATTAGTGGATCGGAGATGTGATTGTCGTATCCCAAAAGAAAATCCAGTAGTTTCCATAGAAACGTTACTCGATTTAGAAGGAAATGTCTTAGAACACATAGTGTTTCATAGCGACGCAATTTCGGTGTTAATTTGTCAATGAGTGGGAGTGAGGGATGCAGTAAAGAAGGATTAGTGGATCGGAAATGAGATTGTCGTATCCCAAAAGAAAATCCTGTCGTTTCCATAGAAACGTTACTCGATTTAGAAGGAAATGTCTTAGAACACATAGTAGTTCATAGCCACGCAATGTCCTTGTGAATTCGTCAATGTGTGGGAGTGAGGGATGCAGTAAAGAAGGATTAGTGGATCGGAATTGTGATTGTCGTATCCCAAAAGAAAATCCTGTCATTTCCATAGAAACGTTACTCGATTTAGAAGGAGAGGTCCTAGAACACATAGTATTTCATAGCGACGCAATTTCCGTGTGAATTCGTCAATGAGTGGGAGTGAGGGATGCAGTAAAGAATGATTAGTGGATCGGAAATGTGATTGTCGTATCCCAAAAGAAAATCATGTCGTTTCCATAGAAACGTTACTCGATTTAGAAGGAAATGTCTTAGAACACATAGTATTTCATAGCGACGCAATTTCCGTGTGAATTCGTCAATGAGTGGGAGTGAGGGATGCAGTAAAGAAGGAGTAGTGGATCGGAAATGTGATTGTTGTATTCCAAAAGAAAATCCTGTCGTTTCCATAGAACCGTTGCTCGATTAAGAAGGAAAAGTCATAGAACCCATAGTATTTCATAGCGACGCAATTTCCGTGTGAGTTCGACAATGAGTGGGAGTGAGGGATGCAGTAAAGAAGGATTAGTGGATCGGAAATGAGATTGTCGGATATAAAAAGAAAAGCCTGTCGTTTCCATAGAAACGTTACTCGATTTAGAAGGAAATGTCTTAGAACACATAGTATTTCATAGCGACGCAATTTCCGTGTCAATTCGTCAATGAGTGGGAGTGAGGGATGCAGTAAAGAAGGATTAGTGGATCGGAAATGTGATTGTCGTATCCCAAAAGAAAATCCTGTCGTTTCCATAGAAACGATACTCGATTTAGAAGGAGAAGTCATAGAACCCATAGTATTTGATAGCGACGCAATTTCCGTGTGAATTCGTCAATGTGTCTGAGTGAGGGATGCAGTAAAGAAGGATTAGTGGATCGGAAATGTAATTGTCGTATCCCAAAAGAAAATCCTGTCATTTCCATAGAAACGTAACTCGATTTAGAAGGAGAAGTCATAGAACCCATAGTATTTCATAGCGACGCAATTTCCTTGTGAATTCGTCAATGTGTGGGAGTGAGGGATGCAGTTAAGAAGGATTAGTGGATCGGAAATGAGATTGTCGTATCCCAAAAGAAAATCCTGTCGTTTCCATCGAAACGTTAGTCGAATTAGAGGGTGAAGTCATAGAACACATAGTATTTCATAGCGACGCAATTTCCGTGTGAATTCGTCATGTGTGGGAGTGAGGGATGCAGTAAAGAAGGAGTACTGGATCGGAAATGTGATTGTCGTATCCCAAAAGAAAATCCTGTCGTTTCC
Organism: Schistocerca piceifrons; assembly: GCF_021461385.2. Lineage (NCBI taxonomy): Eukaryota > Metazoa > Arthropoda > Insecta > Orthoptera > Acrididae > Schistocerca > Schistocerca piceifrons. Next base: position 4,617,081 of record NW_025728287.1, read on the forward strand.
ATAGAAACGTTACTCGATTTAGAAGGAAATATCTTAGAACACATAGTATTTCATAGCGACGCAATTTCCGTGTTAATTCGTCAATGAGTGGGAGTGAGGGATGCAGTAAAGAAGGATTAGTGGATCGGAAATGAGATTGTCGTATCCCAAAAGAAAGTCCTGTCGTTTCCATAGAAACGTTACTCGATTTAGAAGGAAATGTCTCAGAACACATAGTAGTTTATAGCCACGCAATTTCCGTGTGAATTCGTCAATGTGTGGGAGTGATGGATGCAGTAAAGAAGGATTAGAGGATCGGAATTCTGATTGTCGTATAACAAAAGAAAATCCTGTAATTTCCATAGAAACGTTACTCGATTTAGAAGGAGAGTTCCTAGAACACATAGTATTTCATAGCGACGCAATTTCCGTGTGAACTCGTCAATGGGTGAGAGTCAGGGATGCAGTAAAGAAGGATTAGTGGATCGGAAATGTGATTGTCGTATCCCAAAAGAAAATCCTGTCGTTTACATAGAAACGGTACTCGATTTAGAAGGAAATGTCTTAGAACACATAGTATTTCATAGCGACGCAATTTCCGTGTTGATTCGTCAATGAGTGGGAGTGAGGAATGGAGTAAAGAAGGATTAGTGGATCCGAAATGAGATTGTCGTATCCCAAAAGAAAATCCTGTCGTTTCCATAGAAACGTTACTCGATTTAGAAGGAAATGTATTAGAACACATAGTATTTCAAAGCGACGCAATTTCCGTGTGAATTCGTCAGTGAGTGGGAGTGAGGGATGCAGTAAAGAAGGATTAGTGGATCGGAAATGAGATTGTCGTATCCCAAAAGAAAATCCTGTCGTTTCCATCGAAACGTTAGTCAATTTAGAGGGTGAAGTCATAGAACACATAGTATTTCATAGCGACGCAATTTCCGTGTGAATTCGTCATGTGTGGGAGTGAGGGATGCAGTAAAGAAGGAGTACTGGATCGGAAATGTGATTGTCGTATCCCAAAAGGAAATCCTGTCGTTTCCATAGAAACGTTACTCGATTTAGAAGGAAATATCTTAGAACACATAGTATTTCATAGCGACGCTATTTCCGTGTTAATTCGTCAATGAGTGGGAGTGAGGGATGCAGTAAAGAAGGATTAGTGGATCGGAAATGAGATTGTCGTATCCCAAAGGAAAGTCCTGTCGTTTCCATAGAAACGTTACTCGATTTAGAAGGAAGTGTCTCAGAACACATAGTAGTTTATAGCCACGCAATTTCCTTGTGAATTCGTCAATGTGTGGGAGTGAGGGATGCAGTAAAGAAGGAGTAGTGGATCGGAAATGTGATTGTTGTATTCCAAAAGAAAATCCTGTCGTTTCCATAGAAACGTTACTCGATTAAGAAGGAGAAGTCATAGAACCCATAGTATTTCATAGCGACGCAATTTCCGTGTGAATTCGTCAATGAGTGGGAGTGAGGGATGCAGTAAAGAAGGATTAGTGCATCGGAAATGAGATTGTCGTATCCCAAAAGAAAAGCCTGTCGTTTCCATAGAAACGTTACTCGATTTAGAGGGAAATGTCTTAGAACACATAGTATTTCATAGCGACGCAATTTCCGTGTGAATTCGTCAGTGTGTGGGAGTGAGGTATGCAGTAAAGAAGGATTAGTGGATCGGAAATGTGATTGTCGTATCCCAAAAGAAAATCCTGTCGTTTCCATAGAAACGTTACTCGATTTAGAAGGAAAAGTCTTAGAACACGTAGTATTTCATAGCGACGCAATTTCCGTGTTAATTCGTCAATGAGTGGGAGTGAGGGATGCAGTAAACAAGGATTAGTGGATCGGAATTGTGATTGTCGTATCCCAAAAGAAAATCCTGTCGTTTCCATAGAAACGATACTCGATTTAGAAGGAGAAGTCATAGAACCCATAGTATTTGATAGCGACGCAATTTCCGTGTGAATTCGTCAATGTGTCTGAGTGAGGGATGCAGTAAAGAAGGATTAGTGGATCGGAAATGTAATTGTCGTATCCCAAAAGAAAATCCTGTCATTTCCATAGAAACGTAACTCGATTTAGAAGGAGAAGTCATAGAACCCATAGTATTTCATAGCGACGCAATTTCCTTGTGAATTCGTCAATGTGTGGGAGTGAGGGATGCAGTAAAGAAGGATTAGTGGATCGGAAATGAGATTGTCGTATCCCAAAAGAAAATCCTGTCGTTTCCATCGAAACGTTAGTCGATTTAGAGGGTGAAGTCATAGAACACATAGTATTTCATAGCGATGCAATTTCCGTGTGAATTCGTCATGTGTGGGAGTGAGGGATGCAGTAAAGAAGGAGTACTGGATCGGAAATGTGATTGTCGTATCCCAAAAGAAAAGCCTGTCGTTTCCATAGAAACGTTACTCGATTTAGAAGGAAATATCTTAGAACACATAGTATTTCATAGCGACGCAATTTCCGTGTTAATTCGTCAATGAGTGGGAGTGAGGGATGCAGTAAAGAAGGATTAGTGGATCGGAAATGAGATTGTTGTATCCCAAAAGAAAGTCCTGTCGTTTCCATAGAAACGTAACTCGATTTAGAAGGAGAAGTCATAGAAATCATAGTATTTCATAGCGACGCAATTTCCGTGTGAATTCGTCAATGTGTGGGAGTGAGGGATGCAGTAAAGAAGGATTTGTGGATCGGAAATGTGATTGTCGTATCCCAAAAGAAAATCCTGTCATTTCCATAGTAACGTAACTCGATTTAGAAGGAGAAGTCATAGAACCCATAGTATTTCATAGCGACGCAATTTCCGTGTGAATTCGTCAATGTGTGGGAGTGAGGGATGCAGTAAAGAAGGATTAGTGGATCGGAAATGAGATTGTCGTATCCCAAAAGAAAATCCTTTCGTTTCCATAGAAACGTTACTCGATTTATAAGGAGAAGTCATAGAACCCATAGTATTTCATAGTGACGCAATTTCCGTGTACACTCGTCAATGAGTGGGAGTGAGGGATGCAGTAAAGAAGGATTAGTGCATTGAGAAGGAGATACTCGTATCGCAAAAGAAAAGCCAGTCGTTTCCATAGAAACGATACTCGATTTAGAAGGAGAAGTCATAGAACCCATAGTATTTCATAGCGACGCAATTTCCGTGTGAATTCGTCAATGTGTGGGAGTCAGGGATGCAGTAAAGAAGGATTAGTGGATCGGAAATGTGAGCGTCGTATCCCAAAAGAAAATCCTGTCATTCCCATAGAAACGTAACTCGATTTAGAAGGAGAAGTCATAGAACCCATAGTATTTCATAGCGACGCAATTTCCGTGTGAATTCGTCAATGTGTGGGAGTGAGGGATGCAGTAAAGAAGGACTAGTGGATCGGAGATGTGATTGTCGTATCCCAAAAGAAAATCCTCTAGTTTCCATAGAAACGTTACTCGATTTAGAAGGAAATGTCTTAGAACACATAGTGTTTCATAGCGACGCAATTTCGGTGTTAATTTGTCAATGAGTGGGAGTGAGGGATGCAGTAAAGAAGGATTAGTGGATCGGAAATGAGATTGTCGTATCCCAAAAGAAAATCCTGTCGTTTCCATAGAAACGTTACTCGATTTAGAAGGAAATGTCTTAGAACACATAGTAGTTCATAGCCACGCAATGTCCTTGTGAATTCGTCAATGTGTGGGAGTGAGGGATGCAGTAAAGAAGGATTAGTGGATCGGAATTGTGATTGTCGTATCCCAAAAGAAAATCCTGTCATTTCCATAGAAACGTTACTCGATTTAGAAGGAGAGGTCCTAGAACACATAGTATTTCATAGCGACGCAATTTCCGTGTGAATTCGTCAATGAGTGGGAGTGAGGGATGCAGTAAAGAATGATTAGTGGATCGGAAATGTGATTGTCGTATCCCAAAAGAAAATCATGTCGTTTCCATAGAAACGTTACTCGATTTAGAAGGAAATGTCTTAGAACACATAGTATTTCATAGCGACGCAATTTCCGTGTGAATTCGTCAATGAGTGGGAGTGAGGGATGCAGTAAAGAAGGAGTAGTGGATCGGAAATGTGATTGTTGTATTCCAAAAGAAAATCCTGTCGTTTCCATAGAACCGTTGCTCGATTAAGAAGGAAAAGTCATAGAACCCATAGTATTTCATAGCGACGCAATTTCCGTGTGAGTTCGACAATGAGTGGGAGTGAGGGATGCAGTAAAGAAGGATTAGTGGATCGGAAATGTGATTGTCGTATCCCAAAAGAAAATCCTGTCGTTTCCATAGAAACGTTACTCGATTTAGAAGGAAATGTATTAGAACACATAGTATTTCATAGCGACGAAATTTCCGTGTCAATTCGTCAATGAGTGGGAGTGAGGGATGCAGTAAAGAAGGATTAGTGGATCGGAAATGTGATTGTCGTATCCCAAAAGAAAATCCTGTCGTTTCCATAGAAACGTTACTCGATTTAGAAGGAGAAGACATAGAACCCATAGTATTTCATAGCGACGCAATTTCCGTGTGAGTTCGACAATGAGTGGGAGTGAGGGATGCAGTAAAGAAGGATTAGTGGATCGGAAATGAGATTGTCGGATATAAAAAGAAAAGCCTGTCGTTTCCATAGAAACGTTACTCGATTTAGAAGGAAATATCTTAGAACACATAGTATTTCATAGCGACGCAATTTCCGTGTTAATTCGTCAATGAGTGGGAGTGAGGGATGCAGTAAAGAAGGATTAGTGGATCGGAAATGAGATTGTCGTATCCCAAAAGAAAGTCCTGTCGTTTCCATAGAAACGTTACTCGATTTAGAAGGAAATGTCTCAGAACACATAGTAGTTTATAGCCACGCAATTTCCGTGTGAATTCGTCAATGTGTGGGAGTGATGGATGCAGTAAAGAAGGATTAGAGGATCGGAATTCTGATTGTCGTATAACAAAAGAAAATCCTGTAATTTCCATAGAAACGTTACTCGATTTAGAAGGAGAGTTCCTAGAACACATAGTATTTCATAGCGACGCAATTTCCGTGTGAACTCGTCAATGGGTGAGAGTCAGGGATGCAGTAAAGAAGGATTAGTGGATCGGAAATGTGATTGTCGTATCCCAAAAGAAAATCCTGTCGTTTACATAGAAACGGTACTCGATTTAGAAGGAAATGTCTTAGAACACATAGTATTTCATAGCGACGCAATTTCCGTGTTGATTCGTCAATGAGTGGGAGTGAGGAATGGAGTAAAGAAGGATTAGTGGATCCGAAATGAGATTGTCGTATCCCAAAAGAAAATCCTGTCGTTTCCATAGAAACGTTACTCGATTTAGAAGGAAATGTATTAGAACACATAGTATTTCAAAGCGACGCAATTTCCGTGTGAATTCGTCAGTGAGTGGGAGTGAGGGATGCAGTAAAGAAGGATTAGTGGATCGGAAATGAGATTGTCGTATCCCAAAAGAAAATCCTGTCGTTTCCATCGAAACGTTAGTCAATTTAGAGGGTGAAGTCATAGAACACATAGTATTTCATAGCGACGCAATTTCCGTGTGAATTCGTCATGTGTGGGAGTGAGGGATGCAGTAAAGAAGGAGTACTGGATCGGAAATGTGATTGTCGTATCCCAAAAGGAAATCCTGTCGTTTCCATAGAAACGTTACTCGATTTAGAAGGAAATATCTTAGAACACATAGTATTTCATAGCGACGCTATTTCCGTGTTAATTCGTCAATGAGTGGGAGTGAGGGATGCAGTAAAGAAGGATTAGTGGATCGGAAATGAGATTGTCGTATCCCAAAGGAAAGTCCTGTCGTTTCCATAGAAACGTTACTCGATTTAGAAGGAAGTGTCTCAGAACACATAGTAGTTTATAGCCACGCAATTTCCTTGTGAATTCGTCAATGTGTGGGAGTGAGGGATGCAGTAAAGAAGGAGTAGTGGATCGGAAATGTGATTGTTGTATTCCAAAAGAAAATCCTGTCGTTTCCATAGAAACGTTACTCGATTAAGAAGGAGAAGTCATAGAACCCATAGTATTTCATAGCGACGCAATTTCCGTGTGAATTCGTCAATGAGTGGGAGTGAGGGATGCAGTAAAGAAGGATTAGTGCATCGGAAATGAGATTGTCGTATCCCAAAAGAAAAGCCTGTCGTTTCCATAGAAACGTTACTCGATTTAGAGGGAAATGTCTTAGAACACATAGTATTTCATAGCGACGCAATTTCCGTGTGAATTCGTCAGTGTGTGGGAGTGAGGTATGCAGTAAAGAAGGATTAGTGGATCGGAAATGTGATTGTCGTATCCCAAAAGAAAATCCTGTCGTTTCCATAGAAACGTTACTCGATTTAGAAGGAAAAGTCTTAGAACACGTAGTATTTCATAGCGACGCAATTTCCGTGTTAATTCGTCAATGAGTGGGAGTGAGGGATGCAGTAAACAAGGATTAGTGGATCGGAATTGTGATTGTCGTATCCCAAAAGAAAATCCTGTCGTTTCCATAGAAACGATACTCGATTTAGAAGGAGAAGTCATAGAACCCATAGTATTTGATAGCGACGCAATTTCCGTGTGAATTCGTCAATGTGTCTGAGTGAGGGATGCAGTAAAGAAGGATTAGTGGATCGGAAATGTAATTGTCGTATCCCAAAAGAAAATCCTGTCATTTCCATAGAAACGTAACTCGATTTAGAAGGAGAAGTCATAGAACCCATAGTATTTCATAGCGACGCAATTTCCTTGTGAATTCGTCAATGTGTGGGAGTGAGGGATGCAGTAAAGAAGGATTAGTGGATCGGAAATGAGATTGTCGTATCCCAAAAGAAAATCCTGTCGTTTCCATCGAAACGTTAGTCGATTTAGAGGGTGAAGTCATAGAACACATAGTATTTCATAGCGATGCAATTTCCGTGTGAATTCGTCATGTGTGGGAGTGAGGGATGCAGTAAAGAAGGAGTACTGGATCGGAAATGTGATTGTCGTATCCCAAAAGAAAAGCCTGTCGTTTCCATAGAAACGTTACTCGATTTAGAAGGAAATATCTTAGAACACATAGTATTTCATAGCGACGCAATTTCCGTGTTAATTCGTCAATGAGTGGGAGTGAGGGATGCAGTAAAGAAGGATTAGTGGATCGGAAATGAGATTGTTGTATCCCAAAAGAAAGTCCTGTCGTTTCCATAGAAACGTAACTCGATTTAGAAGGAGAAGTCATAGAAATCATAGTATTTCATAGCGACGCAATTTCCGTGTGAATTCGTCAATGTGTGGGAGTGAGGGATGCAGTAAAGAAGGATTTGTGGATCGGAAATGTGATTGTCGTATCCCAAAAGAAAATCCTGTCATTTCCATAGAAACGTAACTCGATTTAGAAGGAGAAGTCATAGAACCCATAGTATTTCATAGCGACGCAATTTCCGTGTGAATTCGTCAATGTGTGGGAGTGAGGGATGCAGTAAAGAAGGATTAGTGGATCGGAAATGAGATTGTCGTATCCCAAAAGAAAATCCTTTCGTTTCCATAGAAACGTTACTCGATTTATAAGGAGAAGTCATAGAACCCATAGTATTTCATAGTGACGCAATTTCCGTGTACACTCGTCAATGAGTGGGAGTGAGGGATGCAGTAAAGAAGGATTAGTGCATTGAGAAGGAGATACTCGTATCGCAAAAGAAAAGCCAGTCGTTTCCATAGAAACGATACTCGATTTAGAAGGAGAAGTCATAGAACCCATAGTATTTCATAGCGACGCAATTTCCGTGTGAATTCGTCAATGTGTGGGAGTCAGGGATGCAGTAAAGAAGGATTAGTGGATCGGAAATGTGAGCGTCGTATCCCAAAAGAAAATCCTGTCATTCCCATAGAAACGTAACTCGATTTAGAAGGAGAAGTCATAGAACCCATAGTATTTCATAGCGACGCAATTTCCGTGTGAATTCGTCAATGTGTGGGAGTGAGGGATGCAGTAAAGAAGGACTAGTGGATCGGAGATGTGATTGTCGTATCCCAAAAGAAAATCCTCTAGTTTCCATAGAAACGTTACTCGATTTAGAAGGAAATGTCTTAGAACACATAGTGTTTCATAGCGACGCAATTTCGGTGTTAATTTGTCAATGAGTGGGAGTGAGGGATGCAGTAAAGAAGGATTAGTGGATCGGAAATGAGATTGTCGTATCCCAAAAGAAAATCCTGTCGTTTCCATAGAAACGTTACTCGATTTAGAAGGAAATGTCTTAGAACACATAGTAGTTCATAGCCACGCAATGTCCTTGTGAATTCGTCAATGTGTGGGAGTGAGGGATGCAGTAAAGAAGGATTAGTGGATCGGAATTGTGATTGTCGTATCCCAAAAGAAAATCCTGTCATTTCCATAGAAACGTTACTCGATTTAGAAGGAGAGGTCCTAGAACACATAGTATTTCATAGCGACGCAATTTCCGTGTGAATTCGTCAATGAGTGGGAGTGAGGGATGCAGTAAAGAATGATTAGTGGATCGGAAATGTGATTGTCGTATCCCAAAAGAAAATCATGTCGTTTCCATAGAAACGTTACTCGATTTAGAAGGAAATGTCTTAGAACACATAGTATTTCATAGCGACGCAATTTCCGTGTGAATTCGTCAATGAGTGGGAGTGAGGGATGCAGTAAAGAAGGAGTAGTGGATCGGAAATGTGATTGTTGTATTCCAAAAGAAAATCCTGTCGTTTCCATAGAACCGTTGCTCGATTAAGAAGGAAAAGTCATAGAACCCATAGTATTTCATAGCGACGCAATTTCCGTGTGAGTTCGACAATGAGTGGGAGTGAGGGATGCAGTAAAGAAGGATTAGTGGATCGGAAATGTGATTGTCGTATCCCAAAAGAAAATCCTGTCGTTTCCATAGAAACGTTACTCGATTTAGAAGGAAATGTATTAGAACACATAGTATTTCATAGCGACGAAATTTCCGTGTCAATTCGTCAATGAGTGGGAGTGAGGGATGCAGTAAAGAAGGATTAGTGGATCGGAAATGTGATTGTCGTATCCCAAAAGAAAATCCTGTCGTTTCCATAGAAACGTTACTCGATTTAGAAGGAGAAGACATAGAACCCATAGTATTTCATAGCGACGCAATTTCCGTGTGAGTTCGACAATGAGTGGGAGTGAGGGATGCAGTAAAGAAGGATTAGTGGATCGGAAATGAGATTGTCGGATATAAAAAGAAAAGCCTGTCGTTTCCATAGAAACGTTACTCGATTTAGAAGGAAATGTCTTAGAACACATAGTATTTCATAGCGACGCAATTTCCGTGTCAATTCGTCAATGAGTGGGAGTGAGGGATGCAGTAAAGAAGGATTAGTGGATCGGAAATGTGATTGTCGTATCCCAAAAGAAAATCCTGTCGTTTCCATAGAAACGATACTCGATTTAGAAGGAGAAGTCATAGAACCCATAGTATTTGATAGCGACGCAATTTCCGTGTGAATTCGTCAATGTGTCTGAGTGAGGGATGCAGTAAAGAAGGATTAGTGGATCGGAAATGTAATTGTCGTATCCCAAAAGAAAATCCTGTCATTTCCATAGAAACGTAACTCGATTTAGAAGGAGAAGTCATGGAACCCATAGTATTTCATAGCGACGCAATTTCCTTGTGAATTCGTCAATGTGTGGGAGTGAGGGATGCAGTTAAGAAGGATTAGTGGATCGGAAATGAGATTGTCGTATCCCAAAAGAAAATCCTGTCGTTTCCATCGAAACGTTAGTCGAATTAGAGGGTGAAGTCATAGAACACATAGTATTTCATAGCGACGCAATTTCCGTGTGAATTCGTCATGTGTGGGAGTGAGGGATGCAGTAAAGAAGGAGTACTGGATCGGAAATGTGATTGTCGTATCCCAAAAGAAAATCCTGTCGTTTCCATAGAAACGTTACTCGATTTAGAAGGAAATATCTTAGAACACATAGTATTTCATAGCGACGCAATTTCCGTGTTAATTCGTCAATGAGTGGGAGTGAGGGATGCAGTAAAGAAGGATTAGTGGATCGGAAATGAGATTGTCGTATCCCAAAAGAAAGTCCTGTCGTTTCCATAGAAACGTTACTCGATTTAGAAGGAAATGTCTCAGAACACATAGTAGTTTATAGCCACGCAATTTCCGTGTGAATTCGTCAATGTGTGGGAGTGATGGATGCAGTAAAGAAGGATTAGAGGATCGGAATTGTGATTGTCGTATAACAAAAGAAAATCCTGTAATTTCCATAGAAACGTTACTCGATTTAGAAGGAGAGGTCCTAGAACACATAGTATTTCATAGCGACGCAATTTCCGTGTGAACTCGTCAATGGGTGAGAGTCAGGGATGCAGTAAAGAAGGATTAGTGGATCGGAAATGTGATTGTCGTATCCCAAAAGAAAATCCTGTCGTTTACATAGAAACGGTACTCGATTTAGAAGGAAATGTCTTAGAACACATAGTATTTCATAGCGACGCAATTTCCGTGTTGATTCGTCAATGAGTGGGAGTGAGGAATGGAGTAAAGAAGGATTAGTGGATCCGAAATGAGATTGTCGTATCCCAAAAGAAAATCCTGTCGTTTCCATAGAAACGTTACTCGATTTAGAAGGAAATGTATTAGAACACATAGTATTTCAAAGCGACGCAATTTCCGTGTGAATTCGTCAGTGAGTGGGAGTGAGGGATGCAGTAAAGAAGGATTAGTGGATCGGAAATGAGATTGTCGTATCCCAAAAGAAAATCCTGTCGTTTCCATCGAAACGTTAGTCGATTTAGAGGGTGAAGTCATAGAACACATAGTATTTCATAGCGACGCAATTTCCGTGTGAATTCGACATGTGTGGGAGTGAGGGATGCAGTAAAGAAGGAGTACTGGATCGGAAATGTGATTGTCGTATCCCAAAAGGAAATCCTGTCGTTTCCATAGAAACGTTACTCGATTTAGAAGGAAATATCTTAGAACACATAGTATTTCATAGCGACGCTATTTCCGTGTTAATTCGTCAATGAGTGGGAGTGAGGGATGCAGTAAAGAAGGATTAGTGGATCGGAAATGAGATTGTCGTATCCCAAAGGAAAGTCCTGTCGTTTCCATAGAAACGTTACTCGATTTAGAAGGAAATGTCTCAGAACACATAGTAGTTTATAGCCACGCAATTTCCGTGTGAATTCGTCAATGTGTGGGAGTGAGGGATGCAGTAAAGAAGGAGTAGTGGATCGGAAATGTGATTGTTGTATTCCAAAAGAAAATCCTGTCGTTTCCATAGAAACGTTACTCGATTAAGAAGGAGAAGTCATAGAACCCATAGTATTTCATAGCGACGCAATTTCCGTGTGAATTCGTCAATGAGTGGGAGTGAGGGATGCAGTAAAGAAGGATTAGTGCATCGGAAATGAGATTGTCGTATCCCAAAAGAAAAGCCTGTCGTTTCCATAGAAACGTTACTCGATTTAGAGGGAAATGTCTTAGAACACATAGTATTTCATAGCGACGCAATTTCCGTGTGAATTCGTCAGTGTGTGGGAGTGAGGTATGCAGTAAAGAAGGATTAGTGGATCGGAAATGTGATTGTCGTATCCCAAAAGAAAATCCTGTCGTTTCCATAGAAACGTTACTCGATTTAGAAGGAAAAGTCTTAGAACACGTAGTATTTCATAGCGACGCAATTTCCGTGTTAATTCGTCAATGAGTGGGAGTGAGGGATGCAGTAAACAAGGATTAGTGGATCGGAATTGTGATTGTCGTATCCCAAAAGAAAATCCTGTCATTTCCATAGAAACGTTACTCGATTTAGAAGGAGAGGTCCTAGAACACATAGTATTTCATAGCGACGCAATTTCCGTGTGATCTCGTCAATGGGTGGGAGTCAGGGATGCAGTAAAGATGGATTAGTGGATCGGAAATGTGATTGTCGTATCCCAAAAGAAAATCCTGTCGTTTACATAGAAACGTTACTCGATTTAGATGGAAATGTCTTAGAACACATAGTATTTCATAGCGACGCAATTTCCGTGTTAATTCGTCAATGAGTGGGAGTGAGGAATGCAGTAAAGAAGGATTAGTGGATCCGAAACGAGATTGTCGTATCCCAAAAGAAAATCCTGTCGTTTCCATAGAAACGTTACTCGATTTGGAAGGAACTGTCTTAGAACACATAGTAGTTCATAGCCACGCAATTTCCGTGTGAATTCGTCAATGTGTGGGAGTGAGGGATGCAGTAAAGAAGGATTAGTGGATCGGAAATGTGATTGTCGTATCCCAAAAGAAAATCCTGTCATTTCCATAGAAACGTAACTCGATTTAGAAGGAGAAGTCATAGAACCCATAGTATTTCATAGCGACGCAATTTCCGTGTGAATTCGTCAATGTGTGGGAGTGAGGGATGCAGTAAAGAAGGATTAGTGGATCGGAAATGAGATTGTCGTATCCCAAAAGAAAATCCTTTCGTTTCCATAGAAACGTTACTCGATTTAGAAGGAGAAGTCATAGAACCCATAGTATTTCATAGTGACGCAATTTCCGTGTACACTCGTCAATGAGTGGGAGTGAGGGATGCAGTAAAGAAGGATTAGTGCATTGAGAAGGAGATACTCGTATCGCAAAAGAAAAGCCAGTCGTTTCCATAGAAACGATACTCGATTTTGAAGGAGAAGTCATAGAACCCATAGTATTTCATAGCGACGCAATTTCCGTGTGAATTCGTCAATGTGTGGGAGTGAGGGATGCAGTAAAGAAGGATTAGTGGATCGGAAATGTGATTGTCGTATCCCAAAAGAAAATCCTGTCATTCCCATAGAAACGTAACTCGATTTAGAAGGAGAAGTCATAGAACCCATAGTATTTCATAGCGACGCAATTTCCGTGTGAATTCGTCAATGTGTGGGAGTGAGGGATGCAGTAAAGAAGGATTAGTGGATCGGAAATGAGATTGTCGTATCCCAAAAGAAAATCCTGTCGTTTCCATAGAAACGTTACTCGAGTTAGAAGGAGAAGTCTTAGAACACATAGTATTTCATAGCGACGTAATTTCCGTGTGAATTCGTCAGTGTGTGGGAGTGAGGGATGCAGTAAAGAAGGATTAGTGGATCGGAAATGAGATTGTCGTATCCCAAAAGAAAATCCTGTCGGTTCCATAGAAACGTTACTCGATTTAGAAGGAGAAGTCATAGAACACGTAGTATTTCATAGCGAAGCAATTTCCGTGTGAATTCGTCAATGAGTGGGAATCAGGGATGCAGTAAAGAAGGATTAGTGGATCGGAGATGTGATTGTCGTATCCCAAAAGAAAATCCTGTAGTTTCCATAGAAACGTTACTCGATTTAGAAGGAAATGTCTTGGAACACATAGTATTTCATAGCGACGCAATTTCCGTGTGAATTCGTCAATGTGTGAGAGTGAGGGATGCAGTAAAGAAGGATTAGTGGATCGGAAATGAGATTGTCGTATCCAAAAAGAAAATCCTGTCGTTTCCATAGAAACGTTACTCGATTTACAAGGAAATGTCTTAGAACACATAGTGTTTCATAGCGACGCAATTTCGGTGTTAATTTGTCAATGAGTGGGAGTGAGGGATGCAGTAAAGAAGGATTAGTGGATCGGAAATGAGATTGTCGTATCCCAAAAGAAAATCCTGTCGTTTCCATAGAAACGTTACTCGATTTAGAAGGAAATGTCTTAGAACACATAGTAGTTCATAGCCACGCAATTTCCTTGTGAATTCGTCAATGTGTGGGAGTGAGGGATGCAGTAAAGAAGGATTAGTGGATCGGAATTGTGATTGTTGTATCCCAAAAGAAAATCCTGTCATTTCCATAGAAACGTTACTCGATTTAGAAGGAGAAGTCCTAGAACACATAGTATTTCATAGCGACTCAATTTCCGTGTGAATTCGTCAATGAGTGGGAGTGAGGGATGCAGTAAAGAAGGATTAGTGGATCGGAAATGTGATTGTCGTATCCCAAAAGAAAATCATGTCGTTTCCATAGAAACGTTACTCGATTTAGAAGGAAATGTCTTGGAACACATAGTATTTCATAGCGACGCAATTTCCGTGTGAATTCGTCAATGAGTGGGAGTGAGGGATGCAGTAAAGAAGGAGTAGTGGATCGGAAATGTGATTGTTGTATTCCAAAAGAAAATCCTGTCGTTTCCATAGAAACGTTACTCGATTTAGAAGGAGAAGTCATAGAACCCATAGTATTTCATAGCGACGCAATTTCCGTGTGAGTTCGACAATGAGTGGGAGTGAGGGATGCAGTAAAGAAGGATTAGTGGATCGGAAATGAGATTGTCGGATATCAAAAGAAAAGCTTGTCGTTTCCATAGAAACGTTACTCGATTTAGAAGGAAATGTCTTAGAACACATAGTATTTCATAGCGACGCAATTTCCGTGTCAATTCGTCAATGAGTGGGAGTGAGGGATGCAGTAAGGAAGGATTAGTGGATCGGAAATGTGATTGTCGTATCCCAAAAGAAAATCCTGTCGTTTCCATAGAAACGATACTCGATTTAGAAGGAGAAGTCATAGAACCAATAGTATTTGATAGCGACGCAATTTCCGTGTGAATTCGTCAATGTGTCTGAGTGAGGGATGCAGTAAAGAAGGATTAGTGGATCGGAAATGTAATTGTCGTATCCCAAAAGAAAATCCTGTCATTTCCATAGAAACGTAACTCGATTTAGAAGGAGAAGTCATAGAACCCATAGTATTTCATAGCGACGCAATTTCCTTGTGAATTCGTCAATGTGTGGGAGTGAGGGATGCAGTAAAGAAGGATTAGTGGATCGGAAATGAGATTGTCGTATCCCAAAAGAAAATCCTGTCGTTTCCATCGAAACGTTAGTCGATTTAGAGGGTGAAGTCATAGAACACATAGTATTTCATAGCGACGCAATTTCCGTGTGAATTCGTCATGTGTGGGAGTGAGGGATGCAGTAAAGAAGGAGTACTGGATCGGAAATGTGATTGTCGTATCCCAAAAGAAAATCCTGTCGTTTCCATAGAAACGTTACTCGATTTAGAAGGAAATATCTTAGAACACATAGTATTTCATAGCGACGCAATTTCCGTGTTAATTCGTCAATGAGTGGGAGTGAGGGATGCAGTAAAGAAGGATTAGTGGATCGGAAATGAGATTGTCGTATCCCAAAAGAAAGTCCTGTCGTTTCCATAGAAACGTTACTCGATTTAGAAGGAAATGTCTCAGAACACATAGTAGTTTATAGCCACGCAATTTCCGTGTGAATTCGTCAATGTGTGGGAGTGAGGGATGCAGTAAAGAAGGAGTAGTGGATCGGAAATGTGATTGTTGTATTCCAAAAGAAAATCCTGTCGTTTCCATAGAAACGTTACTCGATTTAGAAGGAGAAGTCATAGAACCCATAGTATTTTATAGCGACGCAATTTCCGTGTGAATTCGTCAATGAGTGGGAGTGAGGGATGCAGTAAAGAAGGATTAGTGCATCGGAAATGAGATTGTCGTATCCCAAAAGAAAAGCCTGTCGTTTCCATAGAAACGTTACTCGATTTAGAGGGAAATGTCTTAGAACACATAGTATTTCATAGCGACGCAATTTCGGTGTTAATTTGTCAATGAGTGGGAGTGAGGGATGCAGTAAAGAAGGATTAGTGGATCGGAAATGAGATTGTCGTATCCCAAAAGAAAATCCTGTCGTTTCCATAGACACGTTACTCGATTTAGAAGGAAATGTCTTAGAACACATAGTAGTTCATAGCCACGCAATTTCCTTGTGAATTCGTCAATGTGTGGGAGTGAGGGATGCAGTAAAGAAGGATTAGTGGATCGGAATTGTGATTGTCGTATCCCAAAAGAAAATCCTGTCATTTCCATAGAAACGTTACTCGATTTAGAAGGAGAGGTCCTAGAACACATAGTATTTCATAGCGACGCAATTTCCGTGTGAATTCGTCAATGAGTGGGAGTGAGGGATGCAGTAAAGAAGGATTAGTGGATCGGAAATGTGATTGTCGTATCCCAAAAGAAAATCATGTCGTTTCCATAGAAACGTTACTCGATTTAGAAGGAAATGTCTTAGAACACATAGTATTTCATAGCGACGCAATTTCCGTGTGAATTCGTCAATGAGTGGGAGTGAGGGATGCAGTAAAGAAGGAGTAGTGGATCGGAAATGTGATTGTTGTATTCCAAAAGAAAATCCTGTCGTTTCCATAGAAACGTTACTCGATTTAGAAGGAGAAGTCATAGAACCCATAGTATTTCATAGCGACGCAATTTCCGTGTGAGTTCGACAATGAGTGGGAGTGAGGGATGCAGTAAAGAAGGATTAGTGGATCGGAAATGAGATAGTCGGATATCAAAAGAAAAGCCTGTCGTTTCCATAGAAACGTTACTCGATTTAGAAGGAAATATCTTAGAACACATAGTATTTCATAGCGACGCAATTTCCGTGTCAATTCGTCAATGAGTGGGAGTGAGGGATGCAGTAAGGAAGGATTAGTGGATCGGAAATGTGATTGTCGAATCCCAAAAGAAAATCCTGTCGTTTCCATAGAAACGATACTCGATTTAGAAGGAGAAGTCATAGAACCCATAGTATTTGATAGCGACGCAATTTCCGTGTGAATTCGTCAATGTGTCTGAGTGAGGGATGCAGTAAAGAAGGATTAGTGGATCGGAAATGTAATTGTCGTATCCCAAAAGAAAATCCTGTCATTTCCATAGAAACGTAACTCGATTTAGAAGGAGAAGTCATAGAACCCATAGTATTTCATAGCGACGCAATTTCCTTGCGAATTCGTCAATGTGTGGGAGTGAGGGATGCAGTAAAGAAGGATTAGTGGATCGGAAATGAGATTGTCGTATCCAAAAAGAAAATCCTGTCGTTTCCATCGAAACGTTAGTCGATTTAGAGGGAGAAGTCATAGAACACATAGTATTTCATAGCGACGCAATTTCCGTGTGAATTCGTCATGTGTGGGAGTGAGGGATGCAGTAAAGAAGGATTAGTGGATCGGAATTGTGATTGTCGTATAACAAAAGAAAATCCTGTCATTTCCATAGAAACGTTACTCGATTTAGAAGGAGAAGTCCTAGAACACATAGTATTTCATAGCGACGCAATTTCCGTGTGAACTCGTCAATGGGTGAGAGTCAGGGATGCAGTAAAGATGGATTAGTGGATCGGAAATGTGATTGTCGTATCCCAAAAGAAAATCCTGTCGTTTACATAGAAACGGAACTCGATTTAGAAGGAAATGTCTTAGAACACATAGTATTTCATAGCGACGCAATTTCCGTGTTGATTCGTCAATGAGTGGGAGTGAGGAATGGAGTAAAGAAGGATTAGTGGATCCGAAATGAGATTGTCGTATCCCAAAAGAAAATCCTGTCGTTTCCATAGAAACGTTACTCGATTTAGAAGGAAATGTATTAGAACACATAGTATTTCAAAGCGACGCAATTTCCGTGTGAATTCGTCAGTGAGTGGGAGTGAGGGATGCAGTAAAGAAGGATTAGTGGATCGGAAATGAGATTGTCGTATCCCAAAAGAAAATCCTGTCGTTTCCATCGAAACGTTAGTCGATTTAGAGGGTGAAGTCATAGAACACATAGTATTTCATAGCGACGCAATTTCCGTGTGAATTCGTCATGTGTGGGAGTGAGGGATGCAGTAAAGAAGGAGTACTGGATCGGAAATGTGATTGTCGTATCCCAAAAGAAAATCCTGTCGTTTCCATAGAAACGTTACTCGATTTAGAAGGAAATATCTTAGAACACATAGTATTTCATAGAGACGCAATTTCCGTGTTAATTCGTCAATGAGTGGGAGTGAGGGATGCAGTAAAGAAGGATTAGTGGATCGGAAATGAGATTGTCGTATCCCAAAAGAAAGTCCTGTCGTTTCCATAGAAACGTTACTCGATTTAGAAGGAAATGTCTCAGAACACATAGTAGTTTATAGCCACGCAATTTCCGTGTGAATTCGTCAATGTGTGGGAGTGAGGGATGCAGTAAAGAAGGAGTAGTGGATCGGAAATGTGATTGTTGTATTCCAAAAGAAAATCCTGTCGTTTCCATAGAAACGTTACTCGATTTAGAAGGAGAAGTCATAGAACCCATAGTATTTCATAGCGACGCAATTTCCGTGTGAATTCGTCAATGAGTGGGAGTGAGGGATGCAGTAAAGAAGGATTAGTGCATCGGAAATGAGATTGTCGTATCCCAAAAGAAAAGCCTGTCGTTTCCATAGAAACGTTACTCGATTTAGAGGGAAATGTCTTAGAACACATAGTATTTCATAGCGACGCAATTTCCGTGTGAATTCGTCAGTGTGTGGGAGTGAGGTATGCAGTAAAGATGGATTAGTGGATCGGAAATGTGATTGTCGTATCCCAAAAGAAAATCCTGTCGTTTCCATAGAAACGTTACTCGATTTAGAAGGAAATGTCTTAGAACACGTAGTATTTCATAGCGACGCAATTTCCGTGTTAATTCGTCAATGAGTGGGAGTGAGGGATGCAGTAAACAAGGATTAGTGGATCGGAATTGTGATTGTCGTATCCCAAAAGAAAATCCTGTCATTTCCATAGAAACGTTACTCGATTTAGAAGGAGAGGTCCTAGAACACATAGTATTTCATAGCGACGCAGTTTACGTGTGAATTCGTCAATGAGTGGGAGTGAGGGATGCAGTAAAGAAGGATTAGTGGATCGGAAATGAGATTGTCGTATCCAAAAGAAAATCCTGTCGTTTCCATAGAAACGTTACTCGATTTAGAGGGATATGTCTTAAAACACATAGTATTTCATAGCGACGCAATTTCCGTGTGAATTCGTCAATGAGTGGGAGTGAGGGATGCAGTAAAGAAGGATTAGTGGATCGGAAATGAGATTGTCGTATCCCAAAAGAAAATCCTGTCGTTTCCATAGAAACGTTACTCGATTTAGAAGGAGAAGTCATAGAACACAAAGTATTTCACAGCGACGCAATTTCCGTGTGAATTCGTCAATGAGTGGGAGTGAGGGTTGCAGTAAAGAAGGATTAGTGGATCGGAAATGAGATTGTCGTATCCCAAAACAAAATCCTGTCGTTTCCATAGAAACGTTACTCGATTTAGAGGGAAATGACTTAGAACACATAGTATTTCATAGCGACGCAATTTCCGTGTGAATTCCTCAATGAGTGGGAGTGAGGGATGCAGTAAAGAAGGATTAGTGGATCGGAAATTAGATTGTCGTATCCCAAAGGAAAATCCTGTCGTTTCCATAGAAACGTTACTCGATTTAGAAGCAGAAGTCATAGAACACATAGTATTTCATAGCGACGCAATTACCGTGTGAATTCGTCAATGAGTGCGAGTCAGAGATGCAGTAAATCAGGATTAGTGGATCGGAAATGAGATTGTCGTATCCCAAAAGAAAATCCTGTCGTTTCCATAGAAACGTTACTCGATTTAGAAGGAAATGTCTTAGAACACATAGTATGTCATAGCGACGCAATTTCCGTGTGAATTCGTCATGGAGTGGGAGTGAGGGACGCAGTAAAGAAGGATTAGTGGTTCGGAAATGAGATTGTCGTATCCCAAAAGAAAATCCTGTCGTTTCCATAGAAACGTTACTCGATTTAGAAGGAGAAGTCATAGAACCCATAGAATTTCATAGCGACGCAATTTCCGTGTGAATTCGTCAATGTGTGGGAGTGAGGGATGCAGTAAAGAAAGATTAGTGGATCGGAAATGAGATTGTCGTATCCCAAAAGAACATCCTGTCGTTTCCATAGAAACGTTACTCGATTTAGAAGGAAATTTCATAGAACACATAGTATTTCGTTGCGACGCAATTGCTGTGTTAATTCGTCAATGTGTGGGAGTGAGGGATGCAGTAAAGAAGGATTAGTGGATCGGAAATGAGATTGTCGTATCCCAAAAGAAAATCCTGTCGTTTCCATAGAAACGTTACTCGATTTAGAAGGAGAAGTCATAGAACCCATAGTATTTCATAGCGACGCAATTTCCGTGTGAATTCGTCAGTGAGTGGGAGTGAGGGATGCAGTAATAAAGGATTAGTGGATCGGAAATGAGATTGTCGTATCCCAAAAGAAAAGCCCGTCGTTTCCATAGAAACGTTACTCGATTTAGAAGGAAATGAATTAGACCACATAGTATTTCATAGCGACGCAATTTCCGTGGTAATATGTCAGTGTGTGGGAGTGAGGGATGCAGTAAAGAAGGGTTAGTGGATCGGAAATGTGATTGTCGTATTCCAAAAGAAAATCCTGTCGTTTCCATAGAAACATTACTCGATTTAGAAGGAAATGTCTTAGAACACATAGTATTTCATAGCGACGCAATTTCCGTGTGAATTCGTCAATGAGTGGGAGTGAGGGATGCAGTAAAGAAGGAGTAGTGGATCGGAAATGCGATTGTTGTATTCCAAAAGAAAATCCTGTCGTTTCCATAGAAACGTTACTCGATTTAGAAGGAGAAGTCATAGAACCCATAGTATTTCATATCGACGCAATTTCCGTGTGAATTCGTCAATGAGAGGGAGTGAGGGATGCAGTAAAGAAGGATTAGTGCATCGGAAATGAGATTGTCGTATCCCAAAAGAAAAGCCTGTCGTTTCCATAGAAACGTTACTCGATTTAGAGGGAAATGTCTTAGAACACATAGTATTTAATAGCGACGCAATTTCCGTGTGAATTCGTCAGTGTGTGGGAGTGAGGTATGCAGTAAAGAAGGATTAGTGGATCGGAAATGTGATTGTCGTATCCCAAAAGAAAATCCTGTCGTTTCCATAGAAACGTTACTCGAATTAGATGGAAATGTCTTAGAACACATGGTATTTCATAGCGATGCAATTTCCGTGTGAATTCGTCAATGAGTATGAGTGAGGAATGCAGTAAAGAAGGATTAGTGGATCGGAATTGTGATTGTCGTATCCCAAAAGAAAATCCAGTCATTTCCATAGAAACGTTACTCGATTTAGAAGGAGAGGTCCTAGAACACATAGTATTTCATAGCGACGCAATTACCGTGTGAACTCGTCAATGAGTGAGAGTCAGGGATGCAGTAAAGAAGGATTAGTGGATCGGAAATGTGATTGTCGTATCCCAAAAAAAATCCTGTCGTTTACATAGAAACGTTACTCGATTTAGAAGGAAATGTCTTAGAACACATAGTATTTCATAGCGACGCAATTTCCGTGTGAATTTGCAATGTGTGAGAGTGAGGGATGCAGTAAAGAAGTATTAGTGGATCGGAAATGAGATTGTCGTATCCCAAAAGAAAATCCTGTCGTTTACATAGAAACGTTACTTGATTTGGAAGAAAATGTCTCAGAACACATAATATATAATAGCGACGCAATTTCCTTGTGAATTCGTCAATGAGTGGGAGTGAGGGATGCAGTAAAGAAGGATTAGTGGATCGGAAGTGAGATTGTCGTATCCCAAAAGAAAATCCTGTCATTTCCATAGAAACGTTACTCGATTTAGAAGGAGAGGTCCTAGAACCCATAGTATTTCATAGCGACGCAATTTCCGTGTGAATTCGTCAATGAGTGGGAGTGAGGGATGCAGTAAAGAAGGATTAGTGGATCGGAAATGAGATTGTCGTATCCAAAAGAAAATCCTGTCGTTTCCATAGAAACGTTACTCGATATAGAAGGAAATATCTTGGAACCCATAGTATTTCATAGCGACGCATTTTCCGTGTGAATTCGTCAATGTGTGGGAGTGAGGGATGCAGTAAAGAAGGATTAGTGGAACGGAAATGTGATTGTCGTATCCCAAAAGATAATCCTGTCGGTTCCATAGAAACGTTACTCGATTTAGAAGGAGAAGTCATAGAACCCATAGTATATCATAGCGACGCAATTTCCGTGTTATTTCGTCAATGAGTGGGAGTCAGGGATGCAGTAAAGAAGGATTAGTGGATCGGAAATGTGATTGTCGTATCCCAAAAGAAAATCCTGTCGTTTACATAGAAACGTTACTCGATTTGGAAGAAATTGTCTCAGAACACATAATACATAATAGCGACGCAATTTCCTTGTGAATTCGTCAATGAGTGGGAGTGAGGGATGCAGTAAAGAAGGATTAGTGGATCGGAAGTGAGATTGTCGTATCCCAAAAGAAAATACTGTCATTTCTATAGAAACGTTTCTCGATTTAGAAGGAAATGTCTTAGAACACATAATATTTCATAGCGACGCAATTTCCGTGTGAATTCGTCAATGAGTGGGAGTGAGGGATGCAGTAAAGAAGGATTAGTGGATGGGAAATGTGATTGTCGTATCCCAAAAGGAAATCCTGTCGTTTCCATAGAAACGTTACTCGATTTAGAAGGAAATGTCTTAGAACACATAGTATGTCATAGCGACGCAATTTCCGTGTGAATTCGTCAATGAGTGGGAGTGAGGGATGCAGTAAGGAAGGATTAGTGGATCGGAAATGAGATTGTCGTATCCCAAAAGAAAATCCTGTCGTTTCCATAGAAACGTTACTCGATTTAGAAGGAGAAGTCATAGAACACATAGTATTTCATAGCGACGCAATTTCCGTGTGAATGTGTCAATGAGTGGGAGTGAGGGATGCAGTAAAGAAGGATTAGTGGATCGGAAATGAGATTGTCGTATCCCAAAAGAAAATCCTGTCGTTTCCATAGAAACGTTACTTGTCTCAGAAGGAAATGTCTTAGAACACATAGTACTTCATAGCGACGCAATTTCCGTGTAAATACGTCAATGTGTGGGAGTGAGGGATGCAGTAAAGAAGGATTAGTGAATCGGAAATGAGATTGTCGTGTCCCAAAAGAAAATCCTGTCGTTTCCATAAAAACGTTACTCGATTTAGAAGGAGAAGTCATAGAACCCATATTATTTCATAGCGACGCAATTTTCGTGTCAATTCGTCAATGTGTGGGAGTGAGGGATGCAGCAAAGAAGGATTAGTGGATCGGAAATGTGATTGTCGTAACCCAAAAGAAAATCCTGTCGTTTCCATAGAAACGTCACTCGATTTAGAAGGAAATGTCTTAGAACACATAGTATATCATAGCGACGCAATTTCCGTGTGAATTCGTCAATGTGTGGGAGTGAGGGATGCAGTAAAGAAGGATTAGTGGATCGGAAATGTGATTGTCGTATCCCAAAAGATAATCCTGTCGGTTCCACAGAAACGTTACTCGATTTAGAAGGAGAAGTCATAGAACCCATAGTATTTCATAGCGACGCAATTTCCGTGTGAATTCGTCAATGAGTGGGAGTGAGGCATGCAGTAAAGAAGGATTAGTGGATCGGAGATGTGATTGTCGTATCCCAAAAGAAAATCCTGTCGTTTACATAGAAACGTTACTCGATTTAAAAGGAAATGTCTTAGAACAAATAGTATTTCATTGCGACGCAATTTCCGTGTGAATTCGTCAATGTGTGAGAGTGAGGGATGGAGTAAAGAAGGATTAGTGGATCGGAAATGAGATTGTCGTATCCCAAAAGAAAATCCTGTCGTTTCCATAGAAACGTTACTCGATTTGGAAGGAAATGTCTTAGAACACACAGTATTTAATAGCGACGCAATTTCCGTGTGAATTCGTCAATGAGTGGGAGTGAGGGATGCAGTAAAGAAGGATTAGTGGATCGGAAATGAGATTGTCGTATCCCAAAAGAAAATCCTGTCGCTTCCATAGAAACGTTACTCGATTTAGAAGGAGAGGTCCTAGAACACATAGTATTTCATAGCGACGCAATTTCCGTGTGAATTCGTCAATGAGTGGGAGTGAGGGATGCAGTAAAGAAGGATTAGTGGATCGGAAATGAGATTGTCGTATCCCAAAAGAAAATCCTGTCGTTTCCATAGAAACGTTACTCGATATAGAAGGAAATGTCTTGGAACACATAGTATTTCATAGTGACGCAATTTCCGTGTGAATTCGTCAATGAGTGGGAGTGAGGGATGCAGTAAAGAAGGATTAGTGGATCGGAAATGTGATTGTCGTATCCAAAAAGAAAATCCTGTCGTTTCCATAGAATCGTTACTCGATTTAGAAAGAAATGTCTTAGAACACATAGTATTTCATAGCGACGCAATTTCCGTGTGAATTCGTCAATGTGTGAGAGTGAGGGATGCAGTGAAGAAGGATTAGTGGATCGGAAATGAGATTGTCGTATCCCAAAAGAAAATCCTGTCGTTTCCATAGAAACGTTACTCGATTTGGAAGGAAATGTCTTAGAACACATAGTTTTTAATAGCGACGCAATTTCCGTGTGAATTCGTCAATGAGTGGGAGTGAGGGATGCAGTAAAGAAGGATTAGTGGATCGGAAATGAGATTGTTGTATCCCAAAAGAAAATCCTGTCGCTTCCATAGAAACGTTACTCGATTTAGAAGGAAATGTCTCAGAACACATAGTAGTTCATAGCCACGCAATTTCCGTGTGAATTCGTCAATGTGTGGGAGTGAGGGATGCAGTAAAGAACGATTAGTGGATCGGAAATGTGATTGTCGTATCACAAAAGAAAATCCTGTCATTTCCATAGAAACGTTACTCGATTTAGAAGGAAAGGTCCTAGAACACATTGTATTTCATAGCGACGCAATTTCCGTGTGAATTCGTCAATGAGTGGGAGTGAGGGATGCAGTAAAGAAGGATTAGTGGATCGGAAATGAGATTGTCGTATCCCAAAAGACAATCCTGTCGTTTCCATAGAAACGTTACTCGATATAGAAGGAAATGTCTTGGAACACATAATATTTCATAGCGACGCAATTTCCGTGTGAATTCGTCAATGAGTGGGAGTGAGGGATGCAATAAAGAAGGATTAGTGGATCGGAAATGTGATTGTCGTATCCAAAAAGAAAATCCTGTCGTTTCCATAGAAACGTTACTCGATTTAGAAGGAAATGTCTTAGAACACATAGTATTTCATAGCGACGCATTTCCGTGCGAATTCGTCAGTGAGTGGGAGTGAGGGATGCAGTAAAGAAGGATTAGTGGATCGGAAATGAGATTGTCGTATCCCAAAAGAAAATCCTGTCGTTTCCATAGAAACGTTACTCGATTTAGAAGGAGAGGTCATAGAACCCATAGTATTTCATAGCGACGCAATTTCCGTGTGAATTCGTCAATGAGTGGGAGTGAGGGATGCAGTAAAGAAGGATTAGTGGATCGGAAATGAGATTGTTGTATCCCAAAAGAAAATCCTGTCGTTTCCATAGAAACGTTACTCGATTTAGAAGGAGAAGTCATGGAACCCATAGTATTTCATAGCGACGCAATTTCCGTATGAATTCGTCAATGTGTGGGAGTGAGGGATGCAGTAAAGAAGGATTAGTGGATCGGAAATGAGATTGTCGTATCCCAAAAGAAAATCCTGTCGTTTCCATAGAAACGTTACTCGATTTAGAAGGAGAAGTCATAGAACCCATAGTATTTCATAGCGACGCAATTTCTGTGTTATTTCGTCAATGTGGGGGAGCTAGGGATGCAATAAAAAAGGAATAGGGCTTCGAGAAGGAGATACTCGTATCGCAAATGAAAATCCTGTCGTTTCAATAGAAATGATACTCGATTTAGAAGGAAATGTCTTAGAACACATAGTCTTTCATAGCGACGCAATTTCCGTGTGAATTCGTCAACGTGTGGGAGTGAGGGATGCAGTAAAGAAAGATTAGTTGATCGGAATTGTGATTGTCGTATCCCAAAAGAAAATCCTGTCGTTTCCATAGAAACGTTACTCGAATTAGAAGGAAATGTCTTAGAACACATAGTATTTCATAGCGACGCAATTTCCGTGTGAATTCGTCAATGAGTAAGAGTGAGGGATGCAGTAAAGAAGGATTAGTGGATCGGAAATGAGATTGTCGTATCCCAAAAGAAAATCCTGTCGTTTCCATAGAAGCGTTACTCGATTTTGAAGGGGAAGTCATAGAACACATAGTATTTCATAGCGACGCAATTGCTGTGTTATTTCGTCAATGTGTGGGAGTGAGTGATGCAATAAAGAAGGAATAGTGCATTGAGAAGGAGATACTCGTATCGCAAAAGAAAAAACAGTCGTTTCCATGGAAACGATACTCGATTTAGAAGGAGAAGTCGTAGAACACATAGTATTTCATAGCGACGTAATTTCCGTGTGAATTCGTCAATGAGTGGGAGTGAGGGATGCAGTAAAGAAGGATTAGTGGATCGGAAATAAGATTGTCGTATCCCAAAAGAAAATCCTGTCGTTTCCATAGAAACGTTACTCGAATTAGAAGGAAATGTCTTAGAACACATAGTATTTCATAGCGACGCAATTTCCGTGTGAACTCGTCAATGGGTGAGAGTCAGGGATGCAGTAAAGAAGGATTAGTGGATCGGAAATGTGATTGTCGTATCCCAAAAGAAAATCCTGTCGTTTACATAGAAACGGAACTCGATTTAGAAGGAAATGTCTTAGAACACATAGTATTTCATAGCGACGCAATTTCCGTGTTGATTCGTCAATGAGTGGGAGTGAGGAATGGAGTAAAGAAGGATTAGTGGATCCGAAATGAGATTGTCGTATCCCAAAAGAAAATCCTGTCGTTTCCATAGAAACGTTACTCGATTTAGAAGGAAATGTATTAGAACACATAGTATTTCAAAGCGACGCAATTTCCGTGTGAATTCGTCAGTGAGTGGGAGTGAGGGATGCAGTAAAGAAGGATTAGTGGATCGGAAATGAGATTGTCGTATCCCAAAAGAAAATCCTGTCGTTTCCATCGAAACGTTAGTCGATTTAGAGGGTGAAGTCATAGAACACATAGTATTTCATAGCGACGCAATTTCCGTGTGAATTCGTCATGTGTGGGAGTGAGGGATGCAGTAAAGAAGGAGTACTGGATCGGAAATGTGATTGTCGTATCCCAAAAGAAAATCCTGTCGTTTCCATAGAAACGTTACTCGATTTAGAAGGAAATATCTTAGAACACATAGTATTTCATAGAGACGCAATTTCCGTGTTAATTCGTCAATGAGTGGGAGTGAGGGATGCAGTAAAGAAGGATTAGTGGATCGGAAATGAGATTGTCGTATCCCAAAAGAAAGTCCTGTCGTTTCCATAGAAACGTTACTCGATTTAGAAGGAAATGTCTCAGAACACATAGTAGTTTATAGCCACGCAAATTCCGTGTGAATTCGTCAATGTGTGGGAGTGAGGGATGCAGTAAAGAAGGAGTAGTGGATCGGAAATGTGATTGTTGTATTCCAAAAGAAAATCCTGTCGTTTCCATAGAAACGTTACTCGATTTAGAAGGAGAAGTCATAGAACCCATAGTATTTCATAGCGACGCAATTTCCGTGTGAATTCGTCAATGAGTGGGAGTGAGGGATGCAGTAAAGAAGGATTAGTGCATCGGAAATGAGATTGTCGTATCCCAAAAGAAAAGCCTGTCGTTTCCATAGAAACGTTACTCGATTTAGAGGGAAATGTCTTAGAACACATAGTATTTCATAGCGACGCAATTTCCGTGTGAATTCGTCAGTGTGTGGGAGTGAGGTATGCAGCAAAGATGGATTAGTGGATCGGAAATGTGATTGTCGTATCCCAAAAGAAAATCCTGTCGTTTCCATAGAAACGTTACTCGATTTAGAAGGAAATGTCTTAGAACACGTAGTATTTCATAGCGACGCAATTTCCGTGTTAATTCGTCAATGAGTGGGAGTGAGGGATGCAGTAAACAAGGATTAGTGGATCGGAATTGTGATTGTCGTATCCCAAAAGAAAATCCTGTCATTTCCATAGAAACGTTACTCGATTTAGAAGGAGAGGTCCTAGAACACATAGTATTTCATAGCGACGCAGTTTACGTGTGAATTCGTCAATGAGTGGGAGTGAGGGATGCAGTAAAGAAGGATTAGTGGATCGGAAATGAGATAGTCGTATCCAAAAGAAAATCCTGTCGTTTCCATAGAAACGTTACTCGATTTAGAGGGATATGTCTTAAAACACATAGTATTTCATAGCGACGCAATTTCCGTGTGAATTCGTCAATGAGTGGGAGTGAGGGATGCAGTAAAGAAGGATTAGTGGATCGGAAATGAGATTGTCGTATCCCAAAAGAAAATCCTGTCGTTTCCATAGAAACGTTACTCGATTTAGAAGGAGAAGTCATAGAACACAAAGTATTTCACAGCGACGCAATTTCCGTGTGAATTCGTCAATGAGTGGGAGTGAGGGTTGCAGTAAAGAAGGATTAGTGGATCGGAAATGAGATTGTCGTATCCCAAAACAAAATCCTGTCGTTTCCATAGAAACGTTACTCGATTTAGAGGGAAATGACTTAGAACACATAGTATTTCATAGCGACGCAATTTCCGTGTGAATTCCTCAATGAGTGGGAGTGAGGGATGCAGTAAAGAAGGATTAGTGGATCGGAAATTAGATTGTCGTATCCCAAAGGAAAATCCTGTCGTTTCCATAGAAACGTTACTCGATTTAGAAGCAGAAGTCATAGAACACATAGTATTTCATAGCGACGCAATTACCGTGTGAATTCGTCAATGAGTGCGAGTCAGGGATGCAGTAAATCAGGATTAGTGGATCGGAAATGAGATTGTCGTATCCCAAAAGAAAATCCTGTCGTTTCCATAGAAACGTTACTCGATTTAGAAGGAAATGCCTTAGAACACATAGTATGTCATAGCGACGCAATTTCCGTGTGAATTCGTCATGGAGTGGGAGTGAGGGACGCAGTAAAGAAGGATTAGTGGTTCGGAAATGAGATTGTCGTATCCCAAAAGAAAATCCTGTCGTTTCCATAGAAACGTTACTCGATTTAGAAGGAGAAGTCATAGAACCCATAGAATTTCATAGCGACGCAATTTCCGTGTGAATTCGTCAATGTGTGGGAGTGAGGGATGCAGTAAAGAAAGATTAGTGGATCGGAAATGAGATTGTCGTATCCCAAAAGAACATCCTGTCGTTTCCATAGAAACGTTACTCGATTTAGAAGGAAATTTCATAGAACACATAGTATTTCGTTGCGACGCAATTGCTGTGTTAATTCGTCAATGTGTGGGAGTGAGGGATGCAGTAAAGAAGGATTAGTGGATCGGAAATGAGATTGTCGTATCCCAAAAGAAAATCCTGTCGTTTCCATAGAAACGTTACTCGATTTAGAAGGAGAAGTCATAGAACCCATAGTATTTCATAGCGACGCAATTTCCGTGTGAATTCGTCAGTGAGTGGGAGTGAGGGATGCAGTAATAAAGGATTAGTGGATCGGAAATGAGATTGTCGTATCCCAAAAGAAAAGCCCGTCGTTTCCATAGAAACGTTACTCGATTTAGAAGGAAATGAATTAGACCACATAGTATTTCATAGCGACGCAATTTCCGTGGTAATATGTCAGTGTGTGGGAGTGAGGGATGCAGTAAAGAAGGGTTAGTGGATCGGAAATGTGATTGTCGTATTCCAAAAGAAAATCCTGTCGTTTCCATAGAAACATTACTCGATTTAGAAGGAAATGTCTTAGAACACATAGTATTTCATAGCGACGCAATTTCCGTGTGAATTCGTCAATGAGTGGGAGTGAGGGATGCAGTAAAGAAGGAGTAGTGGATCGGAAATGCGATTGTTGTATTCCAAAAGAAAATCCTGTCGTTTCCATAGAAACGTTACTCGATTTAGAAGGAGAAGTCATAGAACCCATAGTATTTCATATCGACGCAATTTCCGTGTGAATTCGTCAATGAGTGGGAGTGAGGGATGCAGTAAAGAAGGATTAGTGCATCGGAAATGAGATTGTCGTATCCCAAAAGAAAAGCCTGTCGTTTCCATAGAAACGTTACTCGATTTAGAGGGAAATGTCTTAGAACACATAGTATTTAATAGCGACGCAATTTCCGTGTGAATTCGTCAGTGTGTGGGAGTGAGGTATGCAGTAAAGAAGGATTAGTGGATCGGAAATGTGATTGTCGTATCCCAAAAGAAAATCCTGTCGTTTCCATAGAAACGTTACTCGAATTAGATGGAAATGTCTTAGAACACATGGTATTTCATAGCGATGCAATTTCCGTGTGAATTCGTCAATGAGTATGAGTGAGGAATGCAGTAAAGAAGGATTAGTGGATCGGAATTGTGATTGTCGTATCCCAAAAGAAAATCCAGTCATTTCCATAGAAACGTTACTCGATTTAGAAGGAGAGGTCCTAGAACACATAGTATTTCATAGCGACGCAATTACCGTGTGAACTCGTCAATGAGTGAGAGTCAGGGATGCAGTAAAGAAGGATTAGTGGATCGGAAATGTGATTGTCGTATCCCAAAAAAAATCCTGTCGTTTACATAGAAACGTTACTCGATTTAGAAGGAAATGTCTTAGAACACATAGTATTTCATAGCGACGCAATTTCCGTGTGAATTTGCAATGTGTGAGAGTGAGGGATGCAGTAAAGAAGTATTAGTGGATCGGAAATGAGATTGTCGTATCCCAAAAGAAAATCCTGTCGTTTACATAGAAACGTTACTTGATTTGGAAGAAAATGTCTCAGAACACATAATATATAATAGCGACGCAATTTCCTTGTGAATTCGTCAATGAGTGGGAGTGAGGGATGCAGTAAAGAAGGATTAGTGGATCGGAAGTGAGATTGTCGTATCCCAAAAGAAAATCCTGTCATTTCCATAGAAACGTTACTCGATTTAGAAGGAGAGGTCCTAGAACCCATAGTATTTCATAGCGACGCAATTTCCGTGTGAATTCGTCAATGAGTGGGAGTGAGGGATGCAGTAAAGAAGGATTAGTGGATCGGAAATGAGATTGTCGTATCCAAAAGAAAATCCTGTCGTTTCCATAGAAACGTTACTCGATATAGAAGGAAATATCTTGGAACCCATAGTATTTCATAGCGACGCATTTTCCGTGTGAATTCGTCAATGTGTGGGAGTGAGGGATGCAGTAAAGAAGGATTAGTGGAACGGAAATGTGATTGTCGTATCCCAAAAGATAATCCTGTCGTTTACATAGAAACGTTACTCGATTTGGAAGAAATTGTCTCAGAACACATAATACATAATAGCGACGCAATTTCCTTGTGAATTCGTCAATGAGTGGGAGTGAGGGATGGAGTAAAGAAGGATTAGTGGATCGGAAATGAGATTGTCGTATCCCAAAAGAAAATCCTGTCGTTTCCATAGAAACGTTACTCGATTTGGAAGGAAATGTCTTAGAACACACAGTATTTAATAGCGACGCAATTTCCGTGTGAATTCGTCAATGAGTGGGAGTGAGGGATGCAGTAAAGAAGGATTAGTGGATCGGAAATGAGATTGTCGTATCCCAAAAGAAAATCCTGTCGCTTCCATAGAAACGTTACTCAATTTAGAAGGAGAGGTCCTAGAACACATAGTATTTCATAGCGACGCAATTTCCGTGTGAATTCGTCAATGAGTGGGAGTGAGGGATGCAGTAAAGAAGGATTAGTGGATCGGAAATGAGATTGTCGTATCCCAAAAGAAAATCCTGTCGTTTCCATAGAAACGTTACTCGATATAGAAGGAAATGTCTTGGAACACATAGTATTTCATAGTGACGCAATTTCCGTGTGAATTCGTCAATGAGTGGGAGTGAGGGATGCAGTAAAGAAGGATTAGTGGATCGGAAATGTGATTGTCGTATCCAAAAAGAAAATCCTGTCGTTTCCATAGAAACGTTACTCGATTTAGAAAGAAATGTCTTAGAACACATAGCATTTCATAGCGACGCAATTTCCGTGTGAATTCGTCAATGTGTGAGAGTGAGGGATGCAGTGAAGAAGGATTAGTGGATCGGAAATGAGATTGTCGTATCCCAAAAGAAAATCCTGTCGTTTCCATAGAAACGTTACTCGATTTGGAAGGAAATGTCTTAGAACACATAGTTTTTAATAGCGACGCAATTTCCGTGTGAATTCGTCAATGAGTGGGAGTGAGGGATGCAGTAAAGAAGGATTAGTGGATCGGAAATGAGATTGTTGTATCCCAAAAGAAAATCCTGTCGCTTCCATAGAAACGTTACTCGATTTAGAAGGAAATGTCTCAGAACACATAGTAGTTCATAGCCACGCAATTTCCGTGTGAATTCGTCAATGTGTGGGAGTGAGGGATGCAGTAAAGAACGATTAGTGGATCGGAAATGTGATTGTCGTATCACAAAAGAAAATCCTGTCATTTCCATAGAAACGTTACTCGATTTAGAAGGAAAGGTCCTAGAACACATTGTATTTCATAGCGACGCAATTTCCGTGTGAATTCGTCAATGAGTGGGAGTGAGGGATGCAGTAAAGAAGGATTAGTGGATCGGAAATGAGATTGTCGTATCCCAAAAGACAATCCTGTCGTTTCCATAGAAACGTTACTCGATATAGAAGGAAATGTCTTGGAACACATAATATTTCATAGCGACGCAATTTCCGTGTGAATTCGTCAATGAGTGGGAGTGAGGGATGCAATAAAGAAGGATTAGTGGATCGGAAATGTGATTGTCGTATCCAAAAAGAAAATCCTGTCGTTTCCATAGAAACGTTACTCGATTTAGAAGGAAATGTCTTAGAACACATAGTATTTCATAGCGACGCATTTCCGTGCGAATTCGTCAGTGAGTGGGAGTGAGGGATGCAGTAAAGAAGGATTAGTGGATCGGAAATGAGATTGTCGTATCCCAAAAGAAAATCCTGTCGTTTCCATAGAAACGTTACTCGATTTAGAAGGAGAGGTCATAGAACCCATAGTATTTCATAGCGACGCAATTTCCGTGTGAATTCGTCAATGAGTGGGAGTGAGGGATGCAGTAAAGAAGGATTAGTGGATCGGAAATGAGATTGTTGTATCCCAAAAGAAAATCCTGTCGTTTCCATAGAAACGTTACTCGATTTAGAAGGAGAAGTCATGGAACCCATAGTATTTCATAGCGACGCAATTTCCGTATGAATTCGTCAATGTGTGGGAGTGAGGGATGCAGTAAAGAAGGATTAGTGGATCGGAAATGAGATTGTCGTATCCCAAAAGAAAATCCTGTCGTTTCCATAGAAACGTTACTCGATTTAGAAGGAGAAGTCATAGAACCCATAGTATTTCATAGCGACGCAATTTCTGTGTTATTTCGTCAATGTGGGGGAGCTAGGGATGCAATAAAAAAGGAATAGGGCTTCGAGAAGGAGATACTCGTATCGCAAATGAAAATCCTGTCGTTTCAATAGAAATGATACTCGATTTAGAAGGAAATGTCTTAGAACACATAGTCTTTCATAGCGACGCAATTTCCGTGTGAATTCGTCAACGTGTGGGAGTGAGGGATGCAGTAAAGAAAGATTAGTTGATCGGAATTGTGATTGTCGTATCCCAAAAGAAAATCCTGTCGTTTCCATAGAAACGTTACTCGAATTAGAAGGAAATGTCTTAGAACACATAGTATTTCATAGCGACGCAATTTCCGTGTGAATTCGTCAATGAGTAAGAGTGAGGGATGCAGTAAAGAAGGATTAGTGGATCGGAAATGAGATTGTCGTATCCCAAAAGAAAATCCTGTCGTTTCCATAGAAGCGTTACTCGATTTTGAAGGGGAAGTCATAGAACACATAGTATTTCATAGCGACGCAATTGCTGTGTTATTTCGTCAATGTGTGGGAGTGAGTGATGCAATAAAGAAGGAATAGTGCATTGAGAAGGAGATACTCGTATCGCAAAAGAAAAAACAGTCGTTTCCATGGAAACGATACTCGATTTAGAAGGAGAAGTCGTAGAACACATAGTATTTCATAGCGACGTAATTTCCGTGTGAATTCGTCAATGAGTGGGAGTGAGGGATGCAGTAAAGAAGGATTAGTGGATCGGAAATAAGATTGTCGT
This sequence comes from Schistocerca piceifrons, assembly GCF_021461385.2. Lineage (NCBI taxonomy): Eukaryota > Metazoa > Arthropoda > Insecta > Orthoptera > Acrididae > Schistocerca > Schistocerca piceifrons. The sequence goes on from NW_025728287.1 coordinate 4,650,864, forward strand.
ATCCCAAAAGAAAATCCTGTCGTTTCCATAGAAGCGTTACTCGATTTAGAAGGAGAAGTCATAGAACACTTAGTATTTCATAGCGACGCAATTTCTGTGTTAATTCGCCAATGTGAGCGAGCTAGGGATGCAATAAAGAAGGAATAGTGCATCGAAAAGGAGATACTCGTATCGCAAAAGAAAGGCCAGTCGTTTCCATAGAAACGTTACTCGATACAGAAGGAAATGTCTTGGAACCCATAGTATTTCATAGCGATGCAATTTCCGTGTGAATTCGTCAATGAGTGGGAGTGAGGGATGCAGTAAAGATGGATTAGTGGATCGGAAATGAGATTGTTGTATCCCAAAAGAAAATCCTGTCGTTTCCATAGAAACGTAACTCGATTTAGAAGGAGAAGTCATGGAACCCATAGTATTTCATAGCGACGCAATTTCCGTGTGAATTCGTCAATAAGTGGGAGTGAGGGATGCAGTACAGAAGGATTAGTGGATCGGTAATGTGATTGTCGTATCCCAAAAGAAAATCCCGTCGTTTCCATAGAAACGTTACTCGATATAGAAGGAAATGTCTTGGAACACATCGTATTTCATAGCGACGCAATTTCCGTGTGAATTCGTCAATGAGTGGGAGTGAGGGATGCAGTAAAGAAGGATTAGTGGATCGGAAATGTGATTGTCGTATCCCAAAAGAAAATCCTGTCGTTTCCATAGAAACGTTACTCGATTTAGAAGGAAATGTCTTAGAACACAAAGCATTTCATAGCGACGCAATGTCCGTGTGAATTCATCAATGCGTGGGAGTGAGGGATGCAGTAAAGAAGGATTAGTGGATCGGAAATGAGATTGTCGTATCCCAAAAGAAAATCCTGTCGTTTCCATAGAAACGTTACTCGATTTAGAGGGAAATGTCTCAGAACACATAGTATTTCATAGCGACGCAATTTCCGTGTGAATTCGTCAATGAGTAGGAGTGAGGGATGCAGTAAAGAAGGATTAGTGGATCGGAAATGAGATTGTCGTATCCCAAAAGAAAATCCTGTCGTTTCCATAGAAACGTTACTCGATTTAGAAGGAGATGTCATAGAACCCATAGTATTTCATAGCGACGCAATTTCCGTGTGAATTCGTCAATGAGTGGGAGTGAGGGATGCAGTAAAGAAGGATTAGTGGATCGGAAATGAGATTGTCGTATCCCAAAAGAAAATCCTGTCGTTTCCATAGAAACGTTAATCGATTTAGAAGGAAATGTCTTAGAACACATAGTATTTCATAGCGACGCAATTTCCGTGTGAATTCGTCAATGAGTGGGAGTGAAGGATGCAGTAAAGAAGGATTAGTGGATCGGAAATGAGATTGTCGTATCCCAAATGAAAATCCTGTCGTATCCATAGAAACGTTACTCGATTTTGAAGGATAAGTCATAGAACACATAGTATATCATAGCGACGCAATTGCTGTGTTATTTCGTCAATGTGTGGGAGTGAGTGATGCAATAAAGAAGGAATAGTGCATCGAGAAGGAGATACTCGTATCGCAAAAGAAAAGCCAGTCGTTTCCATGGAAACGATACTCGATTTAGAAGGAGAAGTCGTAGAACACATAGTATTTCATAGCGACGCAATTTCCGTGTGAATTCGTGACTGAGTGGGAGTGAGGGATGCAGTAAAGAAGGATTAGTGGATCGGAAATGAGATTGTCGTATCCCAGAAGAAAATCCAGACGTTTCCATAGAAACGTTACTCGATTTAGAGGGAAATGTCTTAGAACACATAGTATTTCATAGCGACGCGATTTCCGTGTGAATTCGTCAATGAGTGGGAGTGAGGGATGCAGTCAAGAAGGATTAGTGGATCGGAAATGAGATTGTCGTATTCCAAAGAAAAACCTGTCGTTTCCATAGAGACGTTACTCGATTTAGAAGGACATGTCATAGAACCCATAGTATTTCATAGCGACGCAATTTCCGTGTGAACTCATCAATGAGTGGGAGTGAGGGATGCAGTGAAGAAGGATTAGTGGATCGGAAATGTGATTGTCGTATCCCAAAAGAAAAACCTGTCGTTTCCATAGAAACGTTACTCGATATAGAAGCAATTGTCTAGGAACACATAGTATTTCATAGCGACGCAATTTCCGTGTCAATTCGTCAATGCGTGAGAGTGAGGGATACAGTAAAGAAGGATTAGTGGATCGGAAATGTGATTGACGTATCCCAAAAGAAAATCCTGTCGTTTCCATACAAACGTTACTCGATTTAGAGGGAAATGTCATAGAACACATAGTATTTCATTGCGACGCAATTGCTGTGTTAATTCGGCAAATGAGTGGGAGTGAGGGATGCAGTAAAGATGGACTAGTGGATCGGAAATTTGATTGTCGTATCCCAAAAGAAAATCCTGTCGTTTCCATAGAAACGTTACTCGATTGTGAAGGAAATGTCTTAGAACACATAGTATTTCATAGCGACGCCATTTCCGTGTGAATTCGTCAATGAGTGGGAGTGAGGGATGCAGTAAAGAAGGATTAGTGGATCGGAAATGAGATTGTCGTATCCCAAAAGAAAATCCTGTCGTTTCCATAGAAACGTTACTCGATTCAGAAGGAAATGTCTTAGAACACATAGTATTTCATAGCGACGCAATTTCCGTGTGAATTCGTCAATGAGTGGGGAGAGAGGGATGCAGTAAAGAAGGATTAGTGGATCGGAAATGAGATTGTCGTGTCCCAAAAGAAAATCCTGTCGTTACCATAGAGACGTTACTCGATTTAGAACGAAATGTCTTAGAACACATAGTATATCATTGCGACGCAATTTCCGTGTGAATTCGTCAATGAGTGGGAGTGAGGGATTCAGTAAAGAAGGATTAGTGGATCGGAAATGTGATTGTCGTATCCCAAAAGAAAATCCTGTCGTTTGCATAGAAACGTTACTCGATTTAGAAGGAAATGTCTTAGAACACATCGTATTTCATAGCGACCCAATTTTTGTGTGATTTCGTCAATGTGTGGGAGTGAGGGATGCAGTAAAGAAGGATTAGTGGATTGGAAATGAGATTGTCGTATCCCAAAAGAAAATCCTTTCGTTTCCATAGAAACGTTACTCGATTTACAAGGAGAAGTCATAGAACCCATAGTATTTCATAGCGACGCAATTTCCGTGTGAATTCGTCAATGTGAGGGAGTGAGGGATGCAGTAAAGAAGGATTAGTGGATCGGAAATGAGATTGTCGTATCCCAAAAGAAAATCCTGTCGTTTCCATAGAAACGTTACTCGATTTAGAAGGAGAAGTCATAGAACCCATAGTGTTTCATAGCGACGCAATTTCTGTGTTATTTCGTCAATGTGGGGGAGCTAGGGATGCAATAAAAAAGGAATAGTGCTTCGAGAAGGAGATACCCGTATCGCAAATGAAAATCCTATCGTTTCCATAGAAACGATGCTCGATTTAGAAGGAAATGTCTTAGAACACATAGTATTTCATAGCGACGCAATTTCCGTGTGAATTCGTCAATGTGTGGGAGTGAGGGATGCAGTAAAGAAGGATTAGTGGATCAGAAATGAGATTGTCGTATCCCAAAAGAAAATACTGTCGTTTCCATAGAAACGTTACTCAATTTAGAAGGAAATGTCTTAGAACACATAGTATTTCATAGCGACGCAATTTCCGTGTGAATTCGTCAACGAGTGGGAGTGAGGGATGCAGTAAAGAAGGATTAGTGGATCGGAAATGAGATTGACGTATCCCAAAAGAAAATCCTGTCGTTTCCATAGAAACGTTACTCGATTTTGAAGGAGAAGTCATAGAACACATAGTATTTCATAGCGACGCAATTGCTGTGTTATTTCGTCAATGTGTGGGAGTGAGGGATGCAATAAAGAAGGAATAGTGCATCGAGAAGGAGATACTCGTATCGCAAAAGAAAAGCCAGTCGTTTCCATAGAAACGATACTCGATTTAGAAGGAGAAGTCGTAGAACCCATAGTATTTCATAGCGACCCAATTTCCGTGTGAATTCGTCAATGAGTGGGAGTGAGGGATGCAGTAAAGAAGGATTAGTGGATCGGAAATGAGATTGTCGTATCCCAAAAGAAAATCCTTTCGTTTCCATTGAAACGTTACACGATTTAGAAGGAGAAGTCATAGAACACACAGTATTTCATAGCGACGCAATTTCTGTGTTAATTCGCCAATGTGAGGGAGCTAGGGATGCAATACAGAAGGAATAGTGCATCGAGAAGGAGATACTCGTATCGCAAAAGAAAAGCCAGTCGTTTCCATAGAAACGATACTCGATTTAGAAGGAGAAGTCGTAGAACACATAGTATTTCATAGCAACGCAATTTCCGAGTAAACTCGTCAATGTGTGGGAGTGAGGGATGCAGTAAAGAAGGATTAGAGGATCGGAAATGTGATTGTCGTATCCAAAAAGAAAATCCTGTCGTTTCCATAGAAACGTTACTCGATTTAGAAGGAAATGTCTTAGAACACATAGTATTTCATAGCGACGCAATTTCCGTGTGAATTCGTCAATGAGTGGGAGTGAGGGATGCAGTAAAGAAGGATTAGTGGATCGGTAATGAGATTGTCGTATCCCAAAAGAAAATCCTGTCGTTTCCATAGAAACGTTACTCGATTTAGAAGGAAATGTCTTAAAACACATAGTATTTCATAGCGACGCAATTTCCGTGTTAATTCGTCAATGAGTGGGAGTGAGGGATGCAGTAAGGAATTATTAGTGGATCGGAAATGAGATTGTCGTATCCCAGAAGAAAATCCTGTCGTTTCCATAGAAACGTTACTCGATTTAGAAGGAAATGTCTTACAACACATAGTAGTTCATAGCCACGCAATTTCCGTGTGAATTCGTCAATGTGTGGGAGTGAGGGATGCAGTAAAGAACGATTAGTGGATCGGAAATGTGATTGTCGTATCCCAAAAGAAAATCCTGTCATTTCCATAGAAACGTTACTCGATTTTGAAGGAGAGGTCCTAGAACACATAGTATTTCATAGCGACGCAATTTCCGTGTGAATTCGTCAATGAGTGGGAGTGAGGGATGCAGTAAAGAAGGATTAGTGGATCGGAAATGAGATTGTCGTATCCCAAAAGAAAATCCTGTCGTTTCCATAGAAACGTTACTCGATATAGAAGGAGAAGTCATAGAACCCATAGTATTTCATAGCGACGCAATTTCCGTGTGAACTCGTCAATGAGTGGGAGTGAGGGATGCAGTGAAGAAGGATTAGTGGATCGGAAATGTGATTGTCGTATCCCAAAAGAAAATCCTGTCGTTTCCATAGAAACGTTACTCGATTTAGAAGGAAATGTCTTAGAACTCATAGTATTTCATAGCGACGCAATTTCCGTGTGAATTCGTCAATGAGTGGGAGTGAGGGATGCAGTAAAGAAGGATTAGTGGATCGGAAATGAGATTGTCGTATCGCAAAAGAAAATCCTGTCGTTTCCATAGAAACGTTACTCGACTTAGGAGGAAATGTCTTAGAACACATAGTATTTCATAGCGACGCAATTTCCGTCTGAATTCGTCAATGAGTGGGAGTGAGGGATGCAGTAAAGAAGGATTAGTGGATCGGAAATGTGATTGTCGTATCCCAAAAGAAAATCCTGTCGTTTCCATAGAAACGTTACTCGATTTAGAAGGAAATGTCTTAGAACCCATAGTATTTCATAGCGACGAAATTTCCGTGTGAATTCGTCAATGTATGGGAGTGAGGGATGCAGTAAAGAAGGATTAGTGGATCGGAAATGAGATTGTCGTATCCCAAAAGAAAATCCTGTCGTTTCCATAGAAACGTTACTCGATTTTGAAGGAGGAGTCATAGAACACATAGTATTTCATAGCGACGCAATTGCTGTGTTATTTCGTCAATGTGTGGGAGTTAGTGATACAATAAAGAAGGAATAGTGCATCGAGAAGGAGATACTCGTATCGCAAAAGAAAAGCCAGTCGTTTCCATAGAAACGTTACTCGATATAGAAGGAAATGTCTTGGAACACATAGTATTTCATAGCGACGCAATTTCCGTGTGAATTCGTCAATGAGTGGAAGTGAGGAATGCAGTAAAGAAGGATTAGTGGATCGGAAATGTGATTGTCATATCCCAAAAGAAAATCCTGTCGTTTCCATAGAAACGTTACTCGATATAGAAGGAAATGTCTTAGAACACATAGCATTTCATAGCGACGCAATGTCCGTTTGAATTCGTCAATGCGTGGGAGTGAGGGATGCAGTAAAGAAGGATTAGTGGATCGGAAATGAGATTGTCGTATCCCAAAAGAAAATCCTGTCGTTTCCATAGAAACGTTACTCGATTTAGAGGGAAATGTCTTAGAACACATAGTATTTCATAGCGACGCAATTTCCGTATGAATTCGTCAATGAGTAGGAGTGAGGGATGCAGTAAAGAAGGATTAGTGGATCGGAAATGAGATTGTCGTATCCCAAAAGAAAATCCTGTCGTTTCCATAAAAACGTTTCTCGATTTAGAAGGACATGTCATAGAAACCATAGTATTTCATAGCGACGCAAGTTCCGTGTGAATTCGTCAATGAGTGGGAGTGAGGGATGCAGTAAAGAAGGATTAGTGGATCGGAAATGAGATTGTCGTATCCCAAAAGATAATCCTGTCGTTTCCACAGAAACGTTACTCGATTTAGTAGGAAATGTCTTAGAACACATAGTATTTCATAGCGACGCAATTTCCGTGTGAATTCGTCAATGAGTGGGAGTGAGGGATGCAGTAAAGAAGGATTAGTGGATCGGAAATGAGACTGTCGTATCCCAAAAGAAAATCCTGTCGTTTCCATAGAAACGTTACTCGATTTAGAAGGAAATGTCATAGAACCCATAGTATTTCATTGCGACGCAATTGCTGTGTTAATTCGTCAAATGAGTGGGAGTGAGGGATGCAGTAAAGAAGGATTAGTGGATCGGAAATGAGGTTGTCGTATCCCAAAAGAAAATCCTGTCGTTTCCATAGAAACGTTACTCGATTTAGAAGGAGAAGACATAGAACACATAGTATTTCATAGCGACGCAATTTCCGTGTGAATTCGTCAATGTGTGGGAGTGAGGGATGCAGTAAAGAAGGATTAGTGGATCGGAAATAAGATTGTCGTATCCCAAAAGAAAATCCTGTCGTTTCCATAGAAACGTTACTCGATTCAGAAGGAAATGTCTTAGAACACATAGTATTTCATAGCGACGCAATTTCCGTGTGAATTCGTCAATGAGTGGGAGTGAGGGTGCAGTAAAGAAGGATTAGTGGATCGGAAATGAGATTGTCGTATCCCAAAAGAAAATCCTGTCGTTTCCATAGATACGTTACTCGATTTAGAACGAAATGTCTTAGAACACTTAGTATATCATTGCGACGCAATTTCCGTGTGAATTCGTCAATGAGTTGGAGTGAGGGATTCAGTAAAGAAGGATTAGTGGATCGGAAATGTGATTGTCGTATCCCAAAAGAAAATCCTGTCGTTTGCATAGAAACGTTACTCGATTTAGAAGGAAATGTCTTAGAACACTTCGTATTTCGTAGCGACCCAATTTTTGTGTGATTTCGTCAATGTGTGGGAGTGAGGGATGCAGTGAAGAAGGATTAGTGGATCGGAAATGACATTGTCGTATCCCAAAAGAAAATCCTGTCGTTTCCATAGAAACGTTACTGGATTTAGAAGGAGAAGTCATAGAACCAATAGTATTTCATAGCGACGCAATTTCCGTGTGAATTCGTCAATGTGAGGGAGTGAGGGATGCAGTAAAGAATTATTAGTGGATCGGAAATGAGATTGTCGTATCCCAAAAGAAAATCCTGTCGTTTCCATAGAAACGTTACTCGATTTAGAAGGAGAAGTCATAGAACCCATAGTATTTCATAGCGACGCAATTTCTGTGTTATTTCGTCAATGTGGGGGAGCTAGGGATGCAATAAAAAAGGAATAGTGCTTCGAGAAGGTGATACTCGTATCGCAAATGAAAATCCTATCGTTTCCATAGAAACGATGCTCGATTTAGAAGGAAATGTCTTAGAACACATAGTATTTCATAGCGACGCAATTTCCGTGTGAATTCGTCAACGAGTGGGAGTGAGGGATGCAGTAAAGAAGGATTAGTGGATCGGAAATGAGATTGACGTATCCCAAAAGAAAATCCTGTCGTTTCCATAGAAACGTTTTTCGATTTTGAAGGAGAAGTCATAGAACACATAGTATTTCATAGCGACGCAATTGCTGTGTTATTTCGTCAATGTGTGGGAGTGAGGGATGCAATAAAGAAGGAATAGTGAATAGAGAAGGAGATACTCGTATCGCAAAAGAAAAGCCAGTCGTTTCCATAGAAACGATACTCGATTTAGAAGGAGAAGTCGTAGAACCCATAGTATTTCATAGCGACGCAATTTCCTTGTGAATTCGTCAATGAGTGGGAGTGAGGGATGCAGTAAAGAAGGATTAGTGGATCGGCAATGAGATTGTCGTATCCCAGAAGAAAATCCTGTCGTTTCCATAGAAACGTTACTCGATTTAGAAGGAAATGTCTTACAACACATAGTAGTTCATAGCCACGCAATTTCCGTGTGAATTCGTCAATGTGTGGGAGTGAGGGATGCAGTAAAGAACGATTAGTGGATCGGAAATGTGATTGTCGTATCCCAAAAGGAAATCCTGTCATTTCCATAGAAACGTTACTCGATTTAGAAGGAGAGGTCCTAGAACACATAGTATTTCATAGCGACGCAATTTCCGTGTGAATTCGTCAATGAGTGGGAGTGAGGGATGCAGTATAGAAGGATTAGTGGATCGGATATGAGATTGTCGTATCCCAAAAGAAAATCCTGTCGTTTCCATAGAAACGTTACTCGATATAGAAGGAAATGTCTTGGAACACATAGTATTTCATAGCGACGCAATTTCCGTGTGAATTGGTCAATGAGTGGGAGTGAGGGATGCAGCAAAAAAGGATTAGTGGATCGGAAATGTGAATGTCGTATCCAAAATGAAAATCCTGTCGTTTCCATAGAAACGTTACTCGATTTAGAAGGAGAAGTCATAGAACCCATAGTATTTCATAGCGACGCAATTTCCGTGTGAATTCGTCAATGAGTGGGAGTGAGGGATGCAGTAAAGTAGGATTAGTGGATCGGTAATGAGATTGTCGTATCCCAAAAGAAAATCCTGTCGTTTCCATAGAAACGTTACTCGATTTAGAAGGAAATGTCTTAAAACACATAGTATTTCATAGCGACGCAATTTCCGTGTTAATTCGTCAATGAGTGGGAGTGAGGGATGCAGTAAGGAATTATTAGTGGATCGGAAATGAGATTGTCGTATCCCAGAAGAAAATCCTGTCGTTTCCATAGAAACGTTACTCGATTTAGAAGGAAATGTCTTACAACACATAGTAGTTCATAGCCACGCAATTTCCGTGTGAATTCGTCAATGTGTGGGAGTGAGGGATGCAGTAAAGAACGATTAGTGGATCGGAAATGTGATTGTCGTATCCCAAAAGAAAATCCTGTCATTTCCATAGAAACGTTACTCGATTTAGAAGGAGAGGTCCTAGAACACATAGTATTTCATAGCGACGCAATTTCCGTGTGAATTCGTCAATGAGTGGGAGTGAGGGATGCAGTAAAGAAGGATTAGTGGATCGGAAATGAGATTGTCGTATCCCAAAAGAAAATCCTGTCGTTTCCATAGAAACGTTACTCGATATAGAAGGAGAAGTCATAGAACCCATAGTATCTCATAGCGACGCAATTTCCGTGTGAACTCGTCAATGAGTGGGAGTGAGGGATGCAGTGAAGAAGGATTAGTGGATCGGAAATGTGATTGTCGTATCCCAAAAGAAAATCCTGTCGTTTCCATAGAAACGTTACTCGATTTAGAAGGAAATGTCTTAGAACTCATAGTATTTCATAGCGACGCAATTTCCGTGTGAATTCGTCAATGAGTGGGAGTGAGGGATGCAGTAAAGAAGGATTAGTGGATCGGAAATGAGATTGTCGTATCGCAAAAGAAAATCCTGTCGTTTCCATAGAAACGTTACTCGACTTAGGAGGAAATGTCTTAGAACACATAGTATTTCATAGCGACGCAATTTCCGTCTGAATTCGTCAATTAGTGGGAGTGAGGGATGCAGTAAAGAAGGATTAGTGGATCGGAAATGTGATTGTCGTATCCCAAAAGAAAATCCTGTCGTTTCCATAGAAACGTTACTCGATTTAGAAGGAAATGTCTTAGAACCCATAGTATTTCATAGCGACGAAATTTCCGTGTGAATTCGTCAATGTATGGGAGTGAGGGATGCAGTAAAGAAGGATTAGTGGATCGGAAATGAGGTTGTCGTATCCCAAAAGAAAATCCTGTCGTTTCCATAGAAACGTTACTCGATTTTGAAGGAGGAGTCATAGAACACATAGTATTTCATAGCGACGCAATTGCTGTGTTATTTCGTCAATGTGTGGGAGTTAGTGATGCAATAAAGAAGGAATAGTGCATCGAGAAGGAGATACTCGTATCGCAAAAGAAAAGCCAGTCGTTTCCATAGAAACGTTACTCGATATAGAAGGAAATGTCTTGGAACACATAGTATTTCATAGCGACGCAATTTCCGTGTGAATTCGTCAATGAGTGGAAGTGAGGAATGCAGTAAAGAAGGATTAGTGGATCGGAAATGTGATTGTCATATCCCAAAAGAAAATCCTGTCGTTTCCATAGAAACGTTACTCGATATAGAAGGAAATGTCTTCGAACACATAGTATTTCATAGCGACGCAATTTCCGTGTGAATTCGTCAATGACTGGGAGTGAGGGATGCAGTAAAGAAGGATTAGTGGATCGGAAATGTGATTGTCGTATCCCAAAAGAAAATCCTGTCGTTTCCATAGAAACGTTACTCGATTTAGAAGGAAATGTCTTAGAACACATAGCATTTCATAGCGACGCAATGTCCGTTTGAATTCGTCAATGCGTGGGAGTGAGGGATGCAGTAAAGAAGGATTAGTGGATCGGAAATGAGATTGTCGTATCCCAAAAGAAAATCCTGTCGTTTCCATAGAAACGTTACTCGATTTAGAGGGAAATGTCTTAGAACACATAGTATTTCATAGCGACGCAATTTCCGTATGAATTCGTCAATGAGTAGGAGTGAGGGATGCAGTAAAGAAGGATTAGTGGATCGGAAATGAGATTGTCGTATCCCAAAAGAAAATCCTGTCGTTTCCATAAAAACGTTTCTCGATTTAGAAGGACATGTCATAGAAACCATAGTATTTCATAGCGACGCAAGTTCCGTGTGAATTCGTCAATGAGTGGGAGTGAGGGATGCAGTAAAGAAGGATTAGTGGATCGGAAATGAGATTGTCGTATCCCAAAAGATAATCCTGTCGTTTCCACAGAAACGTTACTCGATTTAGTAGGAAATGTCTTAGAACACATAGTATTTCATAGCGACGCAATTTCCGTGTGAATTCGTCAATGAGTGGGAGTGAGGGATGCAGTAAAGAAGGATTAGTGGATCGGAAATGAGACTGTCGTATCCCAAAAGAAAATCCTGTCGTTTCCATAGAAACGTTACTCGATTTAGAAGGAAATGTCATAGAACCCATAGTATTTCATTGCGACGCAATTGCTGTGTTAATTCGTCAAATGAGTGGGAGTGAGGGATGCAGTAAAGAAGGATTAGTGGATCGGAAATGAGGTTGTCGTATCCCAAAAGAAAATCCTGTCGTTTCCATAGAAACGTTACTCGATTTAGAAGGAGAAGACATAGAACACATAGTATTTCATAGCGACGCAATTTCCGTGTGAATTCGTCAATGTGTGGGAGTGAGGGATGCAGTAAAGAAGGATTAGTGGATCGGAAATAAGATTGTCGTATCCCAAAAGAAAATCCAGTCGTTTCCATAGAAACGTTACTCGATTCAGAAGGAAATGTCTTAGAACACATAGTATTTCATAGCGACGCAATTTCCGTGTGAATTCGTCAATGAGTGGGAGTGAGGGATGCAGTAAAGAAGGATTAGTGGATCGGAAATGAGATTGTCGTATCCCAAAAGAAAATCCTGTCGTTTCCATAGATACGTTACTCGATTTAGAACGAAATGTCTTAGAACACTTAGTATATCATTGCGACGCAATTTCCGTGTGAATTCGTCAATGAGTTGGAGTGAGGGATTCAGTAAAGAAGGATTAGTGGATCGGAAATGTGATTGTCGTATCCCAAAAGAAAATCCTGTCGTTTGCATAGAAACGTTACTCGATTTAGAAGGAAATGTCTTAGAACACATCGTATTTAGTAGCGACCCAATTTTTGTGTGATTTCGTCAATGTGTGGGAGTGAGGGATGCAGTGAAGAAGGATTAGTGGATCGGAAATGAGATTGTCGTATCCCAAAAGAAAATCCTGTCGTTTCCATAGAAACGTTACTCGATTTAGAAGGAGAAGTCATAGAACCAATAGTATTTCATAGCGACGCAATTTCCGTGTGAATTCGTCAATGTGAGGGAGTGAGGGATGCAGTAAAGAATTATTAGTGGATCGGAAATGAGATTGTCGTATCCCAAAAGAAAATCCTGTCGTTTCCATAGAAACGTTACTCGATTTAGAAGGAGAAGTCATAGAACCCATAGTATTTCATAGCGACGCAATTTCTGTGTTATTTCGTCAATGTGGGGGAGCTAGGGATGCAATAAAAAAGGAATAGTGCTTCGAGAAGGAGATACTCGTATCGCAAATGAAAATCCTATCATTTCCATAGAAACGATGCTCGATTTAGAAGGAAATGTCTTAGAACACATAGTATTTCATAGCGACGCAATTTCCGTGTGAATTCGTCAACGAGTGGGAGTGAGGGATGCAGTAAAGAAGGATTAGTGGATCGGAAATGAGATTGACGTATCCCAAAAGAAAATCCTGTCGTTTCCATAGAAACGTTTTTCGATTTTGAAGGAGAAGTCATAGAACACATAGTATTTCATAGCGACGCAATTGCTGTGTTATTTCGTCAATGTGTGGGAGTGAGGGATGCAATAAAGAAGGAATAGTGAATCGAGAAGGAGATACTCCTATCGCAAAAGAAAAGCCAGTCGTTTCCATAGAAACGATACTCGATTTAGAAGGAGAAGTCGTAGAACCCATAGTATTTCATAGCGACGCAATTTCCTTGTGAATTCGTCAATGAGTGGGAGTGAGGGATGCAGTAAAGAAGGATAAGTGGATCGGAAATGAGATTGTCGTATCCCAAAAGAAAATCCTTTCTTTTCCATAGAAACGTTACTTGATTTAGAAGGAGAAGTCATAGAACACATAGTATTTCATAGCGACGCAATTTCTGTGTTAATTCGCCAATGTGAGGGAGCTAGGGATACAATACAGAAGGAATAGTGCATCGAGAAGGAGATACTCGTATCCCAAAAGAAAAGCCAGTCGTTTCCATAGAAACGATACTCGATTTAGAAGGAGAAGTCGTAGAACACATAGTATTTCATAGCAACGCAATTTCCGAGTAAACTCGTCAATGTGTGGGAGTGAGGGATGCAGTAAAGAAGGATTAGAGGATCGGAAATGTGATTGTCGTATCCAAAAAGAAAATCCTGTCGTTTCCATAGAAACGTTACTCGATTTAGAAGGAAATGTCTTAGACCACATAGTATTTCATAGCGACGCAATTTCCGTGTGAATTCGTCAATGAGTGGGGGTGAGGGATGCAGTAAAGAAGGATTAGTGGATCGGAAATGAGATTGTCGTATCCCAAAAGAAAATCCTGTCGTTTCCATAGAAACGTTACTCGATTTAGAAGGAAATGTCTTAAAACACATAGTATTTCATAGCGACGCAATTTCCGTGTTAATTCGTCAATGAGTGGGAGTGAGGGATGCAGTAAGGAATTATTAGTGGATCGGAAATGAGATTGTCGTATCCCAGAAGAAAATCCTGTCGTTTCCATAGAAACGTTACTCGATTTAGAAGGAAATGTCTTACAACACATAGTAGTTCATAGCCACGCAATTTCCGTGTGAATTCGTCAATGTGTGGGAGTGAGGGATGCAGTAAAGAACGATTAGTGGATCGGAAATGTGATTGTCATATCCCAAAAGGAAATCCTGTCATTTCCATAGAAACGTTACTCGATTTAGAAGGAGAGGTCCTAGAACACATAGTATTTCATAGCGACGCAATTTCCGTGTGAATTCGTCAATGAGTGGGAGTGAGGGATGCAGTATAGAAGGATTAGTGGATCGGATATGAGATTGTCGTATCCCAGAAGAAAATCCTATCGTTTCCATAGAAACGATGCTCGATTTAGAAGGAAATGTCTTAGAACACATAGTATATCATAGCGACGCAATTTCCGTGTGAATTCGTCAATGTGTGAGAGTGAGGGATGCAGTAAAGAAGGATTAGTGGATCGGAAATGAGATTGTCGTATCCCAAAAGAAAATCCTGTCGTTTCCATAGAAACGTTACTCGATTTGGAAGGAAATGTCTTAGAACACATAGTTTTTAATAGCGACGCAATTTCCGTGTGAATTCGTCAATGAGTGGGAGTGAGGGATGCAGTAAAGAAGGATTAGTGGATCGGAAATGAGATTGTCGTATCCCAAAAGAAAATCCTGTTGTTTCCGTAGAAACGTTACTCGGTTTAGAAGGAAATGTCTTAAAACACATAGTATTTCATAGCGACACAATTTCCGTGTTAATTCGTCAATGAGTGGGAGTGAGGGAAGCAGTAAGGAATTATTAGTGGATCGGAAATGAGATTGTCGTATCCCAAAAGAAAATCCTGTCCTTTCCATAGAAACGTTACTCGATTTAGAAGGAAATGTCTTAGAACACATAGTATATCATAGCGACGCAATTTCCGTGTGAATTCGTCAATGTGTGAGAGTGAGGGATGCAGTAAAGAAGGATTAGTGGATCGGAAATGAGATTGTCGTATCCCAAAAGAAAATCCTGTCGTTTCCATAGAAACGTTACTCGATTTGGAAGGAAATGTCTTAGAACACATAGTTTTTAATAGCGACGCAATTTCCGTGTGAATTCGTCAATGACTGGGAGTGAGGGATGCAGTAAAGAAGGTTTAGTGGATCGGAAATGAGATTGTCGTGTCCCAAAAGAAAATCCTGTCGTTTCCATAGAAACGTTACTCGATTTAGAAGGAGAAGTCATAGAACCCATAGTATTTCATAGCGACGCAATTTCTGTGTTATTTCGTCAATGTGGGGGAGCTAGGGATGCAATAAAAAAGGTATAGGGCTTCGAGAAGGAGATACTCGTATCGCAAATGAAAATCCTGTCGTTTCCATAGAAATGATACTCGATTTAGAAGGAAATGTCTTAGAACACATAGTCTTTCGTAGCGACGCAATTTCCGTGTGAATTCGTCAATGAGTGGGAGTGAGGGATGCAGTAAAGAAGGATTAGTGGATCGGAAATGAGATTGTCGTATCCCAAAAGAAAATCCTGTCCTTTCCACAGAAGCGTTACTCGATTTTGACGGAGAAGTCATAGAACACATAGTATTTCATAGCGACGCAATTGCTGTGTTATTTCGTCAATGTGTGGGAGTGAGTGATGCAATAAAGAAGGAATAGTGCATTGAGAAGGAGATACACGTATCGCAAAAGAAAAGACAGTCGTTTCCATGGAAACGATACTCGATTTAGAAGGAGAAGTCGTAGGACACATAGTATTTCATAGCGACGCAATTTCCGTGTGAATTCGTCAATGAGTGGGAGTGAGGGATGCAGTAAAGGAGGATTAGTTGATCGGAAATGAGATTGTCGTATCCCAAAAGAAAATCCTGTCATTTCCATAGAAAAGTTACTCGATTTAGAAGGAGAAGTCATACAACACATAGTATTTCATAGCGACGCAATTTCTGTGTTAATTCGCCAATGTGAAGGAGCTATGGATGCAATAAAGAAGGAATAGTGCATCGAGAAGGAGATACTCGTATCGCAAAAGAAAAGCCAGTCGTTTCCATAGAAACGTTACTCGATATAGAAGGAAATGTCTTGGAACACATAGTATTTCATAGCGACGCAATTTCCGTGTGAATTCGTCAATGAGTGGGAGTGAGGGTTGCAGTAAAGAAGGATTAGTGGATCGGAAATGTGATTGTCGTATCCCAAAAGAAAATCCTGTCGTTTCCATAGAAACGTTACTCGATATAGAAGGAAAGGTCTTGGAACACATAGTATTTCATAGCGACACAATTTCCGTGTGAATTCGTCAATGAGTGGGAGTGAGGGATTCAGTAAAGAAGGATTAGTGGATCGGAAATGTGATTGTCGTATCCCAAAAGGAAATCCTGTCGTTTCCATAGAAACGTTACTCGATTTAGAAGGAAATGTCTTAGAACACATAGCATTTCATAGCGACGCAATGTCCGTGTGAAATCGTCAATGCGTGGGAGTGAGGGATGCAGTAAAGAAGGATTAGTGGATCGGAAATGAGATTGTCGTATCCCAAAAGGAAATCCTGTCGTTTCCATAGAAACGTTACTCGATTTAGAAGGAAATGTCTTAGAACACATAGCATTTCATAGCGACGCAATTTCCGTGTGAATTCGTCAATGTGTGGGAGTGAGGGATGCAGTAAAGAAAGATTTGTGGTCGGAAATGTGATTGTCGTATCCCAAAAGAAAATCCTGTCGTTTCTATAGAAACGTTAATCGATTTAGAAGGAAATGTCTCACAACACATAGTATTTCATAGCGACGCCATTTCCGTGTGAATTCGTCAATGAGTGGGAGTGAGGGATGCAGTAAAGAAGGATTAGTGGATCGGATATGAGATTGTCGTATCCCAAAAGAAAATCCTGTCGTTTCCATAGAAACGTTACTCGATTTATAAGGACAGGACATAGAACACATAGTATTTCATAGCGACGCAATTTCCGTGTGAATTCGTCAATGTGTGGGAGTGAGGGATGCAGTAAAGAAGGATTAGTGGATCGGAAATGAGATTGTCGTATCCCAAAAGAAAAGCCTGTCGTTTACATAGAAACGTTACTCGATTTAGAAGGAAATGTCTTAGAACACATAGTATTTCATAGCGACGCAATTTCCGTGTGAATTCGTCAATGAGTGGGAGTGAGGGATGCAGTAAAGAAGGATTAGTGGATCGGAAATGAGATTGTCGTATCCCAAAAGAAAATCCTATCGTTTCCATAGAAACGTTACTCGATTTAGAACGAAATGTCTTAGAACACATAGTATTTCATTGCGACGCAATTTCCGAGCGAATTCGTCAATGAGTGGGAGTGAGGGATGCAGTAAAGAAGGATTAGTCGATCGGAAATGAGTTTGTCGTATCCCAAAAAAAAATTCCTGTCGTTTCCATAGAAACGTTACTCGATTTAGAAGGAGAAGTCATAGAACCCATAGTATTTCATAGCGACGGAATTTCCGTGTGAATTCGTCAATGAGTGGGAGTGAGGGATGCAGTAAAGAAGGATTAAAGGATCGGAAATGAGATTGTTGTATCCCAAAAGAAAATCCTGTCGTTTCCATAGAAACGTTACTCGATTTAGAAGGAGAAGTCATAGAACCCATAGTATTTCATAGCGACGCAATTTCCGTGTGAATTCGTCAATGTGTGGGAGTGAGGGATGCAGTAAAGAAGGTTTAGTGGATCGGAAATGAGATTGTCGTATCCCAAAAGAAAATCCTGTCGTTTCCATAGAAACGTTACTCGATTTAGAAGGAGAAGTCATAGAACCCATAGTATTTCATAGCGACGCAATTTCTGTGTTATTTCGTCAATGTGGGGGAGCTAGGGATGCAATAAAAAAGGAATAGGGCTTCGAGAAGGAGATACTCGTATCGCAAATGAAAATCCTGTCGTTTCCATAGAAATGATACTCGATTTAGAAGGAAATGTCTTAGAACACATAGTATTTCATAGCTTCGCAATTGCTGTGTTAACTCGTCAATGAGTGGGAGTGAGGGATGCAGTAAAGAAGGATTAGTGTATCGGAAATGAGATTGTCGTATCCCAAAAGAAAATCCTGTCGCTTATATAGAAACGTTACTCGACTTAGAAGGAGAAGTCATAGAACACATAGTATTTCATAGCGACGCAATTGCTGTGTTATTTCGACAATGTGTGGGAGTGAGCGATGCAATAAAGAAGGAATAGTGCATCGAGAAGGAGATACTCGTATCGCAAAAGAAAAGCCAGTCGTTTCCATGGAAACGATACTCGATTTAGAAGGAGAAGTCGTAGAACACATAGTATTTCATAGCGACGCGATTTCCGTGTGAATTCGTCAATGAGTGGGAGTGAGGGATGCAGTAAAGAAGGATTAGTGAATCGGAAATGTGATTGGCGTATCCCAAAAGAAAATCCTTTCGTTTCCATAGAAACGTTACTCGATATAGAAGGAAATGTCTTGGAACACATAGTATTACATAGCGACGCAATTTCCGTGTGAATTCGTCAATGAGTGGGAGTGAGGGATGCAGTAAAGAAGGATTAGTGGATCGGAAATGTGATTAGCGTATCCCAAAAGAAAATCCTGTCGTTTCCATAGAAACGTTACTCGATATAGAAGGAAATGTCTTGGAACACATAGTATTTCATAGCGACGCAATTTCCGTGTGAATTCGTCAATGAGTGGGTGTGAGGGATGCAGTAAAGAAGGATTAGTGGATCGGAAATGTGATTGTTGTATCCCAAAAGGAAATCCTGTCGTTTCCAGAGAAACGTTACTCGATTTAGAAGGAAATGTCTTAGAACACATAGCATTTCATAGCGACGCTATGTCCGTGTGAATTCGTCAATGCGTGGGAGTGAGGGATGCAGTAAAGAAGGATTAGTGGATCGGAAATGAGTTTGTCGTATCCCAAAAAAAATTCCTATCGTTTCCATAGAAACGTTACTCGATTTAGAAGGAGATGTCATAGAACCCATAGTATTTCATAGCGACGCAATTTCCGTGTGAATTCGTCAATGTGTGGGAGTGAGGGATGCAGTAAAGAAGGATTAGTGGATCAGAAATGAGATTGTCGTTTCCCAAAAGAAAATACTGTCGTTTCCATATAAACGTTACTCAATTTTGAAGGAAATGTCTTAGAACACATAGTATTTCATAGCTTCGCAATTTCCGTGTGAATTCGTCAACGAGTGGGAGTGAGGGATGCAGTTAAGAAGGATTAGTGGATCAAAAATGAGATTGACGTATCCCACAAGAAAATCCTTTCGTTTCCATAGAAACGTTACTCGATTTTGAAGGAGAAGTCATGGAACACATAGTATTTCATAGCGACGCAATTGCTGTGTTATTTCGTCAATGTGTGGGAGTGAGGGATGCAATAAAGAAGGAATAGTGCATCGAGAAGGAGATACTCGTATCGCAAAAGAAAAACCAGTCGTTTCCATAGAAACGATACTCCATTTAGAAGGAGAAGTCGTAGAACCCATAGTATTTCATAGCGACGCACTTTCCGTGTGAATTCGTCAATGAGTGGGAGTGAGGGATGCAGTAAAGAAGGATTAGTGGATCGGAAATGAAATTGTCGTATCCCAAAAGAAAATCCTTTCGTTTCCATAGAAACGTTACTCGATTTAGAAGGAGAAGTCATAGAACACATAGTATTTCATAGCGACGCAATTTCCGTGTGAATTCGTCAATGAGTGGGAGTGAGGGATGCAGTAAAGAAGGATTAGTGGATCGGAAATGAGACTGTTGTATCCCAAAAGAAAATCCTGTCGTTTCCATAGAAACGTTACTCGATTTAGAAGGAGAGGTCCTAGAACACATAGTATTTCATAGCGACGCAATTTCCGTGTGAATTTGTCAATGAGTGGGAGTGAGGGATGCAGTAAAGAAGGATTAGTGGATCGGAAATGAGATTGTCGTATCCCAAAAGAAAATCCTGTCGATTCCATAGAAACGTTACTCGATATCTATAGTAGGAAATGTCTTGGAACACATAATATTTCAGAGCGACGCAATTTCCGTGTGAATTCGTCAATGAGTGGGAGTGAGGGATGCAGTAAAGAAGGATTAGTGGATCGGAAATGTGATTGTCGTATCCAAAGAGAAAATCCTGTCGTTTCCATAGAAACGTTACTCGATTTAGAAGGAAATGTCTTAGAACACATAGTATTTCATAGCGACACAATTTCCGTGCGAATTCGTCAATGAGTGGGAGTGAGGGATGCAGTAAAGAAGGATTAGTGGAACGGAAATGAAATTGTCGTATCCCAAAAGAAAATCCTGTCGTTTCCTTAGAAACGTTACTCGATTTAGAAGGAGAAGTCATAGAACCCATAGTATTTCATAGCGACGCAATTTCCGTGTGAATTCGTCAATGAGTGGGAGTGAGGGATGCAGTAAAGAAGGATTAGTGGATCGGAAATGAGATTGTTGTATCCCAAAAGAAAATCCTGTCGTTTCCATAGAAACGTTACTCGATTTAGAAGGAGAAGTCATAGAACCCATAGTATTTCATAGCGACGCAATTTCCGTGTGAATTCGTCAATGTGTGGGAGTGAGGAATGCAGGAAAGAAGGTTTAGTGGATCGGAAATGAGATTGTCGTATCCCAATAGAAAATCCTGTCGGTTCCATAGAAACGTTACCCGATTTAGAAGGAGAAGTCATAGAACCCATAGTATTTCATAGCGACGCTATTTCTGTGTTATTTCGTCAATGTGGGGGAGCTAGGGATGCAATAAAAAAGGAATAGGGCTTCGAGAAGGAGATACTCGTATCGCAAATGAAAATCCTGTCGTTTCCATAGAAATGATACTCGATTTAGAAGGAAATGTCTTAGAACACATAGTTTTTAATAGCGACGCAATTTCCGTGTGAATTCGTCAATGAGTGGGAGTGAGGGATGCAGTAAAGAAGGATTAGTGGATCGGAAATGAGATTGTCGTATCCCAAAAGAAAATCCTGTCGTTTCCATAGAAACGTTACTCTATTTAGAAGGAAATGTCTTAAAACACATAGTATTTCATAGCGACGCAATTCCCGAGTTAATTCGTCAATGAGTGGGAGTGAGGGATGCAGTAAGGAATTATTAGTGGATCGGAAATGAGATTGTCGTATCCCAAAAGGAAATCCTGTCGTTTCCATAGAAACGTTACTCGATTTAGTAGGAAATGTCTTAGAACACATAGTAGTTCATAGCCACGCAATTTCCGTGTGCATTCGTCAATGTGTGGGAGTGAGGGATGCAGTGAAGAACGATTAGTGGATCGGAAATGTGATTGTCGTATCCCAAAAGAAAATCCTGTCATTTCCGTAGAAGCGTTACTCGATTTAGAAGGAGAGGTCCTAGAACACATAGTATTTCATAGCGATGCAATTTCCGTGTGAATTCGTCAATGAGTGGGAGTGAGGGATGCAGTAAAGAAGGATTAGTGGATCGGAAATGAGATTGTCGTATCCCAAAAGAAAATCCTGTCGTTTCCATAGAAACGTTACTCGATATAGAAGGAAATGTCTTGGAACACATAATATTTCATAGCGACGCAATTTCCGTGTGAATTCGTCAATGAGTGGGAGTGAGGGATGCAGTAAAGAAGGATTAGTGGATCGGAAATGTGCTTGTCGTATCCAAAAGGAAAATCCTGTCGTTTCCATAGAAACGTTACTCGATTTAGAAGGAAATATCTTAGAACACATAGCATTTCATAGCGACGCAATTTCCGTGCGAATTCGTCAATAAGTGGGACTGAGGAATGCAGTAAAGAAGGATTAGTTGATCGGAAATGAGATTGTCGTATCCGAAAAGAGGATACTGTCGTTTCCATAGAAACGTTACTCGATTTAGAAGGAGAAGTCATAGAACCCATAGTATTACATAGAGACGCAATTTCCGTGTGAATTCGTCGATGAGTGGGAGTGAGGGATGCAGTAAAGAAGGATTAGTGGATCGGAAATGTGATTGTTGTATCCCAAAAGAAAATCCTGTCGTTTCCATAGAAACGTTACTCGATTTAGAAGGATAAGTCATAGAACCCATAGTATTTCATAGCGACGCAATTTCCGTGTGAATTCGTCAATGTGTGGGAGTGAGGGATGCAGTAAAGAAGGTTTAGTGGATCGGAAATGAGATTGTCATATGACAAAAGAAAATCCTGTCGTTTCCATAGAAACGTTACTCGATTTAGAAGGAGAAGTCATAGAACCCATAGTATATCATAGCGACGCAATTTCCGTGTGAATTCGTCAATGAGTGGGAGTGAGGGATGCAGTAAAGAAGGATTAGTGGATCGGAATTGAGATTGTCGTATCCAAAAAGATAATCCTGTCGTTTCCATAGAAACGTTACTCGATTTAGAAGGAGAAGTCATAGAACCCATAGTATTTCATAGCGACGCAATTTCTGTGTTATTTCGTCAATGTGGGGGGCTAGGGATGCAATAGAAAAGGGATAGGGCTTCGAGAAGGAGATCCTCGTATCGCAAATGAACTTCCTGTCGTTTCCATAGAAACGATACTCGATATAGAAGGAAATGTCTTAGAACACATAGTATTTCATAGCGACGCAATTTCCGTGTGAATTCGTCAATGAGTGGGAGTGAGGGACGCAGTAAAGAAGGGTTAGTGGATCGGAAATGTGATTGTCGTATCCAAAAAAAAATCCTCTCGTTTCCATAGAAACGTTACTCGATTTAGAAGGAAATGTCTTAGAACACATAGTATTTCATACCGACCCAATTTCCGTGCGAATTCGTCAATGAGTGGGAGTGAGGGATGCAGTAAAGAAGGATTAGTGGATCGGAAATGAGATTGTCGTATCCCAAAAGAAAATCCTGTCGTTTCCATAGAAACGTTACTCGATTTAGAAGGAGAAGTCACAGAACTCATAGTATTTCATAGCGACACAATTTCCGTGTGAATTCGTCAATGAGTGGGAGTGAGGGATGCAGTAAAGAAGGATTAGTGGATCGGAAATGAGATTGTCGTATCCCAAAAGAAAATCCTGTCGTTTCCATAGAAGCGTTACTCGATTTTGAAGGAGAAGTCATAGAACACATAGTATTTCATAGCGACGCGATTGCTGTGTTAATTCGCCAATGTGAGGGAGCTAGGGATGCAATAAAGAAGGAATACTGCATCGAGAAGGAGATACTCGTATCGCAAAAGAAAAGCCAGTCGTTTCCATAGAAACGTTACTCGATATGGAAGGAAATGTCTTGGAACACATAGTATTTCATAGCGACGCAATTTCCGTGTGAATTCGTCAATGAGTGGGAGTGAGGGATGCAGTAAAGGAGGATTAGTGGGTCGGAAATGTGATTGACGTATCCCAAAAGAAAATCCTGTCGTTTCCATAGAAACGTTACTCGATATAGAAGGAAATGTCTTGGAACACATAGTATTTCTTAGCGACGCAATTTCCGTGTGAATTCGTCAGTGAGTGGGAGTGAGGGATGCAGTAAAGGAGGATTAGTGGATCGGTAATGTGATTGTCGTATCCCAAAAGAAAATCCCGTCGTTTCCATAGAAACGTTACTCGATTTAGAAGGAAATGTCTTAGAACACATAGCATTTCATAGCGACGCAATGTCCGTGTGAATTCGTCAATGAGTGGGAGTGAGGGATGCAGTAAAGACGGATTAGTGGATAGGAAATGAGATTATTGTATCCCAAAAGAAAATCCTGTCGTTTCCATAGAAACGTTTCTCGATTTAGAAGGAGAAATCATAGATCCCATAGTATTTCATAGCGACGCAATTTCCGTGTGAACTCGTCAATGAGTGGGAGTGAGGGATGCAGTGAAGAACGATTAGTGGATCATAAATGTGATTGTCGTATCCCAAAAGAAAATCCTGTCGTTTCCATAGAAACGTTACTCGATTTAGAAAGAAATGTCTTAGAACTCATAGTATTTCATAGAGACGCAATTTCCGTGTGAATTCGTCAATGAGTGGGAGTGAGGGATGCAGTAAAGAAGGATTAGTGGATCGGAAATGCGATTGTCGTATCCCAAAAGAAAATCCTGTCGTTTCCATAGAAACGTTACTGGATTTAGAAGGAAATGTCTTAAAACACATAGTATTTCATAGCGACGCAATTTCCGTGTTAATTCGTCAATGAGTGGGAGTGAGGGATGCAGTAAGGAATTATTAGTGGATCGGAAATGAGATTGTCGTTTCCCAAAAGAAAATCCTGTCGTTTCCATAGAAACGTTACTCGATTTAGAAGGAAATGTCTTAGAACACATAGTAGTTCATAGCCACGCAATTTCCGTGTGAATTCGTCAATGTGTGGGAGTGAGGGATGCAGTAAAGAACGATTAGTGGATCGGAAATGTGATTCTCGTATCCCAAAAGAAAATCCTGTCATTTCTATAGAAACGTTACTCGATTTAGAAGGAGAGGTCCTAGAACACATAGTATTTCATAGCGACGCAATTTCCGTGTGAATTCGTCAATGAGTGGGAGTGAGGGATGCAGTAAAGAAGGATTAGTGGATCGGAATTGTGATTGTCGTATCCAAAAAGAAAATCCTCTCGTTTCCATAGAAACGTTACTCGATTTAGAAGGAAATGTCTTAGAACACATAGTATTTCATAGCGACCCAATTTCCGTGCGAATTCGTCAATGAGTGGGAGTGAGGGATGCAGTAAAGAAGGATTAGTGGATCGGAAATGAGATTGTCGTATCCCAAAATAAAATCCTGTCGTTTCCATAGAAACGTTACTCGATTTAGAAGGAGAAGTCATAGAACCCATAGTATTTCATAGCGACGCAATTTCCGTGTGAATTCGTCAATGAGTGGGAGTGAGGGATGCAGTAAAGAAGGATTAGTGGATCGGAAATGAGATTGTCGTATCCCAAAAGAAAATCCTGTCGTTTCCATAGAAACGTTACTCGATTTAGAAGGAGAAGTCATAGAACACATAGTATTTCATAGCGACGCAATTTCTGTGTTAATTCGCCAATGTGAGGGAGCTTGGGATGCAATAAAGAAGGAATACTGCATCGAGAAGGAAATACTCGTATCGCAAAAGAAAAGCCAGTCGTTTCCATAGAAACGTTACTCGATAGAGAAGGAAATGTCTTGGAACACATAGTATTTCATAGCGACGCAATTTCCGTGTGAATTCGTCAGTGAGTGGGAGTGAGGGATGCAGTAAAGAAGTATTAGTGGGTCGGAAATGTGATTGACGTATCCCAAAAGTAAATCCTGTCTTTTCCATAGAAACGTTACTCGATATTGAAGGAAATGTCTTGGAACACATAGTATTACATAGCGACGTAATTTTCGTGTGAATTCGTCAATGAGTGGGAGTGAGGGATGCAGTAAAGAAGGATTAGTGGATCGGTAATGTGATTGTCGTATCCCAAAAGAAAATCCCGTCGTTTCCATAGAAACGTTACTCGATTTAGAAGGAAATGTCTTAGAACACATAGCATTTCATAGCGACGCAATGTCCGTGTGAATTCGTCAATGAGTGGGAGTGAGGGATGCAGTAAAAAAGGATTAGTGGATCGGAAATTAGATTATTGTATCCCAAAAGAAAATCCTTTCGTTTCCATAGAAACGTTTCTCGATTTAGAAGGAGAAATCATAGAACCCATAGTATTTCATAGCGACGCAATTTCCGTGTGAACTCGTCAGTGAGTGGGAGTGAGGGATGCAGTGAAGAAGGATTAGTGGATCATAAATGTGATTGTCGTATCCCAAAAGAAAATCCTGTCGTTTCCATAGAAACGTTACTCGATTTAGAAGGAAATGTCTTAGAACTCATAGTATTTCATAGCGACGCAATTTCCGTGTGAATTCGTCAATGAGTGGGAGTGAGGGATGCAGTAAAGAAGGATTAGTGGATCGGAAATGAGATTGTCGTATCCCAAAAGAAAACCCTGTCGTTTCCATTGAAGCGTTACTCGATTTTGAAGGAGAAGTCATAGAACACATAGTATTTCATAGCGACGCAATTGCTGTGTTATTTCGTCAATGTGTGGGAGTGAGTGATGCAATAAAGAAGGAATAGTGCATTGAGAAGGAGATACTCGTGTCGCAAAAGAAAAGACAGTCGTTTCCATGGAAACGATACTCCATTTAGAAGGAGAAGTCGTAGAACACATAGTATTACATAGCGACGCAATTTCCGTGTAAATTCGTCAATGAGTGGGAGTGAGGGATGCAGTAAAGAAGGATTAGTGGATCGGAAATGAGATTGTCGTATCCCAAAGGAAAATCCTGTCGTTTCCATAGAAACGTTAGTCGATTTAGAAGGAGAAGTCATAGAACACATAGTATTTCATAGCGACGCAATTTCTGTGTTAATTCGCCAATGTGAGGGAGCTTGGGATGCAATAAAGAAGGAATACTGCATCGAGAAGGAAATACTCGTATCGCAAATGAAAAGCCAGTCGTTTCCATAGAAACGTTACTCGATATAGAAGGAAATGTCTTGGAACACATAGTATTTCATAGCGACGCAATTTCCGTGTGAATTCGTCAATGAGTGGGAGTGAGGGATGCAGTAAAGAAGTATTAGTGGGTCGGAAATGAGATTGTCGTATCCCAAAAGAAAACCCTGTCGTTTCCATAGAAACGTTACTCGACGTAGAAGGAAATGTCTTAGAACACATAGTAGTTCATAGCGACGCAATTTCCGTGTGAATTCGTCAATGTGTGGGAGTGAGGGATGCAGTAAAGAAGGTTTAGTGGATCGGAAATGAGATTGTCGTATCCCAAAAGAAAATCCTGTCGTTTCCATAGAAACGTTACTCGATTTAGAAGGAGAAGTCATAGAACCCATAGTATTTCATAGCGACGCAATTCCTGTGTTATTTCGTCAATGTGGGGGAGCTAGGGATACAATAGAAAAGGAATAGGGCTTCGAGTAGGAGATACTCGTATCGCAAATGAAAATCCTGTCGTTTCCATAGAAACGATACTCGATTTAGAAGGAAATGTCTTAGAACACATAGTATTTCGTAGCGACGCAATTTCCGTGTGAATTCGTCAATGTGTGGGAGTGAGGGATGCAGTAAAGAAAGATTAGTGGATCGGAAATGTGATTGTCGTATCACAAAAGAAAATCCTGTCGTTTCCATAGAAACGTTAATCGATTTAGAAGGAAATGTCTTAGAACACATAGTATTTCATAGCGACGCAATTTCAGTGTGAATTCGTCAATGAGTGGGAGTGAGGAATGCGGTAAAGAAGGATTAGTGGATCGGTAATGTGATTGTTGTATCCCAAAAGAAAATACCGTCGTTTCCATAGAAACTTTACTCGATTTAGAAGGAAATCTCTTAGAACACATAGCATTTCATAGTGATGCAATGTCCGTGTGAATTCGTCAATGAGTGGGAGTGAGGGATGCAGTAAAGAAGGATTAGTGGATCGGAAATGAGATAGTTGTATCCCAAACGAAAATCCTGTCGTTTCCATAGAAACGTTACTCGATTTAGAAGGAGAAGTCATAGAACCCATAGTATTTCATAGCGACGCAATTTCCGTGTGAACTCGTCAATGAGTGGGAGTGAGGGATGCAGTGACGAAGGATTAGTGGATCGGAAATGTGATTGTCGTATCCCAAAAGAAAATCCTGTCGTATCCATAGAAACGTTACTCGATTTAGAAGGAAATGTCTTAGAACTCATAGTATTTCATAGCGACGCAAATTCCGTGCTAATTCGTCAATGAGTGGGAGTGAGGGATGCAGTAAAGAAGGATTAGTGGATCGGAAATGTGATTGTCGTATCCCAAAAGAAAATCCTGTCGTTTCCATAGAAACGTTACTCGATTTAGAAGGACATGTCTTAGAACTCATAGTATTTCATAGCGACGCAATTTCCGTGTGAATTCGTCAATGACTGGGAGTGAGGGATGCAGTAATGAAGGTTTAGTGGATCGGAAATGAGATTGTCGTATCCCAAAAGAAAATCCTGTCGTTTCCATAGAAACGTTACTCGATTTAGAAGGAGAAGTCATAGAACCCATACTATATCATAGCGACGCAATTTCTGTGTTATTTCGTCAATGTGGGGGAGCTAGGGATGCAATAGAAAAGGAATAGGGCTTCGAGAAGGAGATACTCGTATCGCAAATGAAAATCCTGTCTTTTCCATAGAAACGATACTCGATTTAGAAGGAAATGTCTTAGAACACATAGTATTTCGTAGCGACGCAATTTCCGTGTGAATTCGTCAATGTGTGGGAGTGAGGGATGCAGTAAAGAGAGATTAGTGGATCATAAATGTGATTGTCGTATCCCAAAAGAAAATCCTGTCGTTTCCATAGAAACGTTAATCGATTTAGAAGGAAATGTCTTAGAACACATAGTATTTCATAGCGACGCAATTTCCGTGTGAATTCGTCAATGAGTGGGAGTGAGGGATGCAGTAAAGAAGGATTAGTGGATCGGAAATGAGATTGTCGTATCCCAAAAGAAAATCCTGTCGCTTCCATAGAAACGTTACTCGATTTCGAAGGAGAAGTCATAGAACACACAGTATTTCATAGCGACGCAATTGCTGAGTTATTTCGTCAATGTGTGGGAGTGAGTGTTGCAATAAAGAAGGAATAGTGCATCGAGAAGGAGATACTCGTATCGCAAAAGAAAAGCCAGTCGTTTCCATGGAAACGATACTCGATTTAGAAGGAGACGTCGTAGAACACATAGTATTTCATAGCGACGCAATTTCCGTGTGAATTCGTCAATGAGTGGGAGTGAGGGATGCAGTAAAGAAGGATTAGAGGATCGGAAATGTGATTGTCGTATCCAAAAAGAAAATCCTGTCATTTCCATAGAAACGTTACTCGATTTAGAAGGAAATGTCTTAGAACACATAGTATTTCATAGCGACGCAATTTCCGTGTGAATTCGTCAATGAGTGGGAGTGAGGGATGCAGTAAAGAAGGATTAGTGGATCGGAAATGAGATTGTTGTATCCCAAAAGAAAATCCTGTCGTTTCCATAGAAACGTTACTCGATTTAGAAGGAAATGTCTTAAAACACATAGTATTTCATAGCGACGCAATTTCCGTGTTAATTCGTCAATGAGTGGGAGTGAGGGATGCAGTAAGTAATTATTAGTGGATCGGAAATGAGATTGTCGTATCCCAAAAGAAAATCCTGTCGTTTCCATAGAAACGTTACTCGATTTAGAAGGAAATGTCTTAGAACACATAGTAGTCCATAGCCACGCAATTTCCGTGTGAATTCGTCAATGTGTGGGAGTGAGGGATGCAGTAAAGAACGATTAGTGGATCGGAAATGTGATTGTCGTATCCCAAAGAAAATCCTGTCATTTCCATAGAAACGTTACTCGATTTAGAAGGAGAGGTCCTAGAACACATAGTATTTCATAGCGACGCAATTTCCGTGTGAATTCGTCGATGAGTGGGAGTGAGGGATGCAGTAAAGAAGGATTAGTGGATCGGAAATGTGATTGTCGTATCCAAAAAGAAAATCCTCTCGTTTCCATAGAAACGTTACTCGATTTAGAAGGAAATGTCGTAGAACACATAGTATTTCATAGCGACCCAATTTCCGTGCGAATTCGTCAATGAGTGGGAGTGAGGGATGCAGTAAAGAAGGATTAGTGGATCGGAAATGAGATTGTCGTATCCCAAAAGAAAATCCTGTCGTTTCCATAGAAACGTTACTCGATTTAGAAGGAGAAGTCATAGAACCCATAGTATATCATAGCGACGCAATTTCCGTGTGAATTCGTCAATGAGTGGGAGTGAGGGATGCAGTAAAGGAGGGTTACTGGATCGGAAATGAGATTGTTGTATCCCAAAAGAAAATCCTGTCGTTTCCATAGAAACGCTACTCGATTTAGAAGGAGAAGTCATAGAACACTTAGTATTTCATAGCGACGCAATTTCCGTGTGAATTCGTGAATGTGTGGGAGTGAGGGATGCAGTAAAGAAGGTTTAGTGGATCGGAAATCATATTGTCGTATCCCAAAAGAAAATCCTGTCGTTTCCATAGAAACGTTACTCGATTTAGAAGAAGAAGTCATAGAACCCACAGTATTTCATAGCGACGCAATTTCTGTGTTATTTCGTCAATTTGGGGGAGCTAGGGATGCAATAAAAAAGGAATAGGGCTTCGAGAAGGAGATATTCGTATCGCAAATGAAAATCCTGTCGTTTCCATAGAAACGATACTCGATTTAGAAGGAAATGTCTTAGAACACATAGTCTTTCATAGCTACGCAATTTCCGTGTGAATTCGTCAATGTGTGGGAGTGAGGGATGCAGTAAAGAAAGATTAGTCGATCGGAAATATGATTGTCGTATCCCAAAAGAAAATCCTGTCGTTTCCATAGAAACGTTACTCGATTTAGAAGGAAATGTCTTAGAACACATAGTACTTCATAGCGACGCAATTTCCGTGTGAATTCGTCAATGAGTGGGAGTGAGGGATGCAGTAAAGAAGGATTAGTGGATCGGAAATGAGATTGTCGTATCCCAAAAGAAAATCCTGTCGTTTCCATAGAAGCGTTACTCGATTTTGAAGGAGAAGTCATAAAACACATAGTATTTCATAGCGACGCAATTGCTGTGTTATTCCGTCAATGTGTGGGAGTGAGTGATGCAATAAAGAAGGAATAGTGCATTGAGGAGGAGATACTCGTGTCGCAAAAGAAAAGACAGTCGTTTCCATGGAAACGATACTCCATTTAGAAGGAGAAGTCGTAGAACACATAGTATTACATAGCGACGCAATTTCCGTGTAAATTCGTCAATGAGTGGGAGTGAGGGATGCAGTAAAGAAGCATTGGTGGATCGGAAATGAGATTGTCGTATCCCAAAAGAAAATCCTGTCGTTTCCATAGAAACGTTATTCGATTTAGAAGGAGAAGTCATAGAACACATAGTATTTCATAGCGACGCAATTTGTGTGTTAATTCGCCAATGTGAGGGAGCTAGGGATGCAATAAAGAAGGAATACTGCATCGAGAAGGAGATACTCGTATCGCAAAAGAAAAGCCAGTCGTTTCCATAGAAACGTTACTCGATATAGAAGGAAATGTCTTAGAACACATAGCATTTAATAGCGACGCAATGTCCGTGTGAATTCGTCAATGAGTTGGAGTGAGGGATGCAGTAAAGAAGGATTAGTGGATCGGAAATGAGATTGTTGTATACCAAAAGAAAATCCTGTCGTTTCCATAGAAACGTTTCCCGATTTAGAAGGAG
Source organism: Schistocerca piceifrons (assembly GCF_021461385.2). NCBI lineage: Eukaryota > Metazoa > Arthropoda > Insecta > Orthoptera > Acrididae > Schistocerca > Schistocerca piceifrons. Next base: position 4,682,032 of record NW_025728287.1, read on the forward strand.
AAATCATATAACCCATAGTATTTCATAGCGACGCAATTTCCGTGTGAACTCGTCAATGAGTGGGAGTGAGGGATGCAGTGAAGAAGGATTAGTGGATCATAAATGTGATTGTCGTATCCCAAAAGAAAATCCTGTCGTTTCCATAGAAACGTTACTCGATTTAGAAGGAAATGTCTTAGAACTCATAGTATTTCATAGCGACGCAATTTCCGTGTGAATTCGTCAATGAGTGGGAGTGAGGGATGCAGTAAAGAAGGATTAGTGGATCGGAAATGAGATTGTCGTATCCTAAAAGAAAACCCTGTCGTTTCGATAGAAACGTTACTCGACGTAGAAGGAAATGTCTTAGAACACATAGTAGTTCATAGCGACGCAATTTCCGTGTGAATTCGTCGATGTGTGGGAGTGAGGGATGCAGTAAAGAAGGTTTAGTGCATCGGAAATGAGATTGTCGTATCCCAAAAGAAAATCCTGTCGTTTCCATAGAAACGTTACTCGATTTAGAAGGAGAAGTCATAGAACCCATAGTATTTCATAGCGACGCAATTTCTGTGTTATTTCGTCAATGTGGGGGAGCTAGGGATTCAATAGAAAAGGAATAGGGCTTCGAGAAGGAGATACTCGTATCGCAAATGAAAATTCTGTCGTTTCCATAGAAACGATACTCGATTTAGAAAGAAATGTCTTAGAACACATAGTATTTCGTAGCGACGCAATTTCCGTGTGAATTCGCCAATGTGTGGGTGTGAGGGATGCAGTAAAGAAAGATTAGTGGATCGGAAATGTGATTGTCGTATCCCAAAAGAAAATCCTGTCGTTTCCATAGAAACGTTAATCGATTTAGAAGGAAATGTCTTAGAACACATAGTATTACATAGCGACGCAATTTCCGTGTGAATTTGTCAATGAGTGGGAGTGAGGAATGCAGTAATGAAGGATTAGTGGATCGGTAATGTGATTGCTGTATCCCAAATGAAAATCCCGTCGTTTCCATAGAAACTTTACTCGATTTAGAAGGAAATGTCTTAGAACACATAGCATTTCATAGCGACGCAATGTCCGTGTGAATTCGTCAATGAGTGGAAGTGAGGGATGCAGTAAAGAAGGATTAGTGGATCGGAAATGAGATAGTTGTATCCCAAAAGAAAATCCTGTCGTTTCCATAGAAACGTTACTCGATTTAGAAGGAGAAGTCATAGAACCCATAGTATTTCATAGCGACGCAATTTCCGTGTGAACTCGTCAATGAGTGGGAGTGAGGGATGCAGTGAAGAAGGATTAGTGGATCGGAAATGTAATTGTCGTATCCCAAAAGAAAATCCTGTCGTTTCCATAGAAACGTTTCTCGATTTTGAAGGAGAAGTCATAGAACACACAGTATTTCATAGCGACGCAATTGCTGAGTTATTTCGTCAATGTGTGGGAGTGAGTGATGCAATAAAGAAGGAATAGTGCATCGAGAAGGAGATACTCGTATCGCAAAAGAAAAGCCAGTCGTTTCCATGGAAACGATACTCGATTTAGAAGGAGAAGTCGTAGAACACATAGTATTTCATAGCGACGCAATTTCCGTGTGAATTCGTCAATGAGTGGGAGTGAGGGATGCAGTAAAGAAGGATTCGTGGATCGGAAATGAGATTGTCGTATCCCAAAAGAAAATCCTGTCGTTTCCATGAAACGTTACTCGATTTAGAAGGAGAAGTCATAGAACACATAGTATTTCAAAGCGACGCAATTTCTGTGTTAATTCGCAATGTGAGGGAGCTAGGGATGCAATAAAGAAGGAATAGTGCATCGAGAAAGAGGTACTCGTATCGCAAAAGAAAAGCCAGTCGTTTCCATAGAAACGTTACTCGATATAGAAGGAAATGTTTGGAACACACAGTATTTCATAGCGACGCAATTTCCGTGTGAATTCGTCAATGAGTGGGAGTGAGGGATGCAGTAAAGAAGGATTAGTGGATTGGAAATGTGATTGTCGTATCGCAAAAGAAAATCCTGTCGTTTCCATAGAAACGTTACTCGATATAGAAGGAATTGTCTTGGAACACATATTATTTCATAGCGACGCAATTTCCGTGTGAATTCGTCAATGAGTGGGAGTGAGGGATGCAGTAAAGAAGGATTAGTGGATCGGAAATGTGATTGACGTATCCCAAAAGAAAATCCTGTCGTTTCCATAGAAACGTTACTCGATTTAGAAGGAAATGTCTTAGAACACATAGCATTTCATAGCGACGCAATGTCTGTGTGAATTCGTCAATGCGTGGGAGTGAGGGATTCAGTAAAGAAGGATTAGTGGATCGGAAATGAGATTGTCGTATCCCAAAAGAAAATCCTGTCGTTTCCATATAAACCTTACTCGATTTAGAGGGAAATGTCTTAGAACACATAGTATTTCATAGCGACGCAATTTCCGTGTTAATTCGTCAATGAGTGGGAGTGAGGGATGCAGTAAGTAATTATTAGTGGATCGGAAATGAGATTGTCGTATCCCAAAAGAAAATCCTGTCGTTTCCATAGAAACGTTACTCGATTTAGAAGGAAATGTCTTAAAACACATAGTAGTCCATAGCCACGCAATTTCCGTGTGAATTCGTCAATGTGTGGGAGTGAGGGATGCAGTAAAGAACGATTAGTGGATCGGAAATGTGATTGTCGTATCCCAAAGAAAATCCTGTCATTTCCATAGAAACGTTACTCGATTTAGAAGGAGAGGTCCTAGAACACATAGTATTTCATAGCGACGCAATTTCCGTGTGAATTCGTCGATGAGTGGGAGTGAGGGATGCAGTAAAGAAGGATTAGTGGATCGGAAATGTGATTGTCGTATCCCAAAGAAAATCCTGTCATTTCCATAGAAACGTTACTCGATTTAGAAGGAGAGGTCCTAGAACACATAGTATTTCATAGCGACGCAATTTCCGTGTGAATTCGTCAATGAGTGGGAGTGAGGGATGCAGTAAAGAAGGATTAGTGGATCGGAAATGAGATTGTTGTATCCCAAAAGAAAATCCTGTCGTTTCCATAGAAACGTTACTCGATTTAGAAGGAAATGTCTTAAAACACATAGTATTTCATAGCGACGCAATTTCCGTGTTAATTCGTCAATGAGTGGGAGTGAGGGATGCAGTAAGTAATTATTAGTGGATCGGAAATGAGATTGTCGTATCCCAAAAGAAAATCCTGTCGTTTCCATAGAAACGTTACTCGATTTAGAAGGAAATATCTTAGAACACATAGTAGTCCATAGCCACGCAATTTCCGTGTGAATTCGTCAATGTGTGGGAGTGAGGGATGCAGTAAAGAACGATTAGTGGATCGGAAATGTGATTGTCGTATCCCAAAGAAAATCCTGTCATTTCCATAGAAACGTTACTCGATTTAGAAGGAGAGGTCCTAGAACACATAGTATTTCATAGCGACGCAATTTCCGTGTGAATTCGTCGATGAGTGGGAGTGAGGGATGCAGTAAAGAAGGATTAGTGGATCGGAAATGTGATTGTCGTATCCAAAAAGAAAATCCTCTCGTTTCCATAGAAACGTTACTCGATTTAGAAGGAAATGTCGTAGAACACATAGTATTTCATAGCGACCCAATTTCCGTGCGAATTCGTCAATGAGTGGGAGTGAGGGATGCAGTAAAGAAGCATTGGTGGATCGGAAATGAGATTGTCGTATCCCAAAAGAAAATCCTGTCGTTTCCATAGAAACGTTATTCGATTTAGAAGGAGAAGTCATAGAACACATAGTATTTCATAGCGACGCAATTTGTGTGTTAATTCGCCAATGTGAGGGAGCTAGGGATGCAATAAAGAAGGAATACTGCATCGAAAAGGAGATACTCGTATCGCAAAAGAAAAGCCAGTCGTTTCCATAGAAACGTTACTCGATATAGAAGGAAATGTCTTAGAACACATAGCATTTAATAGCGACGCAATGTCCGTGTGAATTCGTCAATGAGTTGGAGTGAGGGATGCAGTAAAGAAGGATTAGTGGATCGGAAATGAGATTGTTGTATACCAAAAGAAAATCCTGTCGTTTCCATAGAAACGTTTCCCGATTTAGAAGGAGAAATCATATAACCCATAGTATTTCATAGCGACGCAATTTCCGTGTGAACTCGTCAATGAGTGGGAGTGAGGGATGCAGTGAAGAAGGATTAGTGGATCATAAATGTGATTGTCGTAACCCAAAAGAAAGTCCTGTCGTTTCCATAGAAACGTTACTCGATTTAGAAGGAAATGTCTTAGAACTCATAGTATTTCATAGCGACGCAATTTCCGTGTGAATTCGTCGATGTGTGGGAGTGAGGGATGCAGTAAAGAAGGTTTAGTGCATCGGAAATGAGATTGTCGTATCCCAAAAGAAAATCCTGTCGTTTCCATAGAAACGTTACTCGATTTAGAAGGAGAAGTCATAGAACCCATAGTATTTCATAGCGACGCAATTTCTGTGTTATTTCGTCAATGTGGGGGAGCTAGGGATTCAATAGAAAAGGAATAGGGCTTCGAGAAGGAGATACTCGTATCGCAAATGAAAATTCTGTCGTTTCCATAGAAACGATACTCGATTTAGAAAGAAATGTCTTAGAACACATAGTATTTCGTAGCGACGCAATTTCCGTGTGAATTCGCCAATGTGTGGGTGTGAGGGATGCAGTAAAGAAAGATTAGTGGATCGGAAATGTGATTGTCGTATCCCAAAAGAAAATCCTGTCGTTTCCATAGAAACGTTAATCGATTTAGAAGGAAATGTCTTAGAACACATAGTATTACATAGCGACGCAATTTCCGTGTGAATTTGTCAATGAGTGGGAGTGAGGAATGCAGTAATGAAGGATTAGTGGATCGGTAATGTGATTGTTGTATCCCAAAAGAAAATCCCGTCGTTTCCATAGAAACTTTACTCGATTTAGAAGGAAATGTCTTAGAACACATAGCATTTCATAGCGACGCAATGTCCGTGTGAATTCGTCAATGAGTGGAAGTGAGGGATGCAGTAAAGAAGGATTAGTGGATCGGAAATGAGATAGTTGTATCCCAAAAGAAAATCCTGTCGTTTCCATAGAAACGTTACTCGATTTAGAAGGAGAAGTCATAGAACCCATAGTATTTCATAGCGACGCAATTTCCGTGTGAACTCGTCAATGAGTGGGAGTGAGGGATGCAGTGAAGAAGGATTAGTGGATCATAAATGTGATTGTCGTATCCCAAAAGAAAATCCTGTCGTTTCCATAGAAACGTTACTCGATTTAGAAGGAAATGTCTTAGAACTCATAGTATTTCATAGCGACGCAATTTCCGTGTGAATTCGTCAATGAGTGGGAGTGAGGGATGCAGTAAAGAAGGATTAGTGGATCGGAAATGAGATTGTCGTATCCCAAAAGAAAACCCTGTTGTTTCGATAGAAACGTTACTCGACGTAGAAGGAAATGTCTTAGAACACATAGTAGTTCATAGCGACGCAATTTCCGTGTGAATTCGTCGATGTGTGGGAGTGAGGGATGCAGTAAAGAAGGTTTAGTGGATCGGAAATGAGATTGTCGTATCTTAAAAGAAAATCCTGTCGCTTCCATAGAAACGTTACTCGATTTAGAAGGAGAAGTCATAGAACCCATAGTATTTCATAGCGACGCAATTTCTGTGTTATTTCGTCAATGTGGGGGAGCTAGGGATGCAATAGAAAAGGAATAGTGCTTCGAGAAGGAGATACTCGTATCGCAAATGAAAATCCTGTCGTTTCCATAGAAACGATACTCGATGTAGAAGGAAATGTCTTAAAACACATAGTATTTCGTAGCGACGCAATTTCCGTGTGAATTCGTCAATGTGTGGGAGTGAGGGATGCAGTAAAGAAAGATTAGTGGATCGGAAATGTGATTGTCGTATCCCAAAAGAAAATCCTGTCGTTTCCACAGAAACGTTAATCGATTTAGAAGGAAATGTCTTAGAACACATAGTATTTCATAGCGACGCAATTTCCGTGTGAATTTGTCAGTGAGTGGGAGTGAGGAATGCAGTAAAGAAGGATTAGTGGATCGGTAATGTGATTGTTGTATCCCAAATGAAAATCCCGTCGTTTCCATAGAAACTTTACTCGATTTAGAAGGAAATGTCTTAGAACACATAGCATTTCATGGCGACGCAATGTCCGTGTGAATTCGTCAATGAGTGGAAGTGAGGGATGCAGTAAAGAAGGATTAGTGGATCGGAAATGAGATAGTTGTATCCCAAAAGAAAATCCTGTCGTTTCCATAGAAACGTTACTCGATTTAGAAGGAGAAGTCATAGAACCCATAGTATTTCATAGCGACGCAATTTCCATGTGAACTCGTCAATGAGTGGGAGTGAGGGATGCAGTGAAGAAGGATTAGTGGATCGGAAATGTGATTGTCGTATCCCAAAAGAAAATCCTGTCGTTTCCATAGAAACGTTACTCGATTTAGAAGGAAATGTCTTAGAACTCATAGTATTTCATAGCGACGCAATTTCCGTGTGAATTCGTCAATGACTGGGAGTGAGGGATGCAGTAATGAAGGTTTAGTGGATCGGAAATGAGATTGTCGTATCCCAAAAGAAAATCCTGTGGTTTCCATAGAAACGTTACTCGATTTAGAAGGAGAAGTCATAGAACCCATACTATATCATAGCGACGCAATTTCTGTGTTATTTCGTCAATGTGGGGGAGCTAGGGATGCAATAGAAAAGGAATAGGGCTTCGAGAAGGAGATACTCGTATCGCAAATGAAAATCCTGTCGTTTCCATAGAAACGATACTCGATTTAGAAGGAAATGTCTTAGAACAGATAGTACTTCGTAGCGACGCAATTTCCGTGTGAATTCGTCAATGTGTGGGAGTGAGGGATGCAGTAAAGAAGGATTAGTGGATCGGAAATGTGATTGTCGTATCCCAAAAGAAAATCCTGTCGTTTCCATAGAAACGTTACTCGATTTTGAAGGAGAAGTCATAGAACACACAGTATTTCATAGCGACGCAATTGCTGAGTTATTTCGTCAATGTGTGGGAGTGAGTGATGCAATAAAGAAGGAATAGTGCATCGAGAAGGAGATACTCGTATCGCAAAAGAAAAGCCAGTCGTTTCCATGGAAACGATACTCGATTTAGAAGGAGAAGTCGTAGAACACATAGTATTTCATAGCGACGCAATTTCCGTGTGAATTCGTCAATGAGTGGGAGTGAGGGATGCAGTAAAGAAGGATTAGTGGATCGGAAATGAGATTGTCGTATCCCAAAAGAAAATCCTGTCGTTTCCATGAAACGTTACTCGATTTAGAAGGAGAAGTCATAGAACACATAGTATTTCAAAGCGACGCAATTTCTGTGTTAATTCGCCAATGTGAGGGAGCTAGGGATGCAATAAAGAAGGAATAGTGCATCGAGAAAGAGGTACTCGTATCGCAAAAGAAAAGCCAGTCGTTTCCATAGAAACGTTACTCGATATAGAAGGAAATGTTTGGAACACACAGTATTTCATAGCGACGCAATTTCCGTGTGAATTCGTCAATGAGTGGGAGTGAGGGATGCAGTAAAGAAGGATTAGTGGATCGGGAATGAGATTGTCCTATCCCAAAAGAAAATCCTGCCGTTTCCATAGAAACGTTACTCGATTTTGAAGGAAATGTATTAGAACACATAGTATTTCATAGCGACGCCATTTCCGTGTGAATTCGTCAATGAGTGGGAGTGAGGGATGCAGTGAAGAAGGATTAGTGGATCGGAAATGAGATTGTCGTATCCCAAAAGAAAATCCTGTCGTTTCCATAGAAACGTTACTCGACTTAGAAGGAAATGTCTTAGAACACATAGTAGTTCATAGCGACGCAATTTCCGTGTGAATTCGTCAATGAGTGGGAGTGAGGGATGCAGTAAAGAAGGATTAGTGGATCGGAAATGAGTTTGTCGTATCCCAAAAGAAAATCCCTGTCGTTTCCATAGAAACGTTACTCGATTTTGAAGGAGAAGTCATAGAACACATAGTATTTCCTAGCGACGCAATTGCTGAGTTATTTCGTCAATGTGTGGGAGTGAGTGATGCAATAAAGAAGGAATAGTGCATCGAGAAGGAGATACTCGTATCGCAAAAGAAAAGCCAGTCGTTTCCATGGAAGCGATACTCGATTTAGAAGGAGAAGTCGTAGAACACATAGTATTTCATAGCGACGCAATTTCCGTGTGAATTCGGCAATGAGTGGGAGTGAGGGATGCAGTAAAGGAGGATTAGTGGATCGGAAATCAGATTGTCGTATCCCAAAAGAAAATCCTGTCGTTTCCATAGAAACGTTACTCGATTTAGAAGGAGAAGTCATAGAACACATAGTATTTCAAAGCGACGCAATTTCTGTGTTAATTCGCCAATGTGGGGGAGCTAGGGATGCAATAAAGAAGCAATAGTGCATCGAGAAAGAGATACTCGTATCGCAAAAGAAAAGCCAGTCGTTTCCATAGAAATGTTACTCGATATAGAAGGAAATGTTTGGAACACATAGTATTTCATAGCGACGCAATTTCCGTGTGAATTCGTCAATGAGTGGGAGTGAGGGATGCAGTAAAGAAGGATTAGTTGATCGGAAATGTGATTGTCGTATCCCAAAAGAAAATCCTGCCGTTTCCATAGAAACGTTACTCGATATAGAAGGAATTGTCTTGGAACACATAGTATTTCATAGCGACGCAATTTCCGTGTGAATTCGTCAATGAGTGGGAGTGAGGGATGCAGTAAAGAAGGATTAGTGGATCGGAAATGTGATTGACGTATCCCAAAAGAAAATCCTGTCGTTTCCATAGAAACGTTACTTGATTTAGAAGGAAATGTCTTAGAACACATAGCATTTCATAGCGACGCAATGAATGTGTGAATTCGTCAATGAGTGGGAGTGAGGGATGCAGTAAAGAAGGATTAGTGGATCGGAAATGTGGTTGTCGTATCCCAAAAGAAAATCCTGTCGTTTCCATAGAAACGTTACTCGATTTAGAAGGAAATGTCTTAGAACACATGATATTTCATAGCGACGCAATTTCCGTGTGAATTCGTCAATGAGTGGGAGTGAGGGATGCAGTAAAGAAGGATTAGTGGATCGGAAATGAGATTTTCGTATCCCAAAAGAAAATCCTGTCGTTTCCATAGAAACGTTACTCGATTTTGAAGGAGAAGTCATAGAACACATAGTATTTCATTGCGACGCAATTGCTGTGTTAATTCGTCAAATGAGTGGGAGTGAGGGATGCAGTAAAGATGGATTAGTGGAGCGGAAATGAGATTGTCGTATCCCAAAAGAGAATCCTGTCGTTTCCATAGAAACGTTACTCGATTTTGAAGGAAATGTCTTAGAACTCATAGTATTTCATAGCGACGCAATTTCCGTGTGAATTCGTCAATGAGTGGGAGTGAGGGATGCAGTAAAGAAGGATTAGTGGATCGGAAATGAGATTGTCGTATCCCAAAAGAAAACCCTGTCGTTTCCATAGAAACGTTACTCGACGTAGAAGGAAATGTCTTAGAACACATAGTAGTTCATAGCGACGCAATTTCCGTGTGAATTCATCAATGTGTGGGAGTGAGGGATGCAGTAAAGAAGGTTTAGTGGATCGGAAATGAGATTGTCGTATCCCAAAAGAAAATCCTGTCGTTTCCATAGAAACGTTACTCGATTTAGAAGGAGAAGTCATAGAACCCATAGTATTTCATAGCGTCGCAATATCTGTGTTATTTCGTCAATGTGGGGGAGCTAGGGATGCAATAGAAAAGGAATAGGGCTTCGAGAAGGAGATACTCGTATCGCAAATGAAAATCCTGTCGTTTCCATAGAAACGATACTCGATTTAGAAGGAAATGTCTTAGACCACATAGTATTTCGCAGCGACGCAATTTCCGTGTGAATTCGTCAATGTGTGGGAGTGAGGGATGCAGTAAAGAAAGATTAGTGGATCGGAAATGTGATTGTCGTATCCCAAAAGAAAATCCTGTCGTTTCCATAGAAACGTTAATCGATTTAGAAGGAAATGTCTTAGAACACATAGTATTTCATAGCGACGCAATTTCCGTGTGAATTCGTCAATGAGTGGGAGTGAGGAATGCAGTAAAGAAGGATTAGTGGATCGGTAATGTGATTGTTGTATCCCAAAAGAAAATCCCGTCGTTTCCATAGAAACGTTACTCGATTTAGAAGGAAATGTCTTAGAACACATAGCATTTCATAGCGACGCAATGTCTGTGTGAATTCGTCAATGCGTGGGAGTGAGGGATGCAGGAATGAAGGATTAGTGGATCGGAAATGAGATTGTCGTATCCCAAAAGAAAATCCTGTCGTTTCCATAGAAACGTTACTCGATTTAGAGGGAAATGTCTTAGAACACATAGTATTTCATAATGACGCAATTTCCGTGTGAATTCGTCAATGAGTGGGACTGAGGGATGCAGTAAAGAAGGATTAGTCGATCGGAAATGAGATTGTCGTATCCCAAAGAAAATCCTGTCGTTTCCATAGAAACGTTACTCGATTGAGAAGGACATGTCATAGAACCCATAGTATATCATAGCGACGCAATTTCCGTGTGAATTCGTCAATGAGTGGGAGTGAGGGATGCAGTAAAGAAGGATTAGTGGATCGGAAATGTGATTGTCGTATCCCAAAAGAAAATCCTGTCGTTTCCATAGAAAGGTTACTCGATTTAGAAGGAAATGTCTTAGAACACATAGTATTTCATAGCGACGCAATTTCCGTGTGAATTCGTCAATGAGTGGGAGTGAGGGATGCAGTAAAGAAGGATTAGTGGATCGGAAATGAGATTGTCGTATCCCAAAAGAAAATCCTGTCGTTTCCATAGAAACGTTACTCGATTTTGAAGGAGAAGTCATAGAACACATAGTATTTCATAGCGACGCAATTGCTGTGTTAATTCGTCAAATGAGTGGGAGTGAGGAATGCAGTAAAGATGGATTAGTGGATCGGAAATGAGATTGTCCTATCCCAAAAGAAAATCCTGTCGTTTCCATAGAAACGTTACTCGATTTTAAAGGAAATGTATTAGAACACATAGTATTTCATAGCGACGCCATTTCCGTGTGAATTCGTCAATGAGTGGGAGTGAGGGATGCAGTAAAGAAGGATTAGTGGATCGGAAATGAGATTGTCGTATCCCAAAAGAAATTCCTGTCGTTTCCATAGAAACGTTACTCGACTTAGAAAGAAATGTCTTAGAACACATAGTAGTTCATAGCGACGCAATTTCCGTGTGAATTCGTCAATGAGTGGGAGTGAGGGATGCAGTAAAGAAGGATTAGTGGATCGGAAATGAGATTGTCGTATCCCAAAAGAAAATCCTGTGGTTTCCATAGAAACGTTACTCGATTTTGAAGGAGAAGTCATAGAATACATAGTATTTCATAGCGACGCAATTGCTGAGTTATTTCGTCAATGTGTGGGAGTGAGTGATGCAATAAAGAAGGAATAGTGCATCGAGAAGGAGATACTCGTATCGCAAAAGAAAAGCCAGTCGTTTCCATGGAAACGATACTCGATTTAGAAGGAGAAGTCGTAGAACACATAGTATTTCATAGCGACGCAATTTCCGTGTGAATTCGGCAATGAGTGGGAGTGAGGGATGCAGTAAAGAAGGATTAGTGGATCGGAAATGAGATTGTCGTATCCCAAAAGAAAATCATGTCGTTTCCATAGAAACGTTACTCGATTTAGAAGGAGAAGTCATAGAACACATAGTATTTCAAAGCGACGCAATTTCTGTGTTAATTCGCCAATGTGAGGGAGCTAGGGATGCAATAAAGAAGGAATAACGCATCGAGAAAGAGATACTCGTATCGCAAAAGAAAAGCCAGTCGTTTCCATAGAAACGTTACTCGATATAGAAGGAAATGTTTGGAACACACAGTATTTCATAGCGACGCAATTTCCGTGTGAATTCGTCAATGAGTGGGAGTGAGGGATGCAGTAAAGAAGGATTAGTGGATCGGAAATGTGATTGTCGTATCCCAAAAGAAAATCCTGTCGTTTCCATAGAAACGTTACTCGATATAGAAGGAATTGTCTTGGAACACATAGTATTTCATAGCGACGCAATTTCCGTGTGAATTCGTCAATGAGTGGGAGTGAGGGATGCAGTAAAGAAGGATTAGTGGATCGGAAGTGTGATTGACGTATCCCAAAAGAAAATCCTGTCGTTTCCATAGAAACGTTACTCGATTTAGAAGGAAATGTCTTAGAACACATAGCATTTCATAGCGACGCAATGTCTGTGTGAATTCTACAATGCGTGGGAGTGAGGGATGCAGCAAAGACGGATTAGTGGATCGGAAATGAGATTGTCGTATCCCAAAAGAAAATCCTGTCGTTTCCATAGAAACGTTACTCGATTTAGAGGGAAATGTCTTAGAACACATAGTATTTCATAGCGACGCAATTTCCGTGTGAATTCGTCAATGAGTGGGAGTTAGGGATGCAGTAAAGAAGGATTAGTGGATCGGAAATGAGATTGTCGTATCCCAAAGGAAATCCTGTCTTTTCCATAGAAACGTTACTCGATTTAGAAGGACATGTCATAGAACCCATAGTATTTCATAGCGACGCAATTTCCGTGTGAATTCGTCAATGAGTGGGAGTGAGGGGTGCAGTAAAGAAGGATTAGTGGATCGGAAATGTGATTGTCGTATCCCAAAAGAAAATCCTGTCGTTTCCATAGAAACGTTACTCGATTTAGAAGGAAATGTCTTAGAACACATAGTATTTCATAGCGACGCAATTTCCGTGTGAATTCGTCAATGAGTGGGAGTGAGGGATGCAGTAAAGGAGGATTAGTGGATCGGAAATGAGATTGTCGTATCCCAAAAGAAAATCCTGTTGTTTCCATAGAAACGTTACTCGATTTTGAAGGAGGAGTCATAGAACACATAGTATTTCATAGCGACGCAATTGCTGTGTTAATTCGTCAAATGAGTGGGAGTGAGGGATGCAGTAAAGATGGATTAGTGGATCGGAAATGAGATTGTCGTATCCCAAAAGAGAATCCTGTCGTTTCCATAGAAACGTTACTCGATTTTGAAGGAAATGTATTAGAACACATAGTATTTCATAGCGACGCCATTTCCGTGTGAATTCGTCAATGAGTGGGGGTGAGGGATGCAGTAAAGAAGGATTAGTGGATCGGAAATGAGATTGTCGTATCCCAAAAGAAAATCCTGTCGTTTCCATAGAAACGTTACTCGATTTAGAAGGAGAAGACATAGAACACATAGTATTTCATAGCGACGCAATTTCCGTGTGAATTCGTCAATGTGAGGGAGTGAGGGATGCAGTAAAGAAGGATTAGTGGATCGGAAATGAGATTGTCGTATCTCAAAAGAAAATCCTGTCGTTTCCATAGAAACGTTACTCGATTTAGAAGGAAATGTCTTAGAACACATAGTATTTCATAGCGACGCAATTTCCGTGTGATTTCGTCAATGAGTGGGAGTGAGGCATGCAGTAAAGAAGGATTAGTGGATCGGAAATGAGATTGTCGTATCCCAAAAGAAAATCCTGTCGTTTCCATAGAAACGTTACTCGATTTAGAACGAAATGTCTTAGAACACATAGTATTTCATTGCGACGCAATTTCCGTGCGAATTCGTCAATGAGTGGGAGTGGGGGATGCAGTAAAGAAGGATTAGTGGATCGGTAATGAGTTTGTCGTATCCCAAAAGAAAATCCTGTCGTTTCCATTGAAACGTTACACGATTTAGAAGGAGAAGTCATAGAACCCATAGTATTTCATAGCGATGCAATTTCCGTGTGAATTCGTCAATGAGTGGGAGTGAGGGATGCAGTAAAGAAGGATTAGAGGATCGGAAATGAGATTGTTGTATCCCAAAAGAAAATCCTGTCGTTTCCATACAAACGTTACTCGATTTAGATGGAGAAGTCATAGAACCCATAGTATGTCATAGCGACGCAATTTCCGTGTGAATTCGTCAATGAGTGGGAGTGAGGGATGCAGTAAAGAAGGATTAGTGGATCGGAAATTTGATTGTCGTATCCCAAAAGAAAATCCTGTCGTTTCCATAGAAACGTTACTCGATTTAGAAGGAAATGTCTTAGAACACATCGTATTTTATAGCGACGCAATTTCCGTGTGAATTCGTCAATGAGTGGGAGTGAGGGATGCAGTAAAGAAGGATTAGTGGATCGGAAATGGGATTGTCGTATCCCAAAAGAAAATCCTGTCGTTTCCATAGAAACGTTACTCGACTTAGAAGGAAATGTCTTAGAACACATAGTATTTCGTAGCGACGCAATTCCCGTGTTAATTCGTCAATGAGTGGGAGTGAGGGATGCAGTAAAGAAGGATTAGTGGATCGGAAATGAGATTGTCGTATCCCAAAAGAAAATCCTGTCGTTTCCATAGAATCGTTACTCGATTTAGAAGGAGAAGTCATAGATCCCATAGTATTTCGTAGCGACGCAATTTCCGTGTGAATTCGTCAATGTGAGGGAGTGAGGGATGCAGTAAAGAAGGATTAGTGGATCGGAAATGAGATTGTCGTATCCCAAAAGAAAATCCTGTCGTTTCCATAGAAACGTCACTCGATTTAGACGGAAATGTCTTGGAACACATAGTATTTCATAGCGACCCAATTTTTGTGTGATTTCGTCAATGTGTGGGAGTGAGGGATGCAGTAAAGAAGGATTAGTGCATTGGAAATGAGATTGTCGTATCCCAAAAGAAAATCCTGTCGTCTGCATAGAAACGTTACTCGATTTAGAAGGAGAAGTCATAGAACCCATAGTATTTCATAGCGACGCAATTTCCGTGTGAATTCGTCAATGTGAGGGAGTGAGGGATGCAGTAAAGAAGGATTATTGGATCGGAAATGAATTTGTCGTATCCCAAAAGAAAATCCTGTCGTTTCCATAGAAACGTTACTCGATTTAGAAGGAAATGTCTTGGAACACATAGTATTTCATAGCGACGCAAGTTTTGTGTGATTTCGTCAATGTGTGGGAGTGAGGGATGCAGTAAAGAAGGATTAGTGGATTGGAAATGAGTTTGTTGTATCCCAAAAGAAAATCCTGTCGTTTCCATAGAAACGTTACTCGATTTAGAAGGAGAAGTCATAGAATACATAGTATTTCATAGCGACGCAATTTCCGTGTGAGTTCGTCAATGTGTGGGAGTGAGGGATGCAGTAAAGAAGGATTAGTGGATCGGAAATGTGATTGTCGTATCCCAAAAGAAAATCCTGTCGTTTCCATAGAAACGTTACTCGATTTAGAAGGAAATGTCTTAGAACCCATAGTATTTCATAGCGACGCAATTTCCGTGTGAATTCGTCGATGTGTGGGAGTGAGGGCACAGTAACGAAGGTATAGTAGATCGGAAATGAGATTGTCGTATCCCAAAAGAAAAACCTGTCGTTTCCATTGAAACGTTACTCGATTTGGAAGGAGAAGTCATAGAACACATAGTATTTCAAAGCGACGCAATTGCTGTGTTATTTCGTCAATGTGGGGGAGCTAGGGATGCAATAAAAAAGGAATAGTGCTTCGAGAAGGAGATACTCGTATCGCAAATGAAAATCCTGTCGTTTCCATAGAAACGATACTCGATTTAGAAGGAAATGTCTTAGAACACATAGTATTTCATAGCGACGCAATTTCCGTGTGAATTCGTCAATGTGTGGGAGTGAGGGATGCAGTAAAGAAGGATTAGTGGATCAGAAATGAGATTGTCGTATACCAAAAGAAAATACTGTCGTTTCCATAGAAACGTTACTCAATTTAGAAGGAAATGTCTTAGAACACATAGTATTTCATAGCGACGCAATTTCCGTGTGAATTCGTCAACGAGTGGGAGTGAGGAATGCAGTAAAGAAGGATTAGTGGATCGGAAATGAGATTGTCGAATCCCAAAAGAAAATCCTGTCGTTTCCATAGAAACGTTACTCGATTTTGAAGGAGAAGTCATAGAACACATAGTATTTCAAAGCGACGCAATTGCTGTGTTATTTCGTCAATGTGTGGGAGTGAGGGATGCAATAAAGAAGGAATGGTGCATCGAGAAGGAGATACTCGTATCGCAAAAGAAAAGCCAGTCGTTTCCATAGAAACGATACTCGATTTAGAAGGAGAAGTCGTAGTACCCATAGTATTTCACAGCGACGCAATTTCCGTGTGAATTCGTCAATGAGTGGGAGTGAGGGATGCAGTAAAGAAGGATTAGTGGACCGGAAATGAGATTGTCGTATCCCAAAAGAAAATCCTTTCGTTTCCATAGAAACGTTACTCGATTTATAAGGAGAAGTCATAGAACACATAGTATTTCATAGCGACGCAATTTCTGTGTTAATTCGCCAATGAGAGGGAGCTAGGGATGCAATACAGAAGGAATAGTGCATCGACAAGGAGATACTCGTATCGCAAAAGAAAAGCCAGTCGTTTCCATAGAAACGATACTCGATTTAGAAGGAGAAGTCATAGAACACACAGTATTTCATAGCGACGTAATTTCCGTGTGAATTCGTCAATGTGTGGGAGTGAGGGATGCAGTAAAGAAGGATTAGAGGATCGGAAATGAGATTGTCGTATCCCAAAAGAAAATCCTGTCATTTCCATAGAAACGTTACTCGATTTAGAAGGAATTGTCTTAGAACACATAGTATTTCATAGCGACGCAAATTCCGTGTGAATTCGTCAATGTGTGGGAGTGAGGGATGCAGTAAACAGGGATTAGTAGTAGGAAACGAGATTGTAGTATCCCAAAAGAAAATCCTGTCGTGTCCATAGAAACGTTACTCGATTTAGAAGGAGAAGTCATAGAACACATAGTATTTCATAGCGACGCAATTTCCGTGTGAATTCGTCAATGAGTGGGAGTGAGGGATGCAGTAAAGAAGGATTAGTGGATCGGAAATGAGACTGTTGTATCCCAAAAGAAAATCCTGTCGTTTCCATAGAAACGTTACTCGATTTAGAAGGAGAGGTCCTAGAACACATAGTATTTCATAGCGACGCAATTTCCATGTGAATTTGTCAGTGAGTGGGAGTGACGGATGCAGTAAAGAAGGATTAGTGGATCGGAAATGAGATTGTCATATCCCAAAAGAAAATCCTGTCGATTCCATAGAAACGTTACTCGATATCTATAGTAGGAAATGTCTTGGAACACATAATATTTCAGAGCGACGCAATTTCCGTGTGAATTCGTCAATGAGTGGGAGTGAGGGATGCAGTAAAGAAGGATTAGTGGATCGGAAATGTGATTGTCGTATCCAAAGAGAAAATCCTGTCGTTTCCATAGAAACGTTACTCGATTTAGAAGGAAATGTCTTAGAACACATAGTATTTCATAGCGACACAATTTCCGTGCGAATTCGTCAATGAGTGGGAGTGAGGGATGCAGTAAAGAAGGATTAGTGGAACGGAAATGAAATTGTCGTATCCCAAAAGAAAATCCTGTCGTTTCCTTAGAAACGTTACTCGATTTAGAAGGAGAAGTCATAGAACCCATAGTATTTCATAGCGACGCAATTTCCGTGTGAATTCGTCAATGAGTGGGAGTGAGGGATGCAGTAAAGAAGGATTAGTGGATCGGAAATGAGATTGTTGTATCCCAAAAGAAAATCCTGTCGTTTCCATAGAAACGTTACTCGATTTAGAAGGAGAAGTCATAGAACCCATAGTATTTCATAGCGACGCAATTTCCGTGTGAATTCGTCAATGTGTGGGAGTGAGGAATGCAGGAAAGAAGGTTTAGTGGATCGGAAATGAGATTGTCGTATCCCAATAGAAAATCCTGTCGGTTCCATAGAAACGTTACCCGATTTAGAAGGAGAAGTCATAGAACCCATAGTATTTCATAGCGACGCTATTTCTGTGTTATTTCGTCAATGTGGGGGAGCTAGGGATGCAATAAAAAAGGAATAGGGCTTCGAGAAGGAGATACTCGTATCGCAAATGAAAATCCTGTCGTTTCCATAGAAATGATACTCGATTTAGAAGAAATGTCTTAGAACACATAGTTTTTAATAGCGACGCAATTTCCGTGTGAATTCGTCAATGAGTGGGAGTGAGGGATGCAGTAAAGAAGGATTAGTGGATCGGAAATGAGATTGTCGTATCCCAAAAGAAAATCCTGTCGTTTCCATAGAAACGTTACTCTATTTAGAAGGAAATGTCTTAAAACACATAGTATTTCATAGCGACGCAATTCCCGAGTTAATTCGTCAATGAGTGGGAGTGAGGGATGCAGTAAGGAATTATTAGTGGATCGGAAATGAGATTGTCGTATCCCAAAAGGAAATCCTGTCGTTTCCATAGAAACGTTACTCGATTTAGTAGGAAATGTCTTAGAA
The DNA here is from genome assembly GCF_021461385.2 of Schistocerca piceifrons. Classification (NCBI taxonomy): domain Eukaryota; kingdom Metazoa; phylum Arthropoda; class Insecta; order Orthoptera; family Acrididae; genus Schistocerca; species Schistocerca piceifrons. The sequence goes on from NW_025728287.1 coordinate 4,700,396, forward strand.
CACATAGTAGTTCATAGCCACGCAATTTCCGTGTGCATTCGTCAATGTGTGGGAGTGAGGGATGCAGTGAAGAACGATTAGTGGATCGGAAATGTGATTGTCGTATCCCAAAAGAAAATCCTGTCATTTCCGTAGAAGCGTTACTCGATTTAGAAGGAGAGGTCCTAGAACACATAGTATTTCATAGCGATGCAATTTCCGTGTGAATTCGTCAATGAGTGGGAGTGAGGGATGCAGTAAAGAAGGATTAGTGGATCGGAAATGAGATTGTCGTATCCCAAAAGAAAATCCTGTCGTTTCCATAGAAACGTTACTCGATATAGAAGGAAATGTCTTGGAACACATAATATTTCATAGCGACGCAATTTCCGTGTGAATTCGTCAATGAGTGGGAGTGAGGGATGCAGTAAAGAAGGATTAGTGGATCGGAAATGTGCTTGTCGTATCCAAAAGGAAAATCCTGTCGTTTCCATAGAAACGTTACTCGATTTAGAAGGAAATATCTTAGAACACATAGCATTTCATAGCGACGCAATTTCCGTGCGAATTCGTCAATAAGTGGGACTGAGGAATGCAGTAAAGAAGGATTAGTTGATCGGAAATGAGATTGTCGTATCCGAAAAGAGGATACTGTCGTTTCCATAGAAACGTTACTCGATTTAGAAGGAGAAGTCATAGAACCCATAGTATTACATAGCGACGCAATTTCCGTGTGAATTCGTCAATGAGTGGGAGTGAGGGATGCAGTAAAGAAGGATTAGTGGATCGGAAATGAGATTGTTGTATCCCAAAAGAAAATTCTGTCGTTTCCATAGAAACGTTACTCGATTTAGAAGGATAAGTCATAGAACCCATAGTATTTCATAGCGACGCAATTTCCGTGTGAATTCGTCAATGTGTGGGAGTGAGGGATGCAGTAAAGAAGGTTTAGTGGATCGGAAATGAGATTGTCATATGACAAAAGAAAATCCTGTCGTTTCCATAGAAACGTTACTCGATTTAGAAGGAGAAGTCATAGAACCCATAGTATATCATAGCGACGCAATTTCCGTGTGAATTCGTCAATGAGTGGGAGTGAGGGATGCAGTAAAGAAGGATTAGTGGATCGGAATTGAGATTGTCGTGTCCAAAAAGATAATCCTGTCGTTTCCATAGAAACGTTACTCGATTTAGAAGGAGAAGTCATAGAACCCATAGTATTTCATAGCGACGCAATTTCTGTGTTATTTCGTCAATGTGGGGGGCTAGGGATGCAATAGAAAAGGGATAGGGCTTCGAGAAGGAGATCCTCGTATCGCAAATGAACTTCCTGTCGTTTCCATAGAAACGATACTCGATATAGAAGGAAATGTCTTAGAACACATAGTATTTCATAGCGACGCAATTTCCGTGTGAATTCGTCAATGAGTGGGAGTGAGGGACGCAGTAAAGAAGGGTTAGTGGATCGGAAATGTGATTGTCGTATCCAAAAAAAAATCCTCTCGTTTCCATAGAAACGTTACTCGATTTAGAAGGAAATGTCTTAGAACACATAGTATTTCATACCGACCCAATTTCCGTGCGAATTCGTCAATGAGTGGGAGTGAGGGATGCAGTAAAGAAGGATTAGTGGATCGGAAATGAGATTGTCGTATCCCAAAAGAAAATCCTGTCGTTTCCATAGAAACGTTACTCGATTTAGAAGGAGAAGTCACAGAACTCATAGTATTTCATAGCGACACAATTTCCGTGTGAATTCGTCAATGAGTGGGAGTGAGGGATGCAGTAAAGAAGGATTAGTGGATCGGAAATGAGATTGTCGTATCCCAAAAGAAAATCCTGTCGTTTCCATAGAAGCGTTACTCGATTTTGAAGGAGAAGTCATAGAACACATAGTATTTCATAGCGACGCGATTGCTGTGTTAATTCGCCAATGTGAGGGAGCTAGGGATGCAATAAAGAAGGAATACTGCATCGAGAAGGAGATACTCGTATCGCAAAAGAAAAGCCAGTCGTTTCCATAGAAACGTTACTCGATATGGAAGGAAATGTCTTGGAACACATAGTATTTCATAGCGACGCAATTTCCGTGTGAATTCGTCAATGAGTGGGAGTGAGGGATGCAGTAAAGGAGGATTAGTGGGTCGGAAATGTGATTGACGTATCCCAAAAGAAAATCCTGTCGTTTCCATAGATACGTTACTCGATATAGAAGGAAATGTCTTGGAACACATAGTATTTCTTAGCGACGCAATTTCCGTGTGAATTCGACAGTGAGTGGGAGTGAGGGATGCAGTAAAGGAGGATTAGTGGATCGGTAATGTGATTGTCGTATCCCAAAAGAAAATCCCGTCGTTTCCATAGAAACGTTACTCGATTTAGAAGGAAATGTCTTAGAACACATAGCATTTCATAGCGACGCAATGTCCGTGTGAATTCGTCAATGAGTGGGAGTGAGGGATGCAGTAAAGACGGATTAGTGGATAGGAAATGAGATTATTGTATCCCAAAAGAAAATCCTGTCGTTTCCATAGAAACGTTTCTCGATTTAGAAGGAGAAATCATAGATCCCATAGTATTTCATAGCGACGCAATTTCCGTGTGAACTCGTCAATGAGTGGGAGTGAGGGATGCAGTGAAGAACGATTAGTGGATCATAAATGTGATTGTCGTATCCCAAAAGAAAATCCTGTCGTTTCCATAGAAACGTTACTCGATTTAGAAAGAAATGTCTTAGAACTCATAGTATTTCATAGAGACGCAATTTCCGTGTGAATTCGTCAATGAGTGGGAGTGAGGGATGCAGTAAAGAAGGATTAGTGGATCGGAAATGCGATTGTCGTATCCCAAAAGAAAATCCTGTCGTTTCCATAGAAACGTTACTGGATTTAGAAGGAAATGTCTTAAAACACATAGTATTTCATAGCGACGCAATTTCCGTGTTAATTCGTCAATGAGTGGGAGTGAGGGATGCAGTAAGGAATTATTAGTGGATCGGAAATGAGATTGTCGTTTCCCAAAAGAAAATCCTGTCGTTTCCATAGAAACGTTACTCGATTTAGAAGGAAATGTCTTAGAACACATAGTAGTTCATAGCCACGCAATTTCCGTGTGAATTCGTCAATGTGTGGGAGTGAGGGATGCAGTAAAGAACGATTAGTGGATCGGAAATGTGATTCTCGTATCCCAAAAGAAAATCCTGTCATTTCTATAGAAACGTTACTCGATTTAGAAGGAGAGGTCCTAGAACACATAGTATTTCATAGCGACGCAATTTCCGTGTGAATTCGTCAATGAGTGGGAGTGAGGGATGCAGTAAAGAAGGATTAGTGGATCGGAATTGTGATTGTCGTATCCAAAAAGAAAATCCTCTCGTTTCCATAGAAACGTTACTCGATTTAGAAGGAAATGTCTTAGAACACATAGTATTTCATAGCGACCCAATTTCCGTGCGAATTCGTCAATGAGTGGGAGTGAGGGATGCAGTAAAGAAGGATTAGTGGATCGGAAATGAGATTGTCGTATCCCAAAATAAAATCCTGTCGTTTCCATAGAAACGTTACTCGATTTAGAAGGAGAAGTCATAGAACCCATAGTATTTCATAGCGACGCAATTTCCGTGTGAATTCGTCAATGAGTGGGAGTGAGGGATGCAGTAAAGAAGGATTAGTGGATCGGAAATGAGATTGTCGTATCCCAAAAGAAAATCCTGTCGTTTCCATAGAAACGTTACTCGATTTAGAAGGAGAAGTCATAGAACACATAGTATTTCATAGCGACGCAATTTCTGTGTTAATTCGCCAATGTGAGGGAGCTTGGGATGCAATAAAGAAGGAATACTGCATCGAGAAGGAAATACTCGTATCGCAAAAGAAAAGCCAGTCGTTTCCATAGAAACGTTACTCGATATAGAAGGAAATGTCTTGGAACACATAGTATTTCATAGCGACGCAATTTCCGTGTGAATTCGTCAGTGAGTGGGAGTGAGGGATGCAGTAAAGAAGTATTAGTGGGTCGGAAATGTGATTGACGTATCCCAAAAGTAAATCCTGTCTTTTCCATAGAAACGTTACTCGATATTGAAGGAAATGTCTTGGAACACATAGTATTACATAGCGACGTAATTTTCGTGTGAATTCGTCAATGAGTGGGAGTGAGGGATGCAGTAAAGAAGGATTAGTGGATCGGTAATGTGATTGTCGTATCCCAAAAGAAAATCCCGTCGTTTCCATAGAAACGTTACTCGATTTAGAAGGAAATGTCTTAGAACACATAGCATTTCATAGCGACGCAATGTCCGTGTGAATTCGTCAATGAGTGGGAGTGAGGGATGCAGTAAAGAAGGATTAGTGGATCGGAAATTAGATTATTGTATCCCAAAAGAAAATCCTTTCGTTTCCATAGAAACGTTTCTCGATTTAGAAGGAGAAATCATAGAACCCATAGTATTTCATAGCGACGCAATTTCCGTGTGAACTCGTCAGTGAGTGGGAGTGAGGGATGCAGTGAAGAAGGATTAGTGGATCATAAATGTGATTGTCGTATCCCAAAAGAAAATCCTGTCGTTTCCATAGAAACGTTACTCGATTTAGAAGGAAATGTCTTAGAACTCATAGTATTTCATAGCGACGCAATTTCCGTGTGAATTCGTCAATGAGTGGGAGTGAGGGATGCAGTAAAGAAGGATTAGTGGATCGGAAATGAGATTGTCGTATCCCAAAAGAAAACCCTGTCGTTTCCATTGAAGCGTTACTCGATTTTGAAGGAGAAGTCATAGAACACATAGTATTTCATAGCGACGCAATTGCTGTGTTATTTCGTCAATGTGTGGGAGTGAGTGATGCAATAAAGAAGGAATAGTGCATTGAGAAGGAGATACTCGTGTCGCAAAAGAAAAGACAGTCGTTTCCATGGAAACGATACTCCATTTAGAAGGAGAAGTCGTAGAACACATAGTATTACATAGCGACGCAATTTCCGTGTAAATTCGTCAATGAGTGGGAGTGAGGGATGCAGTAAAGAAGGATTAGTGGATCGGAAATGAGATTGTCGTATCCCAAAAGAAAATCCTGTCGTTTCCATAGAAACGTTACTCGATTTAGAAGGAGAAGTCATAGAACACATAGTATTTCATAGCGACGCAATTTCTGTGTTAATTCGCCAATGTGAGGGAGCTTGGGATGCAATAAAGAAGGAATACTGCATCGAGAAGGAAATACTCGTATCGCAAATGAAAAGCCAGTCGTTTCCATAGAAACGTTACTCGATATAGAAGGAAATGTCTTGGAACACATAGTATTTCATAGCGACGCAATTTCCGTGTGAATTCGTCAATGAGTGGGAGTGAGGGATGCAGTAAAGAAGTATTAGTGGGTCGGAAATGTGATTGACGTATCCCAAAAGTAAATCCTGTCTTTTCCATAGAAACGTTACTCGATATTGAAGGAAATGTCTTGGAACACATAGTATTTCATAGCGACGCAATTTTCGTGTGAATTCGTCAATGAGTGGGAGTGAGGGATGCAGTAAAGAAGGATTAGTGGATCGGTAATGTGATTGTCGTATCCCAAAAGAAAATCCCGTCGTTTCCATAGAAACGTTACTCGATTTAGTAGGAAATGTCTTAGAACACATAGCATTTCATAGCGACGCAATGTCCGTGTGAATTCGTCAATGAGTGGGAGTGAGGGATGCAGTAAAGAAGGATTAGTGGATCGGAAATTAGATTATTGTATCCCAAAAGAAAATCCTTTCGTTTCCATAGAAACGTTTCTCGATTTAGAAGGAGAAATCATAGAACCCATAGTATTTCATAGCGACGCAATTTCCGTGTGAACTCGTCAGTGAGTGGGAGTGAGGGATGCAGTGAAGAAGGATTAGTGGATCATAAATGTGATTGTCGTATCCCAAAAGAAAATCCTGTCGTTTCCATACAAACGTTACTCGATTTAGAAGGAAATGTCTTAGAACTCATAGTATTTCATAGCGACGCAATTTCCGTGTGAATTCGTCAATGAGTGGGAGTGAGGGTTGCAGTAAAGAAGGATTAGTGGATCGGAAATGAGATTGTCGTATCCCAAAAGAAAACCCTGTCGTTTCCATAGAAACGTTACTCGACGTAGAAGGAAATGTCTTAGAACACATAGTAGTTCATAGCGACGCAATTTCCGTGTGAATTCGTCAATGTGTGGGAGTGAGGGATGCAGTAAAGAAGGTTTAGTGGATCGGAAATGAGATTGTCGTATCCCAAAAGAAAATCCTGTCGTTTCCATAGAAACGTTACTCGATTTAGAAGGAGAAGTCACAGAACCCATAGTATTTCATAGCGACGCAATTCCTGTGTTATTTCGTCAATGTGGGGGAGCTAGGGATGCAATAGAAAAGGAATAGGGCTTCGAGTAGGAGATACTCGTATCGCAAATGAAAATCCTGTCGTTTCCATAGAAACGATACTCGATTTAGAAGGAAATGTCTTAGAACACATAGTATTTCGTAGCGACGCAATTTCCGTGTGAATTCGTCAATGTGTGGGAGTGAGGGATGCAGTAAAGAAAGATTAGTGGATCGGAAATGTGATTGTCGTATCACAAAAGAAAATCCTGTCGTTTCCATAGAAACGTTAATCGATTTAGAAGGAAATGTCTTAGAACACATAGTATTTCATAGCGACGCAATTTCAGTGTGAATTCGTCAATGAGTGGGAGTGAGGAATGCGGTAAAGAAGGATTAGTGGATCGGTAATGTGATTGTTGTATCCCAAAAGAAAATACCGTCGTTTCCATAGAAACTTTACTCGATTTAGAAGGAAATGTCTTAGAACACATAGCATTTCATAGTGATGCAATGTCCGTGTGAATTCGTCAATGAGTGGGAGTGAGGGATGCAGTAAAGAAGGATTAGTGGATCGGAAATGAGATAGTTGTATCCCAAACGAAAATCCTGTCGTTTCCATAGAAACGTTACTCGATTTAGAAGGAGAAGTCATAGAACCCATAGTATTTCATAGCGACGCAATTTCCGTGTGAACTCGTCAATGAGTGGGAGTGAGGGATGCAGTGACGAAGGATTAGTGGATCGGAAATGTGATTGTCGTATCCCAAAAGAAAATCCTGTCGTATCCATAGAAACGTTACTCGATTTAGAAGGAAATGTCTTAGAACTCATAGTATTTCATAGCGACGCAAATTCCGTGCTAATTCGTCAATGAGTGGGAGTGAGGGATGCAGTAAAGAAGGATTAGTGGATTGGAAATGAGATTGTCGTATCCCAAAAGAAAATCCTGTCGTTTCCATAGAAACGTTACTCGACTTAGAAGGAAATGTCTTAGAACACATAGTAGTTCATAGCGACGCAATTTCCGTGTGAATTCGTCAATGTGTGGGAGTGAGGGATGCAGTAAAGAAGGTTTAGTGGATCGGAAATGAGATTGTCGTATCCCAAAAGAAAATCCTGTCGTTTCCATAGAAACGTTACTCGATTTAGAAGGAGAAGTCATAGAACCCATACTATTTCATAGCGACGCAATTTCTGTGTTATTTCGTCAATGTGGGGGAGCTAGGGATGCAATAGAAAAGGAATAGGGCTTCGAGAAGGAGATACTCGTATCGCAAATGAAAATCCTGTCTTTTCCATAGAAACGATACTCGATTTAGAAGGAAATGTCTTAGAACACATAGTATTTCGTAGCGACGCAATTTCCGTGTGAATTCGTCAATGTGTGGGAGTGAGGGATGCAGTAAAGAGAGATTAGTGGATCATAAATGTGATTGTCGTATCCCAAAAGAAAATCCTGTCGTTTCCATAGAAACGTTAATCGATTTAGAAGGAAATGTCTTAGAACACATAGTATTTCATAGCGACGCAATTTCCGTGTGAATTCGTCAATGAGTGGGAGTGAGGGATGCAGTAAAGAAGGATTAGTGGATCGGAAATGAGATTGTCGTATCCCAAAAGAAAATCCTGTCGCTTCCATAGAAACGTTACTCGATTTCGAAGGAGAAGTCATAGATCACACAGTATTTCATAGCGACGCAATTGCTGAGTTATTTCGTCAATGTGTGGGAGTGAGTGTTGCAATAAAGAAGGAATAGTGCATCGAGAAGGAGATACTCGTATCGCAAAAGAAAAGCCAGTCGTTTCCATGGAAACGATACTCGATTTAGAAGGAGACGTCGTAGAACACATAGTATTTCATAGCGACGCAATTTCCGTGTGAATTCGTCAATGAGTGGGAGTGAGGGATGCAGTAAAGAAGGATTAGAGGATCGGAAATGTGATTGTCGTATCCAAAAAGAAAATCCTGTCATTTCCATAGAAACGTTACTCGATTTAGAAGGAAATGTCTTAGAACACATAGTATTTCATAGCGACGCAATTTCCGTGTGAATTCGTCAATGAGTGGGAGTGAGGGATGCAGTAAAGAAGGATTAGTGGATCGGAAATGAGATTGTTGTATCCCAAAAGAAAATCCTGTCGTTTCCATAGAAACGTTACTCGATTTAGAAGGAAATGTCTTAAAACACATAGTATTTCATAGCGACGCAATTTCCGTGTTAATTCGTCAATGAGTGGGAGTGAGGGATGCAGTAAGTAATTATTAGTGGATCGGAAATGAGATTGTCGTATCCCAAAAGAAAATCCTGTCGTTTCCATAGAAACGTTACTCGATTTAGAAGGAAATGTCTTAGAACACATAGTAGTCCATAGCCACGCAATTTCCGTGTGAATTCGTCAATGTGTGGGAGTGAGGGATGCAGTAAAGAACGATTAGTGGATCGGAAATGTGATTGTCGTATCCCAAAGAAAATCCTGTCATTTCCATAGAAACGTTACTCGATTTAGAAGGAGAGGTCCTAGAACACATAGTATTTCATAGCGACGCAATTTCCGTGTGAATTCGTCGATGAGTGGGAGTGAGGGATGCAGTAAAGAAGGATTAGTGGATCGGAAATGTGATTGTCGTATCCAAAAAGAAAATCCTCTCGTTTCCATAGAAACGTTACTCGATTTAGAAGGAAATGTCGTAGAACACATAGTATTTCATAGCGACCCAATTTCCGTGCGAATTCGTCAATGAGTGGGAGTGAGGGATGCAGTAAAGAAGGATTAGTGGATCGGAAATGAGATTGTCGTATCCCAAAAGAAAATCCTGTCGTTTCCATAGAAACGTTACTCGATTCAGAAGGAGAAGTCATAGAACCCATAGTATATCATAGCGACGCAATTTCCGTGTGAATTCGTCAATGAGTGGGAGTGAGGGATGCAGTAAAGGAGGGTTAGTGGATCGGAAATGAGATTGTTGTATCCCAAAAGAAAATCCTGTCGTTTCCATAGAAACGCTACTCGATTTAGAAGGAGAAGTCATAGAACACTTAGTATTTCATAGCGACGCAATTTCCGTGTGAATTCGTGAATGTGTGGGAGTGAGGGATGCAGTAAAGAAGGTTTAGTGGATCGGAAATCATATTGTCGTATCCCAAAAGAAAATCCTGTCGTTTCCATAGAAACGTTACTCGATTTAGAAGGAGAAGTCATAGAACCCATAGTATTTCATAGCGACGCAATTTCTGTGTTATTTCGTCAATTTGGGGGAGCTAGGGATGCAATAAAAAAGGAATAGGGCTTCGAGAAGGAGATATTCGTATCGCAAATGAAAATCCTGTCGTTTCCATAGAAACGATACTCGATTTAGAAGGAAATGTCTTAGAACACATAGTCTTTCATAGCTACGCAATTTCCGTGTGAATTCGTCAATGTGTGGGAGTGAGGGATGCAGTAAAGAAAGATTAGTCGATCGGAAATATGATTGTCGTATCCCAAAAGAAAATCCTGTCGTTTCCATAGAAACGTTACTCGATTTAGAAGGAAATGTCTTAGAACACATAGTACTTCATAGCGACGCAATTTCCGTGTGAATTCGTCAATGAGTGGGAGTGAGGGATGCAGTAAAGAAGGATTAGTGGATCGGAAATGAGATTGTCGTATCCCAAAAGAAAATCCTGTCGTTTCCATAGAAGCGTTACTCGATTTTGAAGGAGAAGTCATAAAACACATAGTATTTCATAGCGACGCAATTGCTGTGTTATTCCGTCAATGTGTGGGAGTGAGTGATGCAATAAAGAAGGAATAGTGCATTGAGGAGGAGATACTCGTGTCGCAAAAGAAAAGACAGTCGTTTCCATGGAAACGATACTCCATTTAGAAGGAGAAGTCGTAGAACACATAGTATTACATAGCGACGCAATTTCCGTGTAAATTCGTCAATGAGTGGGAGTGAGGGATGCAGTAAAGAAGCATTGGTGGATCGGAAATGAGATTGTCGTATCCCAAAAGAAAATCCTGTCGTTTCCATAGAAACGTTATTCGATTTAGAAGGAGAAGTCATAGAACACATAGTATTTCATAGCGACGCAATTTGTGTGTTAATTCGCCAATGTGAGGGAGCTAGGGATGCAATAAAGAAGGAATACTGCATCGAGAAGGAGATACTCGTATCGCAAAAGAAAAGCCAGTCGTTTCCATAGAAACGTTACTCGATATAGAAGGAAATGTCTTAGAACACATAGCATTTAATAGCGACGCAATGTCCGTGTGAATTCGTCAATGAGTTGGAGTGAGGGATGCAGTAAAGAAGGATTAGTGGATCGGAAATGAGATTGTTGTATACCAAAAGAAAATCCTGTCGTTTCCATAGAAACGTTTCCCGATTTAGAAGGAGAAATCATATAACCCATAGTATTTCATAGCGACGCAATTTCCGTGTGAACTCGTCAATGAGTGGGAGTGAGGGATGCAGTGAAGAAGGATTAGTGGATCATAAATGTGATTGTCGTATCCCAAAAGAAAATCCTGTCGTTTCCATAGAAACGTTACTCGATTTAGAAGGAAATGTCTTAGAACTCATAGTATTTCATAGCGACGCAATTTCCGTGTGAATTCGTCAATGAGTGGGAGTGAGGGATGCAGTAAAGAAGGATTAGTGGATCGGAAATGAGATTGTCGTATGCTAAAAGAAAACCCTGTCGTTTCGATAGAAACGTTACTCGACGTAGAAGGAAATGTCTTAGAACACATAGTAGTTCATAGCGACGCAATTTCCGTGTGAATTCGTCGATGTGTGGGAGTGAGGGATGCAGTAAAGAAGGTTTAGTGCATCGGAAATGAGATTGTCGTATCCCAAAAGAAAATCCTGTCGTTTCCATAGAAACGTTACTCGATTTAGAAGGAGAAGTCATAGAACCCATAGTATTTCATAGCGACGCAATTTCTGTGTTATTTCGTCAATGTGGGGGAGCTAGGGATTCAATAGAAAAGGAATAGGGCTTCGAGAAGGAGATACTCGTATCGCAAATGAAAATTCTGTCGTTTCCATAGAAACGATACTCGATTTAGAAAGAAATGTCTTAGAACACATAGTATTTCGTAGCGACGCAATTTCCGTGTGAATTCGCCAATGTGTGGGTGTGAGGGATGCAGTAAAGAAAGATTAGTGGATCGGAAATGTGATTGTCGTATCCCAAAAGAAAATCCTGTCGTTTCCATAGAAACGTTAATCGATTTAGAAGGAAATGTCTTAGAACACATAGTATTACATAGCGACGCAATTTCCGTGTGAATTTGTCAATGAGTGGGAGTGAGGAATGCAGTAATGAAGGATTAGTGGATCGGTAATGTGATTGTTGTATCCCAAAAGAAAATCCCGTCGTTTCCATAGAAACTTTACTCGATTTAGAAGGAAATGTCTTAGAACACATAGCATTTCATAGCGACGCAATGTCCGTGTGAATTCGTCAATGAGTGGAAGTGAGGGATGCAGTAAAGAAGGATTAGTGGATCGGAAATGAGATAGTTGTATCCCAAAAGAAAATCCTGTCGTTTCCATAGAAACGTTACTCGATTTAGAAGGAGAAGTCATAGAACCCATAGTATTTCATAGCGACGCAATTTCCGTGTGAACTCGTCAATGAGTGGGAGTGAGGGATGCAGTGAAGAAGGATTAGTGGATCGGAAATGTAATTGTCGTATCCCAAAAGAAAATCCTGTCGTTTCCATAGAAACGTTTCTCGATTTTGAAGGAGAAGTCATGGAACACACAGAATTTAATAGCGACGCAATTGCTGAGTTAGTTCGTCAAAGTGTGGGAGTGAGTGATGCAATAAAGAAGGAATAGTGCATCGAGAAGGAGATACTCGTATCGCAAAAGAAAAGCCAGTCGTTTCCATGGAAACGATACTCGATTTAGAAGGAGAAGTCGTAGAACACATAGTATTTCATAGCGACGCAATTTCCGTGTGAATTCGTCAATGAGTGGGAGTGAGGGATGCAGTAAAGAAGGATTCGTGGATCGGAAATGAGATTGTCGTATCCCAAAAGAAAATCCTGTCGTTTCCATGAAACGTTACTCGATTTAGAAGGAGAAGTCATAGAACACATAGTATTTCAAAGCGACGCAATTTCTGTGTTAATTCGCCAATGTGAGGGAGCTAGGGATGCAATAAAGAAGGAATAGTGCATCGAGAAAGAGGTACTCGTATCGCAAAAGAAAAGCCAGTCGTTTCCATAGAAACGTTACTCGATATAGAAGGAAATGTTTGGAACACACAGTATTTCATAGCGACGCAATTTCCGTGTGAATTCGTCAATGAGTGGGAGTGAGGGATGCAGTAAAGAAGGATTAGTGGATTGGAAATGTGATTGTCGTATCGCAAAAGAAAATCCTGTCGTTTCCATAGAAACGTTACTCGATATAGAAGGAATTGTCTTGGAACACATATTATTTCATAGCGACGCAATTTCCGTGTGAATTCGTCAATGAGTGGGAGTGAGGGATGCAGTAAAGAAGGATTAGTGGATCGGAAATGTGATTGACGTATCCCAAAAGAAAATCCTGTCGTTTCCATAGAAACGTTACTCGATTTAGAAGGAAATGTCTTAGAACACATAGCATTTCATAGCGACGCAATGTCTGTGTGAATTCGTCAATGCGTGGGAGTGAGGGATTCAGTAAAGAAGGATTAGTGGATCGGAAATGAGATTGTCGTATCCCAAAAGAAAATCCTGTCGTTTCCATATAAACCTTACTCGATTTAGAGGGGAATGTCTTAGAACACATAGTATTTCATAGCGACGCAATTTCCGTGTGAATTCGTCAATGAGTGGGAGTGAGGGATGCAGTAAAGAAGGATTAGTGGATCGGAAATGAGATTGTCGTATCCCAAAGATAATCCTGTCGTTTCCTTAGAAACGTTACTCGATTTTGAAGGAGAAGTCATAGAACACACAGTATTTCATAGCGACGCAATTGCTGAGTTATTTCGTCAATGTGTGGGAGTGAGTGATGCAATATAGAAGGAATAGTGCATCGAGAAGGAGATACTCGTATCGCAAAGGAAAAGCCAGTCGTTTCCATAGAAACGTTACTCGATATAGAAGGAAATGTCTTAGAACACATAGCATTTCATAGCGACGCAATGTCCGTGTGAATTCGTCAATGAGTGGGAGTGAGGGATGCAGTAAAGAAGGATTAGTGGATCGGAAATGAGATTGTCGTATCCCTAAGATAATCCTGTCGTTTCCATAGAAACGTTACTCGATTTAGAAGGAGAAGTCATAGAACACATAGTATTTCATAGCGACGCAATTTCTGTGTTAATTCGCCAATGTGAGGGAGCTAGGGATGCAATAAAGAAGGAATACTGCATCGAGAAGGAGATACTCGTATCGCAAAAGAAAAGCCAGTCGTTTCCATATAAACGTTACTCGATATAGAAGGAAATGTCTTAGAACACATAGCATTTCATAGCGACGCAATGTCCGTGTGAATTCGTCAATGAGTGGGAGTGAGGGATGCAGTAAAGAAGGATTAGTGGATCGGAAATGAGATTGTTGTATACCAAAAGAAAATCCTGTCGTTTCCATAGAAACGTTTCCCGATTTAGAAGGAGAAATCATAGAACCCATAGTATTTCATAGCGACGCAATTTCCGTGTGAACTCGTCAATGAGTGGGAGTGAGGGATGCAGTGAAGAAGGATTAGTGGATCATAAATGTGATTGTCGTATCCCAAAAGAAAATCCTGTCGTTTCCATAGAAACGTTACTCGATTTAGAAGGAAATGTCTTAGAACTCATAGTTTTTCATAGCGACGCAATTTCCGTGTGAATTCGTCAATGAGTGGGAGTGAGGGATGCAGTAAAGAAGGATTAGTGGATCGGAAATGAGATTGTCGTATCCCAAAAGAAAACCCTGTTGTTTCGATAGAAACGTTACTCGACGTAGAAGGAAATGTCTTAGAACACATAGTAGTTCATAGCGACGCAATTTCCGTGTGAATTCGTCGATGTGTGGGAGTGAGGGATGCAGTAAAGAAGGTTTAGTGGATCGGAAATGAGATTGTCGTATCTTAAAAGAAAATCCTGTCGTTTCCATAGAAACGTTACTCGATTTAGAAGGAGAAGTCATAGAACCCATAGTATTTCATAGCGACGCAATTTCTGTGTTATTTCGTCAATGTGGGGGAGCTAGGGATGCAATAGAAAAGGAATAGTGCTTCGAGAAGGAGATACTCGTATCGCAAATGAAAATCCTGTCGTTTCCATAGAAACGATACTCGATGTAGAAGGAAATGTCTTAAAACACATAGTATTTCGTAGCGACGCAATTTCCGTGTGAATTCGTCAATGTGTGGGAGTGAGGGATGCAGTAAAGAAAGATTAGTGGATCGGAAATGTGATTGTCGTATCCCAAAAGAAAATCCTGTCGTTTCCACAGAAACGTTAATCGATTTAGAAGGAAATGTCTTAGAACACATAGTATTTCATAGCGACGCAATTTCCGTGTGAATTTGTCAGTGAGTGGGAGTGAGGAATGCAGTAAAGAAGGATTAGTGGATCGGTAATGTGATTGTTGTATCCCAAATGAAAATCCCTTCGTTTCCATAGAAACTTTACTCGATTTAGAAGGAAATGTCTTAGAACACATAGCATTTCATGGCGACGCAATGTCCGTGTGAATTCGTCAATGAGTGGAAGTGAGGGATGCAGTAAAGAAGGATTAGTGGATCGGAAATGAGATAGTTGTATCCCAAAAGAAAATCCTGTCGTTTCCATAGAAACGTTACTCGATTTAGAAGGAGAAGTCATAGAACCCATAGTATTTCATAGCGACGCAATTTCCATGTGAACTCGTCAATGAGTGGGAGTGAGGGATGCAGTGAAGAAGGATTAGTGGATCGGAAATGTGATTGTCGTATCCCAAAAGAAAATCCTGTCGTTTCCATAGAAACGTTACTCGATTTAGAAGGAAATGTCTTAGAACTCATAGTATTTCATAGCGACGCAATTTCCGTGTGAATTCGTCAATGACTGGGAGTGAGGGATGCAGTAATGAAGGTTTAGTGGATCGGAAATGAGATTGTCGTATCCCAAAAGAAAATCCTGTGGTTTCCATAGAAACGTTACTCGATTTAGAAGGAGAAGTCATAGAACCCATACTATATCATAGCGACGCAATTTCTGTGTTATTTCGTCAATGTGGGGGAGCTAGGGATGCAATAGAAAAGGAATAGGGCTTCGAGAAGGAGATACTCGTATCGCAAATGAAAATCCTGTCGTTTCCATAGAAACGATACTCGATTTAGAAGGAAATGTCTTAGAACAGATAGTACTTCGTAGCGACGCAATTTCCGTGTGAATTCGTCAATGTGTGGGAGTGAGGGATGCAGTAAAGAAGGATTAGTGGATCGGAAATGTGATTGTCGTATCCCAAAAGAAAATCCTGTCGTTTCCATAGAAACGTTACTCGATTTTGAAGGAGAAGTCATAGAACACACAGTATTTCATAGCGACGCAATTGCTGAGTTATTTCGTCAATGTGTGGGAGTGAGTGATGCAATAAAGAAGGAATAGTGCATCGAGAAGGAGATACTCGTATCGCAAAAGAAAAGCCAGTCGTTTCCATGGAAACGATACTCGATTTAGAAGGAGAAGTCGTAGAACACATAGTATTTCATAGCGACGCAATTTCCGTGTGAATTCGTCAATGAGTGGGAGTGAGGGATGCAGTAAAGAAGGATTAGTGGATCGGAAATGAGATTGTCGTATCCCAAAAGAAAATCCTGTCGTTTCCATGAAACGTTACTCGATTTAGAAGGAGAAGTCATAGAACACATAGTATTTCAAAGCGACGCAATTTCTGTGTTAATTCGCCAATGTGAGGGAGCTAGGGATGCAATAAAGAAGGAATAGTGCATCGAGAAAGAGGTACTCGTATCGCAAAAGAAAAGCCAGTCGTTTCCATAGAAACGTTACTCGATATAGAAGGAAATGTTTGGAACACACAGTATTTCATAGCGACGCAATTTCCGTGTGAATTCGTCAATGAGTGGGAGTGAGGGATGCAGTAAAGAAGGATTAGTGGATCGGGAATGAGATTGTCCTATCCCAAAAGAAAATCCTGCCGTTTCCATAGAAACGTTACTCGATTTTGAAGGAAATGTATTAGAACACATAGTATTTCATAGCGACGCCATTTCCGTGTGAATTCGTCAATGAGTGGGAGTGAGGGATGCAGTAAAGAAGGATTAGTGGATCGGAAATGAGATTGTCGTATCCCAAAAGAAAATCCTGTCGTTTCCATAGAAACGTTACTCGACTTAGAAGGAAATGTCTTAGAACACATAGTAGTTCATAGCGACGCAATTTCCGTGTGAATTCGTCAATGAGTGGGAGTGAGGGATGCAGTAAAGAAGGATTAGTGGATCGGAAATGAGTTTGTCGTATCCCAAAAGAAAATCCCTGTCGTTTCCATAGAAACGTTACTCGATTTTGAAGGAGAAGTCATAGAACACATAGTATTTCATAGCGACGCAATTGCTGAGTTATTTCGTCAATGTGTGGGAGTGAGTGATGCAATAAAGAAGGAATAGTGCATCGAGAAGGAGATACTCGTATCGCAAAAGAAAAGCCAGTCGTTTCCATGGAAGCGATACTCGATTTAGAAGGAGAAGTCGTAGAACACATAGTATTTCATAGCGACGCAATTTCCGTGTGAATTCGGCAATGAGTGGGAGTGAGGGATGCAGTAAAGGAGGATTAGTGGATCGGAAATGAGATTGTCGTATCCCAAAAGAAAATCCTGTCGTTTCCATAGAAACGTTACTCGATTTAGAAGGAGAAGTCATAGAACACATAGTATTTCAAAGCGACGCAATTTCTGTGTTAATTCGCCAATGTGAGGGAGCTAGGGATGCAATAAAGAAGCAATAGTGCATCGAGAAAGAGATACTCGTATCGCAAAAGAAAAGCCAGTCGTTTCCATAGAAATGTTACTCGATATAGAAGGAAATGTTTGGAACACATAGTATTTCATAGCGACGCAATTTCCGTGTGAATTCGTCAATGAGTGGGAGTGAGGGATCCAGTAAAGAAGGATTAGTTGATCGGAAATGTGATTGTCGTATCCCAAAAGAAAATCCTGCCGTTTCCATAGAAACGTTACTCGATATAGAAGGAATTGTCTTGGAACACATAGTATTTCATAGCGACGCAATTTCCGTGTGAATTCGTCAATGAGTGGGAGTGAGGGATGCAGTAAAGAAGGATTAGTGGATCGGAAATGTGATTGACGTATCCCAAAAGAAAATCCTGTCGTTTCCATAGAAACGTTACTCGATTTAGAAGGAAATGTCTTAGAACACATAGCATTTCATAGCGACGCAATGAATGTGTGAATTCGTCAATGAGTGGGAGTGAGGGATGCAGTAAAGAAGGATTAGTGGATCGGAAATGTGATTGTCGTATCCCAAAAGAAAATCCTGTCGTTTCCATAGAAACGTTACTCGATTTAGAAGGAAATGTCTTAGAACACATGATATTTCATAGCGACGCAATTTCCGTGTGAATTCGTCAATGAGTGGGAGTGAGGGATGCAGTAAAGAAGGATTAGTGGATCGGAAATGAGATTTTCGTATCCCAAAAGAAAATCCTGTCGTTTCCATAGAAACGTTACTCGATTTTGAAGGAGAAGTCATAGAACACATAGTATTTCATTGCGACGCAATTGCTGTGTTAATTCGTCAAATGAGTGGGAGTGAGGGATGCAGTAAAGATGGATTAGTGGAGCGGAAATGAGATTGTCGTATCCCAAAAGAGAATCCTGTCGTTTCCATAGAAACGTTACTCGATTTTGAAGGAAATGTCTTAGAACTCATAGTATTTCATAGCGACGCAATTTCCGTGTGAATTCGTCAATGAGTGGGAGTGAGGGATGCAGTAAAGAAGGATTAGTGGATCGGAAATGAGATTGTCGTATCCCAAAAGAAAACCCTGTCGTTTCCATAGAAACGTTACTCGACGTAGAAGGAAATGTCTTAGAACACATAGTAGTTCATAGCGACGCAATTTCCGTGTGAATTCATCAATGTGTGGGAGTGAGGGATGCAGTAAAGAAGGTTTAGTGGATCGGAAATGAGATTGTCGTATCCCAAAAGAAAATCCTGTCGTTTCCATAGAAACGTTACTCGATTTAGAAGGAGAAGTCATAGAACCCATAGTATTTCATAGCGTCGCAATATCTGTGTTATTTCGTCAATGTGGGGGAGCTAGGGATGCAATAGAAAAGGAATAGGGCTTCGAGAAGGAGATACTCGTATCGCAAATGAAAATCCTGTCGTTTCCATAGAAACGATACTCGATTTAGAAGGAAATGTCTTAGAACACATAGTATTTCGCAGCGACGCAATTTCCGTGTGAATTCGTCAATGTGTGGGAGTGAGGGATGCAGTAAAGAAAGATTAGTGGATCGGAAATGTGATTGTCGTATCCCAAAAGAAAATCCTGTCGTTTCCATAGAAACGTTAATCGATTTAGAAGGAAATGTCTTAGAACACATAGTATTTCATAGCGACGCAATTTCCGTGTGAATTCGTCAATGAGTGGGAGTGAGGAATGCAGTAAAGAAGGATTAGTGGATCGGTAATGTGATTGTTGTATCCCAAAAGAAAATCCCGTCGTTTCCATAGAAACTTTACTCGATTTAGAAGGAAATGTCTTAGAACACAAAGCATTTAATAGCGACGCAATTGCTGAGTTATTTCGTCAGTGTGTGGGAGTGAGTGATGCAATAAAGAAGGAATTGTGCATCGAGAAGGAGATACTCGTATCGCAAAAGAAACGCCAGTCGTTTCCATGGAAACGATACTCGATTTAGAAGGAGAAGTCGTAGAACACATAGTATTTCATAGCGACGCAATTTCCGTGTGAATTCGTCAATGAGTGGGAGTGAGGGATACAGTAAAGAAGGATTAGTGGATCGGAAATGAGATTGTCGTATCCCAAAAGATAATCCTGTCGTTTCCATAGAAACGTTACTCGATATAGAAGGAATTGTCTTGGAACACATAGTATTTCATAGCGACGCAATTTCCGTGTGAATTCGTCAATGAGTGGGAGTGAGGGATGCAGTAAAGAAGGATTAGTGGATCGGAAATGTGATTGACGTATCCCAAAAGAAAATCCTGTCGTTTCCATAGAAACGTTACTCGATTTAGAAGGAAATGTCTTAGAACACATAGCATTTCATAGCGACGCAATGTCTGTGTGAATTCGTCAATGCGTGGGAGTGAGGGATGCAGGAATGAAGGATTAGTGGATCGGAAATGAGATTGTCGTATCCAAAAAGAAAATCCTGTCGTTTCCATAGAAACGTTACTCGATTTAGAGGGAAATGTCTTAGAACACATAGTATTTCATAATGACGCAATTTCCGTGTGAATTCGTCAATGAGTGGGACTGAGGGATGCAGTAAAGAAGGATTAGTCGATCGGAAATGAGATTGTCGTATCCCAAAGAAAATCCTGTCGTTTCCATAGAAACGTTACTCGATTGAGAAGGACATGTCATAGAACCCATAGTATATCATAGCGACGCAATTTCCGTGTGAATTCGTCAATGAGTGGGAGTGAGGGATGCAGTAAAGAAGGATTAGTGGATCGGAAATGTGATTGTCGTATCCCAAAAGAAAATCCTGTCGTTTCCATAGAAAGGTTACTCGATTTAGAAGGAAATGTCTTAGAACACATAGTATTTCATAGCGACGCAATTTCCGTGTGAATTCGTCAATGAGTGGGAGTGAGGGATGCAGTAAAGAAGGATTAGTGGATCGGAAATGAGATTGTCGTATCCCAAAAGAAAATCCTGTCGTTTCCATAGAAACGTTACTCGATTTTGAAGGAGAAGTCATAGAACACATAGTATTTCATAGCGACGCAATTGCTGTGTTAATTCGTCAAATGAGTGGGAGTGAGGAATGCAGTAAATATGGATTAGTGGATCGGAAATGAGATTGTCCTATCCCAAAAGAAAATCCTGTCGTTTCCATAGAAACGTTACTCGATTTTAAAGGAAATGTATTAGAACACATAGTATTTCATAGCGACGCCATTTCCGTGTGAATTCGTCAATGAGTGGGAGTGAGGGATGCAGTAAAGAAGGATTAGTGGATCGGAAATGAGATTGTCGTATCCCAAAAGAAATTCCTGTCGTTTCCATAGAAACGTTACTCGACTTAGAAGGAAATGTCTTAGAACACATAGTAGTTCATAGCGACGCAATTTCCGTGTGAATTCGTCAATGAGTGGGAGTGAGGGATGCAGTAAAGAAGGATTAGTGGATCGGAAATGAGATTGTCGTATCCCAAAAGAAAATCCTGTGGTTTCCATAGAAACGTTACTCGATTTTGAAGGAGAAGTCATAGAATACATAGTATTTCATAGCGACGCAATTGCTGAGTTATTTCGTCAATGTGTGGGAGTGAGTGATGCAATAAAGAAGGAATAGTGCATCGAGAAGGAGATACTCGTATCGCAAAAGAAAAGCCAGTCGTTTCCATGGAAACGATACTCGATTTAGAAGGAGAAGTCGTAGAACACATAGTATTTCATAGCGACGCAATTTCCGTGTGAATTCGGCAATGAGTGGGAGTGAGGGATGCAGTAAAGAAGGATTAGTGGATCGGAAATGAGATTGTCGTATCCCAAAAGAAAATCATGTCGTTTCCATAGAAACGTTACTCGATTTAGAAGGAGAAGTCATAGAACACATAGTATTTCAAAGCGACGCAATTTCTGTGTTAATTCGCCAATGTGAGGGAGCTAGGGATGCAATAAAGAAGGAATAACGCATCGAGAAAGAGATACTCGTATCGCAAAAGAAAAGCCAGTCGTTTCCATAGAAACGTTACTCGATATAGAAGGAAATGTTTGGAACACACAGTATTTCATAGCGACGCAATTTCCGTGTGAATTCGTCAATGAGTGGGAGTGAGGGATGCAGTAAAGAAGGATTAGTGGATCGGAAATGTGATTGTCGTATCCCAAAAGCAAATCCTGTCGTTTCCATAGAAACGTTACTCGATATAGAAGGAATTGTCTTGGAACACATAGTATTTCATAGCGACGCAATTTCCGTGTGAATTCGTCAATGAGTGGGAGTGAGGGATGCAGTAAAGAAGGATTAGTGGATCGGAAGTGTGATTGACGTATCCCAAAAGAAAATCCTGTCGTTTCCATAGAAACGTTACTCGATTTAGAAGGAAATGTCTTAGAACACATAGCATTTCATAGCGACGCAATGTCTGTGTGAATTCTACAATGCGTGGGAGTGAGGGATGCAGCAAAGACGGATTAGTGGATCGGAAATGAGATTGTCGTATCCCAAAAGAAAATCCTGTCGTTTCCATAGAAACGTTACTCGATTTAGAGGGAAATGTCTTAGAACACATAGTATTTCATAGCGACGCAATTTCCGTGTGAATTCGTCAATGAGTGGGAGTTAGGGATGCAGTAAAGAAGGATTAGTGGATCGGAAATGAGATTGTCGTATCCCAAAGGAAATCCTGTCTTTTCCATAGAAACGTTACTCGATTTAGAAGGACATGTCATAGAACCCATAGTATTTCATAGCGACGCAATTTCCGTGTGAATTCGTCAATGAGTGGGAGTGAGGGGTGCAGTAAAGAAGGATTAGTGGATCGGAAATGTGATTGTCGTATCCCAAAAGAAAATCCTGTCGTTTCCATAGAAACGTTACTCGATTTAGAAGGAAATGTCTTAGAACACATAGTATTTCATAGCGACGCAATTTCCGTGTGAATTCGTCAATGAGTGGGAGTGAGGGATGCAGTAAAGGAGCATTAGTGGATCGGAAATGAGATTGTCGTATCCCAAAAGAAAATCCTGTTGTTTCCATAGAAACGTTACTCGATTTTGAGGAGGAGTCATAGAACACATAGTATTTCAATAGCGACGCAATTGCTGTGTTAATTCGTCAAATGAGTGGGAGTGAGGGATGCAGTAAAGATGGATTAGTGGATCGGAAATGAGATTGTCGTATCCCAAAAGAGAATCCTGTCGTTTCCATAGAAACGTTACTCGATTTTGAAGGAAATGTATTAGAAAACATAGTATTTCATAGCGACGCCATTTCCGTGTGAATTCGTCAATGAGTGGGGGTGAGGATGCAGTAAAGAAGGATTAGTGGATCGGAATGAGATTGTCGTATCCCAAAAGAAAATCCTGTCGTTTCCATAGAAACGTTACTCGATTTAGAAGGAGAAGACATAGAACACATAGTATTTCATAGCGACGCAATTTCCGTGTGAATTCGTCAATGTGAGGGAGTGAGGGATGCAGTAAAGAAGGATTAGTGGATCGGAAATGAGATTGTCGTATCTCAAAAGAAAATCCTGTCGTTTCCATAGAAACGTTACTCGATTTAGAAGGAAATGTCTTAGAACACATAGTATTTCAAAGCGACGCAATTTCCGTGTGATTTTCGTCAATGAGTGGGAGTGAGGCATACAGTAAAGAAGATTAGTGATCGGAAATGAGATTGTCGTATCCCAAAGAAAATCCTGTCGTTTCCATAGAAACGTTACTCGATTTAGAACGAAATGTCTTAGAACACATAGTATTTCATTGCGACGCAATTTCCGTGCGAATTCGTCAATGAGTGGGAGTGGGGGATGCAGTAAAGAAGGATTAGTGGATCGGTAATGAGTTTGTCGTATCCCAAAAGAAAATCCTGTCGTTTCCATTGAAACGTTACACGATTTAGAAGGAGAAGTCATAGAACCCATAGTATTTCATAGCGATGCAATTTCCGTGTGAATTCGTCAATGAGTGGGAGTGAGGGATGCAGTAAAGAAGGATTAGAGGATCGGAAATGAGATTGTTGTATCCCAAAAGAAAATCCTGTCGTTTCCATACAAACGTTACTCGATTTAGATGGAGAAGTCATAGAACCCATAGTATGTCATAGCGACGCAATTTCCGTGTGAATTCGTCAATGAGTGGGAGTGAGGGATGCAGTAAAGAAGGATTAGTGGATCGGAAATTTGATTGTCGTATCCCAAAAGAAAATCCTGTCGTTTCCATAGAAACGTTACTCGATTTAGAAGGAAATGTCTTAGAACACATCGTATTTTATAGCGACGCAATTTCCGTGTGAATTCGTCAATGAGTGGGAGTGAGGGATGCAGTAAAGAAGGATTAGTGGATCGGAAATGGGATTGTCGTATCCCAAAAGAAAATCCTGTCGTTTCCATAGAAACGTTACTCGACTTAGAAGGAAATGTCTTAGAACACATAGTATTTCGTAGCGACGCAATTCCCGTGTTAATTCGTCAATGAGTGGGAGTGAGGGATGCAGTAAAGAAGGATTAGTGGATCGGAAATGAGATTGTCGTATCCCAAAAGAAAATCCTGTCGTTTCCATAGAATCGTTACTCGATTTAGAAGGAGAAGTCATAGATCCATAGTATTTCGTAGCGACGCAATTTCCGTGTGAATTCGTCAATGTGAGGGAGTGAGGGATGCAGTAAAGAAGGATTAGTGGATCGGAAATGAGATTGTCGTATCCCAAAAGAAAATCCTGTCGTTTCCATAGAAACGTCACTCGATTTAGACGGAAATGTCTTGGAACACATAGTATTTCATAGCGACCCAATTTTTGTGTGATTTCGTCAATGTGTGGGAGTGAGGGATGCAGTAAAGAAGGATTAGTGCATTGGAAATGAGATTGTCGTATCCAAAAGAAAATCCTGTCGTTTCCATAGAAACGTTACTCGATTTAGAAGGAGAAGTCATAGAACCCATAGTATTTCATAGCGACGCAATTTCCGTGTGAATTCGTCAATGTGAGGGAGTGAGGGATGCAGTAAAGAAGGATTATTGGATCGGAAATGAATTTGTCGTATCCCAAAAGAAAATCCTGTCGTTTCCATAGAAACGTTACTCGATTTAGAAGGAAATGTCTTGGAACACATAGTATTTCATAGCGACGCAAGTTTTGTGTGATTTCGTCAATGTGTGGGAGTGAGGGATGCAGTAAAGAAGGATTAGTGGATTGGAAATGAGTTTGTTGTATCCCAAAAGAAAATCCTGTCGTTTCCATAGAAACGTTACTCGATTTAGAAGGAGAAGTCATAGAATACATAGTATTTCATAGCGACGCAATTTCCG
This sequence comes from Schistocerca piceifrons, assembly GCF_021461385.2. Taxonomy (NCBI): domain Eukaryota; kingdom Metazoa; phylum Arthropoda; class Insecta; order Orthoptera; family Acrididae; genus Schistocerca; species Schistocerca piceifrons. The sequence goes on from NW_025728287.1 coordinate 4,724,892, forward strand.
TGTGAGTTCGTCAATGTGTGGGAGTGAGGGATGCAGTAAAGAAGGATTAGTGGATCGGAAATGTGATTGTCGTATCCCAAAAGAAAATCCTGTCGTTTCCATAGAAACGTTACTCGATTTAGAAGGAAATGTCTTAGAACCCATAGTATTTCATAGCGACGCAATTTCCGTGTGAATTCGTCAATGTGTGGGAGTGAGGGCACAGTAACGAAGGTATAGTAGATCGGAAATGAGATTGTCGTATCCCAAAAGAAAAACCTGTCGTTTCCATTGAAACGTTACTCGATTTGGAAGGAGAAGTCATAGAACACATAGTATTTCAAAGCGACGCAATTGCTGTGTTATTTCGGCAATGTGTGGGAGTGAGGAATGCTATAAAGAAGGAATAGTGCATCGAGAAGGAGATACTCGTATCGCAAAAGAAAAGCCAGTCGTTTCCATAGAAACGTTACTCGATTTAGAAGGAAATGTCTTAGAACACATCGTATTTTGTAGCGACGCAATTTCCGTGTGAATTCGTCAATGAGTGGGAATGAGGGATGCAGTAAAGAAGGATTAGTGGATCGGAAATGAGATTGTCGTATCCCAAAAGAAAATCCTGTCGTTTCCATAGAAACGTTACTCGACTTAGAAGGAAATGTCTTAGAACACATAGTATTTCATAGCGACGCAATTCCCGTGTTAATTCGTCAATGAGTGGGAGTGAGGGATGCAGTAAAGAAGGATTAGTGGATCGGAAATGAGATTGTCGTATCCCAAAAGAAAATCCTGTCGTTTCCATAGAAACGTTACTCGATTTAGAAGGAGAAGTCATAGAACCCATAGTATTTCGTAGCGACGCAATTTCCGTGTGAATTCGTCAATGTGAGGGAGTGAGGGATGCAGTAAAGAAGGATTAGTGGATCGGAAATGAGATTGTCGTATCCCAAAAGAAAATCCTGTCGTTTCCATAGAAACGTCACTCGATTTAGACGGAAATGTCTTGGAACACATAGTATTTCATAGCGACCCAATTTTTGTGTGATTTCGTCAATGTGTGGGAGTGAGGGATGCAGTAAAGAAGGATTAGTGGATTGGAAATGAGAATGTCGTATCCCAAAAGAAAATCCTGTCGTTTCCATAGAAACGTTACTCGATTTAGAAGGAGAAGTCATAGAACCCATAGTATCTCATAGCGACGCAATTTCCGTGTGAATTCGTCAATGTGAGGGAGTGAGGGATGCAGTAAAGATGGATTATTGGATCGGAAATGAATTTGTCGTATCCCAAAAGAAAATCCTGTCGTTTCCATAGAAACGTTACTCGATTTAGAAGGAAATGTCTTGGAACACAAAGTATTTCATAGCGACGCAAGTTTTGTGTGATTTCGTCAATGTGTGGGAGTGAGGGATGCAGTAAAGAAGGATTAGTGGATTGGAAATGAGATTGTCGTATCCCAAAAGAAAATCATGTCGTTTCCATAGAAACGTTACTCGATTTAGAAGGAAATGTCTTAGAACCCATAGTATTTCATAGCGACGCAATTTCCGTGTGAATTCGTCAATGTGTGGGAGTGAGGGACACAGTAAATAAGGTATAGTAGATCGGAAATGAGATTGTCGTATCCCAAAAGAAAATCCTGTCGTTTCCATAGAAACGTTACTCGATTTAGAAGGAGAAGTCATAGAACCCATAGTATTTCATTGCGACGCAATTTCTGTGTTATTTCGTCAATGTGGGGGAGCTAGGGATGCAATAAAAAAGGAATAGTGCTTCGAGAAGGAGATACTCGTATCGCAAATGAAAATCCTGTCGTTTCCATAGAAACGATACTCGATTTAGAAGGAAATGTCTTAGAACACATAGTATTTCATAGCGACGCAATTTCCGTGTGAATTCGTCAATGTGTGGGAGTGAGGGATGCAGTAAAGAAGGATTAGTGGATCAGAAATGAGATTGTCGTATACCAAAAGAAAATACTGTCGTTTCCATAGAAACGTTACTCAATTTAGAAGGAAATGTCTTAGAACACATAGTATTTCATAGCGACGCAATTTCCGTGTGAATTCGTCAACGAGTGGGAGTAAGGAATGCAGTAAAGAAGGATTAGTGGATCGGAAATGAGATTGTCGAATCCCAAAAGAAAATCCTGTCGTTTCCATAGAAACGTTACTCGATTTTGAAGGAGAAGTCATAGAACACATAGTATTTCAAAGCGACGCAATTGCTGTGTTATTTCGTCAATGTGTGGGAGTGAGGGATGCAATAAAGAAGGAATGGTGCATCGAGAAGGAGATACTCGTATCGCAAAAGAAAAGCCAGTCGTTTCCATAGAAACGATACTCGATTTAGAAGGAGAAGTCGTAGTACCCATAGTATTTCACAGCGACGCAATTTCCGTGTGAATTCGTCAATGAGTGGGAGTGAGGGATGCAGTAAAGAAGGATTAGTGGACCGGAAATGAGATTGTCGTATCCCAAAAGAAAATCCTTTCGTTTCCATAGAAACGTTACTCGATTTATAAGGAGAAGTCATAGAACACATAGTATTTCATAGCGACGCAATTTCTGTGTTAATTCGCCAATGAGAGGGAGCTAGGGATGCAATACAGAAGGAATAGTGCATCGACAAGGAGATACTCGTATCGCAAAAGAAAAGCCAGTCGTTTCCATAGAAACGATACTCGATTTAGAAGGAGAAGTCATAGAACACACAGTATTTCATAGCGACGCAATTTCCGTGTGAATTCGTCAATGTGTGGGAGTGAGGGATGCAGTAAAGAAGGATTAGAGGATCGGAAATGAGATTGTCGTATCCCAAAAGAAAATCCTGTCATTTCCATAGAAACGTTACTCGATTTAGAAGGAATTGTCTTAGAACACATAGTATTTCATAGCGACGCAAATTCCGTGTGAATTCGTCAATGTGTGGGAGTGAGGGATGCAGTAAACAGGGATTAGTAGTAGGAAACGAGATTGTAGTATCCCAAAAGAAAATCCTGTCGTGTCCATAGAAACGTTACTCGATTTAGAAGGAGAAGTCATAGAACACATAGTATTTCATAGCGACGCAATTTCCGTGTGAATTCGTCAATGTGTGGGAGTGAGGGATGCAGTAAAGAAGGATTAGTGGATCGGAAATGTGATTGTCGTATCCCAAAAGAAAATCCTGTCGTTTCCATAGAAATGTTACTCGATTTAGATGGAAATGTCTTAGAACACATAGTAATTCATAGCGACGCAATTTCCGTGTGAATTCGTTAATGAGTGGGAGTGAGGGATGCAGTAAAGAAGGACTAGTGGATCGGAAATGAGATTGTCGTATCCCAAAAGAAAATCCTGTCGTCTCCATAGAAGCGTTACTCGATTTAGAAGGATATGTCATAGAACCCATAGTATTTCATTGCGACGCAATTGCTGTGTTAATTCGTCAATGAGTGGGAGTGAGGGATGCAGTAAAGAAGGATTAGTGGATCGGAAATGAGATTGTCGTATCCCAAAAGAAAATCCTGTCGTTTCCATAGAAACGTTACTCGATTTAGAAGGAGAAGACATAGAACACATAGTTTTTCATAGCGACGCAATTTCCGTGTTAATTCGTCAATGTGTGGGAGTGAGGGATGCAGTAAAGAAGGATTAGTGGATCGGAAATGAGATTGTCGTATCCCAAAAGAAAATCCTGTCGTTTCCATAGAAACGTTACTCGATTTAGAATGAAATGTCTTAGAACACATAGTATTTCATAGCGACGCAATTTCCGTGTGAATTCGTCAACGAGTGGGAGTGAGGGATGCAGTAAAGAAGGATTAGTGGATCGGAAATGAGATTGTCGTATCCCAAAAGAAAATCCTGTCGTTTCCATAGAAACGTTACTCGATTTAGGGGGAAATGTCTTAGAACACATAGTATTTCATTGCGACGCAATTTCCGTGCGAATTCGTCAATGAGTGGGAGTGAGGGATGCAGTAAAGAAGGATTAGTGGATCGGAAATGAGATTGTCGTATCCCAAAAGAAAATCCTGTCGTTTCCATAGAAACGTTACTCGATTTAGAAGGAGAAGTCATAGGACCCATAGTATTTCATAGCGACGGAATATCCGTGTGAATTCGTCAATGAGTGGGAGTGAGGGATGCAGTAAAGAAGGATTAGAGGATCGGAAATGAGATTGTTGTATCCCAAAAGAAAATCCTGTCGTTTCCATAGAAACGTTACTCGATTTAGAAGGAGAAGTCATAGAACCCATAGTATTTCATAGCGACGCAATTTCCGTGTGAATTCGTCAATGAGTGGGAGTGAGGGATGCAGTAAAGAAGGATTAGTGGATCGGAAATGTGATTGTCGTATCCCAAAAGAAAATCCTGTCGTTTCCATAGAAACGTTACTCGATTTAGAAGGAAATGTCTTAGAACACATCGTATTTCATAGCGACGCAATTTCCGTGTGATTTCGTCAATGAGTGGGAGTGAGGGATGCAGTAAAGAAGGATTAGTGGATCGGAAATGGGACTGTCGTATCCCAAAAGAAAATCCTGTCGTTTCCATAGAAACGTTACTCGATTTAGAAGGAAATGTCTGAGAACACATCGTATTTCATAGCGACGCAATTTCCGTGTGATTTCGTCAATGAGTGGGAGTGAGGGATGCAGTAAAGAAGGATTAGTGGATCGGAAATGGGATTGTCGTATCCCAAAAGAAAATCCTGTCGTTTCCATAGAAACGTTACTCGACTTAGAGGGAAATGTCTTAGAACACATAGTATTTCATAGCGACGCAATTTCCGTGTGAATTCGTCAATGTGTGGGAGTGAGGGACACAGTAAAGAAGGTTTAGTAGATCGGAAATGAGATTGTCGTATCCCAAAAGAAAATTCTGTCGTTTCCATAGAAACGTTACTCGATTTAGAAGGAGAAGTCATAGAAGCCGTAGTATTTCATAGCGACGCAATTTCCGTGTGAATTCGTCAATGTGTGGGAGTGAGGGATGCAGTAAAGAAGGATTAGTGGATCAGAAATGAGATTGTCGTATCCCAAAAGAAAATACTGTCGTTTCCATAGAAACGTTACTCGATTTTGAAGGAGAAGTCATAGAACACATAGTATTTCATAGCGACGCAATTGCTGTGTTATTTCGTCAATGTGTGGGAGTGAGGGATGCAATAAAGAAGGAATAGTGCATCGAGAAGGAGATACTCGTATCGCAAAAGAAAAGCCAGTCGTTTCCATAGAAACGATACTCGATTTAGAAGGAGAAGTCGTAGAACCCATAGTATTTCATAGCGACGCAATTTCCGTGTGAATTCGTCAATGAGTGGGAGTGAGGGATGCAGTAAAGGAGGATTAGTGGATCGGAAATGAGATTGTCGTATCCCAAAAGAAAATCCTTTCGTTTCCATAGAAACGTTACTCGATTTAGAAGGAGAAGTCATAGAACACATAGTATTTCATAGCGACGCAATTTCTGTGTTAATTCGCCAATGTGAGGGAGCTAGGGATGCAATACAGAAGGAATAGTGCATCGAGAAGGAGATACTCGTTCGCAAAAGAAAAGCCAGTCGTTTAAATAGAAACGATACTCGATTTAGAAGTAGAAGTCATAGAACACATAGTATTTCATAGCGACGCAATTTCCGTGTGAATTCGTCATTGAGTGGGAGTGAGGGATGCAGTAAAGAAGGATTAGTGGATCGGAAATGAGATTGTCGTATCCCAAAAGAAAATCCTGTCACTTCCATAGAAACGTTACTCGATTTAGAAGGAATTGTCTTAGAACACAGTATTTCATAGCGACGCAAATTCCGTGTGAATTCGTCAATGTGTGAGAGTGAGGGATGCAGTAAAGAAGGATTAGTGGATCAGAAATGAGATTGTCGTATCCCAAAAGAAAATACTGTCGTTTCCATAGAAACGTTACTCGATTTAGAAGGAGAAGTCATAGAACACATAGTATTTCATAGCGACGCGATTTCCGTGTGAATTCGTCAATGAGTGGGAGTGAGGGATGCAGTAAAGAAGGATTAGTGGATCGGAAATGAGATTGTCGTATCCCAAAAGATAATCCTGTCGTTTCCATAGAAACGTTACTCGATTTAGAAGGAGAAGACATAGAACACATAGTATTTCATAGCGACGCAATTTCCGTGTGAATTCGTCAATGTGTGGGAGTGAGGGATGCAGTAAAGAAGGATTAGTGGATCGGAAATGAGGTTGTCGTTTCCCAAAAGAAAATCCTGTCGTTTCCATAGAAACGTTACTCGATTTAGAAGGAAATGTCTTACAACACATAGTATTTCATAGCGACGCAATTTCCGTGTGAATTCGTCAATGAGTGGGAGTGAGGGATGCAGTAAAGAAGGATTAGTGGATCGGAAATGGGATTGTCGTATCCCAAAAGAAAATCCTGTCGTTTCCATAGAAACGTTACTCGATTTAGAACGAAATGTCTTAGAACACATAGTATTTCATTGCGTCGCAATTTCCGTGCGAATTCGTCAATGAGTGGGAGTGAGGGATGCAGTAAAGAAGGATTAGAGGATCGGAAATGAGATTGTTGTATCCCAAAAGAAAATCCTGTCGTTTCCAGAGAAACGTTACTCGATTTTGAAGGAGAAGTCATAGAACCCATAGTATTTCATAGCGACGCAATTTCCGTGTGAATTCGTCAATGAGTGGGAGTGAGGGACCCAGTAAAGAAGGATTGGTGGATCGGAAATGTGATTGTCGTATCCCAAAAAAAAATCCTGTCGTTTCCATAGAAACGTTACTCGATTTAGAAGGAATTGTCTTAGAACACATCGTATTGCATAGCGACGCAATTTCCGTGTGAATTCGTCAATGAGTGGGAGTGAGGGATGCAGTAAAGAAGGATTAGTGGATCGGAAATGGGATTGTCGTATCCCAAAAGAAAATCCTGTCGTTTCCATAGAAACGTTACTCGACTTAGAGGGAAATGTCTTAGAACACACAGTATTTCATAGCGACGCAATCTCCGTCTGAATTCGTCAGTGAGTGGGAGTGAGGGATGCAGTAAAGAAGGATTAGTGGATCGGAAATGGGATTGTCGTATCCCAAAAGAAAATCCTGTCGTTTCCATAGAAACGTTACTCGATTTAGAAGGAGAAGTCATAGAACCCATAGTATTTCGTAGCGACGCAATTTCCGTGTGAATTCGTCAATGTGAGGGAGTGAGGGATGCAGTAAGGAAGGATTAGTGGATCGGAAATGAGATTGTCGTATCCCAAAAGAAAATCCTGTCGTTTCCATAGAAACGTCACTCGATTTAGACGGAAATGTCTTGGAACACATAGTATTTCATAGCAACCCAATTTTTGTGTGATTTCGTCAATGTGTGGGAGTGAGGGATGCAGTAAAGAAGGATTAGTGGATTGGAAATGAGATTGTCGTATCCCAAAAGAAAATCCTGTCGTTTCCATAGAAACGTTACTCGATTTAGGAGGAGAAGTCATAGAACCCATAGTATTTCATAGCGACGCAATTTCCGTGTGAATTCGTCAATGTGCGGGAGTGAGGGATGCAGTAAAGAAGGATTAGTGGATCGGAAATGAATTTGTCGTATCCCAAAAGAAAATCCTGTCGTTTCCATAGAAACGTTACTCGATTTAGAAGGAAATGTCTTGGAACACATAGTATTTCATAGCGACGCACGTTTTGTGTGATTTCGTCAATGTGTGGGAGTGAGGGATGCAGTAAAGAAGGATTAGTGGATTGGAAATGAGTTTGTCGTATCCCAAAACAAAATCCTTTTGTTTCCATAGAAACGTTACTCGATTTTGAAGGAGAAGTCATAGAACACATAGTATTTCAAAGCGACGCAATTGCTGTGTTATTTCGTCAATGTGTGGGAGTGAGGGATGCAATAAAGAAGGAATGGTGCATCGAGAAGGAGATACTCGTATCGCAAAAGAAAAGCCAGTCGTTTCCATAGAAACGATACTCGATTTAGAAGGAGAAGTCGTAGTACCCATAGTATTTCACAGCGACGCAATTTCCGTGTGAATTCGTCAATGAGTGGGAGTGAGGGATGCAGTAAAGAAGGATTAGTGGACCGGAAATGAGATTGTCGTATCCCAAAAGAAAATCCTTTCGTTTCCATAGAAACGTTACTCGATTTATAAGGAGAAGTCATAGAACACATAGTATTTCATAGCGACGCAATTTCTGTGTTAATTCGCCAATGAGAGGGAGCTAGGGATGCAATACAGAAGGAATAGTGCATCGACAAGGAGATACTCGTATCGCAAAAGAAAAGCCAGTCGTTTCCATAGAAACGATACTCGATTTAGAAGGAGAAGTCATAGAACACACAGTATTTCATAGCGACGCAATTTCCGTGTGAATTCGTCAATGTGTGGGAGTGAGGGATGCAGTAAAGAAGGATTAGAGGATCGGAAATGAGATTGTCGTATCCCAAAAGAAAATCCTGTCATTTCCATAGAAACGTTACTCGATTTAGAAGGAATTGTCTTAGAACACATAGTATTTCATAGCGACGCAAATTCCGTGTGAATTCGTCAATGTGTGGGAGTGAGGGATGCAGTAAACAGGGATTAGTAGTAGGAAACGAGATTGTAGTATCCCAAAAGAAAATCCTGTCGTTTCCATAGAAACGTTACTCGATTTAGAAGGAGAAGTCATAGAACACATAGTATTTCATAGCGACGCAATTTCCGTGTGAATTCGTCAATGTGTGGGAGTGAGGGATGCAGTAAAGAAGGATTAGTGGATCGGAAATGTGATTGTCGTATCCCAAAAGAAAATCCTGTCGTTTCCATAGAAATGTTACTCGATTTAGATGGAAATGTCTTAGAACACATAGTATTTCATAGCGACGCAATTTCCGTGTGAATTCGTTAATGAGTGGGAGTGAGGGATGCAGTAAAGAAGGACTAGTGGATCGGAAATGAGATTGTCGTATCCCAAAAGAAAATCCTGTTGTCTCCATAGAAGCGTTACTCGATTTAGAAGGATATGTCATAGAACACATAGTATTTCATTGCGACGCAATTGCTGTGTTAATTCGTCAATGAGTGGGAGTGAGGGATGCAGTAAAGAAGGATTAGTGGATCGGAAATGAGATTGTCGTATCCCAAAAGAAAATCCTGTCGTTTCCATATAAACGTTACTCGATTTAGAAGGAGAAGACATAGAACACATAGTATTTCATAGCGACGCAATTTCCGTGTTAATTCGTCAATGTGTGGGAGTGAGGGATGCAGTAAAGAAGGATTAGTGGATCGGAAATGAGATTGTCGTATCCCAAAAGAAAACCCTGTCGTTTCCATAGAAACGTTACTCGATTTAGAAGGAAATGTCTTAGAACACATAGTATTTCATAGCGACGCAATTTCCGTGTGAATTCGTCAACGAGTGGGAGTGAGGGATGCAGTAAAGAAGGATTAGTGGATCGGAAATGAGATTGTCGTATCCCAAAAGAAAATCCTGTCGTTTCCATAGAAACGTTACTCGATTTAGGGGGAAATGTCTTAGAACACATAGTATTTCATTGCGACGCAATTTCCGTGCGAATTCGTCAATGAGTGGGAGTGAGGGATGCAGTAAAGAAGGATTAGTGGATCGGAAATGAGATTGTCGTATCCCAAAAGAAAATCCTGTCGTTTCCATAGAAACGTTACTCGATTTAGAAGGAGAAGTCATAGGACCCATAGTATTTCATAGCGACGGAATATCCGTGTGAATTCGTCAATGAGTGGGAGTGAGGGATGCAGTAAAGAAGGATTAGAGGATCGGAAATGAGATTGTTGTATCCCAAAAGAAAATCCTGTCGTTTCCATAGAAACGTTACTCGATTTAGAAGGAGAAGTCATAGAACCCATAGTATTTCATAGCGACGCAATTTCCGTGTGAATTCGTCAATGAGTGGGAGTGAGGGATGCAGTAAAGAAGAATTAGTGGATCGGAAATGTGATTGTCGTATCCCAAAAGAAAATCCTGTCGTTTCCATAGAAACGTTACTCGATTTAGAAGGAAATGTCTTAGAACACATCGTATTTCATAGCGACGCAATTTCCGTGTGATTTCGTCAATGAGTGGGAGTGAGGGATGCAGTAAAGAAGGATTAGTGGATCGGAAATGGGACTGTCGTATCCCAAAAGAAAATCCTGTCGTTTCCATAGAAACGTTACTCGATTTAGAAGGAAATGTCTGAGAACACATCGTATTTCATAGCGACGCAATTTCCGTGTGATTTCGTCAATGAGTGGGAGTGAGGGATGCAGTAAAGAAGGATTAGTGGATCGGAAATGGGATTGTCGTATCCCAAAAGAAAATCCTGTCGTTTCCATAGAAACGTTACTCGACTTAGAGGGAAATGTCTTAGAACACATAGTATTTCATAGCGACGCAATTTCCGTGTGAATTCGTCAATGTGTGGGAGTGAGGGACACAGTAAAGAAGGTTTAGTAGATCGGAAATGAGATTGTCGTATCCCAAAAGAAAATTCTGTCGTTTCCATAGAAACGTTACTCGATTTAGAAGGAGAAGTCATAGAACCCGTAGTATTTCATAGCGACGCAATTTCCGTGTGAATTCGTCAATGTGTGGGAGTGAGGGATGCAGTAAAGAAGGATTAGTGGATCAGAAATGAGATTGTCGTATCCCAAAAGAAAATACTGTCGTTTCCATAGAAACGTTACTCGATTTTGAAGGAGAAGTCATAGAACACATAGTATTTCATAGCGACGCAATTGCTGTGTTATTTCGTCAATGTGTGGGAGTGAGGGATGCAATAAAGAAGGAATAGTGCATCGAGAAGGAGATACTCGTATCGCAAAAGAAAAGCCAGTCGTTTCCATAGAAACGATACTCGATTTAGAAGGAGAAGTCGTAGAACCCATAGTATTTCATAGCGACGCAATTTCCGTGTGAATTCGTCAATGAGTGGGAGTGAGGGATGCAGTAAAGGAGGATTAGTGGATCGGAAATGAGATTGTCGTATCCCAAAAGAAAATCCTTTCGTTTCCATAGAAACGTTACTCGATTTAGAAGGAGAAGTCATAGAACACATAGTATTTCATAGCGACGCAATTTCTGTGTTAATTCGCCAATGTGAGGGAGCTAGGGATGCAATACAGAAGGAATAGTGCATCGAGAAGGAGATACTCGTTCGCAAAAGAAAAGCCAGTCGTTTAAATAGAAACGATACTCGATTTAGAAGTAGAAGTCATAGAACACATAGTATTTCATAGCGACGCAATTTCCGTGTGAATTCGTCAATGAGTGGGAGTGAGGGATGCAGTAAAGAAGGATTAGTGGATCGGAAATGAGATTGTCGTATCCCAAAAGAAAATCCTGTCACTTCCATAGAAACGTTACTCGATTTAGAAGGAATTGTCTTAGAACACAGTATTTCATAGCGACGCAAATTCCGTGTGAATTCGTCAATGTGTGAGAGTGAGGGATGCAGTAAAGAAGGATTAGTGGATCAGAAATGAGATTGTCGTATCCCAAAAGAAAATACTGTCGTTTCCATAGAAACGTTACTCGATTTAGAAGGAGAAGTCATAGAACACATAGTATTTCATAGCGACGCCATTTCCGTGTGAATTCGTCAATGAGTGGGAGTGAGGGATGCAGTAAAGAAGGATTAGTGGATCGGAAATGAGATTGTCGTATCCCAAAAGATAATCCTGTCGTTTCCATAGAAACGTTACTCGATTTAGAAGGAGAAGACATAGAACACATAGTATTTCATAGCGACGCAATTTCCGTGTGAATTCGTCAATGTGTGGGAGTGAGGGATGCAGTAAAGAAGGATTAGTGGATCGGAAATGTGATTGTCGTATCCCAAAACAAAATCCTGTCGTTTCCATAGAAACGATACTTGATTTAGAAGGAAATGTCTTAGAACCCATAGTATTTCATAGCGACGCAATTTCCGTGTGAATTCGTCAATGTGTGGGAGTGAGGGATACAGTAAAGAAGGTATAGTAGATCGGAAATGAGATTGTCGTATCCCAAAAGAAAATCCTGTCGTTTCCATAGAAACGTTACTCGATTTAGAAGGAGAAGTCATAGAACCCATAGTATTTCATAGCGAAGCAATTTCTGTGTTATTTCGTCAATGTGGGGGAGCTAGGGATGCAATAAAAAAGGAATAGTGCTTCGAGAAGGAGATACTCGTATCGCAAATGAAAATCCTGTCGTTTCCATAGAAACGATACTCGATTTAGAAGGAAATGTCTCAGAACAAATAGTATTTCATAGCGACGCAATTTCCGTGTGAATTCGTCAATGTGTGGGACTGAGGGATGCAGTAAAGAAGGATTAGTGGATCACAAATGAGATTGTCGTATCCCAAAAGAAAATACTGTCGTTTCCATAGAAACGTTACTCAATTTACAAGGAGAAGTCATAGAACACATAGTATTTCATAGCGACGCAATTTCCGTGTGAATTCGTCAATGTGTGGGAGTGAGGGATGCAGTAAAGAAGGATTAGTGGATCGGAAATGTGATTGTCGTATCCCAAAAGAAAATCCTGTCGTTTCCATAGAAACGTTACTCGATTTAGAAGGAGAAGTCATAGAACACATAGTATTTCATAGCGACGCAATTTCTGTGTTAATTCGCCAATGTGAGGGAGCTAGGGATGCAATACAGAAGGAATAGTGCATCGAGAAGGAGATACTCGTATCGCAAAAGAAAAGCCAGTCGTTTAAATAGAAACGATACTCGATTTAGAAGTAGAAGTCATAGAACACATAGTATTTCATAGCGACGCAATTTCCGTGTGAATTCGTCAATGAGTGGGAGTGAGGGATGCAGTAAAGAAGGATTAGTAGATCCGAAATGAGATTGTCGTATCCCAAAAGAAAATCCTGTCACTTCCATAGAAACGTTACTCGATTTAGAAGGAATTGTCTTAGATCACAGAATTTCATAGCGACGAAAATTCCGTGTGAATTCGTCAATGTGTGAGAGTGAGGGATGCAGTAAAGAAGGATTAGTAGATCGGGAATGAGATTGTAGTATCCCAAAAGAAAATCCTGTCGTTTCCATAGAAACGTTACTCGATTTAGAAGGAGAAGTCATAGAACACATAGTATTTCATAGCGACGCAATTTCCGTGTGAATTCGTCAATGTGTGGGAGTGAATGATGCAGTAAAGAAGGATTAGTGGATCGGAAATGTGATTGTCGTATCCCAAAAGAAAATCCTGTCGTTTCCATAGAAATGTTACTCGATTTAGATGGAAATATCTTAGAACACATAGTATTTTATAGCGACGCAATTTCCGTGTGAATTCGTCAATGAGTGGGAGTGAGGGATGCAGTAAAGAGGGATTAGTGGATCGGAAATGAGATTGTCGTATCCCAAAAGAAAATCCTGTCGTCTCCATAGAAGCGTTACTCGATTTAGAAGGATATGTCATAGAACCCATAGTATTTCATTGCGACGCAATTGCTGTGTTAATTCGTCAATGAGTGGGAGTGAGGGATGCAGTAAAAAAGGATTAGTGGATCGGAAATGAGATTGTCGTATCCCAAAAGAAAATCCTGTCGGTACCATAGAAACGTTACTCGATTTAGAAGGAAAAGTCTTAGAACACATAGTATTTCATAGCGACGGCATTTCCGTGCGAATTTGTCAATGGGTGGGAGTGAGGGATGCAGTAAAGAAGGATTAGTGGATCGGAATTGTGATTGACGTATCCCAAAATAAAATCCTGTCGTTTCCATAGAAACGTTACTCGATGTAGAAGGAAAAGTCTTAGAACACATAGCATTTCATAGCGACGCAATGTCTGTGTGAATTCGTCAATGCGTGGGAGTGAGGGATGCAGTAAAGAAGGATTAGTGGATCGGAAATGAGATGTCGTATCCCAAAAGAAAATCCTGTCGTTTCCATAGAAACGGTACTCGATTCAGAGAGAAATGTCTTAGAACACATAGTATTTCATAGCGACGCAATTTCCGTGTGAATTCGTCAATGAGTGGGAGTGAGGGATGCAGTAAAGAAGGATTAGTGGATCGGAAATGAGATTGTCGTATCCCAAAGAAAATCCTGTCGTTTCCATAGAAACGTTACTCGATTTAGAAGGACATGTCATAGAACCCATAGTATTTCATAGCGACGCAATTTCCGTGTGAATTCGTCAATGAGTGGGAGTGAGGGATGCAGTAATGAAGGGTTAGTGGATCGGAAATGTGATTGTCGTATCCCAAAAGAAAATCCTGTCGTTTCCATAGAAACGTTACTCGATTTAGAAGGAAATGTCTTAGAACCCATAGTATTTCATAGCGACGCAATTTCCGTGTGAATTCGTCAATGAGTGGGAGTGAGGGATGCAGTAAAGAAGGATTAGTGGATCGGAAATGAGATAGTCGTATCCCAAAAGAAAATCCTGTCGTTTCCATAGAAACGTTACTCGATTTAGAACGAAATGTCTTGGAACACATAGTATTTCATTGCGACGCAATTTCCGTGCGAATTCGTCAATGAGTGGGAGTGAGGGATGCAGTAAAGAAGGATTAGTGAATCGGAAATGAGTTTGTCGTATCCCAAAAGAAAATCCTGTCGTTTCCATTGAAACGTTACTCGATTTAGAAGGAGAAGTCATAGAACCCATAGTATTTCATAGCGACGCAATTTCCGTGTGAATTCGTCAATGAGTGGGAGTGAGGGATGCAGTAAAGAAGGATTAGAGGTTCGGAAATGAGATTGTTGTATCCCAAATGAAAATCCTGTCGTTTCCAGAGAAACGTTACTCGATTTAGAAGGAGAAGTCATAGAACCCATAGTATTTCATAGCGACGCAATTTCCGTGTGAATTCGTCAATGAGTGGGAGTGAGGGATGCAGTAAAGAAGGACTAGTGGATCGGAAATGTGATTGTCGTATCCCAAAAGAAAATCCTGTCGTTTCCATAGAAACGTTACTCGATTTAGAAGGAAATGTCTTAGAACACATCGTATTTCATAGCGACGCAATTTCCGTGTGAATTAGTCAATGAGTGGGAGTGAGGGATGCAGTAAAGAAGGATTAGTGGATCGGAAATGGGATTGTCGTATCCCAAAAGAAAATCCTGTCGTTTCCATAGAAACGTTACTCGATTTAGAGGGAAATGTCTTAGAACACACAGTATTTCATAGCGACGCAATTTCCGTCTGAATTCGTCAGTGAGTGGGAGTGAGGGATGCAGTAAAGAAAGATTAGTGGATCGGAAATGTGATTGTCGTATCCCAAAAGAAAATCCTGTCGTTTCCATAGAAACGTTACTCGATTTAGAAGGAGAAGTCATAGAACCCATAGTATTTCGTAGCGACGCAATTTACGTGTGAATTCGTCAATGTGAGGGAGTGAGGGATGCAGTAAAGGAGGATTAGTGGATCGGAAATGAGATTGTCGTATCCCAAAAGAAAATCCTGTCATTTCAATAGAAACGTCACTCGATTTAGACGGAAATGTCTTGGAACACATAGTATTTCATAGCAACCCAATTTTTGTGTGATTTCGTCAATGTGTGGGAGTGAGGGATGCGGTAAAGAAGGATTAGTGGATTGGAAATGAGATTGTCGTATCCCAAAAGAAAATCCTGTCGTTTCCATAGAAACGTTACTCGATTTAGAAGGAGAAGTCATAGAACCCATAGTATTTCATAGCGACGCAATTTCCGTGTGAATTCGTCAATGTGAGGGAGTGAGGGATGCAGTAAAGAAGGATTAGTGGATCGGAAATGAATTTGTCGTATCCCAAAAGAAAATCCTGTCGTTTCCATAGAAACGTTACTCGATTTAGAAGGAAATGTCTTGGAACACATAGTATTTCATAGCGACGCAAGTTTTGTGTGATTTCGTCAATGTGTGGGAGTGAGGGATGCAGTAAAGCTGGATTAGTGGATTGGAAATGAGTTAGTCGTGTTCCAAAACAAAATCCTGTCGTTTCCATAGAAACGTTACTCGATTTAGAAGGAGAAGTCATAGAATACATAGTATTTCATAGCGACGCAATTTCCGTGTGAGTTCGTCAATGTGTGGGAGTGAGGGATGCAGTAAAGAAGGATTAGTGGATCGGAAATGTGATTGTCGTATCCCAAAACAAAATCCTGTCGTTTCCATAGGAACGATACTCGATTTAGAAGGAAATGTCTTAGAACCCATAGTATTTCATAGCGACGCAATTTCCGTGTGAATTCGTCTATGTGTGGGAGTGAGGGATACAGTAAAGAAGGTATAGTAGATCGGAAATGAGATTGTCGTATCCCAAAAGAAAATCCTGTCGTTTCCATAGAAACGTTACTCGATTTAGAAGGAGAAGTCATAGAACCCATAGTATTTCATAGCGAAGCAATTTCTGTGTTATTTCGTCAATGTGGGGGAGCTAGGGATGCAATTAAAAAGGAATAGTGCTTCGAGAAGGAGATACTCGTATCGCAAATGAAAATCCTGTCGTTTCCGTAGAAACGATACTCGATTTAGACGGAAATGTCTTAGAACACATAGTACTTCATAGCGACGCAATTTCCGTGTGAATTCGTCAATGTGTGGGACTGAGTAATGCAGTAAAGAAGGATCAGTGGATCAGAAATGAGATTGTTGTATCCCAAAAGAAAATACTGTCGTTTCCGTAGAAACGTTACTCAATTTAGAAGGAAATGTCTTAGAACACATAGTATTTCATAGCGACGCAATTTCCTTGTGAATTCGTCAACGAGTGGGAGTGAGGGATGCAGTAAAGAAGGATTAGTGGATCGGAAATGAGATTGTCATATCACAAAAGAAAATCCTGTCGTTTCCATCGAAACGTTACTCGATTTTGAAGGAGAAGTCATAGAACACATAGTATTTTATAGCGACGCAACTGCTGTGTTATTTCGTCAATGTGTGGGAGTGAGGAATGCAATAAAGGAGGAATAGTGCATCGAGAAGGAGATACTCGTATCGCAAAAGAAAAGCCAGTCGTTTCCATAGAAACGATACTCGATTTAGAAGGAGAAGTCGTAGTACCCATAGTAATTCATAGCGACGCAATCTCCGTGTGAATTCGTCAATGAGTGGGAGTGAGGGATGCAGTAAAGAAGGATTAGTGGATCGGAAGTGAGATTGTCGTATCCCAAAGAAAATCCTATCGTTTCCATAGAAACGTTACTCGATTTAGAAGGAGAAGTCATAGAACACATAGTATCTCATAGCGACGCAATTTCTGTGTTAATTCGCCAATGTGAGGGAGCTAGGGATGCAATACAGAAGGAATAGTGCATCGAGAAGGAGATACTCGTATCGCAAAAGAAAAGCCAGTCGTTTCCACAGAAACGATACTCGATTTAGAAGGAGAAGTCATAGAACACATAGTATTCCATTGCGACGCAATTTCCGTTCGAATTCGTCAATGAGTGGGAGTGAGGGGTGCAGTAAAGAAGGATTAGTGAATCGGAAATGAGTTTCTCATATCTCAAAAGAAAATCCTGTCGTTTCCATAGAAACGTTACTCGATTTAGAAGGAGAAGTCATAGAACCCATAGTATTTCATAGCGACGCAATTTCCGTGTGAATTCGTCAATGAGTGGGAGTGAGGGATGCAGTAAAGAAGGATTAGTGGATCGGAAATGTGATTGTCGTATCCCAAAAGAAAATCCTGTCGTTTCCATAGAAACGTTACTCGATTTAGAAGGAAATGTCTTAGAACTCATCGCATTTCATAGCGACGCAATTTCCGTGTGAATTCGTCAATGAGTGGGAGTGAGGGATGCAGTAAAGACGGATTAGTGGATCGGTAATGGGATTGTCGTATCCCAAAAGAAAATCCTGTCGTTTCCATAGAAACGTTAGTCGATTTAGAAGGAGAAGTCATAGAACCCATAGTATTTCGTAGCGACGCAATTTCCGTGTGAATTCGTCAATGTGAGGGAGTGAGGGATGCAGTAAAGAAGGATTAGTGGATCGGAAATGAGATTGTCGTATCCCAAAAGAAAATCCTGTCGTTTCCATAGAAACGCCACTCGATTTAGACGGAAATGTCTTGGAACACATAGTATTTCATAGCGACTCAATTTTTGTGTGATTTCGTCAATGTGTGTGAGTGAGGGATGCAGTAAAGAAGGATTAGTGGATTGGAAATGAGATTGTCGTACCCCAAAAGAAAATCCTGTCGTTTCCATAGAAACGTTACTCGATTTAGAAGGAAATGTCTTAGAACCCATAGTATTTCATAGCGACGCAATTTCCGTGTGAATTCGTCAATGTGTGGGAGTGAGGGATGCAGTAAAGAAGGATTAGTGCATCAGAAATGAGATTGTCGTATCCCAAAAGAAAATACTGTCGTTTCCATAGAAACGTTACTCTATTTAGAAGGAAATGTCTTAGAACACATAGTATTTCATAGCGACGCAATTTCAGTGTGAATTCGTCAACGAGTGGGAGTGAGGGATGCAGTAAAGAAGGATTAGTGGATCGGAAATGAGATTGTCGTATCACAAAAGAAAATCCTGTCGTTTCCATAGAAACGTTACTCGATTTAGAAGGAGAAGTCATAGAACACATAGTATTACATAGCGACGCAATTGCTGTGTTATTTCGTCAATGTGTGGGAGTGAGGAATGCAATAAAGGAGGAATAGTGCAACGAGAAGGAGATACTCGTATGGCAAAAGAAAAGCCAGTCGTTTCCATAGAAACGATACTCGATTTAGAAGGAGAAGTCATAGAACACATAGTATTTCATTGCGACGCAATTTCCGTGCGAATTCGTCAATGAGTGGGAGTGAGGGATGCAGTAAAGAAGGATTAGTGGATCGGAAGTGAGCTTGTCGTATCCCAAAAGAAAATCCTGTCGTTTCCATTGAAACGTTACTCGATTTAGAAGGAGAAGTCATAGAACCCATAGTATTTCATAGCGACGCAATTTCCGTGTGAATTCGTCAATGAGTGGGAGTGAGGGATGCAGTAAAGAAGGATTAGAGGATCGGAAATGAGATTGTTGTATCCCAAAAGAAAATCCTGTCGTTTCCATAGAAACGTTACTCGATTTAGAAGGAGAAGTCATAGAACCCATAGTATTTCATAGCGACGCAATTTCCGTGTGAATTCGTCAATGAGTGGGAGTGATGGATGCAGTAAAGAAGGATTAGTGGATCGGAAATGTGATTGTCGTATCCCAAAAGAAAATCCTGTCGTTTCCATAGAAACGTTACTCGATTGAGAAGGAAATGTCTTAGAACACATCGTATTTCATAGCGACGCAATTTCCGTGTGAATTCATCAATGAGTGGGAGTGAGGGATGCAGTAAAGAAGGATTAGTGGATCGGTAATGGGATTGTCGTATCCCAAAAGAAAATCCTGTCGTTTCCAAAGAAACGTTACTCGATTTAGAAGGAGAAGTCATAGAACCCATAGTATTTCGTAGCGACGCAATTTCCGTGTGAATTCGTCAATGTGAGGGAGTGAGGGATGCAGTAAAGAAGGATTAGTGGATCGGAAATGAGATTGTCGTATCCCAAAAGAAAATCCTGTCGTTTCCATAGAAACGTCACTCGATTTAGACGGAAAAGTCTTGGAACACATAGTATTTCATAGCGATCCAATTTTTGTGTGATTTCGTCAATGTGTGGGCGTGAGGGATGCAGTAAAGAAGGATTAGTGGATTGGAAATGAGATTGTCGTATCCCAAAAGAAAATCCTGTCGTTTCCATAGAAACGTTACTCGATTTTGAAGGAGAAGTCATAGAACCCATAGTATTTCATAGCGACGCAATTTCCGTGTGAATTCGTCAATGAGAGGGAGTGAGGGATGCAGTAAAGAAGGATTAGTGGATCGGAAATGAATTTGTCGTATCCCAAAAGAAAATCATGTCGTTTCCATAGAAACGTTACTCGATTTAGAAGGAAATGTCTTGGAACACATAGTATTTCATAGCGACGCAAGTTTTGTGTGATTTCGTCAATGTGTGGGAGTGAGGGATGCAGTAAAGAAGGATTAGTGGATTGGAAATGAGTTTGTCGTATCCCAAAAGAAAATCCTGTCGTTTCCATAGAAACGTTACTCGATTTAGAAGGAGAAGTCATAGAATACATAGTATTTCATAGCGACGCAATTTCCGTGTGAGTTCGTCAATGTGTGGGAGTGAGGGATGCAGTAAAGAAGGATTAGTGGATCGGAAATGTGATTGTCGTATCCCAAAAGAAAATCCTGTCGTTTCCATAGAAACGATACTCGATTTAGAATGAAATGTCTTAGAACCCATAGTATTTCATAGCGACGCAATTTCCGTGTGAATTCGTCAATGTGTGGGAGTGAGGGACACAGTAAAGAAGGTATAGTAGATCGGAAATGAGATTGTCGTATCCCAAAAGAAAATCCTGTCGTTTCCATAGAAACGTTACTCGATTTAGAAGGAGAAGTCATAGAACCCATAGTATTTCATAGCGACGCAATTTCTGTGTTATTTCGTCAATGTGGGGGAGCTAGGGATGCAATAAAAAAGGAATAGTGCTTCGAGAATTAGATACTCGTATCGCAAATGAAAATCCTGTCGTTCCCATAGAAGCGATACTCGATTTAGAAGGAAATGTCTTAGAACACATAGTATTTCATAGCGACGCAATTTCCGTGTGAATTCGTCAATGTGTGGGAGTGAGGGATGCAGTAAAGAAGGATTAGTGGATCAGAAATGAGATTGTCGTATCCCAAAAGAAAATACTGTTGATTCCATAGAAACGTTACTCAATTTAGAAGGAAATGTCTTAGAACACATAGTATTTCATAGCGACGCAATTTCCGTGTGAATTCGTCAACGAGTGGGAGTGAGGGATGCAGTAAAGAAGGATTAGTGGATCGGAAGTGAGATTGTCGTATCCCAAAGAAAATCCTCTCGTTTCCATAGAAACTTTACTCGATTTAGAAGGAGAAGTCATAGAACACATAGTATCTCATAGCGACGCAATTTCTGTGTTAATTCGCCAATGTGAGGGAGCTAGGGATGCAATACAGAAGGAATAGTGCATCGAGAAGGAGATACTCGTATCGCAAAAGAAAAGCCAGTCGTTTCCATAGAAACGATACTCGATTTAGAAGGAGAAGTCATAGAACACATAGTATTTCATTGCGAAGCAATTTCCGTGCGACTTCGTCAATGAGTGGGAGTGAGGGACGCAGTAAAGAAGGATTAGTGAATCGGAAATGAGTTTGTCGTATCCCAAAAGAAAATCCTGTCGTTTCCATTGAAACGTTACTCGATTTAGAAGGAGAAGTCATAGAACATATAGTATTTCATAGCGACGCAATTGCTGTGTTATTTCGTCAATGTGTGGGATTGAGGAATGCAATAAAGGAGGAATAGTGCAACGAGAAGGAGATACTCGTATGGCAAAAGAAAAGCCAGTCGTTTCCATAGAAACGATACTCGATTTAGAAGGAGAAGTCATAGAACACATAGTATTTCATTGCAACGCAATTTCCGTGCGAATTCGTCAATGAGTGGGAGTGAGGGATGCAGTAAAGAAGGATTAGTGGATCGGAAGTGAGATTGTCGTATCCCAAAAGAAAATCCTGTCGTTTCCATTGAAACGTTACTCGATTTAGAAGGAGCAGTCATAGAACAAATAGTATTTCATAGCGACGCAATTTCCGTGTGAATTCGTCAATGAGTGGGAGTGAGGGATGCAGTAAAGAAGGATTAGAGGATCGGAAATGAGATTGTTGTATCCCAAAAGAAAATCCTGTCGTTTCCATAGAACGTTACTCGATTTAGAAGGAGAAGTCATAGAACCCATAGTATTTCATAGCGACGCAATTTCCGTGTGAATTCGTCAATGAGTGGGAGTGATGGATGCAGTAAAGAAGGATTAGTGGATCGGAAATGTGATTGTCGTATCCCAAAAGAAAATCCTGTCATTTCCATAGAAACGTTACTCGATTTAGAAGGAAATGTCTTAGAGCACATCGTATTTCATAGCGACGCAATTTCCGTGTGAATTCGTCAATGAGTGGGAGTGAGGGATGCAGTAAAGAAGGATTAGTGGATCGGTAATGGGATTGTCGTATCCCAAAAGAAAATCCTGTCGTTTCCAAAGAAACGTTACTCGATTCAGAAGGAGAAGTCATAGAACCCATAGTATTTCGTAGCGACGCAATTGCCGTGTGAATTCGTCAATGTGAGGGAGTGAGGGATGCAGTAAAGAAGGATTAGTGGATCGGAAATGAGATTGTCGTATCCCAAAAGAAAATCCTGTCGTTTCCATAGAAACGTCACTCGATTTAGACGGAAATGTCTTGGAACACATAGTATTTCATAGCGACCCAATTTTTGTGTGATTTCGTCAATGTGTGGGCGTGAGGGATGCAGTAAAGAAGGATTAGTGGATTGGAAATGAGATTGTCGTATCCCAAAAGAAAATCCTGTCGTTTCCATAGAAACGTTACTCGATTTAGAAGGAGAAGTCATAGAACCCATAGTATTTCATAGCGACGCAATTTCCGTGTGAATTCGTCAATGAGAGGGAGTGAGGGATGCAGTAAAGAAGGATTAGTGGATCGGAAATGAATTTGTCGTATCCCAAAAGAAAATCCTGTCGTTTCCATAGAAACGTTACTCGATTTAGAAGGAAATTACTTGGAACACATAGTATTTCATAGCGACGCAAGTTTTGTGTGATTTCGTCAATGTGTGGGAGTGAGGGATGCAGTAAAGAAGGATTAATGGATTGGAAATTAGTTTGTCGTATCCCAAAAGAAAATCCTGTCGTTTCCATAGAAACGTTACTCGATTTAGAAGGAGAAGTCATAGAATACATAGTATTTCATAGCGACGCAATTTCCGTGTGAGTTCGTCAATGTGTGGGAGTGAGGGATGCAGTAAAGAAGGATTAGTGGATCGGAAATGTGATTGTCGTATCCCAAAAGAAAATCCTGTCGTTTCCATAGAAACGATACTCGATTTAGAATGAAATGTCTTAGAACCCATAGTATTTCATAGCGACGCAATTTCCGTGTGAATTCGTCAATGTGTGGGAGTGAGGGACACAGTAAAGAAGGTATAGTAGATCGGAAATGAGATTGTCGTATCCCAAAAGAAAATCCTGTCGTTTCCATAGAAACGTTACTCGATTTAGAAGGAGAAGTCATAGAACCCATAGTATTTCATAGCGACGCAATTTCTGTGTCATTTCGTCAATGTGGGGGAGCTAGGGATGCAATAAAAAAGGAATAGTGCTTCGAGAATTAGATACTCGTATCGCAAATGAAAATCCTGTCGTTCCCATAGAAGCGATACTCGATTTAGAAGGAAATGTCTTAGAACACATAGTATTTCATAGCGACGCAATTTCCGTGCGAATTCGTTAATGTGTGGGAGTGAGGGATGCAGTTAAGAAGGATTAGTGGATCAGAAATGAGATTGTCGTATCCCAAAAGAAAATACTGTCGATTCCATAGAAACGATACTCAATTTAGAAGGAAATGTCTTAGAACACATAGTATTTCATAGCGACGCAATTTCCGTGTGAATTCGTCAACGAGTGGGAGTGAGGGATGCAGTAAAGAAGGATTAGTGGATCGGAAGTGAGATTGTCGTATCCCAAAGAAAATCCTCTCGTTTCCATAGAAACGTTACTCGATTTAGAAGGAGAAGTCATAGAACACATAGTATCTCATAGCGACGCAATTTCTGTGTTAATTCGCCAATGTGAGGGAGCTAGGGATGCAATACAGAAGGAATAGTGCATCGAGAAGGAGATACTCGTATCGCAAAAGAAAAGCCAGTCGTTTCCATAGAAACGATACTCGATATAGAAGGAGAAGTCATAGAACACATAGTATTTCATTGCGACGCAATTTCCGTGCGACTTCGTCAATGAGTGGGAGTGAGGGATGCAGTAAAGAAGGATTAGTGAATCGGAAATGAGTTTGTCGTATCCCAAAAGAAAATCCTGTCGTTTCCATTGAAACGTTACTCGTTTTAGAAGGAGAAGTCATAGAACCCATAGTATTTCATGGCGACGCAATTTCCGTGTGAATTCGTCAATGAGTGGGAGTGAGGGATGCAGTAAAGAAGGATTAGTGGATCGGAAATGAGATTGTCGTATCACAAAAGAAAATCCTGTCGTTTCCATAGAAACGTTACTCGATTTTGAAGGAGAAGTCATAGAACACATAGTATTTCATAGCGACGCAATTGCTGTGTTATTTCGTCAATGTGTGGGAGTGAGGAATGCAATGAAGGAGGAATAGTGCATCGAGAAGGAGATACTCGTATCGCAAAAGAAAAGCCAGTCGTTTCCATAGAAACGATACTCGATTTAGAAGGGGAAGTCATCGAACACATAGTATTTCATTGCGACGCAATTTCCGTGCGAATTCGTCAATGAGTGGGAGTGAGGGATGCAGTAAAGAAGGATTAGTGGATCGGAAGTGAGATTGTCGTATCCCAAAAGAAAATCCTGTCGTTTCCATTGAAACGTTACTCGATTTAGAAGGAGAAGTCATAGAACCCATAGTATTTCATAGCTACGCAATTTCCGTGTGAATTCGTCAATGAGTGGGTGTGAGGGATGCAGTAAAGAAGGATTAGAGGATCGGAAATGAGATTGTTGTATCCCAAAAGAAAATCCTGTCGTTTCCATAGAAACGTTACTCGATTTAGAAGGACAAGTCATAGAACCCATAGTATTTCATAGCGACGCAATTTCCGTGTGAATTCGTCAATGAGTGGGAGTGAGGGATGCAGTAAAGAAGGATTAGTGGATCGGAAATGTGATTGTCGTATCCCAAAGAAAATCCTGTCGTTTCCATAGAAACGTTACTCGATTTAGAAGGAAATGTCTTAGAACACATCGTATTTCATAGCGACGCAATTTCAGTGTGAATTCGTCAATGAGTGGGAGTGAGGGATGCAGTAAAGAAGGATTAGTGGATCGGTAATGGGACTGTCGTATCCCAAAAGAAAATCCTGTCGTTTCCATAGAAACGTTACTCGATTTAGAAGGAGAAGTCATAGAACCCATAGTATTTCGTAGCGACGCAATTTCCGTGTGAATTCGTCAATGTGAGGGAGTGAGGGATGCAGTAAAGAAGGATTAGTGGATCGGAAATGAGATTGTCGTATCCCAAAAGAAAATCCTGTCGTTTCCAAAGAAACGTCACTCGATTTAGACGGAAATGTCTTGGAACACATAGTATTTCATAGCGACCCAATTTTTGTGTGATTTCGTCAATGTGTGGGAGTGAGGGATGCAGTAAAGAAGGATTAGTGGATTGGAAATGAGATTGTCGTATCCCAAAAGAAAATCCTGTCGTTTCCATAGAAACGTTACTCGATTTAGAAGGAAAAGTCATAGAACCCATAGTATTTCATAGCGACGCAATTTCCGTGTGAATTCGTCAATGTGAGGGAGTGAGGGATGCAGTAAAGAAGGATTAGTGGATCGGAAAAGAATTTGTCGTATCCCAAAAGAAAATCCTGTCGTTTCCATAGAAACGTTACTCGATTTAGAAGGAAGTGTCTTAGAGCACATCGTATTTCATAGCGACGCAATTTCCGTGTGAATTCGTCAATGAGTGGGAGTGAGGGATGCAGTAAAGGAGGATTAGTGGATCGGTAATGGGATTGTCGTATCCCAAAAGAAAATCCTGTCGTTTCCAAAGAAACGTTACTCGATTCAGAAGGAGAAGTCATAGAACCCATAGTATTTCGTAGCGACGCAATTGCCGTGTGAATTCGTCAATGTGAGGGAGTGAGGGATGCAGTAAAGAAGGATTAGTGGATCGGAAATGAGATTGTCGTATCCCAAAAGAAAATCCTGTCGTTTCCATAGAAACGTCACTCGATTTAGACGGAAATGTCTTGGAACACATAGTATTTCATAGCGACCCAATTTTTGTGTGATTTCGTCAATGTGTGGGCGTGAGGGATGCAGTAAAGAAGGATTAGTGGATTGGAAATGAGATTGTCGTATCCCAAAAGAAAATCCTGTCGTTTCCATAGAAACGTTACTCGATTTAGAAGGAGAAGTCATAGAACCCATAGTATTTCATAGCGACGCAATTTCCGTGTGAATTCGTCAATGAGAGGGAGTGAGGGATGCAGTAAAGAAGGATTAGTGGATCGGAAATGTGATTGTCGTATCCCAAAAGAAAATCCTGTCGTTTCCATAGAAACGATACTCGATTTAGAATGAAATGTCTTAGAACCCATAGTATTTCATAGCGACGCAATTTCCGTGTGAATTCGTCAATGTGTGGGAGTGAGGGACACAGTAAAGAAGGTATAGTAGATCGGAAATGAGATTGTCGTATCCCAAAAGAAAATCCTGTCGTTTCCATAGAAACGTTACTCGATTTAGAAGGAGAAGTCATAGAACCCATAGTATTTCATAGCGACGCAATTTCTGTGTCATTTCGTCAATGTGGGGGAGCTAGGGATGCAATAAAAAAGGAATAGTGCTTCGAGAATTAGATACTCGTATCGCAAATGAAAATCCTGTCGTTCCCATAGAAGCGATACTCGATTTAGAAGGAAATGTCTTAGAACACATAGTATTTCATAGCGACGCAATTTCCGTGTGAATTCGTTAATGTGTGGGAGTGAGGGATGCAGTTAAGAAGGATTAGTGGATCAGAAATGAGATTGTCGTATCCCAAAAGAAAATACTGTCGATTCCATAGAAACGATACTCAATTTAGAAGGAAATGTCTTAGAACACATAGTATTTCATAGCGACGCAATTTCCGTGTGAATTCGTCAACGAGTGGGAGTGAGGGATGCAGTAAAGAAGGATTAGTGGATCGGAAGTGAGATTGTCGTATCCCAAAGAAAATCCTCTCGTTTCCATAGAAACGTTACTCGATTTAGAAGGAGAAGTCATAGAACACATAGTATCTCATAGCGACGCAATTTCTGTGTTAATTCGCCAATGTGAGGGAGCTAGGGATGCAATACAGAAGGAATAGTGCATCGAGAAGGAGATACTCGTATCGCAAAAGAAAAGCCAGTCGTTTCCATAGAAACGATACTCGATATAGAAGGAGAAGTCATAGAACACATAGTATTTCATTGCGACGCAATTTCCGTGCGACTTCGTCAATGAGTGGGAGTGAGGGATGCAGTAAAGAAGGATTAGTGAATCGGAAATGAGTTTGTCGTATCCCAAAAGAAAATCCTGTCGTTTCCATTGAAACGTTACTCGTTTTAGAAGGAGAAGTCATAGAACCCATAGTATTTCATGGCGACGCAATTTCCGTGTGAATTCGTCAATGAGTGGGAGTGAGGGATGCAGTAAAGAAGGATTAGTGGATCGGAAATGAGATTGTCGTATCACAAAAGAAAATCCTGTCGTTTCCATAGAAACGTTACTCGATTTTGAAGGAGAAGTCATAGAACACATAGTATTTCATAGCGACGCAATTGCTGTGTTATTTCGTCAATGTGTGGGAGTGAGGAATGCAATAAAGGAAGAATAGTGCATCGAGAAGGAGATACTCGTATCGCAAAAGAAAAGCCAGTCGTTTCCATAGAAACGATACTCGATTTAGAAGGGGAAGTCATCGAACACATAGTATTTCATAGCGACGCAATTTCCGTGTGAATTCGTCAATGAGAGGGAGTGAGGGATGCAGTAAAGAAGGATTAGTGGATTGGAAATGAGTTTGTCGTATCCCAAAAGAAAATCCTGTCGTTTCCATAGAAACGTTACTCGATTTAGAAGGAGAAGTCATAGAATACATAGTATTTCATAGCGACGCAATTTCCGTGTGAGTTCGTCAATGTGTGGGAGTGAGGGATGCAGTAAAGAAGGATTAGTGGATCGGAAATGTGATTGTCGTATCCCAAAAGAAAATCCTGTCGTTTCCATAGAAACGATACTCGATTTAGAATGAAATGTCTTAGAACCCATAGTATTTCATAGCGACGCAATTTCCGTGTGAATTCGTCAATGTGTGGGAGTGAGGGACACAGTAAAGAAGGTATAGTAGATCGGAAATGAGATTGTCGTATCCCAAAAGAAAATCCTGTCGTTTCCATAGAAACGTTACTCGATTTAGAAGGAGAAGTCATAGAACCCATAGTATTTCATAGCGACGCAATTTCTGTGTCATTTCGTCAATGTGGGGGAGCTAGGGATGCAATAAAAGAGGAATAGTGCTTCGAGAATTAGATACTCGTATCGCAAATGAAAATCCTGTCGTTCCCATAGAAGCGATACTCGATTTAGAAGGAAATGTCTTAGAACACATAGTATTTCATAGCGACGCAATTTCCGTGTGAATTCGTTAATGTGTGGGAGTGAGGGATGCAGTTAAGAAGGATTAGTGGATCAGAAATGAGATTGTCGTATCCCAAAAGAAAATACTGTCGATTCCATAGAAACGATACTCAATTTAGAAGGAAATGTCTTAGAACACATAGTATTTCATAGCGACGCAATTTCCGTGTGAATTCGTCAACGAGTGGGAGTGAGGGATGCAGTAAAAAAGGATTAGTGGATCGGAAGTGAGATTGTCGTATCCCAAAGAAAATCCTCTCGTTTCCATAGAAACGTTACTCGATTTAGAAGGAGAAGTCATAGAACACATAGTATCTCATAGCGACGCAATTTCTGTGTTAATTCGACAATGTGAGGGAGCTAGGGATGCAATACAGAAGGAATAGTGCATCGAGAAGGAGATACTCGTATCGCAAAAGAAAAGCCAGTCGTTTCCATAGAAACGATACTCGATATAGAAGGAGAAGTCATAGAACACATAGTATTTCATTGCGACGCAATTTCCGTGCGACTTCGTCAATGAGTGGGAGTGAGGGATGCAGTAAAGTAGGATTAGTTAATCGGAAATGAGTTTGTCGTATCCCAAAAGAAAATCCTGTCGTTTCCATTGAAACGGTACTCGTTTTAGAAGGAGAAGTCATAGAACCCATAGTATTTCATAGCGACGCAATTTGCGTGTGAATTCGTCAATGAGTGGGAGTGAGGGATGCAGTAAAGAAGGATTAGAGGATCGGAAATGAGTTTGTTGTATCCCAAAAGAAAATCCTGTCGTTTCCATAGAAACGTTACTCGATTTAGAAGGAGAAGTCATAGAACCCATAGTATTTCATGGCGACGCAATTGCTGTGTTATTTCGTCAATGTGTGGGAGTGAGGAATGCAATAAAGGAGGAATAGTGCATCGAGAAGGAGATACTCGTATCGCAAAAGAAAAGCCAGTCGTTTCCATAGAAACGATACTCGATTTAGAAGGGGAAGTCATAGAACACATAGTATTTCATTGCGACGCAATTTCCGTGCGAATTCGTCAATGAGTGGGAGTGAGGGATGCAGTAAAGAAGGATTAGTGGATCGGAAGTGAGATTGTCGTATCCCAAAAGAAAATCCTGTCGTTTCCATTGAAACGTTACTCGATTTAGAAGGAGAAGTCATAGAACCCATAGTATTTCATAGCTACGCAATTTCCGTGTGAATTCGTCAATGAGTGGGAGTGAGGGATGCAGTAAAGAAGGATTAGAGGATCGGAAATGAGATTGTTGTATCCCAAAAGAAAATCCTGTCGTTTCCATAGAAACGTTACTCGATTTAGAAGGAGAAGTCATAGGACCCATAGTATTTCGTAGCGACGCAATTTCCGTGTGAATTCGTCAATGTGAGGGAGTGAGGGATGCAGTAAAGAAGGATTAGTGGATCGGAAATGAGATTGTCGTATCCCAAAAGAAAATCCTGTCGTTTCCAAAGAAACGTCACTCGATTTAGACGGAAATGTCTTGGAACACATAGTATTTCATAGCGACCCAATTTTTGTGTGATTTCGTCAATGTGTGGGAGTGAGGGATGCAGTAAAGAAGGATTAGTGGATTGGAAATGAGATTGTCGTATCCCAAAAGAAAACCCTGTCGTTTCCATAGAAACGTTACTCGATTTAGAAGGAAAAGTCATAGAACCCATAGTATTTCATAGCGACGCAATTTCCGTGTGAATTCGTCAATGTGAGGGAGTGAGGGATGCAGTAAAGAAGGATTAGTGGATCGGAAAAGAATTTGTCGTATCCCAAAAGAAAATCCTGTCGTTTCCATAGAAACGTTACTCGATTTAGAAGTGTTCGTCAGGATAGAAGTCAGGAGCGGAGGGCGTTGTAAAATGAAAATTAATTGAGTGGAATGGACCCAGTTTATTCTTGTAATGATGGTACAGTGGTGCCTACGTAGGGCTGAGCAGCCCCAAGAGGGGTTGCCGTCTGCTCATCAGAGAGGCAGAGACTAGAGGAGCGACTACTCGGGGCCGAGGTCAGAAGCTAAGAGAGCGCGGAGCTGTTTCCAAGCCGCCCTCGCCGCTCCCGGCCGCGTCCCCACGTGATCACACGATTAGTCTCTGATTGGAGGATTGATTCCGCCAACGCGCCTTGCTAGTAGCGTGCCCCCGTCAGCGCAACCAACCCGTGGGACTTGAGTCTGACCGAGGAGCACGTGGCAGGAATGTGCCGACCATGGTCTTCCGGCCAGCACCTTCCACCACAGTATGCCCAAGCCGGCTACGGCCGAACATTATGCATTGAAAATTTATTTAAATAAAATTTTGTCGGCAATGATCCCTCTTGGGGGTCTCCTCCCTGCACATCCTTTCCCCTTCCGAAGAAGGCTCTCTGGATGAAAATGAATGAGCTTATTCTAATCGATTATTTCATTTAAAAAATATATGATCATTATGAAGGGTCCCATAACATAGTGATATTAATATGTGCAAATGTTACAAAGTGGCCTGAAGGGCCTGAAGGAAGGCTCTTGAATAACAAACTCGTGAAGTTGGTGCGACGGCAGTGGGCCGGCGCCATGCTGTGAGTGTGTGTCGGCGGTGTCAGTGGTGGTGGGTACCCAGGCGATGATGAGGGGCACCGGAGCACAGCACACTGAAACACTCCACCCTCGTGGGGGTGAGAGAATGCTCCCAGGCCTAATAGTCACAAGGGGGTTTTTCCCCGTAATATTATTTTGAGTTCTTAAATCTAGGATTACAATGGTAATTGCCCAAGTGGGTGAACGAGAACATTACAGAATGACAAAAATTTAAAGAGAAAACAAAATAACTTACATGAGGGTTAAAACTCGACAGTTAAATTGTGATTCCATAGACTTTACATAGAAATACAAATCCATTACAAAATTAGTTCATTGACCTGACACCTAGACTACAACTTAATTCTAAGGGGGGGGGGGGTCATGCCTGATCGCATGCACCAAGGTTGGCAGGTAGTTTCAGGTGTGATATTCACCTTCAGGTTGTGGGGGTGGTACTACTTCTCGGAAGGAAGTGAAACATTTGCAAAACCCTCTTTTACAGAGTATCCAGGATACTATAATCAGAATTATTACAGTGATGATTACCGAACCAGCGCTGGGCAATACAACGGTGGTTAATCGCTTGGTTTGGTGCCAATCAGCAATATGTGAGGCCACTCGGTCAAGAGCAACTTGGTTGTGTTCCTGGGTAAGGAGATGATTGATCGATTGGAGTAGATGTGAATCATTGGTATTCGGTAAATTCTTCAGCTTCTCATGGTGATGGATTTTAAAAGAGAGTTCAGGAAGGTATAAGGTAAATGTGGGAATGGTGACATGAAAGGTGGAGTGCAATTGAGCTGATATCCTCATAGAAGCAGCGTATACGTCACATCTTGAACTATTATACACTAGGCCACTATTATTCAGTGTTATCCGGTACGATTCAGTCTCTGACATTGAACGGTGGCACACCAGGGTGGCGGTGACAGTCTGTGGAACAGCGAACAGAAAACTGTTGCCAACAGGCTGAATTATTGGTTGACGAAGTGAGACTAGAACACGAGGACATGGAGGGGTAGTGGTTTCAGCTAAAAACAGTGACATCTCGCACTCAGTAGTGTTAGTGTGTAAAATTAGCGTGGAGCATAAGTAATGTGTTGTATGGAAGCAACTGGATAGTTCAGCGCGAGTGAGAGTGGCGTGAGTTTGTCGATCCCGACTAACTATTAAAAATTCTTGAGTCTGCCAAACAACATGGTGATGAAGGGTAGCCCAAGAGACTGGAAAAGTGTATATTTGATAGCACTCGTATTCGCAATTTGCGCACGTGATTGGCAACCTCATTCGCATCCGAATACCGTCAGAATTACGGGTAAGTCGGACCTCCAACGCAGCATAGTAAAAGGGGAGGTTGCTTTCCCGCACGGCATAAAGCATTTGTTTAGGGGCCAAAATTTGCGAGGACACATTGTGTAGCATGTGCAAGAAGGGCTCTGAGGGTAACAGATGGGGACTGAGCTTTCCTTGCAGTCCGAGTTGAATGGCCGAGTGTAACATGTGCACGTGTAACTGTGCTGTGTGTATATTAAATAAAAGAATCTGCGTGGTCTTCATAATGTCCAATGTGATAGTTAGATTACGTAATCCCGAGCGAAGATGAGTCCACTCTTGGTTAAAGGATTGTTCAAGTGCACCATAGTGTCGTGTTAATCTGTCGGCTACAACTTGTATTTGTCTAGTTGTGGCTAACAGGTTATTCTCAAGATGTGTCAGGCGCACCTGTTGATGTACCAACACTTCGTGATTAACTTGTGTTTCCGAAAGCGCTTGCTGTGTGTCCAAATCCCAGCGTTTTGCGTCTGTTTCGTCAGGAGTCCCAAAGACAGATTTTAATAACGTACCTCCAACGGGCAACCAGGCTCGTTTGAAACGAGGCAGTGGTACTGCATCCCTAATACTGTTCAATTGACTTCGAAGGGTTGAAATAATTCTAGTCACTTCCCACAAAGATCGGAGAAACTCATGTTCCTTCGTCTGCGTCAAGAAGGTTTCATATTTTGACAGTAGCTTAGCTGCATCATATAAAGCACGGTCTTCCTCTTCTAATAATGTTAGGTTGACATCAGCTAACACAATAGCATAATGTGGAGTATGCACCAGATTGTGACGACGTCCAAAGAGCACGCCAGATGTGGAAGGGTAGACGTGAAATGGAGGCGCCTTAACGGCGACGACGACAACCATTGAGATTAACATGCTGCCCATTGCGGATGATAAATTGACAGCCATTTGAACGGAGGTTGCTTTCAGCTTCCAATGTTGATAACGGTCGACTGCGAGAGAAAGTATTAGTGCCCCTAGAAGTAAAAATTTCCTGGCTTACTTGATGAGTAATTCAGAGATGACGGAGGGGGTACAACGTTGTAGCAATAATTACCTGGCAAGTAGCGACGATGGACCCGTT
Source organism: Schistocerca piceifrons (assembly GCF_021461385.2). Classification (NCBI taxonomy): domain Eukaryota; kingdom Metazoa; phylum Arthropoda; class Insecta; order Orthoptera; family Acrididae; genus Schistocerca; species Schistocerca piceifrons. The sequence goes on from NW_025728287.1 coordinate 4,758,060, forward strand.
CAGTCACGCTTACTGATGAAGAAGGCCACGAAGTAGAATCACGGCAGGCAACCAACAGTTTGGCAGCCGTGGGGGTAGCAAGGCGGCAAGACAATGGTGTAATTCGACACCGAGTATCCGCTGATCAATCACGCGTCAGCAAAAAAGACGCTGAACGCGGAGGCAGTACTACGCAGCGCAGACTAAGCGTAACTCGCTGGAAAAATTTTTCTACCTGCTATGGGACGAAGGCCAAGTGTCATCAATTAATTTGAGATTTTGTACGAAGAAAGTTTTGTTTTTCTTTTTTTTTTTTTTTTTTTTTTTTTTGAATGAATAAAATGAGAAGGAATCCTGTGATCGCGGTGTAAACCCGCACAGCCTAGGCACCTCCCACGCATTGGCCACTACGCAGGGGCACCCACCCCGCTAAGGTTCGACACGGCGAGACAGGTGAAGTACTTCATAAATTTCAGAAATAATATTCAGTGGTTTTTCAGCTGTAGAAAACCCGAATGAGGGTAGGACAACTCAAGTTAACTCAATAATCAAAGGATCTTTACTTACAGAAGTGGTCAATAGAAGTCGGAAATGAATGTTAGCGAGAGCGAGTCTGTTGCTCGTGAATACAGAGGCTGGGCGTGAAGCAGTGGAGGCTGCGCAGCGCAGCTTTATCAGCGCTGAGCCGGCAGAGTGCTGAGCTCAGGTAACAGCGTCGGAGAGCGCTAGTGGCTCTGCGTCCGAGACCAAGGCATTGTAAGTGCAACTTAAAAGTAACGGTTTATTGCAAAGCAATAATACACAAATAGCTGATGTCACAAAGACGTTTGATTCCATTTTAACAGAACAACTTAAGTGTTCAACAGGTAAATTGACTACGTTGTTGATAAAAAGAAACTGCTACTGAACATGACGTACATATGTACGTACTTCCCTTTCCTCTTCCGAAGAGCGGAGGGCATGAACCATAAAAGCCTTGTTCATGTACTTAGTATATGACAATAGAGGTCTGGTAACATCAACGAGTTACACCAAGGTAGTGTGGATATGAACAGTGTGAGTGTGTTGTAAGTTGTTATTGGGCGTATGAAGTGTTGTGTAAATGTGTGACTAATGGTAGCTGATGGTGGATACGAATTGAAGGCCAATAGGTGCTATCAGAGATACTTCCAGTCCAGAAACAATGAAAGTTAAAAGGGAATACTGAATATGACACAAAAATAGCGTATAACCATAAAGTGTACTAACATTAATCATAACTGTAAATTGATAACAATAAAACATGACATTGAAGTAATAACAATTGACAAGAAATAAAATATAGGAAATATTTCCCGAACATAAACTTCCGAATCGGATACGAAATCCGCCAGGGGAAGTTGTTTTTTTTTTTTTTTTTTTTTTTTATAGTCGGTTGACGAAGTGCATAAGGGACTACGTCAGTAAAATCCGACAGTGTGTGTATATAACAACATTGTTCTTAAAAGTGCAGTTTGCACTGTCAGATGGTGAAAAGCAACTAATCCGTTCAGCAACGGAAAAGGCTGCCATCTGGGGAACGGTATCTGAATCTTTGGCAGAATCCGATGATTTTGCAATGGAATTGCCATCTAGAAGAAGGTGGCTTTGTATAAAATGTAATAAAAGAGCGTCTGGGGCTCAGTTCATTTGTGATTGAGTGCCAAAGGCGTAGTGTGAGTGCAAATTGTCTCACGGAAATTGATGTGTGAATTGTTTTGTGGTCAACCGAGGAGCCTAGGATTCGGTGACGTGTAAGTACAAGTTCGCAGTGCGTATGAGCTACCTGCGAGTGACTCGACTATTAAGTTCAGCAGGCCATTAGTGCAATCTGCAGACTTGGACTGATGATTATATAATTTGCAGGGCAATGGGGCAACCTGCGGACAGTGCTAAGGCAACCTGTCTAATAATTGAGGGGTAGGCAGTGCATTGGAGCTATCTGCGATACCGTGGTTAAGCGGGCCTAAGGGCGTCCGTAATAAAAGTATCAGCGGCGTTATTAGCGACCTGCTGTACTAGGGAAATGTCGACTGTTCAAGCAATAAAAATAGCTCTGAAGCTAGAATAGCATACATGCATAAATAGCGTCACTTTTTGAGCGCGCAGTACATAACACTACATAAAATGAAAATCATGAACTATAAATCACTAGTGCTAGCATAATGACATAATTAAACACAATGACATATATTGACAGGAAAATAAAAACACAATGATGTATAATAATAATGCTGCAAGTAGTCGGAACGCTCAACATTAACATGCAACACTGGCCACTTGGGGCTGGCTGCTAGGCTGCGTGTGTGTTAGTTTTAAAACTGATGATAACAAATTGAACTGAAAGGACAACTAGGCACAGTTCCCGTAGCGCTTACATCACCGGCTAATTAGAGGCAAAGTACGTATCTCACAATGGATCATTGGCCGATATTTTGGGGCAAGACTGCAACAAGGGAGAGCAATATCTCGGTGTAAATGGTGGTAAGACTAAAAGACCGGTACTGTCGGAAGAGGGTACCTAACATGTTGTAGGGGCCTCCTCATCGACAGAAGAAGGAAAACAGGATAGAACAATGACCACGGCGGTAGAGTAAAATAAATGGGGAGGGCAAAAATAACTGCGTAGCAACCAAGGAACAATCGTCCACCGATATACGGCAGCCCGGACGATTGGTCGTTTGTGCCTCGTCAGTAGCGTGAAAAACCCGTGGCATTGTATTGGTTTGCCCATATCTGGCTTTGTCCAAGGCAGTTCGATGTATAAGAGGGTTAGGGCTGTAGTTTGTAGCTTACACAATGAATCAAAGCAGTAGTGAAATTTCACTTATAGGATTGGCAGACTAAGGTATGCAGAATAATGTAAATCGTTAAGAACTTCGTGTGATTTATCCAGCTAATGTGAAACAAAACGAGGAAAAGAATCTAAACAATGAATCACATCTATTTAATATTTATGTTAAGATTTATTGGGATGTTTGAATGAATTTTGTTTGCCGTGTCTTCCGGATGCATGAAAGAAACCAGCTTGGAGCTGTTAGCGAGCGCGCAGCGCACGCGTAGGTGCGGAGTAGGCAACGGCACGTCAGCGGTTATGTGAGGCGGCGTGTAGCCGCGAGAGACCGGCCGCTACTGCAGCGACAAATATCACGCGCTTAGCGTGTACCAGAAATAACGATGAATTAGAAATTGCTAATTATCTAGAATAAGAGTTTTTTTTGTTAAAAAAAAAGGTGTTAGTTATATAAACTGATGGTAAGTGCATTGTAGTCTGTCATACACGGAGGATAGGGCAGTAATTTGCGGTTTGTGTTTGTAACTACTAGGACGCTCCGCGTGTTGAGACGCTGGAGGCGGCAGCGCACGTGGTGATAAGATACGTCATCGCGCGGAGCGCTGTTACTGGCTGAGAAGGAATGATGGCCGCTGGCCAGTTCTTGGCGAGGAGAAGGGACAGCGCTGAAGAGGAGGGGAGGCGACAGCTGATGTTATGCCCCGCCAACAGCTGGTCCCGTAAACAAAGCGTACGAGGCGTATGCATTTCAAGTCCTGGCTTTATCTGTTCCGATTACTTACGATTAGCTGCAGCAAATACAGAACTAGGACATATAGTACAATACACTAGACGTCAACGTAACAAGTATTAAGAAAAGCTCGGAGTAAAAATACTCCACATGTACTGGTTTGCCAAATAGATGGCAATAGAGGACATTGAAGAATATTATTCGGAGTTAGCAGCCGCGGTTCTGCCAACACCAAGTGTAATGATTGCATTTGAAGCAAGTCAGTTGCGTGACGTCTAATGCGTGGCATTGCTTGCAAAACATAAAACATAATCATACATATAAAAATGAGCAAAAATACATGACAGGACTGGAAACTGACAATTGGGAATGGCTGGGAACTCCGTGGTGGCCAGGCACGTCTTGCTTCCAAGTCCCTGGAGAAAATGACTTAAACTAAGCTGCAATAAAACATAACATAAAACTCTAACTAGGCGTTATTAATCACGCGACCTCAACCCATAAGGGTGTCGATTCCGCAAAGGGTATCTACAACCCTGTGGAGGTAATCTCCTCCGTTTTTTATTTCGTTTTTGTTCTACTTGAGGTGGAGGTGACACAGGCGGATCGGGGGCTGCGACCTGTTGTGGTGACACAGCCCTACCGTGGTAAGGTTGCAGGCGGTCAAAGTGCACTATCACCGTACGATCGGTTAATTGCAGTTCTGCATTGACTGGTGAGGTCAACCGTACAATCCGATACGGGCCTTCAAAGCGGGGAGAGAACTTTTTAGTTCGTCCCTTTTTGATTGCCGGGTTTCGTAGTAACACTAAATCACCTGTCTGATAAGTCGGTAAAACAGCATTTTTGTTCTGCCTGTGCAACAGTTTATTAGTAGCTTTGATATTATTCCTCTTTACCTTATACCAGATCGCTTTTAGCCGGCGGGCTAAACCTTTTACTTCCTTTATTTCTACACCTTGAGGTAGTTTGTCTATTTCGAACGGCGAATTCATCGGCCGTCCAAACACAGCTTCGTAAGGGGTATACCCTGTGGATTCATGTATTCGGGTGTTGTATGCAGAAGAAATATACGGTACATATCTGTCCCAATCAGCGTGCGTTTTTGCAACATAATAGGATAACATTTTACAAATTGTACGGTGTACGCGTTCAACGCGACCGTTGGCTTTAGGATGGAAGGGAGTTGTACGCCATTTTTTGATTCTTAATAATTTACAAACTTGTACAAATAAAGCAGACATGAAATTGGTTCCTTGATCCGTTAAAATGGCATCAGGACTTCCAAAAGGTAGTATCACACGATTTACAAACTCTCTCGCCACAGTTTCAGCTGTCATGTCGGGGAGGGGAACCAAAATTAGATAACGTGAAAAGTGATCAATAACAGACAAAATGTATTTGTTACCTTGTTGCGACTGTGGAAAAGGACCTTGGAAATCTAAAGCAAGAATTTCGAAGGGTGAAGATGCCTGAGGAAGTGTTTGCAGCGGCACTCGCGGATGCCTATTTTGTGCTCGTTGTGCACACGGCAGGCAAGGTCTTACATACCTGTCCACATCACGTTGTCGGTATTGCCACCAATAACGTGTCGCAATTCGAGCGTTTGTAGCGCGTTTTCCGCTGTGACATGCTTGGATGGTATCATGGCATTGCCGTATTATACGGTGCTGCAAGCATTCCGGTATTACCAAACGATTCCCATGTGGAGTTCTGCGATACAAAAGGTTGTCTATTACTTCAAATTCTGGGAAGGTGGCGTATCTTTGACATTGAACGTCCACCTGCTGTGCTTCTTTTAACTCTTCAATTGATACCTCATCTGATTCAATGACACGCACTTTTCTGCTTAACGCATCAGCATTTTGATGCAACCGACCAGGCTTGTGCCGAACTTCAAAATCATATTCTGACAGTTTCATGGCCCAGCGCATAAGTTTGCTGCTAGGGTCTTTAAGATTCAATAACCACTGCAGAGCAGAGTGATCGGTAAGAACTGTAAACTTGCGACCATAGAGGTAACATCTAAAATAATTAATTCCAAAAAGAAGGGCAAGCAATTCCTTTTCTGTAGTACTGTAATTAGTTTCTGCTTTATTCAGTTGACGAGAGGCATACCCAACGGGTTTTTCCTCACCATCTTGCACTTGGCTTAGGACACATCCTACAGCAAAATCAGATGCGTCACAAGATAAAATAAAAGGTTCAGCGAAGTCTGGGTAAACAAGTAGAGGTGAACTAGTTAAAATAGTTTTCACTGTTTGAAAGGCGGTCGAACATTCATCCGTCCAAACAAAAGGAGTATCCTTTTTCAACAATTTAGTAAGTGGTTTGGTAATAGTAGCATAATCTTTAACAAAACGGCGGTAATAATTTGCAAGGCCAAGGAAGGATTGTAATTCCTTTAAATTTGTTGGAATAGAAAAAGTGTCTACTGCTTCAGTTAATCGTGGATCTGGTTTGACTCCGCTGGAACTGATGACATGACCTAAATACTGCACTTGTGATTGAGCAAAAGAACATTTTTCTAATTTTAAGCTTAAATTAGCATTTTGCAAGCGCAACAGTACACTGCGTAGATGTTCAGCATGTTCAGCAATGGATTTTGAAAATATAATTATATCATCAAGATACACAAGGCACATAGTAGGTTTCAACCCACGTAATAGCAGATCTGCAAATCGCTGAAAGGTTGCTGGTGCGTTGCGAAGCCCGAAAGGCATCCTTAAGAATTCATATAAGCCGCCAGGAACTACAAAAGCTGTCTTAGCTCGATCTTCAGGAGCAATTGGAATTTGATGATACCCACTGCGCATGTCTAATGTTGTGAAGTACCGGCAATTGCCCAGACGATCGAGTGTTTCATCGATCCGGGGTAATGGATAATGATCTGGAGTAGTAACTTTGTTTACTGCTCGCATGTCTACACAGAGGCGATAGGATTTTTCTCCGTCTATAGATTTCTTTGGAACGACTACAATTGGGCTAGACCACGCACTAGAAGAGGGTTGTATTATTCCTGCTTCTAGTTGCTGTTGTATAGTTTCCTCTACCACTGACTGAAGATGGTAGGGAATTCGGTACCCTTTTTGAGCTATTGGCCTAGCATTTCCGGTTGGAATCTCATGTTGGATTAAATCTGTTGCTGGTAAATATTTCCTGTCTTCAAACAACCATGAATACTCATTCAATACTTCATTTATTAGCTTTTGTTCATGCAATGGGAGGTGACTAAGCTTAGCTTTAAACTTATCTGTCAGATGTGACGTGATTGTCAAAAGGTGTTGAGAGGCGGCAGCAGTCTTTTTCTTTTTCAGAGAAGGGGTTCTCTTTGACAACTCATCTTCTGGGATAACCTGTAAGCTGGCTAAAACTGTACCACGCGGTATGAAAGCTTGCTTGTGACTAAAATTGTCTAAACACACGGGTACGCAATTTTCTTTCTGTACTTGCTGCGCTTTGCACAGGCTACGTTTTACGTGGACCTGCATCTGGTCGAGAGTTTCATTCTGGCAGAGTGGATCTACCAAGAAATGAACCTCTTCGGATTCACGTATCCCGACAGGCACCCAAAGGATCTTTCCTGTGCCTTCTGGTATCTCCACGGGATTATCGGCTTTTAGCATCGTTACGGGAGACTCCGAAACTTGGGAAACGGATCCTTTTTTCCCAGCTCCGCTCGCCCGCAACGTGCAGTCACGTCCAAAACGGTGCACGTTGTCGCCGAATTGGACGGTATTTAACCTATAGTCAATAACCCCCTGGAAATGACGCAGAAAGTCACTTCCTAGGATGATGTCGTAATCCGTGCGCCTGTTTCGTACAACCTCCATCGTAAAAGCATATTCTGTTGAGTCCAACGTGAACTCAACGCAACAGCTGCCATCAGGTTTCACTATGCCGGGACCAATACCACTGATATGGTACCGCGGCGGTTGCAATGTTCTTTTATCTCTCTTCGATAAAAATGCCAAGCTGATCTGTGCGCCTGTGTCAATTAGCACGCGTATTGGTTTGCGGCCTCTAACACCATCGACAACCACGCTTGCCACCTGCGTGATTCCCTTATCAACTAGGGGGGTCACTATTTTTAACGGGGACCGGGAGGGGTGGCACTTCCTGCCCCGCGGCCGTTTCCCGAATTCTGTGGTTGGTTTGCATTTCGCCTGGAATTTGCAGGCGGTTGTGGCCTACTATTTGGACAATGCACGCTTTGGTGGCCCATGTTCCTGCACTGATGACAATATGGCACGCGACATTGCTCTGCCACATGTCCTTGTCTATTACAGCGCCCACACTTAGTATCGTTCGAAAAGACACGTCGGGGCTCACTTTGCCGCGCGGAGACGGCCACAAATCGGCTCGCCTCCTCTCTCAAGAGTGCTAATCGCACGGCTTCGTGTAAGGTGCGGGGGGAAGCTACCTTGATTTCGCCCCCTATTTGAGGGTTTATGCCACGAATAAACACGTCTATCGCACGACATTCTGATTCTTCCAACAGAACTTCGTTACGAGCAGAACTGGCACTTAGTGCGTACGTGTGGCATGCAACGCTTCGAATCCTGTCCGCGAATGCTTCTAAATCTTCACCCGCTTTTTGCTTGAGGGTGGAAAGCAGGTCGCGATAGTAACTAGTACCACGTTTGTCTGTATACCTTTCAATCAACCCTGTTGCAAGGGACTGGAAGGTAGGGGCATTTTTCAAGCTCTCGACCGACTGCACGTAGTTCCGCGCTTCGCCGGTGAGTTTCATTTTCATCACGTTTAAGAGAAATTCATCTGGCCAACCGCAAAGGTTTCCGATGTCCTGGGTATTCTGGACAAACGTTTGAATATCCTCGTGCGGCTTTCCAGCGAACGCCGGAATAAACGCTACTGCTGGGAAGCTCTGCACCAAAGTAGAGGTGGCTACTGCCACAGGTGATTCTGCACTAGTGAGTGGTGGAATCACCTGCTTCAGCTGTTCTTCCACTAGCACTGGCTTAGCAACACTAGATTGCGGAGAAGCCATTTTAAGATCATCTATCTGTTGCTTAAGCTCCGCGTTAGTTAGAATTAATTGATTTAACTGGGACTGCAGCGCCAAGAGGGGATCTTCGTCCGCTCCGGCTGCTCCTGCCTCCGATTGCTGCCTGGTGATCGGCATGTTACAATAGTATGGGCATCTACACCACCGTAGCGTCGCTAGCGACTTACATTATTTGGTGGCGTGCAGACGACGGACGACGGCGGTGTCGACGAGCGGCGGCAGGCGCGTTGATCACTCGTGGGCGCAGCAGGCGGCGGGCGACAGCATGGACAGCTGCGACGGCGAGGCGGCGCGAGGGCCGCACCCCGGACCCTGGCGCAGGCGGTGGCCCGTGGCAGCTACGGACAGCGGCGGCGGCGGCGGCCGGCGAGCGTGACTGCATCGCGGACCCTCCTCGGCTCGCGTCCGGCGGCGAACTGCGTCACGCTTGTGGCGCGCTAGTGCGCGGCCACGCACATTCTGCAACGCAGGCGTCCGGCTGGCACGTGCATGGCGCGCTGCAGCCTCGCCACGTTCGGTCTAGTTTCCCTTAATTGCTCAAACTCGGCCCCTTCATAGTACTCATACTCAACTGATGAGTTGATTTTACAACCGTAAGGTAGGTCGCATCCCACTTCTGACACCATTTGTTCGTCAGGATAGAAGTCAGGAGCGGAGGGCGTTGTAAAATGAAAATTAATTGAGTGGAATGGACCCAGTTTATTCTTGTAATGATGGTACAGTGGTGCCTACGTAGGGCTGAGCAGCCCCAAGAGGGGTTGCCGTCTGCTCATCAGAGAGGCAGAGACTAGAGGAGCGACTACTCGGGGCCGAGGTCAGAAGCTAAGAGAGCGCGGAGCTGTTTCCAAGCCGCCCTCGCCGCTCCCGGCCGCGTCCCCACGTGATCACACGATTAGTCTCTGATTGGAGGATTGATTCCGCCAACGCGCCTTGCTAGTAGCGTGCCCCCGTCAGCGCAACCAACCCGTGGGACTTGAGTCTGACCGAGGAGCACGTGGCAGGAATGTGCCGACCATGGTCTTCCGGCCAGCACCTTCCACCACAGTATGCCCAAGCCGGCTACGGCCGAACATTATGCATTGAAAATTTATTTAAATAAAATTTTGTCGGCAATGATCCCTCTTGGGGGTCTCCTCCCTGCACAGAAGGAAATGTCCTGGAACACATAGTATTTCATAGCGACGCAAGTTTTGTGTGATTTCGTCAATGTGTGGGAGTGAGGGATGCAGTAAAGAAGGATTAGTGGATTGGAAATGAGTTTGTCGTATCCCAAAAGAAAATCCTGTCGTTTCCATAGAAACGTTACTCGATTTAGAAGGAGAAGTCATAGAATACATAGTATTTCATAGCGACGCAATTTCCGTGTGAATTCGTCAATGAGTGGGAGTGAGGGATGCAGTAAAGAAGGATTAGTGAATCGGAAATGAGTTTGTCGTATCCCAAAAGAAAATCCTGTCGTTTCCATAGAAACGTTATTCGATTTAGAAGGAGAAGTCATAGAATACATAGTATTTCATAGCGACGCAATTTCCGTGTGAATTCGTCAATGTGTGGGAGTGAGGGATGCAGTAAAGAAGGATTAGTAGATAGGAAATGTGATTGTCGTATCCCAAAAGAAAATCCTGTCGTGTCCATAGAAACGATACTCGATTTAGAAGGAAATGTCTTAGAACCCATAGTATTTCATAGCGACGCAATTTCCGTGTGAATTCGTCAATGTGTGGGAGTGAGGGACACAGTAAAGAAGGTATAGTAGATCGGAAATGAGATTGTCGTATCCCAAAAGAAAATCCTGTCGTTTCCATAGAAACGTTACTCGATTTAGAAGGAGAAGTCATAGAACCCATAGTATTTCATAGCGACGCAATTTCTGTGTTATTTCGTCAATGTGGGGGAGCTAGGGATGCAATAAAAAAGGAATAGTACTTCGAGAATTAGATACTCGTATCGCAAATGAAAATCCTGTCGTTTCCATAGAAACGATACTCGATTTAGAAGGAAATGTCTTAGAACACATAGTATTTCATAGCGACGCAATTTCCGTGTGAATTCGTCAATGTGTGGGAGTGAGGGATGCAGTAAAGAAGGATTAGTGGATCAGAAATGAGATTGTCGTATCCAAAAAAGAAAATACTGTCGTTTCCATAGAAACGTTACTCAATTTAGAAGGAAATGTCTTAGAACACATAGTATTTCATAGCGACGCAATTTCCGTGTGATTTCGTCAACGAGTGGGAGTGAGGGATGCAGTAAAGAAGGATTAGTGGATCGGAAGTGAGATTGTCGTATCCCAAAGAAAATCCTTTCGTTTCCATAGAAACGTTACTCGATTTAGAAGGAGAAGTCATAGAACACATAGTATCTCATAGCGACGCAATTTCTGTGTTAATTCGCCAATGTGAGGGAGCTAGGGATGCAATACAGAAGGAATAGTGCATCGAGAAGGAGATACTCGTATCGCAAAAGAAAAGCCAGTCGTTTCCATAGAAACGATACTCGATTTAGAAGGAGAAGTCATAGAACACATAGTATTTCATTGCGACGCAATTTCCGTGCGAATTCGTCAATGAGTGGGAGTGAGGGATGCAGTAAAGAAGGATTAGTGAATCGGAAATGAGTTTGTCGTATCCCAAAAGAAAATCCTGTCGTTTCCATAGAAACGTTACTCGATTTAGAAGGAGAAGTCATAGAACCCATAGTATTTCATAGCGACGCAATTTCCGTGTGAATTCGTCAATGAGTGGGAGTGAGGGATGCAGTAATGAAGGATTAGTGGATCGGAAATGTGATTGTCGTATCCCAAAAGAAAATCCTGTCGTTTCCATAGAAACGTTACTCGATTTAGAAGGAAATGTCTTAGAACACATCGTATTTCATAGCGACGCAATTTCCGTGTGAATTCGTCAATGAGTGGGAGTGAGGGATGCAGTAAAGAAGGATTAGTGGATCGGTAATGGGATTGTCGTATCCCAAAAGAAAATCCTGTCGTTTCCAAAGAAACGTTACTCGATTCAGAAGGAGAAGTCATAGAACCCATAGTATTTCGTAGCGACGCAATTGCCGTGTGAATTCGTCAATGTGAGGGAGTGAGGGATGCAGTAAAGAAGGATTAGTGGATCGGAAATGAGATTGTCGTATCCCAAAAGAAAATCCTGTCGTTTCCATAGAAACGTCACTCGATTTAGACGGAAATGTCTTGGAACACATAGTATTTCATAGCGACCCAATTTTTGTGTGATTTCGTCAATGTGTGGGCGTGAGGGATGCAGTAAAGAAGGATTAGTGGATTGGAAATGAGATTGTCGTATCCCAAAAGAAAATCCTGTCGTTTCCATAGAAACGTTACTCGATTTAGAAGGAGAAGTCATAGAATACATAGTATTTCATAGCGACGCAATTTCCGTGTGAGTTCGTCAATGTGTGGGAGTGAGGGATGCAGTAAAGAAGGATTAGTGGATCGGAAATGTGATTGTCGTATCCCAAAAGAAAATCCTGTCGTTTCCATAGAAACGATACTCGATTTAGAATGAAATGTCTTAGAACCCATAGTATTTCATAGCGACGCAATTTCCGTGTGAATTCGTCAATGTGTGGGAGTGAGGGACACAGTAAAGAAGGTATAGTAGATCGGAAATGAGATTGTCGTATCCCAAAAGAAAATCCTGTCGTATCCATTGAAACGTTACTCGATTTAGAAGGAGAAGTCATAGAACCCATAGTATTTCATAGCGACGCAATTTCTGTGTCATTTCGTCAATGTGGGGGAGCTAGGGATGCAATAAAAAAGGAATAGTGCTTCGAGAATTAGATACTCGTATCGCAAATGAAAATCCTGTCGTTCTCATAGAAGCGATACTCGATTTAGAAGGAAATGTCTTAGAACACATAGTATTTCATAGCGACGCAATTTCCGTGTGAATTCGTTAATGTGTGGGAGTGAGGGATGCAGTAAAGAAGGATTAGTGGATCAGAAATGAGATTGTCGTATCCCAAAAGAAAATACTGTCGATTCCATAGAAACGTTACTCAATTTAGAAGGAAATGTCTTAGAACTCATAGTATTTCATAGCGACGCAATTTCCGTGTGAATTCGTCAACGAGTGGGAGTGAGGGATGCAGTAAAGAAGGATTAGTGGATCGGAAGTGAGATTGTCGTATCCCAAAGAAAATCCTCTCGTTTCCATAGAAACGTTACTCGATTTAGAAGGAGAAGTCATTGAACACATAGTATCTCATAGCGACGCAATTTCTGTGTTAATTCGCCAATGTGAGGGAGCTAGGGATGCAATACAGAAGGAATAGTGCATCGAGAAGGAGATACTCGTATCGCAAAAGAAAAGCCAGTCGTTTCCATAGAAACGATACTCGATATAGAAGGAGAAGTCATAGAACACATAGTATTTCATTGCGACGCAATTTCCGTGCGACTTCGTCAATGAGTGGGAGTGAGGGATGCAGTAAAGAAGGATTAGTGAATCGGAAATGAGTTTGTCGTATCCCAAAAGAAAATCCTGTCGTTTCCATTGAAACGGTACTCGTTTTAGAAGGAGAAGTCATAGAACCCATAGTATTTCATAGCGACGCAATTTGCGTGTGAATTCGTCAATGAGTGGGAGTGAGGGATGCAGTAAAGAAGGATTAGAGGATCGGAAATGAGTTTGTTGTATCCCAAAAGAAAATCCTGTCGTTTCCATAGAAACGTTACTCGATTTAGAAGGAGAAGTCATAGAACCCATAGTATTTCATGGCGACGCAATTTCCGTGTGAATTCGTCAATGAGTGGGAGTGAGGGGTGCAGTAAAGAACGATTAGTGGATCGGAAATGAGATTGTCGTATCACAAAAGAAAATCCTGTCGTTTCCATAGAAACGTTACTCGATTTAGAAGGAAATGTCTTAGAACACATCGTATTTCATAGCGACGCAATTTCAGTGTGAATTCGTCAATGAGTGGGAGTGAGGGATGCAGTAAAGAAGGATTAGTGGATCGGTAATGGGATTGTCGTATCCCAAAAGAAAATCCTGTCGTTTCCATAGAAACGTTACTCGATTTAGAAGGAGAAGTCATAGAACCCATAGTATTTCGTAGCGACGCAATTTCCGTGTGAATTCGTCAATGTGAGGGAGTGAGGGATGCAGTAAAGAAGGATTAGTGGATCGGAAATGAGATTGTCGTATCCCAAAAGAAAATCCTGTCGTTTCCAAAGAAACGTCACTCGATTTAGACGGAAATGTCTTGGAACACATAGTATTTCATAGCGACCCAATTTTTGTGTGATTTCGTCAATGTGTGGGAGTGAGGGATGCAGTAAAGAAGGATTAGTGGATTGGAAATGAGATTGTCGTATCCCAAAAGAAAATCCTGTCGTTTCCATAGAAACGTTACTCGATTTAGAAGGAAAAGTCATAGAACCCATAGTATTTCATAGCGACGCAATTTCCGTGTGAATTCGTCAATGTGAGGGAGTGAGGGATGCAGTAAAGAAGGATTAGTGGATCGGAAAAGAATTTGTCGTATCCCAAAAGCAAATCCTGTCGTTTCCATAGAAACGTTACTCGATTTAGAAGGAAATGTCCTGGAACACATAGTATTTCATAGCGACGCAAGTTTTGTGTGATTTCGTCAATGTGTGGGAGTGAGGGATGCAGTAAAGAAGGATTAGTGGATTGGAAATGAGTTTGTCGTATCCCAAAAGAAAAACCTGTCGTTTCCATAGAAACGTTATTCGATTTAGAAGGAGAAGTCATAGAATACATAGTATTTCATAGCGACGCAATTTCCGTGTGAATTCGTCAATGTGTGGGAGTGAGGGATGCAGTAAAGAAGGATTAGTAGATAGGAAATGTGATTGTCGTATCCCAAAAGAAAATCCTGTCGTGTCCATAGAATCGATACTCGATTTAGAAGGAAATGTCTTAGAACCCATAGTATTTCATAGCGACGCAATTTCCGTGTGAATTCGTCAATGTGTGGGAGTGAGGGATGCAGTAAAGAAGGATTAGTAGATAGGAAATGTGATTGTCGTATCCCAAAAGAAAATCCTGTCGTGTCCATAGAATCGATACTCGATTTAGAAGGAAATGTCTTAGAACCCATAGTATTTCATAGCGACGCAATTTCCGTGTGAATTCGTCAATGTGTGGGAGTGAGGGACACAGTAAAGAGGGTATAGTAGATCGGAAATGAGATTGTCGTATCCCAAAAGAAAATCCTGTCGTTTCCATAGAAACGTTACTCGATTTAGAAGGAGAAGTCATAGAACCCATAGTATTTCATAGCGACGCAATTTCTGTGTTATTTCGTCAATGTGGGGGAGCTAGGGATGCAATAAAAAAGGAATAGTACTTCGAGAATTAGATACTCGTATCGCAAATGAAAATCCTGTCGTTTCCATAGAAACGATACTCGATTTAGAAGGAAATGTCTTAGAACACATAGTATTTCATAGCGACGCAATTTCCGTGTGAATTCGTCAATGTGTGGGAGTGAGGGATGCAGTAAAGAAGGATTAGTGGATCAGAAATGAGATTGTCGTATCCCAAAAGAAAATACTGTCGTTTCCATAGAAACGTTACTCAATTTAGAAGGAAATGTCTTAGAACACATAGTATTTCATAGCGACGCAATTTCCGTGTGATTTCGTCAACGAGTGGGAGTGAGGGATGCAGTAAAGAAGGATTAGTGGATCGGAAGTGAGATTGTCGTATCCCAAAGAAAATCCTTTCGTTTCCATAGAAACGTTACTCGATTTAGAAGGAGAAGTCATAGAACACATAGTATCTCATAGCGACGCAATTTCTGTGTTAATTCGCCAATGTGAGGGAGCTAGGGATGCAATACAGAAGGAATAGTGCATCGAGAAGGAGATACTCGTATCGCAAAAGAAAAGCCAGTCGTTTCCATAGAAACGATACTCGATTTAGAAGGAGAAGTCATAGAACACATAGTATTTCATTGCGACGCAATTTCCGTGCGAATTCGTCAATGAGTGGGAGTGAGGGATGCAGTAAAGAAGGATTAGTGAATCGGAAATGAGTTTGTCGTATCCCAAAAGAAAATCCTGTCGTTTCCATAGAAACGTTACTCGATTTAGAAGGAGAAGTCATAGAACCCATAGTATTTCATAGCGACGCAATTTCCGTGTGAATTCGTCAATGAGTGGGAGTGAGGGATGCAGTAAAGAAGGATTAGTGGATCGGTAATGGGATTGTCGTATCCCAAAAGAAAATCCTGTCGTTTCCATAGAAACGTTACTCGATTTAGAAGGAGAAGTCATAGAACCCATAGTATTTCGTAGCGACGCAATTTCCGTGTGAATTCGTCAATGTGAGGGAGTGAGGGATGCAGTAAAGAAGGATTAATGGATCGGAAATGAGATTGTCGTATCCCAAAAGAAAATCCTGTCGTTTCCATAGAAACGTCACTCGATTTAGACGGAAATGTCTTGGAACACATAGTATTTCATAGCGACCCTATTTTTGTGTGATTTCGTCAATGTGTGGGAGTGAGGGATGCAGTAAAGAATTATTAGTGGATTGGAAATGAGATTGTCGTATCCCAAAAGAAAATCCTGTCGTTTCCATAGAAACGTTACTCGATTTAGAAGGAGAAGTCATAGAACCCATAGTATTTCATAGCGACGCAATTTCCGTGTGAATTCGTCAATGTGAGGGAGTGAGGGATGCAGTAAAGAAGGATTAGTGGATCGGAAATGAATTTGTCGTATCCCAAAAGAAAATCCTGTCGTTTCCATAGAAACGTTACTCGATTTAGAAGGAAATGTCTTGGAACACATAGTATTTCATAGCGACGCAAGTTTCGTGTGATTTCGTCAATGTGTGGGAGTGAGAGATGCAGTAAAGAAGGATTAGTGGATTGGAAATGAGTTTGTCGTATCCCAAAAGAAAATCCTGTCGTTTCCATAGAAACGTTGCTCGATTTAGAAGGAGAAGTCACAGAATACATAGTATTTCATAGCGACGCAATTTCCGTGTGAGTTTGTCAATGTGTGGGAGTGAGGGATGCAGTAAAGAAGGATTAGTGGATCGGAAATGTGATTGTCGTATCCCAAAAGAAAATCCTGTCGTTTCCATAGAAACGTTACTCGATTTAGAAGGAAATGTCTTAGAACCCATAGTATTTCATAGCGACGCAATTTCCTTGTGAATTCGTCAATTTGTGGGAGTGAGGGACACAGTAAAGAAGGTATAGTAGATCGGAAATGAGATTGTCGTATCCCAAAAGAAAATCCTGTCGTTTCCATAGAAACGTTACTCGATTTAGAAGGAGAAGTCATAGAACATATAGTATTTCATAGCGACGCAATTTCTGTGTTATTTCGTCAATGTGGGGGAGCTAGGGATGCAATAAAAAAGGAATAGTGCTTCGAGAAGGAGATACTCGTATCGCAAATGAAAATCCTGTCGTTTCCATAGAAACGATACTCGATTTAGAAGGAAATGTCTTAGAACACATAGTATTTCATAGCGACGCAATTTCCGTGTGAATTCGTCAATGTGTGGGAGTGAGGGATGCAGTAAAGAAGGATTAGTGGATCAGAAATGAGATTGTCGTATCCCAAAAGAAAATACCGTCGTTTCCATAGAAACGTTACTCAATTTAGAAGGAAATGTCTTAGAACACATAGTATTTCATAGCGACGCAATTTCCGTGTGAATCCGTCAACGAGTGGGAGTGAGGGATGCAGTAAAGAAGGATTAGTGGATCGGAAATGAGATTGTCGTATCCCAAAAGAAAATCCTTTCGTTTCCATAGAAACGTTACTCGATTTAGAAGGAGAAGTCATAGAACACATAGTATCTCATAGCGACGCAATTTCTGTGTTAATTCGCCAATGTGAGGGAGCTAGGGATGCAGTACAGAAGGAATAGTGCACCGAGAAGGAGATACTCGTATCGCAAAAGAAAAGCCAGTCGTTTCCATAGAAACGATACTCGATTTAGAAGGAGAAGTCATAGAACACATAGTATTCCATAGCGACGCAATTTCCGTGTGAATTCGTCAATGTGTGGGTGTGAGGGATGCAGTAAAGAAGGATTAGAGAATCGGAAATGAGATTGTCGTATCCCAAAAGAAAACACTGTCATTTCCATAGAAACGTTACTCGATTTAGAAGGAATTGTCTTAGAACACATAGTATTTCATAGCGACGCAAATTCCGTGTAAATTCGTCAATGTGTGGGAGTGAGGGATGCAGTAAAGAAGGATTAGTAGATCGGAAATGAGATTGTAGTATCCCAAAAGAAAATCCTGTCATTTCCATAGAAACGTTACTCGATTTAGAGGGAGAAGTCATAGAACACGTAGTATTTCATAGCGACGCAATTTCCGTGTGAATTCGTCAATGTGTGGGAGTGAGGGATGCAGTAAAGAAGGATTAGTGGATCGGAAATGTGATTGTCGTATCCCAAAAGAAAATCCTGTCGTTCCCATAGAAATGTTACTCGATTTAGATGGAAATGTCTTAGAACACATTGTATTTCATAGCGACGCAATTTCCGTGTGAATTCGTCAATGAGTGGGAGTGAGGGATGCAGTAAAGAAGGATTAGTAGATCGGAAATGAGATTGTAGTATCCCAAAAGAAAATCCTGTCGTTTCCATAGAAACGTTAGTCGATTTAGAGGGAGAAGTCATAGAACACGTAGTATTTCATAGCGACGCAATTTCCGTGTGAATTCGTCAATGTGCGGGAGTGAGGGATGCAGTAAAGAAGGATTAGTGGATCGGAAATGTGATTGTCGTATCCCAAAAGAAAATCCTGTCGTTTCCATAGAAATGTTACTCGATTTAGATGGAAATGTCTTAGAACACATTGTATTTCATAGCGACGAAATTTCCGTGTGAATTCGTCAATGAGTGGGAGTGAGGGATGCAGTAAAGAAGGATTAGTGGATTGGAAATGAGATTGTCGTATCCCAAAAGAAAATCCTGTCGTTTCCATAGAAACGTTACTCGATTTAGAAGGAGAAGTCATAGAACCCATAGTATTTCATAGCGACGCAATTTCCGTGTGAATTCGTCAATGTGAGGGAGTGAGGGATGCAGTAAAGAAGGATTAGTGGATCGGAAATGAATTTGTCGTATCCCAAAAGAAAATCCTGTCGTTTCCATAGAAACGTTACTCGATTTAGAAGGAAATGTCTTGGAACACATAGTATTTCATAGCGACGCAAGTTTCGTGTGATTTCGTCAATGTGTGGGAGTGAGAGATGCAGTAAAGAAGGATTAGTGGATTGGAAATGAGTTTGTCGTATCCCAAAAGAAAATCCTGTCGTTTCCATAGAAACGTTACTCGATTTAGAAGGAGAAGTCATAGAATACATAGTATTTCATAGCGACGCAATTTCCGTGTGAGTTCGTCAATGTGTGGGAGTGAGGGATGCAGTAAAGAAGGATTAGTGGATCGGAAATGTGATTGTCGTATCCCAAAAGAAAATCCTGTCGTTTCCATAGAAACGTTACTCGATTTAGAAGGAAATGTCTTAGAACCCATAGTATTTCATAGCGACGCAATTTCCGTGTGAATTCGTCAATTTGTGGGAGTGAGGGACACAGTAAAGAAGGTATAGTAGATCGGAAATGAGATTGTCGTATCCCAAAAGAAAATCCTGTCGTTTCCATAGAAACGTTACTCGATTTAGAAGGAGAAGTCATAGAACATATAGTATTTCATAGCGACGCAATTTCTGTGTTATTTCGTCAATGTGGGGGAGCTAGGGATGCAATAAAAAAGGAATAGTGCTTCGAGAAGGAAATACTCGTATCGCAAATGAAAATCCCGTCGTTTCCATAGAAACGATACTCGATTTAGAAGGAAATGTCTTAGAACACGTAGTATTTCATAGCGACGCAATTTCCGTGTGAATTCGTCAAAGTGTGGGAGTGAGGGATGCAGTAAAGAAGGATTAGTGGATCAGAAATGAGATTGTCGTATCCCAAAAGAAAATACCGTCGTTTCCATAGAAACGTTACTCAATTTAGAAGGAAATGCCTTAGAACACATAGTATTTCATAGCGACGCAATTTCCGCGTGAATTCGTCAACGAGTGGGAGTGAGGGATGCAGTAAAGAAGGATTAGTGGATCGGAAATGAGATTGTCGTATCCCAAAAGAAAATCCTTTCGATTCCATAGAAACGTTACTCGATTTAGAAGGAGAAGTCATTGAACACATAGTATCTCATAGCGACGCAATTTCTGTGTTAATTCGCCAATGTGAGGGAGCTAGGGATGCAGTACAGAAGGAATAGTGCACCAAGAAGGAGATACTCGTATCGCAAAAGAAAAGCCAGTCGTTTCCATAGAAACGATACTCGATTTAGAAGGAGAAGTCATAGAACACATAGTATTCCATAGCGACGCAATTTCCGTGTGAATTCGTCAATGTGTGGGTGTGAGGGATGCAGTAAAGAAGGATTAGAGAATCGGAAATGAGATTGTCGTATCCCAAAAGAAAACACTGTCATTTCCATAGAAACGTTACTCGATTTAGAAGGAATTGTCTTAGAACACATAGTATTTCATAGCGACGCAAATTCCGTGTGAATTCGTCAATGTGTGGGAGTGAGGGATGCAGTAAAGAAGGATTAGTAGATCGGAAATGAGATTGTAGTATCCCAAAAGAAAATCCTGTCGTTTCCATAGAAACGTTAGTCGATTTAGAGGGAGAAGTCATAGAACACGTAGTATTTCATAGCGACGCAATTTCCGTGTGAATTCGTCAATGTGCGGGAGTGTGGGATGCAGTAAAGAAGGATTAGTGGATCGGAAATGTGATTGTCGTATCCCAAAAGAAAATCCTGTCGTTTCCATAGAAATGTTACTCGATTTAGATGGAAATGTCTTAGAACACATTGTATTTCATAGCGACGAAATTTCCGTGTGAATTCGTCAATGAGTGGGAGTGAGGGATGCAGTAAAGAAGGACTAGTGGATCGGAAATGAGATTGTCGTATCCCAAAAGAAAATCCTGTCGTCTCCATAGAAGCGTTACTCGATTTAGAAGGATATGTCATAGAACCCATAGTATTTCATTGCGACGCAATTGCTGTGTTAATTCGTCAATGAGTGTAAGTGAGGGATGCAGTAAAGAAGGATTAGTGGATCGGAAATGAGATTGTCGTATCCCAAAAGAAAATCTTGTCGTATCCATAGAAACGTTACTCGATTTAGAAGGAGAAGACATAGAACACATAGTATTTCATAGCGACGCAATCCGTGTAAATTCGTCAATGTGTGGGAGTGAGGGATGCAGTAAAGAAGGATTAGTTGATCGGAAGTGAGATTGTCGTATCCCAAAAGAAAATCCTGTCGTTTCCATAGAAACGTTACTCGATTTAGAAGGAGAAGTCATAGAACCCATAATATTTCATAGCGACGCAATTTCCGTGTGAATTCGTCAACGAGTGGGAGTGAGGGATGCAGTAAAGAAGGATTAGTGGATCGGAAATGAGATTGTCGTATCCCAAAAGAAAATCCTGTCGTTTCCATAGAAACGTTACTCGATTTAGAACGAAATGTCTTAGAACACATAGTATTTCATTCCGACGCAATTTCCGTGCGAATTCGTCAATGAGTGGGAGTGAGGGATGCAGTAAAGAAGGATTAGTGAATCGGAAATGAGATTGTCGTATCCCAAAAGAAAATCCTGTCGTTTCCATAGAAACGTTACTCGATTTAGAAGGAGAAGTCATAGAACCCATAGTATTTCATAGCGACGCAATTTCCGTGTGAATTCGTCAATGAGTGGGAGTGAGGGATGCAGTAAAGAAGGATTAGTGGATCGGAAATGTGATTGTCGTGTCCCAAAAAAAATCCTGTCGTTTCCATAGAAACGTTACTCGATTTAGAAGGAAATGTCATAGAACCCATAGTATTTCGTAGCGACGCAATTTCCGCGTGAATTCGTCAATGTGAGGGAGTGAGGGATGCAGTAAAGAAGGATTAGTGGACCGGAAATGAGATTGTCGTATCCCAAAAGAAAATCCTGTCGTTTCCATAGAAACGTCACTCGATTAAGACGGAAATGTCTTGGAACACATAGTATTTCATAGCGATCCAATTTTTGTGTGATTTCGTCAATGTGTGGGAGTGAGGGATGCAGTAAAGAAGGATTAGTGGATTGGAATAGAGATTGTCGTGTCCCAAAAGAAAATCCTGTCGTTTCCATAGAAACGTTACTCGATTTAGAAGGAGAAGTCATAGAACCCATAGTACTTCATAGCGACGCAATTTCCGTGTGAATTCGTCAGTGTGAGGGAGTGAGGGATGCAGTAAAGAAGGATTAGTGGATCGGAAAAGAATTTGTCGTATCCCAAAAGAAAATCCTGTCGTTTCCATAGAAACGTTACTCGATTTAGAAGGAAATGTCCTGGAACACATAGTATTTCATAGCGACGCAAGTTTTGTGTGATTTCGTCAATGTGTGGGAGTGAGGGATGCAGTAAAGAAGGATTAGTGGATTGGAAATGAGTTTGTCGTATCCCAAAAGAAAATCCTGTCGTTTCCATAGAAACGTTACTCGATTTAGAAGGAGAAGTCATAGAATACATAGTATTTCATAGCGACGCAATTTCCGTGTGAGTTCGTCAATGTGTGGGAGTGAGGGACGCAGTAAAGAAGGATTAGTGGATAGGAAATGTGATTGTCGTATCCCAAAAGAAAATCCTGTCGTTTCCATAGAAAAGATATTCCATTTAGAAGGAAATGTCTTAGAACCCATAGTATTTCATAGCGACGCAATTTCCGTGTGAATTCGTCAATGTGTGGGAGTGAGGGACACAGTAAAGAAGGTATAGTAGATCGGAAGTGAGATTGTCGTATCCCAAAAGAAAATCCTGTCGTTTCCATAGAAACGTTACTCGATTTAGAAGGAGAAGTCATAGAACCCATAGTATTTCATAGCGACGCAATTTCTGTGTTATTTCGTCAATGTGGGGGAGCTAGGGATGCAATAAAAAAGGAATAGTGCTTCGAGAATTAGATACTCGTATCGCAAATGAAAATCCTGTCGTTTCCATAGAAACGATACTCGATTTAGAAGGAAACGCCTTAGAACACATAGTATTTCATAGCGACGCAATTTCCGTGTGAATTCGTCAATGTGTGGGAGTGAGGGATGCAGTAAAGAAGGATTAGTGGATCAGAAATGAGATTGTCGTATCCCAAAAGAAAATACTGTCGTTTCCATAGAAACGTTACTCAATTTAGAAGGAAATGTCTTAGAACACATAGTATTTCATAGCGACGCAATTTCCGTGTGAATTCGTCAACGAGTGGGAGTGAGGGATGCAGTAAAGAAGGATTAGTGGATCGGAAGTGAGTTTGTCGTATCCCAAAGAAAATCCTTTCGTTTCCATAGAAACGTTACTCGATTTAGAAGGGGAAGTCATAGAACACATAGTATCTCATAGCGACGCAATTTCTGTGTTAATTCGCCAATGTGAGGGAGCTAGGGATGCAATACAGAAGGAATAGTGCATCGAGAAGGAGATACTCGTATCGCAAAAGAAAAGCCAGTCGTTTCCATAGAAACGATACTCGATTTAGAAGGAGAAGTCATAGAACACATAGTATTCCATAGCGACGCAATTTCCGTGTGAATTCGTCAATGTGTGGGTGTGAGGGATGCAGTAAAGAAGGATTAGAGAATCGGAAATGAGATTGTCGTATCCCAAAAGAAAACACTGTCATTTCCATAGAAACGTTACTCGATTTAGAAGGAATTGTCTTAGAACACATAGTATTTCATAGCGACGCAAATTCCGTGTGAATTCGTCAATGTGTGGGAGTGAGGGATGCAGAAAAGAAGGATTAGTGGATCAGAAATGAGATTGTCGTATCCCAAAAGAAAATACCGTCGTTTCCATAGAAACGTTACTCAATTTAGAAGGAAATGTCTTAGAACACATAGTATTTCATAGCGACGCAAATTCCGTGTGAATTCGTCAATGTGTGGGTGTGAGGGATGCAGTAAAGAAGGATTAGAGAATCGGAAATGAGATTGTCGTATCCCAAAAGAAAACACTGTCATTTCCATAGAAACGTTACTCGATTTAGAAGGAATTGTCTTAGAACACATAGTATTTCATAGCGACGCAAATTCCGTGTGAATTCGTCAATGTGTGGGAGTGAGGGATGCAGTAAAGAAGGATTAGTAGATCGGAAATGAGATTGTAGTATCCCAAAAGAAAATCCTGTCGTTTCCATAGAAACGTTAGTCGATTTAGAGGGAGAAGTCATAGAACACGTAGTATTTCATAGCGACGCAATTTCCGTGTGAATTCGTCAATGTGCGGGAGTGAGGGATGCAGTAAAGAAGGATTAGTGGATCGAAAATGTGATTGTCGTATCCCAAAAGAAAATCCTGTCGTTTCCATAGAAATGTTACTCGATTTAGATGGAAATGTCTTAGAACACATTGTATTTCATAGCGAGGAAATTTCCGTGTGAATTCGTCAATGAGTGGGAGTGAGGGATGCAGTAAAGAAGGACTAGTGGATCGGAAATGAGATTGTCGTATCCCAAAAGAAAATCCTGTCGTCTCCATAGAAGCGTTACTCGATTTAGAAGGATATGTCATAGAACCCATAGTATTTCATTGCGACGCAATTGCTGTGTTAATTCGTCAATGAGTGTAAGTGAGGGATGCAGTAAAGAAGGATTAGTGGATCGGAAATGAGATTGTCGTATCCCAAAAGAAAATCTTGTCGTATCCATAGAAACGTTACTCGATTTAGAAGGAGAAGACATAGAACACATAGTATTTCATAGCGACGCAATATCCGTGTAAATTCGTCAATGTGTGGGAGTGAGGGATGCAGTAAAGAAGGATTAGTTGATCGGAAGTGAGATTGTCGTATCCCAAAAGAAAATCCTGTCGTTTCCATAGAAACGTTACTCGATTTAGAAGGAGAAGTCATAGAACCCATAATATTTCATAGCGACGCAATTCCCGTGTGAATTCGTCAACGAGTGGGAGTGAGGGATGCAGTAAAGAAGGATTAGTGGATCGGAAATGAGATTGTCGTATCCCAAAAGAAAATCCTGTCGTTTCCATAGAAACGTTACTCGATTTAGAACGAATGTCTTAGAACACATAGTATTTCATTCCGACGCAATTTCCGTGCGAATTCGTCAATGAGTGGGAGTGAGGGATGCAGTAAAGAAGGATTAGTGAATCGGAAATGAGATTGTCGTATCCCAAAAGAAAATCCTGTCGTTTCCATAGAAACGTTACTCGATTTAGAAGGAGAAGTCATAGAACCCATAGTATTTCATAGCGACGCAATTTCCGTGTGAATTCGTCAATGAGTGGGAGTGAGGGATGCAGTAAAGAAGGATTAGTGGATCGGAAATGTGATTGTCGTGTCCCAAAAGAAAATCCTGTCGTTTCCATAGAAACGTTACTCGATTTAGAAGGAAATGTCATAGAACCCATAGTATTTCGTAGCGACGCAATTTCCGCGTGAACTCGTCAATGTGAGGGAGTGAGGGATGCAGTAAAGAAGGATTAGTGGACCGGAAATGAGATTGTCGTATCCCAAAAGAAAATCCTGTCGTTTCCATAGAAACGTCACTCGATTAAGACGGAAATGTCTTGGAACACATAGTATTTCATAGCGATCCAATTTTTGTGTGATTTCGTCAATGTGTGGGAGTGAGGGATGCAGTAAAGAAGGATTAGTGGATTGGAATAGAGATTGTCGTATCCCAAAAGAAAATCCTGTCGTTTCCATAGAAACGTTACTCGATTTAGAAGGAGAAGTCATAGAACCCATAGTACTTCATAGCGACGCAATTTCCGTGTGAATTCGTCAGTGTGAGGGAGTGAGGGATGCAGTAAAGAAGGATTAGTGGATCGGAAAAGAATTTGTCGTATCCCAAAAGAAAATCCTGTCGTTTCCATAGAAACGTTACTCGATTTAGAAGGAAATGTCCTGGAACACATAGTATTTCATAGCGACGCAAGTTTTGTGTGATTTCGTCAATGTGTGGGAGTGAGGGATGCAGTAAAGAAGGATTAGTGGATTGGAAATGAGTTTGTCGTATCCCAAAAGAAATTCCTGTCGTTTCCATAGAAACGTTACTCGATTTAGAAGGAGAAGTCATAGAATACATAGTATTTCATAGCGACGCAATTTCCGTGTGAGTTCGTCAATGTGTGGGAGTGAGGGATGCAGTAAAGAAGGATTAGTGGATAGGAAATGTGATTGTCGTATCCCAAAAGAAAATCCTGTCGTTTCCATAGAAAAGATATTCGATTTAGAAGGAAATGTCTTAGAACCCATAGTATTTCATAGCGACGCAATTTCCGTGTGAATTCGTCAATGTGTGGGAGTGAGGGACACAGTAAAGAAGGTATAGTAGATCGGAAATGAGATTGTCGTATCCCAAAAGAAAATCCTGTCGTTTCCATAGAAACGTTACTCGATTTAGAAGGAGAAGTCATAGAACCCATAGTATTTCATAGCGACGCAATTTCTGTGTTATTTCGTCAATGTGGGGGAGCTAGGGATGCAATAAAAAAGGAATAGTGCTTCGAGAATTAGATACTCGTATCGCAAATGAAAATCCTGTCGTTTCCATAGAAACGATACTCGATTTAGAAGGAAACGTCTTAGAACACATAGTATTTCATAGCGACGCAATTTCCGTGTGAATTCGTCAATGTGTGGGAGTGAGGGATGCAGTAAAGAAGGATTAGTGGATCAGAAATGAGATTGTCGTATCCCAAAAGAAAATACTGTCGTTTCCATAGAAACGTTACTCAATTTAGAAGGAAATGTCTTAGAACACATAGTATTTCATAGCGACGCAATTTCCGTGTGAATTCGTCAACGAGTGGGAGTGAGGGATGCAGTAAAGAAGGATTAGTGGATCGGAAGTGAGTTTGTCGTATCCCAAAGAAAATCCTTTCGTTTCCATAGAAACGTTACTCGATTTAGAAGGGGAAGTCATAGAACACATAGTATCTCATAGCGACGCAATTTCTGTGTTAATTCGCCAATGTGAGGGAGCTAGGGATGCAATACAGAAGGAATAGTGCATCGAGAAGGAGATACTCGTATCGCAAAAGAAAAGCCAGTCGTTTCCATAGAAACGATACTCGATTTAGAAGGAGAAGTCATAGAACACATAGTATTTCATTGCGACGCAATTTCCGTGCGAATACGTCAATGAGTGGGAGTGAGGGATGCAGTAAAGAAGGATTAGTGAATCGGAAATGAGTTTGTCGTATCCCAAAAGAAAATCCTGTCGTTTCCATAGAAACGTTACTCGATTTAGAAGGAGAAGTCATAGAACCCATAGTATTTCATAGCGACGCAATTTCCGTGTGAATTCGTCAATGAGTGGGAGTGAGGGATGCAGTAAAGAAGGATTAGTGGATCGGAAATGTGATTGTCGTATCCCAAAAGAAAATCCTGTCGTTTCCATAGAAGCGTTACTCGATTTAGAAGGAAATGTCTTAGAACACATCGTATTTCATAGCGACGCAATTTCCGTGTGAATTCGTCAATGAGTGGGAGTGAGGGATGCAGTAAAGAAGGATTAGTGGATCGGTAATGGGATTGTCGTATCCCAAAAGAAAATCCTGTCGTTTCCATAGAAACGTTACTCGATTTAGAAGGAGAAGTCATAGAACCCATAGTATTTCGTAGCGACGCAATTTCCGTGTGAATTCGTCAATGTGAGGGAGTGAGGGATGCAGTAAAGAAGGATTAGTGGATCGGAAATGAGATTGTCGTATCCCAAAAGAAAATCCTGTCGTTTCCATAGAAACGTCACTCGATTTAGACGGAAATGTCTTGGAACACATAGTATTTCATAGCGACCCAATTTTTGTGTGATTTCGTCAATGTGTGGGAGTGAGGGATGCAGTAAAGAAGGATTAGTGGATTGGAAATGAGATTGTCGTATCCCAAAAGAAAATCCTGTCGTTTCCATAGAAACGTTACTCGATTTAGAAGGAGAAGTCATAGAACCCATAGTATTTCTTAGCGACGCAATTTCCGTGTGAATTCGTCAATGTGTGGGTGTGAGGGATGCAGTAAAGAAGGATTAGAGAATCGGAAATGAGATTGTCGTATCCCAAAAGAAAACACTGTCATTTCCATAGAAACGTTACTCGATTTAGAAGGAATTGTCTTAGAACACATAGTATTTCATAGCGACGCAAATTCCGTGTGAATTCGTCAATGTGTGGGAGTGAGGGATGCAGTAAAGAAGGATTAGTAGATCGGAAATGAGATTGTAGTATCCCAAAAGAAAATCCTCTCGTTTCCATAGAAACGTTAGTCGATTTAGAGGGAGAAGTCATAGAACACGTAGTATTTCATAGCGACGCAATTTCCGTGTGAATTCGTCAATGTGCGGGAGTGAGGGATGCAGTAAAGAAGGATTAGTGGATCGAAAATGTGATTGTCGTATCCCAAAAGAAAATCCTGTCGTTTCCATAGAAATGTTACTCGATTTAGATGGAAATGTCTTAGAACACATTGTATTTCATAGCGAGGAAATTTCCGTGTGAATTCGTCAATGAGTGGGAGTGAGGGATGCAGTAAAGAAGGACTAGTGGATCGGAAATGAGATTGTCGTATCCCAAAAGAAAATCCTGTCGTCTCCATAGAAGCGTTACTCGATTTAGAAGGATATGTCATAGAACCCATAGTATTTCATTGCGACGCAATTGCTGTGTTAATTCGTCAATGAGTGTAAGTGAGGGATGCAGTAAAGAAGGATTAGTGGATCGGAAATGAGATTGTCGTATCCCAAAAGAAAATCTTGTCGTATCCATAGAAACGTTACTCGATTTAGAAGGAGAAGACATAGAACACATAGTATTTCATAGCGACGCAATATCCGTGTAAATTCGTCAATGTGTGGGAGTGAGGGATGCAGTAAAGAAGGATTAGTTGATCGGAAGTGAGATTGTCGTATCCCAAAAGAAAATCCTGTCGTTTCCATAGAAACGTTACTCGATTTAGAAGGAGAAGTCATAGAACCCATAATATTTCATAGCGACGCAATTCCCGTGTGAATTCGTCAACGAGTGGGAGTGAGGGATGCAGTAAAGAAGGATTAGTGGATCGGAAATGAGATTGTCGTATCCCAAAAGAAAATCCTGTCGTTTCCATAGAAACGTTACTCGATTTAGAACGAATGTCTTAGAACACATAGTATTTCATTCCGACGCAATTTCCGTGCGAATTCGTCAATGAGTGGGAGTGAGGGATGCAGTAAAGAAGGATTAGTGAATCGGAAATGAGATTGTCGTATCCCAAAAGAAAATCCTGTCGTTTCCATAGAAACGTTACTCGATTTAGAAGGAGAAGTCATAGAACCCATAGTATTTCATAGCGACGCAATTTCCGTGTGAATTCGTCAATGAGTGGGAGTGAGGGATGCAGTAAAGAAGGATTAGTGGATCGGAAATGTGATTGTCGTGTCCCAAAAGAAAATCCTGTCGTTTCCATAGAAACGTTACTCGATTTAGAAGGAAATGTCATAGAACCCATAGTATTTCGTAGCGACGCAATTTCCGCGTGAACTCGTCAATGTGAGGGAGTGAGGGATGCAGTAAAGAAGGATTAGTGGACCGGAAATGAGATTGTCGTATCCCAAAAGAAAATCCTGTCGTTTCCATAGAAACGTCACTCGATTAAGACGGAAATGTCTTGGAACACATAGTATTTCATAGCGATCCAATTTCCGTGTGAATTCGTCAGTGTGAGGGAGTGAGGGATGCAGTAAAGAAGGATTAGTGGATCGGAAAAGAAATTGTCGTATCCCAAAAGAAAATCCTGTCGTTTCCATAGAAACGTTACTCGATTTAGAAGGAAATGTACTGGAACACATAGTATTTCATAGCGACGCAAGTTTTGTGTGATTTCGTCAATGTGTGGGAGTGAGGGATGCAGTAAAGAAGGATTAGTGGATTGGAAATGAGTTTGTCGTATCCCAAAAGAAATTCCTGTCGTTTCCATAGAAACGTTACTCGATTTAGAAGGAGAAGTCATAGAATACATAGTATTTCATAGCGACGCAATTTCCGTGTGAGTTCGTCAATGTGTGGGAGTGAGGGATGCAGTAAAGAAGGATTAGTGGATAGGAAATGTGATTGTCGTATCCCAAAAGAAAATCCTGTCGTTTCCATAGAAAAGATATTCGATTTAGAAGGAAATGTCTTAGAACCCATAGTATTTCATAGCGACGCAATTTCCGTGTGAATTCGTCAATGTGTGGGAGTGAGGGACACAGTAAAGAAGGTATAGTAGATCGGAAATGAGATTGTCGTATCCCAAAAGAAAATCCTGTCGTTTCCATAGAAACGTTACTCGATTTAGAAGGAGAAGTCATAGAACCCATAGTATTTCATAGCGACGCAATTTCTGTGTAATTTCGTCAATGTGGGGGAGCTAGGGATGCAATAAAAAAGGAATAGTGCTTCGAGAATTAGATACTCGTATCGCAAATGAAAATCCTGTCGTTTCCATAGAAACGATACTCGATTTAGAAGGAAACGTCTTAGAACACATAGTATTTCATAGCGACGCAATTTCCGTGTGAATTCGTCAATGTGTGGGAGTGAGGGATGCAGTAAAGAAGGATTAGTGGATCAGAAATGAGATTGTCGTATCCCAAAAGAAAATACTGTCGTTGCCATAGAAACGTTACTCAATTTAGAAGGAAATGTCTTAGAACACATAGTATTTCATAGCGACGCAATTTCCGTGTGAATTCGTCAACGAGTGGGAGTGAGGGATGCAGTAAAGAAGGATTAGTGGATCGGAAGTGAGTTTGTCGTATCCCAAAGAAAATCCTTTCGTTTCCATAGAAACGTTACTCGATTTAGAAGGGGAAGTCATAGAACACATAGTATCTCATAGCGACGCAATTTCTGTGTTAATTCGCCAATGTGAGGGAGCTAGGGATGCAATACAGAAGGAATAGTGCATCGAGAAGGAGATACTCGTATCGCAAAAGAAAAGCCAGTCGTTTCCATAGAAACGATACTCGATTTAGAAGGAGAAGTCATAGAACACATAGTATTTCATTGCGACGCAATTTCCGTGCGAATACGTCAATGAGTGGGAGTGAGGGATGCAGTAAAGAAGGATTAGTGAATCGGAAATGAGTTTGTCGTATCCCAAAAGAAAATCCTGTCGTTTCCATAGAAACGTTACTCGATTTAGAAGGAGAAGTCATAGAACCCATAGTATTTCATAGCGACGCAATTTCCGTGTGAATTCGTCAATGAGTGGGAGTGAGGGATGCAGTAAAGAAGGATTAGTGGATCGGAAATGTGATTGTCGTATCCCAAAAGAAAATCCTGTCGTTTCCATAGAAGCGTTACTCGATTTAGAAGGAAATGTCTTAGAACACATCGTATTTCATAGCGACGCAATTTCCGTGTGAATTCGTCAATGAGTGGGAGTGAGGGATGCAGTAAAGAAGGATTAGTGGATCGGTAATGGGATTGTCGTATCCCAAAAGAAAATCCTGTCGTTTTCATAGAAACGTTACTCGATTTAGAAGGAGAAGTCATAGAACCCATAGTATTTCGTAGCGACGCAATTTCCGTGTGAATTCGTCAATGTGAGGGAGTGAGGGATGCAGTAAAGAAGGATTAGTGGATCGGAAATGAGATTGTCGTATCCCAAAAGAAAATCCTGTCGTTTCCATAGAAACGTCACTCGATTTAGACGGAAATGTCTTGGAACACATAGTATTTCATAGCGACCCAATTTTTGTGTGATTTCGTCAATGTGTGGGAGTGAGGGATGCAGTAAAGAAGGATTAGTGGATTGGGAATGAGATTGTCGTATCCCAAAAGAAAATCCTGTCGTTTCCATAGAAACGTTACTCGATTTAGAAGGAGAAGTCATAGAACCCATAGTATTTCTTAGCGACGCAATTTCCGTGTGAATTCGTCAATGTGAGGGAGTGAGGGATGCAGTAAAGAAGGATTAGTGGATCGGAAATGAATTTGTCGTATCCCAAAAGAAAATCCTGTCGTTTCCATAGAAACGTTACTCGATTTAGAAGGAAATGTCTTGGAACACATAGTATTTCATAGCGACGCAAGTTTCGTGTGATTTCGTCAATGTGTGGGAGTGAGAGATGCAGTAAAGAAGGATTAGTGGATTGGAAATGAGTTTGTCGTATCCCAAAAGAAAATCCTGTCGTTTCCATAGAAACGTTACTCGATTTAGAAGGAGAAGTCATAGAATACATAGTATTTCATAGCGACGCAATTTCCGTGTGAGTTCGTCAATGTGTGGGAGTGAGGGATGCAGTAAAGAAGGATTAGTGGATCGGAAATGTGATTGTCGTATCCCAAAAGAAAATCCTGTCGTTTCCATAGAAACGTTACTCGATTTAGAAGGAAGTGTCTTAGAACCCATAGTATTTCATAGCGACGCAATTTCCTTGTGAATTCGTCAATTTGTGGGAGTGAGGGACACAGTAAAGAAGGTATAGTAGATCGGAAATGAGATTGTCGTATCCCAAAAGAAAATCCTGTCGTTTCCATAGAAACGTTACTCGATTTAGAAGGAGAAGTCATAGAACATATAGTATTTCATAGCGACGCAATTTCTGTGTTATTTCGTCAATGTGGGGGAGCTAGGGATGCAATAAAAAAGGAATAGTGCTTCGAGAAGGAGATACTCGTATCGCAAATGAAAATCCTGTCGTTTCCATAGAAACGATACTCGATTTAGAAGGAAATGTCTTAGAACACATAGTATTTCATAGCGACGCAATTTCCGTGTGAATTCGTCAATGTGTGGGAGTGAGGGATGCAGTAAAGAAGGATTAGTGGATCAGAAATGAGATTGTCGTATCCCAAAAGAAAATACCGTCGTTTCCATAGAAACGTTACTCAATTTAGAAGGAAATGTCTTAGAACACATAGTATTTCATAGCGACGCAATTTCCGTGTGAATTCGTCAACGAGTGGGAGTGAGGGATGCATTAAAGAAGGATTAGTGGATCGGAAATGAGATTGTCGTATCCCAAAAGAAAATCCTTTCGTTTCCATAGAAACGTTACTCGATTTAGAAGGAGAAGTCATAGAACACATAGTATCTCATAGCGACGCAATTTCTGTGTTAATTCGCCAATGTGAGGGAGCTAGGGATGCAGTACAGAAGGAATAGTGCACCGAGAAGGAGATACTCGTATCGCAAAAGAAAAGCCAGTCGTTTCCATAGAAACGATACTCGATTTAGAAGGAGAAGTCATAGAACACATAGTATTCCATAGCGACGCAATTTACGTGTGAATTCGTCAATGTGTGGGTGTGAGGGATGCAGTAAAGAAGGATTAGAGAATCGGAAATGAGATTGTCGTATCCCAAAAGAAAACACTGTCATTTCCATAGAAACGTTACTCGATTTAGAAGGAATTGTCTTAGAACACATAGTATTTCATAGCGACGCAAATTCCGTGTGAATTCGTCAATGTGTGGGAGTGAGGGATGCAGTAAAGAAGGATTAGTAGATCGGAAATGAGATTGTAGTATCCCAAAAGAAAATCCTGTCATTTCCATAGAAACGTTACTCGATTTAGAGGGAGAAGTCATAGAACACGTAGTATTTCATAGCGACGCAATTTCCGTGTGAATTCGTCAATGTGCGGGAGTGAGGGATGCAGTAAAGAAGGATTAGTGGATCGGAAATGTGATTGTCGTATCCCAAAAGAAAATCCTGTCGTTTCCATAGAAATGTTACTCGATTTAGTTGGAAATGTCTTAGAACACATTGTATTTCATAGCGACGCAATTTCCGTGTGAATTCGTCAATGAGTGGGAGTGAGGGATGCAGTAAAGAAGGACTAGTGGATCGGAAATGTGATTGTCGTATCCCAAAAGAAAATCCTGTCGTCTCCATAGAAGCGTTACTCGATTTAGAAGGATATGTCATAGAACCCATAGTATTTCATTGCGACGCAATTGCTGTGTTAATTCGTCAATGAGTGTAAGTGAGGGATGCAGTAAAGAAGGATTAGTGGATCGGAAATGAGATTGTCGTATCCCAAAAGAAAATCCTGTCGTTTCCATAGAAACGTCACTCGATTTAGACGGAAATGTCTTGGAACACATAGTATTTCATAGCGACCCAATTTTTGTGTGATTTCGTCAATGTGTGGGAGTGAGGGATGCAGTAAAGAAGGATTAGTGGATTGGAAATGAGATTGTCGTATCCCAAAAGAAAATCCTGTCGTTTCCATAGAAACGTTACTCGATTTAGAAAGAAATGTCATAGAACCCATAGTATTTCGTAGCGACGCAATTTTCGCGTGAACTCGTCAATGTGAGGGAGTGAGGGATGCAGTAAAGAAGGATTAGTGGACCGGAAATGAGATTGTCGTATCCCAAAAGAAAATCCTGTCGTTTCCATAGAAACGTTACTCGATATAGAAGGAAATGTCCTGGAACACATAGTATTTCATAGCGACGCAAGTTTTGTGTGATTTCGTCAATGTGTGGGAGTGAGGGATGCAGTAAAGAAGGATTAGTGGATTGGAAATGAGTTTGTCGTATCCCAAAAGAAAATCCTGTCGTTACCATAGAAACGTTACTCGATTTAGAAGGAGAAGTCATAGAATACATAGTATTTCATAGCGACGCAATTTCCGTGTGAGTTCGTCAATGTGTGGGAGTGAGGGATGCAGTAAAGAAGGATTAGTGGATAGGAAATGTGATTGTCGTATCCCAAAAGAAAATCCTGTCGTTTCCATAGAAACGATACTCGATTTAGAAGGAAATGTCTTAGAACCCATAGTATTTCATAGCGACGCAATTTCCGTGTGAATTCGTCAATGTGTGGGAGTGAGGGATACAGTAAAGAAGGTATAGTAGATCGGAAATGAGATTGTCGTATCCCAAAAGAAAATCCTGTCGTTTCCATAGAAACGTTACTCGATTTAGAAGGAGAAGTCATAGAACCCATAGTATTTCATAGCGACGCAATTTCTGTGTTATTTCGTCAATGTGGGGGAGTTAGGGATGCAATAAAAAAGGAATAGTGCTTCGAGAATTAGATACTCGTATCGCAAATGAAAATCCTGTCGTTTCCATAGAAACGATACTCGATTTGGAAGGAAACGTCTTAGAACACATAGTATTTCATAGCGACGCAATTTCCGTGTGAATTCGTCAATGTGTGGGAGTGAGGGATGCAGTAAACAAGGATTAGTGGATCAGAAATGAGATTGTCGTATCCCAAAAGAAAATACTGTCGTTTCCATAGAAACGTTACTCAATTTAGAAGGAAATGTCTTAGAACACATAGTATTTCATAGCGACGCAATTTCCGTGAGAATTCGTCAACGAGTGGGAGTGAGGGATGCAGTAAAGAAGGATTAGTGGATCGGAAGTGAGATTGTCGTATCCCAAAGAAAATCCTTTCGTTTCCATAGAAACGTTACTCGATTTAGAAGGGGAAGTCATAGAACACATAGTATCTCATAGCGACGCAATTTCTGTGTTAATTCGCCAATGTGAGGGAGCTAGGGATGCAATACAGAAGGAATAGTGCATCGAGAAGGAGATACTCGTATCGCAAAAGAAAAGCCAGTCGTTTCCATAGAAACGATACTCGATTTAGAAGGAGAAGTCATAGAACACATAGTATTTCATTGCGACGCAATTTCCGTGCGAATACGTCAATGAGCGGGAGTGAGGGATGCAGTAAAGAAGGATTAGTGAATCGGAAATGAGTTTGTCGTATCCCAAAAGAAAATCCTGTCGTTTCCATAGAAACGTTACTCGATTTAGAAGGAGAAGTCATAGAACCCATAGTATTTCGTAGCGACGCAATTTCCGTGTGAATTCGTCAATGTGAGGGAGTGAGGGATGCAGTAAAGAAGGATTAGTGGATCGGAAATGAGATTGTCGTATCCCAAAAGAAAATCCTGTCGTTTCCATAGAAACGTCACTCGATTTAGACGGAAATGTCTTGGAACACATAGTATTTCATAGCGACCCAATTTTTGTGTGATTTCGTCAATGTGTGGGAGTGAGGGATGCAGTAAAGAAGGATTAGTGGATTGGAAATGAGATTGTCGTATCCCAAAAGAAAATCCTGTCGTTTCCATAGAAACGTTACTCGATTTAGAAGGAGAAGTCATAGAACCCATAGTATTTCTTAGCGACGCAATTTCCGTGTGAATTCGTCAATGTGAGGGAGTGAGGGATGCAGTAAAGAAGGATTAGTGGATCGGAAATGAATTTGTCGTATCCCAAAAGAAAATCCTGTCGTTTCCATAGAAACGTTACTCGATTTAGAAGGAAATGTCTTGGAACACATAGTATTTCATAGCGACGCAAGTTTCGTGTGATTTCGTCAATGTGTGGGAGTGAGAGATGCAGTAAAGAAGGATTAGTGGATTGGAAATGTGTTTGTCGTATCCCAAAAGAAAATCCTGTCGTTTCCATAGAAACGTTACTCGATTTAGAAGGAGAAGTCATAGAATACATAGTATTTCATAGCGACGCAATTTCCGTGTGAGTTCGTCAATGTGTGGGAGTGAGGGATGCAGTAAAGAAGGATTAGTGGATCGGAAATGTGATTGTCGTATCCCAAAAGAAAATCCTGTCGGTTCCATAGAAACGTTACTCGATTTAGAAGGAAATGTCTTAGAACCCATAGTATTTCATAGCGACGCAATTTCCTTGTGAATTCGTCAATTTGTGGGAGTGAGGGATGCAATAAAAAAGGAATAGTGCTTCGAGAAGGAGATACTCGTATCGCAAATGAAAATCCTGTCGTTTCCATAGAAACGATACTCGATTTAGAAGGAAATGTCTTAGAACACATAGTATTTCATAGCGACGCAATTTCCGTGTGAATTCGTCAATGTGTGGGAGTGAGGGATGCAGTAAAGAAGGATTAGTGGATCAGAAATGAGATTGTCGTATCCCAAAAGAAAATACCGTCGTTTCCATAGAAACGTTACTCAATTTAGAACGAAATGTCTTAGAACACATAGTATTTCATAGCGACGCAATTTCCGTGTGAATTCGTCAACGAGTGGGAGTGAGGGATGCAGTAAAGAAGGATTAGTGGATCGGAAATGAGATTGTCGTATCTCAAAAGAAAATCCTTTCGTTTCCATAGAAACGTTACTCGATTTAGAAGGAGAAGTCATTGAACACATAGTATCTCATAGCGACGCAATTTCTGTGTTAATTCGCCAATGTGAGGGAGCTAGGGATGCAGTACAGAAGGAATAGTGCACCGAGAAGGAGATACTCGTATCGCAAAAGAAAAGCCAGTCGTTTCCATAGAAACGATACTCGAATTAGAAGGAGAAGTCATAGAACACATAGTATTTCATAGCGACGCAATATCCGTGTAAATTCGTCAATGTGTGGGAGTGAGGGATGCAGTAAAGAAGGATTAGTTGATCGGAAGTGAGATTGTCGTATCCCAAAAGAAAATCCTGTCCTCTCCATAGAAGCGTTACTCGATTTAGAAGGATATGTCATAGAACCCATAGTATTTCATTGCGACGCAATTGCTGTGTTAATTCGTCAATGAGTGTAAGTGAGGGATGCAGTAAAGAAGGATTAGTGGATCGGAAATGAGATTGTCGTATCCCAAAAGAAAATCTTGTCGTATCCATAGAAACGTTACTCAATTTAGAAGGAGAAGACATAGAACACATAGTATTTCATAGCGACGCAATATCCGTGTAAATTCGTCAATGTGTGGGAGTGAGGGATGCAGTAAAGAAGGATTAGTTGATCGGAAGTGAGATTGTCGTATCCCAAAAGAAAATCCTGTCGTTTCCATAGAAACGTTACTCGATTTAGAAGGAGAAGTCATAGAACCCATAGTATTTCATAGCGACGCAATTTCCGTGTGAATTCGTCAATGAGTGGGAGTGAGGGATGCAGTAAAGAAGGATTAGTGGATCGGAAATGTGATTGTCGTATCCCAAAAGAAAATCCTGTCGTTTCCATAGAAACGTTACTCGATTTAGAAGGAAATGTCATAGAACCCATAGTATTTCGTAGCGACGCAATTTTCGCGTGAACTCGTCAATGTGAGGGAGTGAGGGATGCAGTAAAGAAGGATTAGTGGACCGGAAATGAGATTGTCGTATCCCAAAAGAAAATCCTGTCGTTTCCATAGAAACGTCACTCGATTAAGACGGAAATGTCTTGGAACACATAGTATTTCATAGCGATCCAATTTTTGTGTGATTTCGTCAATGTGTGGGAGTGAGGGATGCAGTAAAGAAGGATTAGTGGATTGGAATAGAGATTGTCGTATCCCAAAAGAAAATCCTGTCGTTTCCATAGAAACGTTACTCGATTTAGAAGGAGAAGTCATAGAACCCACAGTACTTCATAGCGACGCAATTTCCGTGTGAATTCGTCAGTGTGAGGGAGTGAGGGATGCAGTAAAGAAGGATTAGTGGATCGGAAAAGAATTTGTCGTATCCCAAAAGAAAATCCTGTCGTTTCCATAGAAACGTTACTCGATATAGAAGGAAATGTCCTGGAACACATAGTATTTCATAGCGACGCAAGTTTTGTGTGATTTCGTCAATGTGTGGGAGTGAGGGATGCAGTAAAGAAGGATTAGTGGATTGGAAATGTGTTTGTCGTATCCCAAAAGAAAATCCTGTCGTTTCCATAGAAACGTTACTCGATTTAGAAGGAGAAGTCATAGAATACATAGTATTTCATAGCGACGCAATTTCCGTGTGAGTTCGTCAATGTGTGGGAGTGAGGGATGCAGTAAAGAAGGATTAGTGGATAGGAAATGTGATTGTCGTATCCCAAAAGAAAATCCTGTCGTTTCCATAGAAACGATACTCGATTTAGAAGGAAATGTCTTAGAACCCATAGTATTTCATAGCGACGCAATTTCCGTGTGAATTCGTCAATGTGTGGGAGTGAGGGACACAGTAAAGAAGGTATAGTAGATCGGAAATGAGATTGTCGTATCCCAAAAGAAAATCATGTCGTTTCCATAGAAACGTTACTCGATTTAGAAGGAGAAGTCATAGAACCCATAGTATTTCATAGCGACGCAATTTCTGTGTTATTTCGTCAATGTGGGGGAGTTAGGGATGCAATAAAAAAGGAATAGTGCTTCGAGAATTAGATACGCGTATCGCAAATGAAAATCCTGTCGTGTCCATAGAAACGATACTCGATTTAGAAGGAAACGTCTTAGAACACATAGTATTTCATAGCGACGCAATTTCCGTGTGAA
The DNA here is from genome assembly GCF_021461385.2 of Schistocerca piceifrons. Taxonomy (NCBI): domain Eukaryota; kingdom Metazoa; phylum Arthropoda; class Insecta; order Orthoptera; family Acrididae; genus Schistocerca; species Schistocerca piceifrons. The sequence continues at coordinate 4,796,868 of NW_025728287.1, forward strand.
TTCGTCAACGAGTGGGAGTGAGGGATGCAGTAAAGAAGGATTAGTGGATCGGAAGTGAGATTGTCGTATCCCAAAGAAAATCCTTTCGTTTCCATAGAAACGTTACTCGATTTAGAAGGGGAAGTCATAGAACACATAGTATCTCATAGCGACGCAATTTCTGTGTTAATTCGCCAATGTGAGGGAGCTAGGGATGCAATACAGAAGGAATAGTGCATCGAGAAGGAGATACTCGTATCGCAAAAGAAAAGCCAGTCGTTTCCATAGAAACGATACTCGATTTAGAAGGAGAAGTCATAGAACACATAGTATTTCATTGCGACGCAATTTCCGTGCGAATACGTCAATGTGCGGGAGTGAGGGATGCAGTAAAGAAGGATTAGTGAATCGGAAATGAGTTTGTCGTATCCCAAAAGAAAATCCTGTCGTTTCCATAGAAACGTTACTCGATTTAGAAGGAGAAGTCATAGAACCCATAGTATTTCATAGCGACGCAATTTCCGTGTGAATTCGTCAATGAGTGGGAGTGAGGGATGCAGTAAAGAAGGATTAGTGGATCGGAAATGTGATTGTCGTATCCCAAAAGAAAATCCTGTCGTTTCCATAGAAGCGTTACTCGATTTAGAAGGAAATGTCTTAGAACACATCGTATTTCATAGCGACGCAATTTCCGTGTGAATTCGTCAATGAGTGGGAGTGAGGGATGCAGTAAAGAAGGATTAGTGGATCGGTAATGGGATTGTCGTATCCCAAAAGAAAATCTTGTCGTTTCCATAGAAACGTTACTCGATTTAGAAGGAGAAGTCATAGAACCCATAGTATTTCGTAGCGACGCAATTTCCGTGTGAATTCGTCAATGTGAGGGAGTGAGGGATGCAGTAAAGAAGGATTAGTGGATCGGAAATGAGATTGTCGTATCCCAAAAGAAAATCCTGTCGTTTCCATAGAAACGTCACTCGATTTAGACGGAAATGTCTTGGAACACATAGTATTTCATAGCGACCCAATTTTTGTGTGATTTCGTCAATGTGTGGGAGTGAGAGATGCAGTAAAGAAGGATTAGTGGATTGGAAATGAGTTTGTCGTATCCCAAAAGAAAATCCTGTCGTTTCCATAGAAACGTTACTCGATTAAGAAGGAGAAGTCATAGAATACATAGTATTTCATAGCGACGCAATTTCCGTGTGAGTTCGTCAATGTGTGGGAGTGAGGGATGCAGTAAAGAAGGATTAGTGGATCGGAAATGTGATTGTCGTATCCCAAAAGAAAATCCTGTCGTTTCCATAGAAACGTTACTCGATTTAGAAGGAAATGTCTTAGAACCCATAGTATTTCATAGCGACGCAATTTCCTTGTGAATTCGTCAATTTGTGGGAGTGAGGGACACAGTAAAGAAGGTATAGTAGATCGGAAATGAGATTGTCGTATCCCAAAAGAAAATCCTGTCGTTTCCATAGAAACGTTACTCGATTTAGAAGGAGAAGTCATAGAACATATAGTATTTCATAGCGACGCAATTTCTGTGTTATTTCGTCAATGTGGGGGAGCTAGGGATGCAATAAAAAAGGAATAGTGCTTCGAGAAGGAGATACTCGTATCGCAAATGAAAATCCTGTCGTTTCCATAGAAACGATACTTGATTTAGAAGGAAATGTCTTAGAACACATAGTATTTCATAGCGACGCAATTTCCGTGTGAATTCGTCAATGTGTGGGAGTGAGGGATGCAGTAAAGAAGGATTAGTGGATCAGAAATGAGATTGTCGTATCCCAAAAGAAAATACCGTCGTTTCCATAGAAACGTTACTCAATTTAGAAGGAAATGTCTTAGAACACATAGTATTTCATAGCGACGCAATTTCCGTGAGAATTCGTCAACGAGTGGGAGTGAGGGATGCAGTAAAGAAGGATTAGTGGATCGGAAATGAGATTGTCGTATCCCAAAAGAAAATCCTTTCGTTTCCATAGAAACGTTACTCGAATTAGAAGGAGAAGTCATAGAACACATAGTATCTCATAGCGACGCAATTTCTGTGTTAATTCGCCAATGTGAGGGAGCTAGGGATGCAGTACAGAAGGAATAGTGCACCGAGAAGGAGATACTCGTATCGCAAAAGAAAAGCCAGTCGTTCCCATAGAAACGATACACGATTTAGAAGGAGAAGTCATAGAACACATAGTATTCCATAGCGACGCAATTTCCGTGTGAATTCGTCAATGTGTGGGTGTGAGGGATGCAGTAAAGAAGGATTAGAGAATCGGAAATGAGATTGTCGTATCCCAAAAGAAAACACTGTCATTTCCATAGAAACGTTACTCGATTTAGAAGGAATTGTCTTAGAACACATAGTATTTCATAGCGACGCAAATTCCGTGTGAATTCGTCAATGTGCGGGAGTGAGGGATGCAGTAAAGAAGGATTAGTGGATCGGAAATGTGATTGTCGTATCCCAAAAGAAAATCCTGTCGTTTCCATAGAAATGTTACTCGATTTAGATGGAAATGTCTTAGAACACATCGTATTTCATAGCGACGCAATTTCCGTGTGAATTCGTCAATTAGTGGGAGTGAGGGATGCAGTAAAGAAGGACTAGTGGATCGGAAATGAGATTGTCGTATCCCAAAAGAAAATCCTGTCGTCTCCATAGAAGCGTTATTCGATTTAGAAGGATATGTCATAGAACCCATAGTATTTCATTGCGACGCAATTGCTGTGTTAATTCGTCAATGAGTGTAAGTGAGGGATGCAGTAAAGAAGGATTAGTGGATCGGAAATGAGATTGTCGTATCCCAAAAGAAAATCCTGTCGTTTCCATAGAAACGTTACTCGATTTAGAAGGAGAAGTCATAGAACCCATAGTATGTCATAGCGACGCAATTTCCGTGTGAATTCGTCAATGAGTGGGAGTGAGGGATGCAGTAAAGAAGGATTAGTGGATCGGAAATGTGATTGTCGTATCCCAAAAGAAAATCCTGTCGTTTCCATAGAAACGTTACTCGATTTAGAAGGAGAAGTCATAGAACCCATAGTATTTCATAGCGACGCAATTTCCGTGTGAATTCGTCAACGAGTGGGAGTGAGGGATGCAGTAAAGAAGGATTAGTGGATCGGAAATGAGATTGTCGTATCCCAAAAGTAAATCCTGTCGTTTCCATAGAAACGTTACTCGATTTAGAACGAAATGTCTTAGAACACATAGTATTTCATTCCGACGCAATTTCCGTGCGAATTCGTCAATGAGTGGGAGTGAGGGATGCAGTAAAGAAGGATTAGTGAATCGGAAATGAGATTGTCGTATCCCAAAAGAAAATCCTGTCGTTTCCATAGAAACGTTACTCGATTTAGAAGGAGAAGTCATAGAACCCATAGTATTTCATAGCGACGCAATTTCCGTGTGAATTCGTCAATGAGTGGGAGTGAGGGATGCAGTAAAGAAGGATTAGTGGATTGGAAATGTGATTGTCGTATCCCAAAAGAAAATCCTGTCGTTTCCATAGAAACGTTACTCGATTTAGAAGGAAATGTCATAGAACCCATAGTATTTCGTAGCGACGCAATTTCCGCGTGAACTCGTCAATGTGAGGGAGTGAGGGATGCAGTAAAGAAGGATTAGTGGACCGGAAATGAGATTGTCGTATCCCAAAAGAAAATCCTGTCGTTCCCATAGAAACGTCACTCGATTAAGACGGAAATGTCTTGGAACACATAGTATTTCATAGCGATCCAATTTTTGTGTGATTTCGTCAATGTGTGGGAGTGAGGGATGCAGTAAAGAAGGATTAGTGGATTGGAATAGAGATTGTCGTATCCCAAAAGAAAATCCTGTCGTTTCCATAGAAACGTTACTCGATTTAGAAGGAGAAGTCATAGAACCCATAGTACTTCATAGCGACGCAATTTCCGTGTGAATTCGTCAGTGTGAGGGAGTGAGGGATGCAGTAAAGAAGGATTAGTGGATCGGAAAAGAATTTGTCGTATCCCAAAAGAAAATCCTGTCGTTTCCATAGAAACGTTACTCGATTTAGAAGGAAATGTCCTGGAACACATAGTATTTCATAGCGACGCAAGTTTTGTGTGATTTCGTCAATGTGTGGGAGTGAGGGATGCAGTAAAGAAGGATTAGTGGATTGGAAATGAGTTTGTCGTATCCCAAAAGAAAATCCTGTCGTTTCCAGAGAAACGTTACTCGATTTAGAAGGAGAAGTCATAGAATACATAGTATTTCATAGCGACGCAATTTCCGTGTGAATTCGTCAATGTGTGGGAGTGAGGGACACAGTAAAGAAGGTATAGTAGATCGGAAATGAGATTGTCGTATCCCAAAAGAAAATCCTGTCGTTTCCATAGAAACGTTACTCGATTTAGAAGGAGAAGTCATAGAACCCATAGTATTTCATAGCGACGCAATTTCTGTGTTATTTCGTCAATGTGGGGGAGCTAGGGATGCAATAAAAAAGGAATAGTGCTTCGAGAATTAGATACTCGTATCGCAAATGAAAATCCTGTCGTTTCCATAGAAACGATACTCGATTTAGAAGGAAACGTCTTAGAACACATAGTATTTCATAGCGACGCAATTTCCGTGTGAATTCGTCAATGTGTGGGAGTGAGGGATGCAGTAAAGAAGGATTAGTGGATCAGAAATGAGATTGTCGAATCCCAAAAGAAAATACTGTCGTTTCCATAGAAACGTTACTCAATTTAGAAGGAAATGTCTTAGAACACATAGTATTTCATAGCGACGCAATTTCCGTGTGAATTCGTCAACGAGTGGGAGTGAGGGATGCAGTAAAGAAGGATTAGTGGATCGGAAATGTGATTGTCGTATCCCAAAAGAAAATCCTGTCGTTTCCATAGAAGCGTTACTCGATTTAGAAGGAAATGTCTTAGAACACATCGTATTTCATAGCGACGCAATTTCCGTGTGAATTCGTCAATGAGTGGGAGTGAGGGATGCAGTAAAGAAGGATTAGTGGATTGGAAATGAGATTGTCGTATCCCAAAAGAAAATCCTGTCGTTTCCATAGAAACGTTACTCGATTTAGAAGGAGAAGTCATAGAACCCATAGTATTTCTTAGCGACGCAATTTCCGTGTGAATTCGTCAATGTGAGGGAGTGAGGGATGCAGTAAAGAAGGATTAGTGGATCGGAAATGAATTTGTCGTATCCCAAAAGAAAATCCTGTCGTTTCCATAGAAACGATACTCGATTTAGAAGGAAATGTCTTGGAACACATAGTATTTCATAGCGACGCAAGTTTCGTGTGATTTCGTCAATGTGTGGGAGTGAGAGATGCAGTAAAGAAGGATTAGTGGATTGGAAATGAGTTTGTCGTATCCCAAAAGAAAATCCTGTCGTTTCCATAGAAACGTTACTCGATTTAGAAGGAGAAGTCATAGAATACATAGTATTTCATAGCGACGCAATTTCCGTGTGAGTTCGTCAATGTGTGGGAGTGAGGGATGCAGTAAAGAAGGATTAGTGGATCGGAAATGTGATTGTCGTATCCCAAAAGAAAATCCTGTCGTTTCCATAGAAACGTTACTCGATTTAGAAGGAAATGTCTTAGAACCCATAGTATTTCATAGCGACGCAATTTCCTTGTGAATTCGTCAATTTGTGGGAGTGAGGGACACAGTAAAGAAGGTATAGTAGATCGGAAATGAGATTGTCGTATCCCAAAAGAAAATCCTGTCGTTTCCATAGAAACGTTACTCGATTTAGAAGGAGAAGTCATAGAACATATAGTATTTCATAGCGACGCAATTTCTGTGTTATTTCGTCAATGTGGGGGAGCTAGGGATGCAATAAAAAAGGAATAGTGCTTCGAGAAGGAGATACTCGTATCGCAAATGAAAATCCTGTCGTTTCCATAGAAACGATACTCGATTTAGAAGGAAATGTCTTAGAACACATAGTATTTCATAGCGACGCAATTTCCGTGTGAATTCGTCAATGTGTGGGAGTGAGGGATGCAGTAAAGAAGGATTAGTGGATCAGAAATGAGATTGTCGTATCCCAAAAGAAAATACCGTCGTTTCCATAGAAACGTTACTCAAATTAGAAGGTAATGTCTTAGAACACATAGTATTTCATAGCGACGCAATTTCCGTGTGAATTCGTCAATGTGCGGGAGTGAGGGATGCAGTAAAGAAGGATTAGTGGATTGGAATAGAGATTGTCGTATCCCAAAAGAAAATCCTGTCGTTTCCATAGAAACGTTACTCGATTTAGAGGGAGAAGTCATAGAACACATAGTATTTCATAGCGACGCAATTTCCGTGTGAATTCGTCAATGTGCGGGAGTGAGGGATGCAGTAAAGAAGGATTAGTGGATCGGAAATGTGATTGTCGTATCCCAAAAGAAAATCCTGTCGTTTCCATAGAAATGTTACTCGATTTAGATGGAAATGTCTTAGAACACATCGTATTTCATAGCGACGCAATTTCCGTGTGAATTCGTCAATTAGTGGGAGTGAGGGATGCAGTAAAGAAGGACTAGTGGATCGGAAATGAGATTGTCGTATCCCAAAAGAAAATCCTGTCGTCTCCATAGAAGCGTTACTCGATTTAGAAGGATATGTCATAGAACCCATAGTATTTCATTGCGACGCAATTGCTGTGTTAATTCGTCAATGAGTGTAAGTGAGGGATGCAGTAAAGAAGGATTAGTGGATCGGAAATGAGATTGTCGTATCCCAAAAGAAAATCCTGTCGTTTCCATAGAAACGTTACTCGATTTAGAAGGAGAAGTCATAGAACCCATAGTATTTCATAGCGACGCAATTTCCGTGTGAATTCGTCAATGAGTTGGAGTGAGGGATGCAGTAAAGAAGGATTAGTGGATCGGATATGTGATTGTCGTATCCCAAAAGAAAATCCTGTCGTTTCCACAAAAACGTTACTCGATTTAGAAGGAGAAGTCATAGAACCCATAGTATTTCATAGCGACGCAATTTCCGTGTGAATTCGTCAACGAGTGGGAGTGAGGGATGCAGTAAAGAAGGATTAGTGGATCGGAAATGAGATTGTCGTATCCCAAAAGAAAATCCTGTCGTTTCCATAGAAACGTTACTCGATTTGGAACGAAATGTCTTAGAACACATAGTATTTCATTCCGACGCAATTTCCGTGCGAATTCGTCAATGAGTGGGAGTGAGGGATGCAGTAAAGAAGGATTAGTTTATCGGAAATGAGATTGTCGTATCCCAAAAGAAAATCCTGTCGTTTCCATAGAAACGTTACTCGATTTAGAAGGAGAAGTCATTGAACCCATAGTATTTCATAGCGACGCAATTTCCGTGTGAATTCTTCAATGAGTGGGAGTGAGGGATGCAGTAAAGAAGGATTAGTGGATCGGAAATGTGATTGTCGTATCCCAAAAGAAAATCCTGTCGTTTCCATAGAAACGTTACTCGATTTAGAAGGAAATGTCATAGAACCCATAGTATTTCGTAGCGACGCAATTTCCGTGTGAATTCGTCAATGTGAGGGAGTGAGGGATGCAGTAAAGAAGGATTAGTGGATCGGAAATGAGATTGTCGTATCCCAAAAGAAAATCCTGTCGTTTCCATAGAAACGTTACTCGATTTAGAAGGAAATGTCATAGAACCCATAGTATTTCGTAGCGACGCAATTTCCGCGTGAACTCGTCAATGTGAGGGAGTGAGGGATGCAGTAAAGAAGGATTAGTGGACCGGAAATGAGATTGTCGTATCCCAAAAGAAAATCCTGTCGTTTCCATAGAAACGTCACTCGATTAAGACGGAAATGTCTTGGAACACATAGTATTTCATAGCGATCCAATTTTTGTGTGATTTCGTCAATGTGTGGGAGTGAGGGATGCAGTAAAGAAGGATTAGTGGATTGGAATAGAGATTGTCGTATCCCAAAAGAAAATCCTGTCGTTTCCATAGAAACGTTACTCGATTTAGAAGGAGAAGTCATAGAACCCATAGTACTTCATAGCGACGCAATTTCCGTGTGAATTCGTCAGTGTGAGGGAGTGAGGGATGCAGTAAAGAAGGATTAGTGGATCGGAAAAGAATTTGTCGTATCCCAAAAGAAAATCCTGTCGTTTCCATAGAAACGTTACTCGATTTAGAAGGAAATGTCCTGGAACACATAGTATTTCATAGCGACGCAAGTTTTGTGTGATTTCGCCAATGTGTGGAAGTGAGGGATGCAGTAAAGAAGGATTAGTGGATTGGAAATGAGTTTGTCGTATCCCAAAAGAAAATCCTGTCGTTTCCATAGAAACGTTACTTGATTTAGAAGGAGAAGTCATAGAATACATAGTATTTCATAGCGACGCAATTTCCGTGTGAGTTCGTCAATGTGTGGGAGTGAGGGATGCAGTAAAGAAGGATTAGTGGATAGGAAATGTGATTGTCGTATCCCAAAAGAAAATCCTGTCGTTTCCATAGAAACGATACTCGATTTAGAAGGAAATGTCTTAGAACCCATAGTATTTCATAGCGACGCAATTTCCGTGTGAATTCGTCAATGTGTGGGAGTGAGGGACACAGTAAAGAAGGTATAGTAGATCGGAAATGAGATTGTCGTATCCCAAAAGAAAATCCTGTCGTTTCCATAGAAACGTTACTCGATTTAGAAGGAGAAGTCATAGAACCCATAGTATTTCATAGCGACGCAATTTCTGTGTTATTTCGTCAATGTGGGGGAGCTAGGGATGCAATAAAAAAGGAATAGTGCTTCGAGAATTAGATACTCGTATCGCAAATGAAAATCCTGTCGTTTCCATAGAAACGATACTCGATTTAGAAGGAAACGTATTAGAACACATAGTATTTCATAGCGACGCAATTTCCGTGTGAATTCGTCAATGTGTGGGAGTGAGGGATGCAGTAAAGAAGGATTAGTGGATCAGAAATGAGATTGTCGTATCCCAAAAGAAAATACTGTCGTTTCCATAGAAACGTTACTCAATTTAGAAGGAAATGTCTTAGAACACATAGTATTTCATAGCGACGCAATTTCCGTGTGAATTCGTCAACGAGTGGGAGTGAGGGATGCAGTAAAGAAGGATTAGTGGATCGGAAGTGAGATTGTCGTATCCCAAAGAAAATCCTTTCGTTCCCATAGAAACGTTACTCGATTTAGAAGGGGAAGTCATAGAACACATAGTATCTCATAGCGACGCAATTTCTGTGTTAATTCGCCAATGTGAGGGAGCTAGGGATGCAATACAGAAGGAATAGTGCATCGAGAAGGAGATACTCGTATCGCAAAAGAAAAGCCAGTCGTTTCCATAGAAACGATACTCGATTTAGAAGGAGAAGTCATAGAACACATAGTATTTCATTGCGACGCAATTTCCGTGCGAATACGTCAATGAGTGGGAGTGAGGGATGCTGTAAAGAAGGATTAGTGAATCGGAAATGAGTTTGTCGTATCCCAAAAGAAAATCCTGTCGTTTCCATAGAAACGTTACTCGATTTAGAAGAAGAAGTCATAGAACCCATAGTATTTCATAGCGACGCAATTTCCGTGTGAATTCGTCAGTGAGTGGGAGTGAGGGATGCAGTAAAGAAGGATTAGTGGATCGGAAATGTGATTGTCGTATCCCAAAAGAAAATCCTGTCGTTTCCATAGAAGCGTTGCTCGATTTAGAAGGAAATGTCTTAGAACACATTGTATTTCATAGCGACGCAATTTCCGTGTGAATTCGTCAATGAGTGGGAGTGAGGGATGCAGTAAAGAAGGATTAGTGGATCTGTAATGGGATTGTCGTATCCCAAAAGAAAATCCTGTCGTTTCCATAGAAACGTTACTCGATTTAGAAGGAGAAGTCATAGAACCCATAGTATTTCGTAGCGACGCAATTTCCGTGTGAATTCGTCAATGTGAGGGAGTGAGGGATGCAGTAAAGAAGGATTAGTGGATCGGAAAAGAGATTGTCGTATCCCAAAAGAAAATCCTGTCGTTTCCATAGAAACGTCACTCGATTTAGGCGGAAATGTCGTGGAACACATAGTATTTCATAGCGACCCAATTTTTGTGTGATTTCGTCAATGTGTGGGAGTGAGGGATGCAGTAAAGAAGGATTAGTGGATTGGAAATGAGATTGTCGTATCCCAAAAGAAAATCCTGTCGTTTCCATAGAAACGTTACTCGATTTAGAAGGAGAAGTCATAGAACCCATAGTATTTCTTAGCGACGCAATTTCCGTGTGAATTCGTCAATGTGAGGGAGTGAGGGATGCGGTAAAGAAGGATTAGTGGATCGGAAATGAATTTGTCGTATCCCAAAAGAAAATCCTGTCGTTTCCATAGAAACGTTACTCGATTTAGAAGGAAATGTCTTGGAACACATAGTATTTCATAGCGACGCAAGTTTCGTGTGATTTCGTCAATGTGTGGGAGTGAGAGATGCAGTAAAGAAGGATTAGTGGATTGGAAATGAGTTTGTCGTATCCCAAAAGAAAATCCTGTCGTTTCCATAGAAACGTTACTCGATTTAGAAGGAGAAGTCATAGAATACATAGTATTTCATAGCGACGCAATTTCCGTGTGAGTTCGTCAATGTGTGGGAGTGAGGGATGCAGTAAAGAAGGATTAGTGGATCGGAAATGTGATTGTCGTATCCCAAAAGAAAATCCTGTCGTTTCCATAGAAACGTTACTCGATTTAGAAGGAAATGTCTTAGAACCCATAGTATTTCATAGCGACGCAATTTCCTTGTGAATTCGTCAATTTGTGGGAGTGAGGGACGCAGTAAAGAAGGTATAGTAGATCGGAAATGAGATTGTCGTATCCCAAAAGAAAATCCTGTCGTTTCCATAGAAACGTTACTCGATTTAGAAGGAGAAGTCATAGAACATATAGTATTTCATAGCGACGCAATTTCTGTGTTATTTCGTCAATGTGGGGGAGCTAGGGATGCAATAAAAAAGGAATAGTGCTTCGAGAAGGAGATACTCGTATCGCAAATGAAAATCCTGTCGTTTCCATAGAAACGATACTCGATTTAGAAGGAAATGTCTTAGAACACATAGTATTTCATAGCGACGCAATTTCCGTGTGAATTCGTCAATGTGTGGGAGTGAGGGATGCAGTAAAGAAGGATTAGTGGATCAGAAATGAGATTGTCGTATCCCAAAAGAAAATACCGTCGTTTCCATAGAAACGTTTTTCAATTTAGAAGGAAATGTCTTAGAACACATAGTATTTCATAGCGACGCAATTTCCGTGTGAATTCGTCAACGAGTGGGAGTGAGGGATGCAGTAAAGAAGGATTAATGGATCGGAAATGAGATTGTCGTATCCCAAAAGAAAATCCTTTCGTTTCCATAGAAAAGTTACTCGATTTAGAGGGAGAAGTCATAGAACACATAGTATTTCATAGCGACGCAATTTCCGTGTGAATTCGTCAATGTGCGGGAGTGAGGGATGCAGTAAAGAAGGATTAGTGGATCGGAAATGTGATTGTCGTATCCCAAAAGAAAATCCTGTAGTTTCCATAGAAATGTTACTCGATTTAGATGGAAATGTCTTAGAACACATCGTATTTCATAGCGACGCAATTTCCGTGTGAATTCGTCATTTAGTGGGAGTGAGGGATGCAGTAAAGAAGGACTAGTGGATCGGAAATGAGATTGTCGTATCCCAAAAGAAAATCCTGTCGTCTCCATAGAAGCGTTACTCGATTTAGAAGGATATGTCATAGAACACATAGTATTTCATTGCGACGCAATTGCTGTGTTAATTCGTCAATGAGTGTAAGTGAGGGATGCAGTAAAGAAGGATTAGTGGATCGGAAATGAGATTGTCGTATCCCAAAAGAAAATCATGTCGTTTCCATAGAAACGTTACTCGATTTAGAAGGAGAAGTCATAGAACCCATAGTATTTCATAGCGACGCAATTTCCGTGTGAATTCGTCAATGAGTGGCAGTGAGGGATGCAGTAAAGAAGGATTAGTGGATCGGAAATGTGATTGTCGTATCCCAAAAGAAAATCCTGTCGTTTCCATAGAAACGTTACTCGATTTAGAAGGAGAAGTCATAGAACCCATAGTATTTCATAGCGACGCAATTTCCGTGTGAATTCGTCAACGAGTGGGAGTGAGGGATGCAGTAAAGAAGGATTAGTGGATCGGAAATGAGATTGTCGTATCCCAAAAGAAAATCCTGTCGTTTCCATAGAAACGTTACTCGATTTAGAACGAAATGTCTTAGAACACATAGTATTTCATTCCGACGCAATTTCCGTGCGAATTCGTCAATGAGTGGGAGTGAGGGATGCAGTAAAGAAGGATTAGTGAATCGGAAATGAGATTGTCGTGTCCCAAAAGAAAATCCTGTCGTTTCCATAGAAACGTTACTCGATTTAGAAGGAGAAGTCATAGAACCCATAATATTTCATAGCGACGCAATTTCCGTGTGAATTCGTCAATGAGTGGGAGTGAGGGATGCAGTAAAGAAGGATTAGTGGATCGGAAATGTGATTGTCGTATCCCAAAAGAAAATCCTGTCGTTTCCATAGAAACGTTACTCGATTTAGAAGGAAATGTCATAGAACCCATAGTATTTCGTAGCAACGCAATTTCCGTGTGAATTCGTCAATGTGAGGGAGTGAGGGATGCAGTAAAGAAGGATTAGTGGATCGGAAATGAGATTGTCGTATCCCAAAAGAAAATCCTGTCGTTTCCATAGAAACGTCACTCGATTAAGACGGAAATGTCTTGGAACACATAGTATTTCATAGCGATCCAATTTTTGTGTGATTTCGTCAATGTGTGGGAGTGAGGGATGCAGTAAAGAAGGATTAGTGGATTGGAATAGAGATTGTCGTATCCCAAAAGAAAATCCTGTCGTTTCCATAGAAACGTTACTCGATTTAGAAGGAGAAGTCATAGTACCCATAGTACTTCATAGCGACGCAATTTCCGTGTGAATTCGTCAGTGTGAGGGAGTGAGGGATGCAGTAAAGAAGGTTTAGTGGATCGGAAATGAGATTGTCGTATCCCAGAAGAAAATCCTGTCGTTTCCATAGAAACGTTACTCGATTTAGAAGGAAATGTCTTGGAACACATAGTATTTCATAGCGACGCAAGTTTTGTGTGATTTCTTCAATGTGTGGGAGTGAGGGATGCAGTAAAGAAGGTTTAGTGGATTGGAAATGAGTTTGTCGTATCCCAAAAGAAAATCCTGTCGTTTCCATAGAATCGTTACTCGATTTAGAAGGAGAAGTCATAGAACACATAGTATTTCATAGCGACGCAATTGCTGTGTTATTTCGTCAATGTGTGGGAGTGAGGGATGCAATAAAGGAGAAATAGTGCATCGAGAAGGAGATACTCGTATCGCAAAAGAAAAGTCAGTCGTTTCCATAGAAACGATACTCGATTTAGAAGGAGATGTCATAGAACACATAGTATTTCATAGCGACGCAATTTCAGTGTGAATTCGTCAATGTGTGGGAGTGAGGGATGCAGTAAAGAAGGATTAGTGGATCGGAAATGAGATTGTCGTATCCCAAAAGAAAATCCTTTCGTTTCCATAGAAACGTTACTCGATTTAGAAGGAAAAGTCATAGAACACATAGTATTTCACAGTGACGCAATTTCTGTGTTAATTCGCCAATGTGAGGGAGCTAGGGATGCAATACAGAAGGAATAGTGCATCGAGAAGGAGATACTCGTATCGCAAAAGAAAAGTCAGTCGTTTCCATAGAAACGATACTCGATTTAGAAGGAGAAGTCATAGAACACATAGTATTTAATAGCGACGCAATTTCCGTGTGAATTCGTCAATGAGTGGGAGTGAGGGATGCAGTAAAGAAGGATTAGAGGATCGGCAATGAGATTGTCGTATCCCAAAAGAAAATCCTGTCATTTCCATAGAAACGTTGCTCGATTCAGAAGGAATTGTCTTAGAACACATTGTATTTCATAGCGACGCAATTTCCGTGTGAATTCGTCAGTGAGTGGGAGTGAGGGATGCAGTAAAGAAGGACTAGTGGATCGGAAATGAGATTGTCGTATCCCAAAAGAAAATCCTGTCGTCTCCATAGAAGCGTTACTCGATTTAGAAGGATATGTCATAGAACCCATAGTATTTCATTGCGACGCAATTGCTGTGTTAATTCGTCAATGAGTGTAAGTGAGGGATGCAGTAAAGAAGGATTAGAGGATCGGCAATGAGATTGTCGTATCCCAAAAGAAAATCCTGTCGTTTCCATAGAAACGTTACTCGATTTAGAAGGAGAAGGCATAGAACACATAGTATTTCATAGCGACGCAATTTCCGTGTGAATTCGTTAATGTGTGGGAGTGAGGGATGCAATACAGAAGGAATAGTGCATCGAGAAGGAGATACTCGTATCGCAAAAGAAAAGCCAGTCGTTTCCATAGAAACGATACTCGATTTAGAAGGAGAAGTCATAGAACCCATAGTATTTCATAGCGACGCAATTTCCGTGTGAGTTCGTCAATGTGAGGGAGTGAGGGATGCAGTAAAGAAGTATTAGTGGATCGGAAATGAATTTGTCGTATCCCAAAAGAAAATCCTGTCGTTTCCATAGAAACGTCACTCGATTTAGAAGGAAATGTCTTGGAACACACAGTATTTCATAGCGACGCAAGTTTTGTGCGATTTCGTCAATGTGTGGGAGTGAGGGATGCAGTAAAGAAGGATTAGTGGATTGGAAATGAGTTTGTCGTATCCCAAAAGAAAATCCTGTCGTTTCCATAGAAACGTTACTCGATTTAGAAGGAGAAGTCATAGAATACATAGTATTTCATAGCGACGCAATTTCCGTGTGAGTTCGTCAATGTGTGGGAGTGAGGGATGCAGTAAAGAAGGATTAGTGGATCGGAAATGTGATTGTCGTATCCCAAAAGAAAATCCTGTCGTTTCCATAGAAACGTTACTCGATTTAGAAGGAGAAGTCATAGAATACATAGTATTTCATAGCGACGCAATTTCCGTGTGAGTTCGTCAATGTGGGGGAGCTAGGGATGCAATAAAGAAGGAATAGTGCTTCGAGAATTAGATACTCGTATCGCAAATGAAAATCCTGTCGTTTCCATGGAAACGATACTCGATTTAGAAGGAAATGTCTTAGAACACATAGTATTTCATAGCGACGCAATTTCCGTGTGAATTCGTCAATGTGTGGGAGTGAGGGATGCAGTAAAGAAGGATTAGTGGATCAGAAATGAGATTGTCGTATCCCAAAAGAAAATCCTGTCGTTTCCATAGAAACATTGCTCGATTCAGAAGGAATTGTCTTAGAACACATTGTATTTCATAGCGACGCAATTTCCGTGTGAATTCGTCAGTGAGTGGGAGTGAGGGATGCAGTAAAGAAGGACTAGTGGATCGGAAATGAGATTGTCGTATCCCAAAAGAAAATCCTGTCGTCTCCATAGAAGCGTTACTCGATTTAGAAGGATATGTCATAGAACCCATAGTATTTCATTGCGACGCAATTGCTGTGTTAATTCGTCAATGAGTGTAAGTGAGGGATGCAGTAAAGAAGGATTAGAGGATTGGCAATGAGATTGTCGTATCCCAAAAGAAAATCCTGTCGTTTCCATAGAAACGTTACTCGATTTAGAAGGAGAAGGCATAGAACACATAGTATTTCATAGCGACGCAATTTCCGTGAGAATTCGTCAATGTGTGGGAGTGAGGGATGCAATACAGAAGGAATAGTGCATCGAGAAGGAGATACTCGTATCGCAAAAGAAAAGCCAGTCGTTTCCATAGAAACGTTACTCGATTTAGAAGGAAATGTCATAGAACCCATAGTATTTCGTAGCGACGCAATATCCGTGTGAATTCGTCAATGTGAGGGAGTGAGGGATGCAGTAAAGAAGGATTAGTGGATCGGAAATAAGATTGTCGTATCCCAAAAGAAAATCCTGTCGTTTCCATAGTAACGTCACTCGATTAAGACGGAAATGTCTTGGAACACATAGTATTTCATAGCGACCCAATTTTTGTGTGATTTCGTCAATGTGTGGGAATGAGGGATGCAGTAAAGAAGGATTAGTGGATTGGAAATGAGATTGTCGTATCCCAAAAGAAAATCCTGTCGTTTCCATAGAAACGTTACTCGATTTAGAAGGAGAAGTCATAGAACCCATAGTATTTCATAGCGACGCAATTTCCGTGTGAATTCGTCAATGTGAGGGAGTGAGGGATGCAGTAAAGAAGGATTAGTGGATCGGAAATGAATTTGTCGTATCCCAAAAGAAAATCCTGTCGTTTCCATAGAAACGTCACTCGATTTAGAAGGAAATGTCTTGGAACACATAGTATTTCATAGCGATGCAAGTTTTGTGCGATTTCGTCAATGTGTGGGAGTGAGGGATGCAGTAAAGAAGGATTAGTGGATTGGAAATGAGTTTGTCGTATCCCAAAAGAAAATCCTGTCGTTTCCATAGAAACGTTACTCGATTTAGAAGGAGAAGTCATAGAGTACATAGTATTTCATAGCGACGCAATTTCCGTGTGAGTTCGTCAATGTGTGGGAGTGAGGGATGCAGTAAAGAAGGATTAGTGGATCGGAAATGTGATTGTCGTATCCCAAAAGAAAATCCTGTCGTTTCCATAGAAACGTTACTCGATTTAGAAGGAGAAGTCATAGAATACATAGTATTTCATAGCGACGCAATTTCCGTGTGAGTTCGTCAATGTGGGGGAGCTAGGGATGCAATAAAGAAGGAATAGTGCTTCGAGAATTAGATACTCGTATCGCAAATGAAAATCCTGTCGTTTCCATGGAAACGATACTCGATTTAGAAGGAAATGTCTTAGAACACATAGTATTTCATAGCGACGCAATTTCCGTGTGAATTCTTCAATGTGTGGGAGTGAGGGATGCAGTAAAGAAGGATTAGTGGATCAGAAATGAGATTGTCGTATCCCAAAAGAAAATACTGTCGTATTCATAGAAACGTTACTCAATTTAGAAGGAAATGTCTTAGAACACATAGTATTTCATAGCGACGCAATTTCCGTGTGAATTCGTCAACGAGTGGGAGTGAGGGATGCAGTAAAGAAGGATTAGTGGATCGGAAATGAGATTGTCGTATCACAAAAGAAAATCCTGTCGTTTCCATAGAAACGTTACTCGATTTTGAAGGAGAAGTCATAGAACACATAGTATTTCATAGCGACGCAATCGCTGTGTTATTTCGTCAATGTGTGGGACTGAGGAATGCAATAAAGGAGGAATAGTGCATCGAGAAGGAGATACTCGTATCGCAAAAGAAAAGCCAGTCGTTTCCATAGAAACGATACTCGATTTAGAAGGAGAAGTCGTAGTACCCATAGTATTTCATAGCGACGCAATTTCCGTGTGAATTCGTCAATGAGTGGGAGTGAGGGATGCAGTAAAGAAGATTTAGTGGATCGGAAGTGAGATTGTCGTATCCCAAAGAAAATCCTTTCGTTTCCATAGAGACGTTACTCGATTTAGAAGGAGAAGTCATAGAACACATAGTATCTCATAGCGACGCAATTTCTGTGTTAATTCGCCAATGTGAGGGAGCTAGGGATGCAATACAGAAGGAATAGTGCATCGAGAAGGAGATACCCGTATCGCAAAAGAAAAGCCAGTCGTTTCCATAGAAACGATACTCGATTTAGAAGGAGAATTAATAGAACACATACTATTTCATTGCGACGCAATTTCCGTGCGAATTCGACAATGAGTGGGAGTGAGGGATGCAGTAAAGAAGGATTAGTGAATCGGAAATGAGTTTGTCGTATCCCAAAAGAAAATCCTGTCGTTTCCATTGGAACGTTACTCGATTTAGAAGGAGAAGTCATAGAACCCATAGTATTTCATAGCGACGCAATTTCCGTGTGAATTCGTCAATGAGTGGGAGTGAGGGATGCAGTAAAGAAGGATTAGAGGATCGGAAATGAGATTGTTGTATCCCAAAAGAAAATCCTGCCGTTTCCATAGAAACGTTACTCGATTTAGAAGGAGAAGTCATAGAACCCATAGTATTTCATAGCGACGCAATTTCCGTGTGAATTCGTCAATGAGTGGAAGTGAGGGATGCAGTAAAGAAGGATTAGTGGATCGGAAATGTGATTGTCGTATCCCAAAAGAAAATCCTGTCGTTTCCATAGAAACGTTACTCGATTTAGAAGGAGAAGTCATAGAACCCATAGTATTTCGTAGCGACGCAATTCCCGTGTGAATTCGTCAATGTGAGGGAGTGAGGGATGCAGTAAAGAAGGATTAGTGGATCGGAAATGAGATTGTCGTATCCCAAAAGAAAATCCTGTCGTTTCCATAGATACGTCACTCGATTTAGACGGAAATGTCTTGGAACACATAGTATTTCATAGCGACCCAATTTTTGTGTGATTTCGTCAATGTGTGGGAGTGAGGGATGCAGTAAAGAAGGATTAGTGGATTGGAAATGAGATTGTCGTATCCCAAAAGAAAATCGTGTCGTTTCCATAGAAACGTTACACGATTTAGAAGGAGAAGTCATAGAACCCACACTATTTCATAGCGACGAAATTTCCGTGTGAATTCGTCAATGTGAGGGAGTGAGGGATGCAGTAAAGAAGGATTAGTGGATCGGAAATGAATTTGTCGTATCCCAAAAGAAAATCCTGTCGTTTCCATAGAAACGTTACTCGATTTAGAAGGAAATGTCTTGGAACACATAGTATTTCATAGCGACGCAAGTTTTGTGTGATTTCGTCAATGTGTGGGAGTGAGGTATGCAGTAAAGAAGGATTAGTGGATTGGAAATGAGTTTGTCGTATCCCAAAAGAAAATCCTGTCGTTTCCATAGAAACGTTACTCGATTTAGAAGGAGAAGTCATAGAATACATAGTATTTCATAGCGAGGCAATTTCCGTGTGAATTCGTCAATGTGTGGGAGTGAGGGATGCAGTAAAGAAGGATTAGTGGATCGGAAATGAGATTGTCGTATCCCAAAAGAAAATCCTGTCGTTTCCTTAGAAACGTCACTCGATTAAGACGGAAATATCTTGGAACACATAGTATTTCATTGCGACCCAATTTTTGTGTGATTTCGTCAATGTGTGGGAGTGAGGGATGCAGTAAAGAAGGATTAGTGGATTGGAAATGAGATTGTCGTATCCCAAAAGAAAATCCTGTCGTTTCCATAGAAACGATACTCGATTTAGAAGGAGAAGTCATAGAACCCATAGTACTTCATAGCGATGCAATTTCCGTGTGAATTCGTCAGTGTGAGGGAGTGAGGGATGCAGTGAAGAAGGATTAGTGGATTGGAATAGAGATTGTCGTATCCCAAAAGAAAATCCTGTCGTTTCCATAGAAACGTCACTCGGTTTAGACGGAAATGTCTTGGAACACATAGTATATCATAGCGACCCAATTTTTCTGTGATTTCGTCAATGTGTGGGAGTGAGGGATGCAGTAAAGAAGGATTAGTGGATTGGAAATGAGATTGTCGTATCCCAAAAGAAAATCCTGTCGTTTCTATAGAAACGTTACTCGATTTAGAAGGAGAAGTCATAGAACCCATAGTATTTCATAGCGACGCAATTTCCGTGTGAATTCGTCAATGTGAGGGAGTGAGGGATGCAGTAAAGAAGGATTAGTGGATCGGAAATGAATTTGTCGTATGCCAAAAGAAAATCCTGTCGTTTCCATAGAAACGTTACTCGATTTAGAAGGAGAAGTCATAGAATACATAGTATTTCATAGCGACGCAATTTCCGTGTGAGTTCGTCAATGTGTGGGAGTGAGGGATGCAGTAAAGAAGGATTAGTGGATCGGAAATGTGATTGTCGTATCCCAAAAGAAAATCCTGTCGTTTCCATAGAAACGATACTCGATTTAGAAGGAAATGTGTTAGAACCCATAGTATTTCATAGCGACGCAATTTCCGTGTGAATTCGTCAATGTGTGGGAATGAGGGACACAGTAAAGAAGGTATAGTAGATCGGAAATGAGATTGTCGTATCCCAAAAGAAAATCCTGTCGTTTCCATAGAAACGTTACTCGATTTAGAAGGAGAAGTCATAGAACACATAGTATTTCATAGCGACGCAATTTCCGTGTGAATTCGTCAATGAGTGGAAGTGAGGGATGCAGTAAAGAAGGATTAGTGGATCGGAAATGTGATTGTCGTATCCCAAAAGAAAATCCTGTCGTTTCCATAGAAACGTTACTCGATTTAGAAGGAGAAGTCATAGAACCCATAGTATTTCGTAGCGACGCAATTTCCGTGTGAATTCGTCAATGTGAGGGAGTGAGGGATGCAGTAAAGAAGGATTAGTGGATTGGAAATGAGATTGTCGTATCCCAAAAGAAAATCCTGTTGTTTCCATAGAAACGTTACTCGATTTAGAAGGAGAAGTCATAGAACCCACAGTATTTCATAGCGACGATATTTCCGTGTGAATTCGTCAATGTGAGGGAGTGAGGGATGCAGTAAAGAAGGATTAGTGGATCGGAAATGAATTTGTCGTATCCCAAAAGAAAATCCTGTCGTTTCCATAGAAACGTTACTCGATTTAGAAGGAAATGTCTTGGAACACATAGTATTTCATAGCGACGCAAGTTTTGTGTGATTTCGTCAATGTGTGGGAGTGAGGTATGCAGTAAAGAAGGATTAGTGGATTGGAAATGAGTTTGTCGTATCCCAAAAGAAAATCCTGTCGTTTCCATAGAAACGTTACTCGATTTAGAAGGAGAAGTCATAGAATACATAGTATTTCATAGCGACGCAATTTCCGTGTGAATTCGTCAATGAGTGGGAGTGAGGGATGCAGTAAAGAAGGATTAGAGGATCGGAAATGAGATTGTTGTATCCCAAAAGAAAATCCTGCCGTTTCCATAGAAACGTTACTCGATTTAGAAGGAGAAGTCATAGAACCCATAGTATTTCATAGCGACGCAATTTCCGTGTGAATTCGTCAATGAGTGGAAGTGAGGGATGCAGTAAAGAAGGATTAGTGGATCGGAAATGTGATTGTCGTATCCCAAAAGAAAATCCTGTCGTTTCCATAGAAACGTTACTCGATTTAGAAGAAGTCATAGAACCCATAGTATTTCGTAGCGACGCAATTTCCGTGTGAATTCGTCAATGTGAGGGAGTGAGGGATGCAGTAAAGAAGGATTAGTGGATCGGAAATGAGATTGTCGTATCCCAAAAGAAAATCCTGTCGTTTCCATAGATACGTCACTCGATTTAGACGGAAATGTCTTGGAACACATAGTATTTCATAGCGACCCAATTTTTGTGTGATTTCGTCAATGTGTGGGAGTGAGGGATGCAGTAAAGAAGGATTAGTGGATTGGAAATGAGATTGTCGTATCCCAAAAGAAAATCCTGTCGTTTCCATAGAAACGTTACTCGATTTAGAAGGAGAAGTCATAGAACCGACAGTATTTCATAGCGACGATATTTCCGTGTGAATTCGTCAATGTGAGGGAGTGAGGGATGCAGTAAAGAAGGATTAGTGGATCGGAAATGAATTTGTCGTATCCCAAAAGAAAATCCTGTCGTTTCCATAGAAACGTTACTCGATTTAGAAGGAAATGTCTTGGAACACATAGTATTTCATAGCGACGCAAGTTTTGTGTGATTTCGTCAATGTGTGGGAGTGAGGTATGCAGTAAAGAAGGATTAGTGGATTGGAAATGAGTTTGTCGTATCCCAAAAGAAAATCCTGTCGTTTCCATAGAAACGTTACTCGATTTAGAAGGAGAAGTCATAGAATACATAGTATTTCATAGCGACGCAATTTCCGTGTGAATTCGTCAATGTGTGGGAGTGAGGGATGCAGTAAAGAAGGATTAGTGCATCGGAAATGTGATTGTCGCATCCCAAAAGAAAATCCTGTCGTTTCCATAGAAACGTTACTCGATTTAGAAGGAAATGTCTTAGAACCCATAGTATTTCATAGCGACGCAATTTCTGTGTTATTTCGTCAATGTGGGGGAGCTAGGGATGCAATAAAAAAGGAATAGTGCTTCGAGAAGGAGATACTCGTATCGCAAATGAAAATCCTGTCGTTTCCATAGAAACGATACTCGATTTAGAAGGAAATGTCTTAGAACACATAGTATTTCATAGCGACGCAATTTCCGTGTGAATTCGTCAACGAGTGGGAGTGAGGGATGCAGTAAAGAAAGATTAGTGGATCGGAAATGAGATTGTCGTATCACAAAAGAAAATCCTGTCGTTTCCATAGAAACGTTACTCGATTTTGAAGGAGAAGTCATAGAACACATAGTATCTCATAGCGACGCAATTTCTGTGTTAATTCGCCAATGTGAGGGAGCTAGGGATGCAATACAGAAGGAATAGTGCATCGAGAAGGAGATACTCGTATCGCAAAAGAAAAGCCAGTCGTTTCCATAGAAACGATACTCGATTTAGAAGGAGAAGTCATAGAACACATAGTATTCCATAGCGACGCAATTTCCGTGTGAATTCGTCACTGTGTGGGAGTGAGGGATGCAGTAAAGAAGGATTAGAGGATCGGAAATGAGATTGTCGTATCCCAAAAGAAAATCCTGTCATTTCCATAGAAACGTTACTCGATTTAGAAGGAATTGTCTTAGAACACATAGTATTTCATAGCGACGCAAATTCCGTGTGAATTCGTCAATGTGTGGGAGTGAGGGATGCAGTAAAGAAGGATTAGTAGATCGGAAATGAGATTGTAGTATCCCAAAAGAAAATCCTGTCGTTTCCATAGAAACGTTACTCGATTTAGAGGGAGAAGTCATAGAACACATAGTATTTCATAGCGACGCAATTTCCGTGTGAATTCGTCAATGTGTGGGAGTGAGGGATGCAGTAAAGAAGGATTAGTGGATCGGAAATGTGATTGTCGTATCCCAAAAGAAAATCCTGTCGTTTCCATAGAAACGTTACTCGATTTAGAAGGAAATGTCTTGGAACACATAGTATTTCATAGCGACGCAAGTTTTGTGTGATTTCGTCAATGTGTGGGAGTGAGGTATGCAGTAAAGAAGGATTAGTGGATTGGAAATGAGTTTGTCGTATCCCAAAAGAAAATCCTGTCGTTTCCATAGAAACGTTACTCGATTTAGAAGGAGAAGTCATAGAATACATAGTATTTCATAGCGACGCAATTTCCGTGTGAATTCGTCAATGAGTGGGAGTGAGGGATGCAGTAAAGAAGGATTAGAGGATCGGAAATGAGATTGTTGTATCCCAAAAGAAAATCCTGCCGTTTCCATAGAAACGTTACTCGATTTAGAAGGAGAAGTCATAGAACCCATAGTATTTCATAGCGACGCAATTTCCGTGTGAATTCGTCAATGAGTGGAAGTGAGGGATGCAGTAAAGAAGGATTAGTGGATCGGAAATGTGATTGTCGTATCCCAAAAGAAAATCCTGTCGTTTCCATAGAAACGTTACTCGATTTAGAAGAAGTCATAGAACCCATAGTATTTCGTAGCGACGCAATTTCCGTGTGAATTCGTCAATGTGAGGGAGTGAGGGATGCAGTAAAGAAGGATTAGTGGATCGGAAATGAGATTGTCGTATCCCAAAAGAAAATCCTGTCGTTTCCATAGATACGTCACTCGATTTAGACGGAAATGTCTTGGAACACATAGTATTTCATAGCGACCCAATTTTTGTGTGATTTCGTCAATGTGTGGGAGTGAGGGATGCAGTAAAGAAGGATTAGTGGATTGGAAATGAGATTGTCGTATCCCAAAAGAAAATCCTGTCGTTTCCATAGAAACGTTACTCGATTTAGAAGGAGAAGTCATAGAACCGACAGTATTTCATAGCGACGATATTTCCGTGTGAATTCGTCAACGTGAGGGAGTGAGGGATGCAGTAAAGAAGGATTAGTGGATCGGAAATGAATTTGTCGTATCCCAAAAGAAAATCCTGTCGTTTCCATAGAAACGTTACTCGATTTAGAAGGAAATGTCTTGGAACACATAGTATTTCATAGCGACGCAAGTTTTGTGTGATTTCGTCAATGTGTGGGAGTGAGGTATGCAGTAAAGAAGGATTAGTGGATTGGAAATGAGTTTGTCGTATCCCAAAAGAAAATCCTGTCGTTTCCATTGAAACGTTACTCGATTTAGAAGGAGAAGTCATAGAATACATAGTATTTCATAGCGACGCAATTTCCGTGTGAATTCGTCAATGTGTGGGAGTGAGGGATGCAGTAAAGAAGGATTAGTGCATCGGAAATGTGATTGTCGCATCCCAAAAGAAAATCCTGTCGTTTCCATAGAAACGTTACTCGATTTAGAAGGAAATGTCTTAGAACCCATAGTATTTCATAGCGACGCAATTTCTGTGTTATTTCGTCAATGTGGGGGAGCTAGGGATGCAATAAAAAAGGAATAGTGCTTCGAGAAGGAGATACTCGTATCGCAAATGAAAATCCTGTCGTTTCCATAGAAACGATACTCGATTTAGAAGGAAATGTCTTAGAACACATAGTATTTCATAGCGACGCAATTTCCGTGTGAATTCGTCAACGAGTGGGAGTGAGGGATGCAGTAAAGAAGGATTAGTGGATCGGAAATGAGATTGTCGTATCACAAAAGAAAATCCTGTCGTTTCCATAGAAACGTTACTCGATTTTGAAGGAGAAGTCATAGAACACATAGTATCTCATAGCGACGCAATTTCTGTGTTAATTCGCCAATGTGAGGGAGCTAGGGATGCAATACAGAAGGAATAGTGCATCGAGAAGGAGATACTCGTATCGCAAAAGAAAAGCCAGTCGTTTCCATAGAAACGATACTCGATTTAGAAGGAGAAGTCATAGAACACATAGTATTCCATAGCGACGCAATTTCCGTGTGAATTCGTCACTGTGTGGGAGTGAGGGATGCAGTAAAGAAGGATTAGAGGATCGGAAATGAGATTGTCGTATCCCAAAAGAAAATCCTGTCATTTCCATAGAAACGTTACTCGATTTAGAAGGAATTGTCTTAGAACACATAGTATTTCATAGCGACGCAAATTCCGTGTGAATTCGTCAATGTGTGGGAGTGAGGGATGCAGTAAAGAAGGATTAGTAGATCGGAAATGAGATTGTAGTATCCCAAAAGAAAATCCTGTCGTTTCCATAGAAACGTTACTCGATTTAGAGGGAGAAGTCATAGAACACATACTATTTCATAGCGACGCAATTTCCGTGTGAATTCGTCAATGTGTGGGAGTGAGGGATGCAGTAAAGAAGGATTAGTGGATCGGAAATGTGATTGTCGTATCCCAAAAGAAAATCCTGTCGTTTCCATAGAAACGTTACTCGATTTAGAAGGAAATGTCTTGGAACACATAGTATTTCATAGCGACGCAAGTTTTGTGTGATTTCGTCAATGTGTGGGAGTGAGGTATGCAGTAAAGAAGGATTAGTGGATTGGAAATGAGTTTGTCGTATCCCAAAAGAAAATCCTGTCGTTTCCATAGAAACGTTACTCGATTTAGAAGGAGAAGTCATAGAATACATAGTATTTCATAGCGACGCAATTTCCGTGTGAATTCGTCAATGAGTGGGAGTGAGGGATGCAGTAAAGAAGGATTAGAGGTTCGGAAATGAGATTGTTGTATCCCAAAAGAAAATCCTGCCGTTTCCATAGAAACGTTACTCGATTTAGAAGGAGAAGTCATAGAACCCATAGTATTTCATAGCGACGCAATTTCCGTGTGAATTCGTCAATGAGTGGAAGTGAGGGATGCAGTAAAGAAGGATTAGTGGATCGGAAATGTGATTGTCGTATCCCAAAAGAAAATCCTGTCGTTTCCATAGAAACGTTACTCGATTTAGAAGGAGAAGTCATAGAACCCATAGTATTTCGTAGCGACGCAATTTCCGTGTGAATTCGTCAATGTGATGGAGTGAGGGATGCAGTAAAGAAGGATTAGTGGATCGGAAATGAGATTGTCGTATCCCAAAAGAAAATCCTGTCGTTTCCATAGAAACGTTACTCGATTTAGAAGGAGAAGTCATAGAACCGACAGTATTTCATAGCGACGATATTTCCGTGTGAATTCGTCAATGTGAGGGAGTGAGGGATGCAGTAAAGAAGGATTAGTGGATCGGAAATGAATTTGTCGTATCCCAAAAGAAAATCCTGTCGTTTCCATAGAAACGTTACTCGATTTAGAAGGAAATGTCTTGGAACACATAGTATTTCATAGCGACGCAAGTTTTGTGTGATTTCGTCAATGTGTGGGAGTGAGGTATGCAGTAAAGAAGGATTAGTGGATTGGAAATGAGTTTGTCGTATCCCAAAAGAAAATCCTGTCGTTTCCATAGAAACGTTACTCGATTTAGAAGGAGAAGTCATAGAATACATAGTATTTCATAGCGACGCAATTTCCGTGTGAATTCGTCAATGTGTGGGAGTGAGGGATGCAGTAAAGAAGGATTAGTGCATCGGAAATGTGATTGTCGCATCCCAAAAGAAAATCCTGTCGTTTCCATAGAAACGTTACTCGATTTAGAAGGAAATGTCTTAGAACCCATAGTATTTCATAGCGACGCAATTTCTGTGTTATTTCGTCAATGTGGGGGAGCTAGGGATGCAATAAAAAAGGAATAGTGCTTCGAGAAGGAGATACTCGTATCGCAAATGAAAATCCTGTCGTTTCCATAGAAACGATACTCGATTTAGAAGGAAATGTCTTAGAACACATTGTATTTCATAGCGACGCAATTTCCGTGTGAATTCGTCAACGAGTGGGAGTGAGGGATGCAGTAAAGAAGGATTAGTTAATCGGAAATGAGATTGTCGTATCACAAAAGAAAATCCTGTCGTTTCCATAGAAACGTTACTCGATTTTGAAGGAGAAGTCATAGAACACATAGTATCTCATAGCGACGCAATTTCTGTGTTAATTCGCCAATGTGAGGGAGCTAGGGATGCAATACAGAAGGAATAGTGC
This sequence comes from Schistocerca piceifrons, assembly GCF_021461385.2. Taxonomy (NCBI): domain Eukaryota; kingdom Metazoa; phylum Arthropoda; class Insecta; order Orthoptera; family Acrididae; genus Schistocerca; species Schistocerca piceifrons. The sequence goes on from NW_025728287.1 coordinate 4,823,766, forward strand.
ATCGAGAAGGAGATACTCGTATCGCAAAAGAAAAGCCAGTCGTTTCCATAGAAACGATACTCGATTTAGAAGGAGAAGTCATAGAACACATAGTATTCCATAGCGACGCAATTTCCGTGTGAATTCGTCACTGTGTGGGAGTGAGGGATGCAGTAAAGAAGGATTAGAGGATCGGAAATGAGATTGTCGTATCCCAAAAGAAAATCCTGTCATTTCCATAGAAACGTTACTCGATTTAGAAGGAATTGTCTTAGAACACATAGTATTTCATAGCGACGCAAATTCCGTGTGAATTCGTCAATGTGTGGGAGTGAGGGATGCAGTAAAGAAGGATTAGTAGATCGGAAATGAGATTGTAGTATCCCAAAAGAAAATCCTGTCGTTTCCATAGAAACGTTACTCGATTTAGAGGGAGAAGTCATAGAACACATAGTATTTCATAGCGACGCAATTTCCGTGTGAATTGGTCAATGTGTGGGAGTGAGGGATGCAGTAAAGAAGGATTAGTGGATCGGAAATGTGATTGTCGTATCCCAAAAGAAAATCCTGTCGTTTCCATAGAAACGTTACTCGATTTAGAAGGAAATGTCTTGGAACACATAGTATTTCATAGCGACGCAAGTTTTGTGTGATTTCGTCAATGTGTGGGAGTGAGGTATGCAGTAAAGAAGGATTAGTGGATTGGAAATGAGTTTGTCGTATCCCAAAAGAAAATCCTGTCGTTTCCATAGAAACGTTACTCGATTTAGAAGGAGAAGTCATAGAATACATAGTATTTCATAGCGACGCAATTTCCGTGTGAATTCGTCAATGAGTGGGAGTGAGGGATGCAGTAAAGAAGGATTAGAGGTTCGGAAATGAGATTGTTGTATCCCAAAAGAAAATCCTGCCGTTTCCATAGAAACGTTACTCGATTTAGAAGGAGAAGTCATAGAACCCATAGTATTTCATAGCGACGCAATTTCCGTGTGAATTCGTCAATGAGTGGAAGTGAGGGATGCAGTAAAGAAGGATTAGTGGATCGGAAATGTGATTGTCGTATCCCAAAAGAAAATCCTGTCGTTTCCATAGAAACGTTACTCGATTTAGAAGGAGAAGTCATAGAACCCATAGTATTTCGTAGCGACGCAATTTCCGTGTGAATTCGTCAATGTGAGGGAGTGAGGGATGCAGTAAAGAAGGATTAGTGGATCGGAAATGAGATTGTCGTATCCCAAAAGAAAATCCTGTCGTTTCCATAGATACGTCACTCGATTTAGACGGAAATGTCTTGGAACACATAGTATTTCATAGCGACCCAATTTGTGTGATTTCGTCAATGTGTGGGAGTGAGGGATGCAGTAAAGAAGGATTAGTGGATTGGAAATGAGATTGTCGTATCCCAAAAGAAAATCCTGTCGTTTCCATAGAAACGTTACTCGATTTAGAAGGAGAAGTCATAGAACCGACAGTATTTCATAGCGACGATATTTCCGTGTGAATTCGTCAATGTGAGGGAGTGAGGGATGCAGTAAAGAAGGATTAGTGGATCGGAAATGAATTTGTCGTATCCCATAAGAAAATCCTGTCGTTTCCATAGAAACGTTACTCGATTTAGAAGGAAATGTCTTGGAACACATAGTATTTCATAGCGACGCAAGTTTTGTGTGATTTCGTCAATGTGTGGGAGTGAGGTATGCAGTAAAGAAGGATTAGTGGATTGGAAATGAGTTTGTCGTATCCCAAAAGAAAATCCTGTCGTTTCCATAGAAACGTTACTCGATTTAGAAGGAGAAGTCATAGAATACATAGTATTTCATAGCGACGCAATTTCCGTGTGAATTCGTCAATGTGTGGGAGTGAGGGATGCAGTAAAGAAGGATTAGTGCATCGGAAATGTGATTGTCGCATCCCAAAAGAAAATCCTGTCGTTTCCATAGAAGCGTTACTCGATTTAGAAGGAAATGTCTTAGAACCCATAGTATTTCATAGCGACGCAATTTCTGTGTTATTTCGTCAATGTGGGGGAGCTAGGGATGCAATAAAAAAGGAATAGTGCTTCGAGAAGGAGATACTCGTATCGCAAATGAAAATCCTGTCGTTTCCATAGAAACGATACTCGATTTAGAAGGAAATGCCTTAGAACACATAGTATTTCATAGCGACGCAATTTCCGTGTGAATTCGTCAACGAGTGGGAGTGAGGGATGCAGTAAAGAAGGATTAGTGGATCGGAAATGAGATTGTCGTATCACAAAAGAAAATCCTGTCGTTTCCATAGAAACGTTACTCGATTTTGAAGGAGAAGTCATAGAACACATAGTATCTCATAGCGACGCGATTTCTGTGTTAATTCGCCAATGTGAGGGAGCTAGGGATGCAATACAGAAGGAATAGTGCATCGAGAAGGAGATACTCGTATCGCAAAAGAAAAGCCAGTCGTTTCCATAGAAACGATACTCGATTTAGAAGGAGAAGTCGTGGTACCCATAGTATTTCATAGCGACGCAATTTCCGTGTGAATTCGTCAATGAGTGGGAGTGAGGGATGCAGTAAAGAAGGATTAGTGGATCGGAAATGAGATTGTCGTATCCCAAAAGAAAATCCTTTCGTTTCCATAGAAACGTTACTCGATTTAGAAGGAGAAGTCATAGAACACATAGTATCTCATAGCGACGCAATTTCTGTGTTAATTCGCCAATGTGAGGGTGCTAGGGATGCAATGCAGAAAGAATAGTGCATCGAGAAGGAGATACTCGTATCGCAAAAGAAAAGTCAGTCGTATCCATAGAAACGATACTCGATTTAGAAGGAAATGTCTTAGAACACATAGTATTTCATAGCGACGCAATTTCCGTGTGAATTCGTCAATGTGTGGGAGTGAGGGATGCAGTAAAGAAGGATTAGTGGATCAGAAATGAGATTGTCGTTTCCCAAAAGAAAATACTGTCGTTTCCATAGAAACGTTACTCAATTTAGAAGGAAATGTCTTAGAACACATAGTATTTCATAGCGACGCATTTTCCGTGTGAATTTGTCAACGAGTGGGAGTGAGGGATGAAGTAAAGAAGGATTAGTGGATCGGAAATGAGATTGTCGTATCCGAAAAGAAAATCCTGTCGTTTCCATAGAACCGTTACTCGATTTTGAAGGAGAAGTCATAGAACACATAGTATTTCATAGCGACGCAATTTCTGTGTTATATCGTCAATGTGTGGGAGTGAGGGATGCAATAAAGAAGGAATAGTGCATCGAGAAGGAGATACTCGTATCGCAAAAGGAAAGCCAGTCGTTTCTATAGAAACGATACTCGATTTAGAAGGAGAAGTCGTAGAACCCATAGTATTTCATAGCGACGCAATTTCCGTGTGAATTCGTCAATGAGTGGGAGTGAGGGATGCAGTAAAGAAGGATTAGTGGATCGGAAATGTGATTGTCGTATCCCAGAAGAAAATCCTTTCGTTTCCATAGAAACGTTCCTCGATTTAGAAGGAGAAGTCATAGAACACATAGTATTTCATAGTGACGCAATTTCTGTGTTAATTCGCCAATGTGAGGGAGCTAGGGATGCAATACAGAAGGAATAGTGCATCGAGAAGGAGATACTCGTATCGCAAAAGAAAAGTCAGTCGTTTCCATAGAAATGATACTCGATTTAGAAGGAGAAGTCATAGAACACATAGTATTTCATAGCGACGCAATTTCCGTGTGAATTCGTCAATGTGTGGGAGTGAGGGATGCTGTAAAGAAGGATTAGTGGATCGGAAATGTGATTGTCGTATCCCAAAAGAAAATCCTTTCGTTTCCATAGAAATGTTACTCGATTTAGGTGGAAATGGCTTAGAACACATAGTATTTCTTAGCGACGCAATTTCCGTGTGAATTCGTCAATGAGTGGGAGTGAGGGATGCGGTAAAGAAGGATTAGTGGATCGGAAATGAGATTGTCGTATCCCAAAAGAAAATCCTTTCGTTTCCATAGAAACGTTCCTCGATTTAGAAGGAGAAGTCATAGAACACATAGTATCTCATAGCGACGCAATTTCTGTGTTAATTCGCCAATGTGAGGGAGCTAGGGATGCAATACAGAAGGAATAGTGCATCGAGAAGGAGATACTCGTATCGCAAAAGAAAAGCCAGTCGTTTCCATAGAAACGATACTCCATTTAGAAGGAGAAGTCATAGAACACATAGTATTTCATAGCGACGCAATTTCCGTGTGAATTCGTCAACGAGTGGGAGTGAGGGATGCAGTAAAGAAGGATTAGTGGATCGGAAATGAGATTGTCGTATCCCAAAAGAAAATCCTGTCGTTTCCATAGAAACGTTACTCGATTTAGAACGAAATGTCTAAGAACACATAGTATTTCATTGCGACGCAATTTCCGTGCGAATTCGTCAATGAGTGGGAGTGAGGGATGCAGTAAAGAAGGATTAGTGGATCGGAAATGAGATTGCCGTATCCCAAAAGAAAATCCTGTCATTTCCATAGAAACGTTACTCGATTTAGAAGGAATTGTCTCAGAACACACAGTATTTCATAGCGACGCAAATTCCGTGTGAATTCGTCAATGTGTGGGAGTGAGGGATGCAGTAAAGAAGGATTAGTAGATCGGAAATGAGATTGCAGTATCCCAAAAGAAAATCCTGTCGTTTCCATAGAAACGTTACTCGATTTAGAGGGAGAAGTCATAGAACACATAGTATTTCATAGCGACGCAATTTCCGTGTGAATTCGTCAATGTGTGGGAGTGAGGGATGCAGTAAAGAAGGATTAGTGGATCGGAAATGTGTTTGTCGTATCCCAAAAGAAAATCCTGTCGTTTCCATAGAGATGTTACTCGATTTAGATGGAAATGTCTTAGAACACATTGTATTTCAAAGCGACGCAATTTCCGTGTGAATTCGTCAATGAGTGGGAGTGAGGGATGCAGTAAAGAAGGACTAGTGGATCGGAAATGAGATTGTCGTATCCCACAAGAAAATCCTGTCGTCTCCATAGAAGCGTTACTCGATTTAGAAGGATATGTCATAGAACCCATAGTATTTCATTGCGACGCAATTGCTGTGTTAATTCGTCAATGAGTGTAAGTGAGGGATGCAGTAAAGAAGGATTAGTGGATCGGAAATGAGATTGTCGTATCCCAAAAGAAAATCCTGTCGTTTCCATAGAAACGTTGCTCGATTTAGAAGGGGAAGACATAGAACACATAGTATTTCATAGCGACGCAATTTCCGTGTGAATTCGTTAATGTGTGGGAGTGAGGGATGCAGTAAAGAAGGATTAGTGGATCGAAAAAGGGATTGTCGTATCCCAAAAGAAAATCCTGTCGTTTCCATAGAAACGTTACTCGATTTAGAAGGAGAAGTCATAGAACCCATAGTATTGCATAGCGACGCAATTTCCGTGTGAATTCGTCAACGAGTGGGAGTGAGGGATGCAGTAAAGAAGGATTAGTGGATCGGAAATGAGATTGTCGTATCCCAAAAGAAAATCCTGTCGTTTCCATAGAAACGTTACTCGATTTAGAACGAAATGTCTTAGAACACATAGTATTTCATTGCGACGCAATTTCCGTGCGAATTCGTCAATGAGTGGGAGTGAGGGATGCAGTAAAGAAGGATTAGTGGATCGGAAATGAGATTGTCGTATCCCAAAAGAAAATCCTGTCGTATCCATAGAAACGTTACTCGATTTAGAAGGAGAAGTCATAGAACCCATAGTATTTCATAGCGACGCAATTTCCGTGTGAATTCGTCAATGAGTGGGAGTGGGGGATGCAGTAAAGAAGGATTAGAGGATCGGAAATGAGATTGTTGTATCCCAAAAGAAAATCCTGTCGTTTCCATAGAAACGTTACTCGATTTAGAAGGAGAAGTCATAGAACCCATAGTATTTCATAGCGACGCAATTTCCGTGTGAATTCGTCAATGAGTGGGAGTGAGGGATGCAGTAAAGAAGGATTAGTGGATCGGAAATGTGATTGTCGTATCCCAAAAGAAAATCCTGTCGTTTCCATAGAAACGTTACTCGATTTAGAAGGAAATGCCATAGAACCCATAGTATTTCGTAGCGACGCAATTTCCGTGTGAATTCGTCAATGTGAGGGAGTGAGGGATGCAGTAAAGAAGGATTAGTGGATCGGAAATGAGATTGTCGTATCCCAAATCAAAATCCTGTCGTTTCCATAGAAACGTCACTCGATTAAGACGGAAATGTCTTGGAACACATAGTATATCATAGCGACCCAATATTTGTGTGATTTCGTCAATGTGTGGGAGTGAGGGATGCAGTAAAGAAGGATTAGTGGATTGGAATAGAGATTGTCGTATCCCAAAAGAAAATCCTGTCGTTTCCATAGAAACGTTACTCGATTTAGAAGGAGAAGTCATAGTACCCATAGTACTTCATTGCGACGCAATTTCCGTGTGAATTCGTCAGTGTGAGGGAGTGAGGGATGCAGTAAAGAAGGATTAGTGGATCGGAAATGAGATTGTCGTATCCCAGAAGAAAATCCTGTCGTTTCCATAGAAACGTTACTCGATTTAGAAGGAAATGTCTTGGAACACATAGTATTTCATAGCGACGCAAGTTTTGTGTGATTTCGTCAATGTGTGGGAGTGAGGGATGCAGTAAAGAAGGATTAGTGGATTGGAAATGAGTTTGTCGTATCCCAAAAGAGAATCCTGTCGTTTCCATAGAAACGTTACTCGATTTAGAAGGAGAAGTCATAGAATACATAGTATTTCATAGCGACGCAATTTCCGTGTGAGTTCGTCAACGTGTGGGAGTGAGGGATGCAGTAAAGAAGGATTAGTGGATCGGAAATGGGATTGTCGTATCCCAAAAGAAAATCCTGTCGTCTCCATAGAAACGTTACTCGATTTAGAAGGAAATGTCTTAGAACCCATAGTATTTCATAGCGACGCAATTTCCGTGTGAATTCGTCAATGTGTGGGAGTGAGGGACACAATAAAGAAGGTATAGTAGATCGGAAATGAGATTGTCGTATCCCAAAAGAAAATCCTGTCGTTTCCATAGAAACGTTACTCGATTTAGAAGGAGAAGTCATAGAACCCATAGTATTTCATAGCGACGCTATTTCCGTGTGAATTCGTCAATGTGTGTGAGTGAGGGATGCAGCAAAGCAGGATTAGTGGATCGGAAATGAGATTGTCGTATCCCAAAAGAAAATCCTGTCGTTTCCATAGAAACGTTACTCGATTTAGAAAGAAATGTCTTAGAACACATAGTATTTCATAGCGACGCAATTTCCGTGTGAATTCTTCAATGTGTGGGAGTGAGGGATGCAGTAAAGAAGGATTAGTGCATCAGAAATGAGATTGTCGTATCAGAAAAGAAAATACTGTCGTTTCCATAGACACGTTACTCAATTTAGAAGGAAATGTCTTAGAACACATAGTATTTCATAGCGTCGCAATTTCCGTGCGAATTCGTCAACGAGTGGGAGTGAGGGATGCAGTAAAGAAGGATTAGTGGATCAGAAATGAGATTGTCGTATCACAAGAAAAAATCCTGTCGTTTCCATAGAAACGTTACTCGATTTTGAAGGAGAAGTCATAGAACGCATAGTATTTCATAGCGACGCAATTGCTGTGTTATTTCGTCAATGTGTGGGAGTGAGGAATGCAATAAAAGAGGAATAGTTCATCGAGAAGGAGATACTCGTATCGCAAAAGAAATGCCAGTCGTTTAGATAGAAACGATACTCGATTTAGAAGGAGAAGTCGTGGTACCCATAGTATTTCATAGCGACGCAATTTCCGTGTGAATTAGTCAATGAGTGGGAGTGAGGGATGCAGTAAAGAAGAATTAGTGGATCGGAAATGAGATTGTCGTATCCCAAAAGAAAATCCTTTCGTTTACAAAGAAACGTTACTCGATTTAGAAGGAGAAGTCATAGGACACATAGTATCTCATAGCGACGCAATTTCTGTGTTAATTCGCCAATGTGAGGGAGCTAGGGATGCAATACAGAAGGAATAGTGCATCGAGAAGGAGATACTCGTATCGCAAAAGAAAAGCCAGTCGTTTCCATAGAAACGATACTCGATTTAGAAGGAGAAGTCATAGAACACACAGTATTTCATAGCGACGCAATTTCCGTGTGAATTCGTCAATGTGTGGGAGTGAGGGATGCAGTAAAGAAGGATTAGTGGATCGGAAATGAGATTGTCGTATCCCAAAAGAAAATCCTTTCGTTTCCATAGAAACGTTACTCGATTTAGAAGGAGAAGTCATAGAACACATAGTATTTCATAGCGACGCAATTTCCGTGTGAATTCGTCAATGAGTGGGAGTGAGGGATGCAGTAAAGAAGGATTAGAGGATCGGAAATGAGATTGTTGTATCCCAAAAGAAAATCCTGTCGTTTCCATAGAAACGTTACTCGATTTAGAAGGAAATGTCATAGAACCCATAGTATTTCGTAGCGACGCAATATCAGTGTGAATTCGTCAATGTGAGGGAGTGAGGGATGCAGTAAAGAAGGATTAGTGGATCGGAAATGAGATTGTCGTATCCCAAAAGAAAATCCTGTCGTTTCCATAGAAACGTCACTCGATTAAGACGGAAATGTCTTGGAACACATAGTATTTCATAGCGACCCAATTTTTGTGTGATTTCATCAATGTGTGGGAGTGAGGGATGCAGTAAAGAAGGATTAGTGGATTGGAAATGAGATTGTCGTATCCCAAAAGAAAATCCTGTCGTTTCCATAGAAACGTTACTCGATTTACAAGGAGAAGTCATAGAACCCATAGTACTTCATAGCGACGCAATTTCCGTGTGAATTCGTCAGTGTGAGGGAGTGAGGGATGCAGTGAAGAAGGATTAGTGGATCGGAAATGAGATTGTCGTATCCCAAAAGAAAATCCTTTCGTTTCCATAGAAACGTTATTCGATTTAGAAGGAAATGTCTTGGAACACATAGTATTTCATAGCGACGCAAGTTTTGTGTGATTTCGTCAATGTGTGGGAGTGAGGGACACAGTAAAGAAGGTTTAGTAGATCGGAAATGAGATTGTCGTATCCCAAAAGAAAATCCTGTCGTTTCCATAGAAACGTTACTCGATTTAGAAGGAGAAGTCATAGAACCCGTAGTATTTCATAGCGACGCAATTTCTGTGCTATTTCGTCAATGTGGAGGAGCTAGGGATGCAATGAAAAAGGAATAGTGCTTCGAGAAGGAGATACTCGTATCGCAAATGAAAATCCTTTCGATTCCATAGAAACGATACTCGATTTAGAAGGAAATGTCTTAGAACACATAGTATTTCATAGCGACGCAATTTCCGTGTGAATTCGTCAATGTGTGGGAGTGAGGGATGCAGTAAAGAAGGATTAGTGGATCAGAAATGAGATTGTCGTATCCCAAAAGAAAATACTGTCGTTTCCATAGAAACGTTACTCATTTTAGAAGGAAATGTCTTAGAACACATAGTATTTCATAGCGACGCAATTTCCGTGTGAATTTGTCAACGAGTGGGAGTGAGGGATGCAGTAAAGAAGGATTAGTGGATCGGAAATGAGAATGTCGTATCCCAAAAGAAAATCCTGTCGTTTCCATAGAAACGTTACTCGATTTTGAAGGAGAAGTCACAGAACACATAGTATTTCATAGCGACGCAATTGCTGTGTTATTTCGTCAATGTGTGGGAGTGAGGGATGCAATAAAGAAGGAATAGTGCATCGAGAAGGAGATACTCGTATCGCAAAAGAAAAGCCAGTCGTTTCTATAGAAACGATACTCGATTTAGAAGGAGAAGTCGTAGAACCCATAGTATTTCATAGCGACGCAATTTCCGTGTGAATTCGTCAATGAGTGGGAGTGAGGGATGCAGTAAAGAAGGATTAGTGGATCGGAAATGAGATTGTCGTATCCCAAAAGAAAATCCTTTCGTTTCCATAGAAACGTTCCTCGATTTAGAAGGAGAAGTCATAGAACACATAGTATTTCATAGTGACGCAATTTCTGTGTTAATTCGCCAATGTGAGGGAGCTAGGGATGCAATACAGAAGGAATAGTGCATCGAGAAGGAGATACTCGTATCGCAAAAGAAAAGTCAGTCGTTTCCATAGAAATGATACTCGATTTAGAAGGAGAAGTCATAGAACACATAGTATTTCATAGCGACGCAGTTTCCGTGTGAATTCGTCAATGAGTGGGAGTGAGGGATGCAGTAAAGAAGGATTAGAGGATCGGAAATGAGATTGTCGTAGCCCAAAAGAAAATCCTGTCATTTCCATAGAAACGTTACTCGATTCAGAAGGAATTGTCTTAGAACACATAGTATTTCATAGCGACGCAAATTCCGTGTGAATTCGTCAATGTGTGGGAGTGAGGGATGCTGTAAAGAAGGATTAGTGGATCGGAAATGTGATTGTCGTATCCCAAAAGAAAATCCTTTCGTTTCCATAGAAGCGTTACTCGATTTAGAAGGATATGTCATAGAACCCACAGTATTTCATTGCGACGCAATTGCTGTGTTAATTTGTCAATGAGTGGGAGTGAGGGATGCAGTAAAGAAGGATTAGTGGATCGGAAATGAGATTGTCGTAGCCCAAAAGAAAATCCTGTCGATTCCATAGAAACGTTACTCGATTTAGAAGGAAAAGGCTTAGAACACATAGTATATCATAGCGACGCCATTTCCGTGTGAATTCGTCAATGGGTGGGAGTGAGGGATGCAGTAAAGAAGGATTAGTGGATCGGAAATGAGATTGTCGTATACCAAAAGAAAACCCTGTCGTTTCCATAGAAACGTTACTAGTTTTAGAAGGAGAAGTCATAGAACCCATAGTATTTCATAGCGACGCAATTTCCGTGTGAATTCTTCAATGTGTGGGAGTGAGGGATGCATTAAAGAAGGGTTAGTGGATCGGAAATGAGTTTGTCGTATCCCAAAAGAAATCCTGTCGTTTCCATAGAAACGTTACTCGATTTAGAAGGAAATGTCTTAGAACACATAGTATTTCATAGCGACGCAATTTCCGTGTGAATTCGTCAATGAGTGGGAGTGAGTGAAGCAGTAAAGGAGGATTAGTGGATCGGAAATGAGATTGTCGTATCCCAAAAGAAAATCCTGTCGTTTCCATAGAAACGTTACTCGATTTAGAAGGAAATGTCTTAGAACACATAGTATTTCATAGCGACGCAATTTCCGTGTGAATTCGTCAATGAGTGGGAGTGAGGGATGCAGTAAAAAAGGATTAGTGGATCGGAAATGAGATTGTCGTATCCCAAAAGAAAATCCTGTCGTTTCCATAGAAACGTTACTCGATTTATAAGGAGAAGTCATAGAACCCATAGTATTTCATAGCGACGCAATTTCCGTGTGAATTCGTCAATGAGTGGGAGTGAGGGATGCAGTGAAGAAGGATTAGTGGATCGGAAATGAGATTGTCGTTTCCGAAAAGAAAATCTTGTCGTTTCCATAGAAACGTTACTCGATTTAGAAGGAAATGTCTTGGAACACATAGTATTTCATAACGACGCAATTTCCGTGTGAATTCGTCAATGTGTGGGAGTGAGGGATGCAGTAAAGAAGGATTAGGGGATCGGAAATGAGATTGTCGTATCGCAAAAGAAAATCCTGTCGTTTCCATAGAAACGTTACTCGATTTAGAAGGAAATGTCTTGGAACACATAGTATCTCATAACGACGCAATTTCCGTGTGAATTCGTCAATGTGTGGGAGTGAGGGATGCAGTAAAGAAGGATTAGTGGATTGGAAATGAGATTGTCGTATCCCAAAAGAAAATCCAGTCGTTTCCATAGAAACGTTACTCGATTTAGAAGGAGAAGTCATAGAACCCATAGTACATTATAGCGACGCAATTTCCGTGTGAATTCGTCAGTGTGAGGGAGTGAGGGATGCAGTGAAGAAGGATTAGTGGATCGGAAATGAGATTGTCGTATCCCAAAAGAAAATCCTGTCGTTTCCATAGAAACGTTACTCGATTTAGAAGGAAATGTCTTGGAACACATAGTATTTCATAACGACGCAAGTTTTGTGTGATTTCGTCAATGTGTGGGAGTGAGGGACACAGTAAAGAAGGTTTAGTAGATCGGAAATGAGATTGTCGTATCCCAAAAGAAAATCCTGTCGTTTCCATAGAAACGTTACTCGATTTAGAAGGAGAAGTCATAGAACCCGTAGTATTTCATAGCGACGCAATTTCTGTGCTATTTCGTCAATGTGGAGGAGCTAGGGATGCAATGAAAAAGGAATAGTGCTTCGAGAAGGAGATACTCGTAGCGCAAACGAAAATCCTTTCGTTTCCATAGAAACGATACTCGATTTAGAAGGAAATGTCTTAGAACACACAGTATTTCATAGCGACGCAATTTCCGTGTGAATTCGTCAATGTGTGGGAGTGAGGGATGCAGTAAAGAAGGATTAGTGGATCAGAAATGAGATTGTCGTATCCCAAAAGAAAATACTGTCGTTTCCATAGAAACGTTACTCAATTTAGAAGGAAATGTCTTAGAACACATAGTATTTCATAGCGACGCAATTTCCGTGTGAATTTGTCAACGAGTGGGAGTGAGGGATGCAGTAAAGAAGGATTAGTGGATCGAAAATGAGATTGTCGTATCCCAAAAGAAAATCCTGTCGTTTCCATAGAAACGTTACTCGATTTTGAAGGAGAAGCCATAGAACACATAGTATTTCATAGCGACGCAATTGCTGTGTTATTTCGTCAATGTGTGGGAGTGAGGGATGCAATAAAGAAGGAATAGTGCATCGAGAAGGAGATACTCGTATCGCAAAAGAAAAGCCAGTCGTTTCTATAGAAACGATACTCGATTTAGAAGGAGAAGTCGTAGAACCCATAGTATTTCATAGCGACGCAATTTCCGTGTGAATTCGTCAATGAGTGGGAGTGAGGGATGCAGTAAAGAAGGATTAGTGGATCGGAAATGAGATTGTCGTATCCCAAAACAAAATCCTGTCGTATTCATAGAAACGTTACTCGATTGGGAAGGAGATGTCATAGAACCCATAGTATTTCATAGCGACGCAATTTCCGTGTGAATTCGTTAATGTGTGGGAGTGAGGGATGCAGTAAAGAAGGATTAGTGGATCGGAAATGAGATTGTCGTTTCCGAAAAGAAAATCTTGTCGTTTCCATAGAAACGTTACTCGATTTCGAAGGAAATGTCTTGGAACACATAGTATTTCATAACGACGCAATTTCCGTGTGAATTCGTCAATGTGTGGGAGTGAGGGATGCAGTAAAGAAGGATTAGTGGATTGGAAATGAGATTGTCGTATCCCAAAAGAAAATCCTGTCGTTTCCATAGAAACGTTACTCGATTTAGAAGGAGAAGTCATACAACCCATAGTATTTCATAGCGACGCAATTTCCGTATGAATTCGTCAATGTGTGTGAGTGAGGGATGCAGTAAAGCAGGATTAGTGGATCGGAAATGAGATTGTCGTATCCCAAAAGAAAATCCTGTCGTCTCCATAGATGCGTTACTCGATTTAGAAGGATATGTCATAGAACCCATAGTATTTCATTGCGACGCAATTGCTGTGTTAATTCGCCAATGTGAGGGAGCTAGGGATGCAATACAGAAGGAATAGTGCATCGAGAAGGAGATACTCGTATCGCAAAAGAAAAGTCAGTCGTTTCCATAGGAAATGATACTCGATTTAGAAGGAGAAGTCATAGAACACATAGTATTTCATAGCGACGCAGTTTCCGTGTGAATTCGTCAATGAGTGGGAGTGAGGGATGCAGTAAAGAAGGATTAGAGGATCGGAAATGAGATTGTCGTATCCCAAAGAAAATCCTGGTCATTTCAAAGAAACGTTACTCGATTCAGAAGGAATTGTCTTAGAACACATAGTATTTCATAGCGACGCAAATTACGTGTGAATTCGTCAATGTGTGGGAGTGAGGGATGCTGTAAAGAAGGATTAGTGGATCGGAAATGTGATTGTCGTATCCCAAAAGAAATCCTTTCGTTTCCATAGAAATGTTACTCGATTTAGGTGGAAATGGCTTAGAACACATAGTATTTCATAGCGACGCAATTCCGTGTGAATTCGTCAATGAGTGGGAGGTGAGGGATGCGGTAAAGAAGGATTAGTGGATCGGAAATGAGATTGTCGTATCCCAAAAGAAAATCCTGTCGTCTCCATAGATGCGTTACTCGATTTAGAAGGATATGTCATAGAACCCATAGTATTTCATTGCGACGCAATTGCTGTGTTAATTTGTCAATGAGTGGGAGTGAGGGATGCAGTAAAGAAGGATTAGTGGATCGGAAATGAGATTGTCGTATCCCAAAAGAAAATCCTGTCGATTCCATAGAAACGTTACTCGATTAGAAGGAAAAGGCTTAGAACACATAGTATTTCATAGCGACGCCATTTCCGTGTGAATTCGTCAATGGGTGGGAGTGAGGGATGCAGTAAAGAAGGATTAGTGGATCGGAAATGAGATTGTCGTATCCCAAAAGGAAACCCTGTCGTTTCCATAGAAACGTTACTCATTTTAGAAGGAGAAGTCATAGAACCCATAGTATTTCATAGCGACGCAATTTCCGTGTGAATTCTTCAATGTGTGGGAGTGAGGGATGCATTAAAGAAGGGTTAGTGGATCGGAAATGAGTTTGTCGTATCCCAAAAGAAATCCTGTCGTTTCCATAGAAACGTTACTCGATTTAGAAGGAAATGTCTTAGAACACATAGTATTTCATAGCGACGCAATTTCCGTGTGGAATTCGTCAATGAGTGGGAGTGAGTGAAGCAGTAAAGGAGGATTAGTGGATCGGGAAATGAGATTGTCGTATCCCAAAAGAAAATCCTGTCGTTTCCATAGAAACGTTACTCGATTTAGAAGGAAATGTCTTAGAACACATAGTATTTCATAGCGACGCAATTTCCGTCTGAATTCGTCAATGAGTGGGATGGAGGGATGCAGTAAAAAAGGATTAGTGGATCGGAATGAGATTGTCGTATCCCAAAGAAAATCCTGTCGTTTCCATAGAAACGTTACTCGATTATAAGGAGAAGTCATAGAACCCATAGTATTTCATAGCGACGCAATTTCCGTGTGAATTCGTCAATGAGTGGGAGTGAGGGATGCAGTAAAGAAGGATTAGTGGATCGGAAATGAGATTGTCGTATCCCAAAAGAAAATCCTGTCGTTTCCATAGAAACGTTACTCGATTTTGAAGGAGAAGCCATAGAACACATAGTATTTCATAGCGACGCAATTGCTGTGTTATTTCGTCAATGTGTGGGAGTGAGGGATGCAATAAAGAAGGAATAGTGCATCGAGAAGGAGATACTCGTATCGCAAAGAAAAGCCAGTCGTTTCTATAGAAACGATACTCGATTTAGAAGGAGAAGTCGTAGAACCCATAGTATTTCATAGCGACGCAATTTCCGTGTGAATTCGTCAATGAGTGGGAGTGAGGGGATGCAGTAAAGAAGGATTAGTGGATCGGAAATGAGATTGTCGTATCCCAAAACAAAATCCTGTCGTATTCATAGGAACGTTACTCGATTGGGAAGGAGATGTCATAGAACCCATAGTATTTCATAGCGACGCAATTTCCGTGTGAATTCGTTAATGTGTGGGAGTGAGGGATGCAGTAAAGAAGGATTAGTGGATCGGAAATGAGATTGTCGTTTCCGAAAAGAAAATCTTGTCGTTTCCATAGAAACGTTACTCGATTTCGATGGAAATGTCTTGGAACACATAGTATTTCATAACGACGCAATTTCGTGTGAATTCGTCAATGTGTGGGAGTGAGGGGATGCAGTAAAGAAGGATTAGTGGATTGGAAATGAGATTGTCGTATCCCAAAAGAAAATCCTGTCGTTTCCATAGAAACGTTACTCGATTTAGAAGGAGAAGTCATAGAACCCATAGTACTTCATAGCGACGCAATTTCCGTGTGAATTCGTCAGTGTGAGGGAGTGAGGGATGCAGTGAAGAAGGATTAGTGGATCGGAAATGAGATTGTCGTATCCCAAAAGAAAATCCTGTCGTTTCCATAGAAACGTTACTCGATTTAGAAGGAGAAGTCATTACAACCCATAGTATTTCATAGCGACGCAATTTCCGTATGAATTCGTCAATGTGTGTGAGTGAGGGATGCCGTAAAGCAGGATTAGTGGATCGGAAATGAGATTGTCGTATCCCAAAAGAAAATCCTGTCGTTTCCATAGAAACGTTACTCGATTTAGAAAGAAATGTCTTAGAACACATAGTATTTCATAGCGACGCAATTTCCGTGTGAATTCTTCAATGTGTGGGAGTGAGGGATGCAGTAAAGAAGGATTAGTGGATCAGAAATGAGATTGTCGTATCAGAAAAGAAAATACTGTCGTTTCCATAGAAACGTTACTCAATTTAGAAGGAAATGTCTTAGAACACATAGTATTTCATAGCGTCGCAATTTCCGTGCGAATTCGTCAACGAGTGGGAGTGAGGGATGCAGTAAAGAAGGATTAGTGGATCAGAAATGAGATTGTCGTATCACAAAAAAAAATCCTGTCGTTTCCATAGAAACGTTACTCGATTTTGAAGAAGAAGTCATAGAACGCATAGTATTTCATAGCGACGCAATTGCTGTGTTATTTCGTCAATGTGTGGGAGTGAGGAATGCAATAAAGGAGGAATAGTTCATCGAGAAGGAGATACTCGTATCGCAAAAGAAATGCCAGTCGTTTAGATAGAAACGATACTCGATTTAGAAGGAGAAGTCGTGGTACCCATAGTATTTCATAGCGACGCAATTTCCGTGTGAATTCTTCAATGAGTGGGAGTGAGGGATGCAGTAAAGAAGAATTAGTGGATCGGAAATGAGATTGTCGTATCCCAAAAGAAAATCCTTTCGTTTCCAATAGAAACGTTACTCGATTTAGAAGGAGAAGTCATAGGACACATAGTATCTCATAGCGACGCAATTTCTGTGTTAATTCGCCAATGTGAGGGAGCTAGGGATGCAATACAGAAGGAATAGTGCATCGAGAAGGAGATACTCGTATCGCAAAAGAAAAGCCAGTCGTTTCCATAGAAACGATACTCGATTTAGAAGAGAAGTCATAGAACACATAGTATTTCATAGCGACGCAATTTTCGTGTGAATTCGTCAATATGTGGGAGTGAGGGATGCAGTAAAGAAGGATTAGTGGATCGGAAATGAGATTGTCGTATCCCAAAAGAAAATCCTTTCGTTTCCATAGAAACGTACCTCGATTTAGAAGGAGAAGTCATAGAACACATAGTATTTCATAGCGACGCAATTTCCGTGTGAATTCGTCAATGAGTGGGAGTGAGGGATGCAGTAAAGAAGGATTAGAGGATCGGAAATGAGATTGTCGTATCCCAAAAGAAAATCCTGTCATTTCCATAGAAACGTTACTCGATTCAGAAGGAATTGTCTTAGAACACATTGTATTTCATAGCAACGCAATTTCCGTGTGAATTCGTCAATGAGTGGGAGTGAGGGATGCAGTAAAGAAGGACTAGTGGATCGGAATGAGATTGTCGTATCCCAAAAGAAAATCCTGTCGTCTCCATAGAAGCGTTACTCGATTTAGAAGGATATGTCATAGAACCCATAGTATTTCATTGCGACGCAATTGCTGTGTTAATTCGTCAATGAGTGTAAGTGAGGGATGCAGTAAAGAAGGATTAGTGGATCGGAAATGAGATTGTCGTATCCCAAAAGAAAATCCTGTCGTTTCCATAGAAACGTTACTCGATTTAGAAGGAGAAGACATAGAACACATAGTATTTCATAGCGACGCAATATCCGTGTGAATTCGTCAATGTGTGGGAGTGAGGGATGCAATACAGAAGGAATAGTGCATCGAGAAGGAGATACTCGTATCGCAAAAGAAAAGCCATTCGTTTCCATAGAAACGATACTCGATTTAGAAGGAGAAGTCATAGAACCCATAGTATTTCATAGCGACGCAATTTCCGTGTGAATTCGTCAATGAGTGGGAGTGAGGGATGCAGTAAAGAAGGATTAGAGGATCGGAAATGAGATTGTTGTATCCCAAACGAAATCCTGTCGTTTCCATAGAAACGTTACTCGATTTAGAAGGAAATGTCATAGAACCCATAGTATTTCGTAGCGACGCAATATCCGTGTGAATTCGTCAATGTGAGGGAGTGAGGGATGCAGTAAAGAAGGATTAGTGGATCGGAAATGAGATTGTCGTATCCCAAAAGTAAAATCCTGTCGTTTCCATAGAAACGTTATTCGATTTAGAAGGAAATGTCTTGGAACACATAGTATTTCATAGCGACGCAAGTTTTGTGTGATTTCGTCAATGTGTGGGAGTGAGGGACACAGTAAAGAAGGTTTAGTAGATCGGAAATGGGATTGTCGTATCCAAAAGAAAATCCTGTCGTTTCCATAGAAACGTTACTCGATTTAGAAGGAGAAGTCATAGAACCCGTAGTATTTCGTAGCGACGCAATTTCTGTGCTATTTCGTCAATGTGGAGGAGCTAGGGATGCAATGAAAAAGGAATAGTGCTTCGAGAAGGAGATACTCGTATCGCAAATGAAAATCCTTTCGTTTCCATAGAAACGATACTCGATTAGAAGGAAATGTCTTAGAACACATAGTATTTCATAGCGACGCAATTTCCGTGTGAATTCGTCAATGTGTGGGAGTGAGGGATGCAGTAAAGAAGGATTAGTGGATCAGAAATGAGATTGTCGTATCCCAAAAGAAAATACTGTCGTTTCCATAGAAACGTTACTCAATTTAGAAGGAAATGTCTTAGAACACATAGTATTTCATAGCGACGCAATTTCCGTGTGAATTTGTCAACGAGTGGGAGTGAGGGATGCAGTAAAGAAGGATTAGTGGATCGGAATTGAGATTGTCGTATCCCAAAAGAAAATCCTGTCGTTTCCATAGAAACGTTACTCAATTTTGAAGGAGAAGTCACAGAACACATAGTATTTCATAGCGACGCAATTGCTGTGTTATTTCGTCAATGTGTGGGAGTGAGGGATGCAATAAAGAAGGAATAGTGCATCGAGAAGGAGATACTCGTATCGCAAAAGAAAAGCCAGTCGTTTCTATAGAAACGATACTCGATTTAGAAGGAGAAGTCGTAGAACCCATAGTATTTCATAGCGACGCAATTCCGTGTGAATTCGTCAATGAGTGGGAGTGAGGGATGCAGTAAAGAAGGATTAGTGGATCGGAAATGAGATTGTCGTATCCCAAAAGAAAATCCTTTCGTTTCCATAGAACGTTCCTCGATTTAGAAGGAGAAGTCATAGAACACATAGTATTTATAGTGACGCAATTTCTGTGTTAATTCGCCAATGTGAGGGAGCTGGGGGATGCAATACAGAAGGAATAGTGCATCGAGAAGGAGATACTCGTATCGCAAAAGAAAAGTCAGTCGTTTCCATAGAAATGATACTCGATTTAGAAGGAGAAGTCATAGAACACATAGTATTTCATAGCGACGCAGTTTCCGTGTGAATTGGTCAATGAGTGGAGGAGTGAGGGATGCAGTAAAGAAGGATTAGAGGATCGGAAATGAGATTGTCGTATCCCAAAAGAAAATCCTGTCATTTCCATAGAAACGTTACTCGATTCAGAAGGAATTGTCTTAGAACACATAGTATTTCATAGCGACGCAAATCCGTGTGAATTCGTCAATGTGTGGGGAGTGAGGGATGCTGTAAAGAAGGATTAGTGGATCGGAAATGTGATTGTCGTTATCCCAAAAGAAAATCCTTTCGTTTCCATAGAAATGTTACTCGATTTAGGTGGAAATGGCATTAGAACACATAGTATTTCATAGCGACGCAATTTCCGTGTGAATTCGTCAATGAGTGGGAGTGAGGGATGCGGTAAAGAAGGGATTAGTGGATCGGAAATGAGATTGTCGTATCCCAAAAGAAAATCCTGTCGTCTCCATAGAAGCGTTACTCGATTTAGAAGGATATGTCATAGAACCCATAGTATTTCATTGCGACGCAATTGCTTGTGTTAATTTGTCAATGAGTGGGAGTGAGGGATGCAGTAAAGAAGGATTAGTGGATCGGAAATGAGATTGTCCGTATCCAAAAGAAAATCCTGTCGATTCCATAGAAACGTTACTCGATTTAGAAGGAAAAGGCTTAGAACACATAGTATTTCATAGCGACGCCATTTCCGTGTGAATTCGTCAATGGGTGGGAGTGAGGGATGCAGTAAAGAAGGATTAGTGGATCGGAAATGAGATTGTCGTATCCCAAAAGAAAACCCTGTCGTTTCCATAGAAACGTTACTCGATTTAGAAGGAGAAGTCATAGAACCCATAGTATTTCATAGCGACGCAATTTCCGTGTGAATTCTTCAATGTGTGGGAGTGAGGGATGCATTACAGAAGGGTTAGTGGATCGGAAATGAGTTTGTCGTATCCCAAAAGAAATCCTGTCGTTTCCATAGAAACGTTACTCGATTTAGAAGGAAATGTCTTAGAACACATAGTATTTCATAGCGACGCAATTTCCGTGTGAATTCGTCAATGAGTGGGAGTGAGTGAAGCAGTAAAGGAGGATTAGTGGATCGGAAATGAGATTGTCGTATCCCAAAAGAAAATCCTGTCGTTTCCATAGAAACGTTACTCGACTTAGAAGGAAATGTCTTAGAACACATAGTATTTCATAGCGACGCAATTTCCGTGTGAATTCGTCAATGAGTGGGAGTGAGGGATGCAGTAAAGAAGGATTAGTGGATCGGAAATGAGATTGTCGTATCCCAAAACAAAATCCTGTCGTATTCATAGAAACGTTACTCGATTGGGAAGGAGATGTCATAGAACCCATAGTATTTCATAGCGACGCAATTTCCGTGTGAATTCGTTAATGTGTGGGAGTGAGGGATGCAGTGAAGAAGGATTAGTGGATCGGAAATGAGATTGTCGTTTCCGAAAAGAAAATCTTGTCGTTTCCATAGAAACGTTACTCGATTTAGAAGGAAATGTCTTGGAACACATAGTATTTCATAACGACGCAATTTCCGTGTGAATTCGTCAATGTGTGGGAGTGAGGGATGCAGTAAAGAAGGATTAGGGGATCGGAAATGAGATTGTCGTATCGCAAAAGAAAATCCCGTCGTTTCCATACATACGTTACTCGTTTTAGAAGGAAATGTCTTGGAACACATAGTATCTCATAACGACGCAATTTCCGTGTGAATTCGTCAGTGTGAGGGAGTGAGGGATGCAGTGAAGAAGGATTAGTGGATCGGAAATGAGATTGTCGTATCCCAAAAGAAAATCCTGTCGTTTCCATAGAAACGTTACTCGATTTAGAAGGAAATGTCTTGGAACACATAGTATTTCATAGCGACGCAAGTTTTGTGTGATTTCGTCAATGTGTGGGAGTGAGGGACACAGTAAAGAAGGTTTAGTAGATCGGAAATGAGATTGTCGTATCCCAAAAGAAAATCCTGTCGTTTCCATAGAAACGTTACTCGATTTAGAAGGAGAAGTCATACAACCCGTAGTATTTCATAGCGACGCAATTTCTGTGCTATTTCGTCAATGTGGAGGAGCTAGGGATGCAATGAAAAAGGAATAGTGCTTCGAGAAGGAGATACTCGTATCGCAAATGAAAATCCTTTCGTTTCCATAGAAACGATACTCGATTTAGAAGGAAATGTCTTAGAACACATAGTATTTCATAGCGACGCAATTTCCGTGTGAATTCGTCAATGTGTGGGAGTGAGGGATGCAGTAAAGAAGGATTAGTGGATCAGAAATGAGATTGTCGTATCCCAAAAGAAAATACTGTCGTTTCCATAGAAACGTTACTCAATTTAGAAGGAAATGTCTTAGAACACATAGTATTTCATAGCGACGCAATTTCCGTGTGAATTTGTCAACGAGTGGGAGTGAGGGATGCAGTAAAGAAGGATTAGTGGATCGGAAATGAGATTGTCGTATCCCAAAAGAAAATCCTGTCGTTTCCATAGACACGTTACTCGATTTTGAAGGAGAAGTCATAGAACACATAGTATTTCATAGCGACGCAATTGCTGTGTTATTTCGTCAATGTGTGGGAGTGAGGGATGCAATAAAGAAGGAATAGTGCATCGAGAAGGAGATACTCGTATCGCAAAAGAAAAGCCAGTCGTTTCTATAGAAACGATACTCGATTTAGAAGGAGAAGTCGTAGAACCCATAGTATTTCATAGCGACGCAATTTCCGTGTGAATTCGTCAATGAGTGGGAGTGAGGGATGCAGTAAAGAAGGATTAGTGGATCGGAAATGAGATTGTCGTATCCCAAAAGAAAATCCTTTCGTTTCCTTAGAAACGTTCCTCGATTTAGCAGGAGAAGTCATAGAACACATAGTATTTCATAGTGACGCAATTTCTGTGTTAATTCGCCAATGTGAGGGAGCTAGGGATGCAATACAGAAGGAATAGTGGCATCGAGAAGGAGATACTCGTATCGCAAAAGAAAAGTCAGTCGTTTCCATAGAAACGATACTCGATTTAGAAGGAGAAGTCATAGAACACATAGCATTTCAGAGCGACGCAATATTCGTGTGAATTCGTCAATGAGTGGGAGTGAGGGATGCAGTAAAGAAGGATTAGAGGATCGGAAATGAGATTGTCGTATCCCAAAAGAAAATCCTGTCATTTCCATAGAAACGTTACTCGATTCAGAAGGAATTGTCTTAGAACACATAGTATTTCATAGCGACGCAAATTCGGTTGTGAATTCGTCAATGTGTGGGAGTGAGGATGCTGTAAAGAAGGATTAGTGGATCGGAAATGAGATTGTCGTATCCCAAAAGAAAATCCTGTCGTTTCCATAGAAACGTTATTCGATTTAGAAGTAAATGTCTTGGAAACCACATAGTATTTCATAGCGACGCAAGTTTTGTGTGATTTCGTCAATGTGTGGGAGTGAGGGACACAGTAAAGAAGGTTTAGTAGATCGGAAATGGGATTGTCGTATCCCAAAAGAAAATCCTGTCGTTTCCATAGAAACGTTACTCGATTTAGAAGGAGAAGTCATAGAACCCGTAGTATTTCATAGCGACGCAATTTCTGTGCTAGTTTCGTCAATGTGGAGGAGGCTAGGGATGCAATGAAAAAGGAATAGTGCTTCGAGAAGGAGATACTCGTATCGCAAATGAAAATCCTTTCGTTTCCATAGAAACGATACTCGATTTAGCAAGGAAATGTCTTAGAACACATAGTATTTCATAGCGACGCATTTCCGTGTGAATTCGTCAATGTGTGGGAGTGAGGGATGCAGTAAAGAAGGATTAGTGGATCAGAAATGAGAATTGTCGTATCCCAAAAGGAAAATACTGTCGTTTCCATAGAAACCGTTACTCAATTTAGAAGGATATGTCTTTAGAACACATAGTATTTCATAGCGACGCAATTTCCGTGTGAATTTGTCAACGAGTGGGAGTGAGGGATGCAGTAAAGAAGGATTAGTGGATCGGAAATGAGATTGTCGTATCCAAAAGAAAATCCTGTCGTTTCAATAGAAAACGTTACTCGATTTTGAAGGAGAAGTCACAGAACACATAGTATTTCAATAGCGACGCAATTGCTGTGTTATTTTCGTCAATGTGTGGGAGGTGAGGGATGCAATAAAGAAGGAATAGTGCATCGAGAAGGAGATACTCGTATCGCAAAAGAAAAGCCAGTCGTTTCTATAGAAACGATACTCGATTTAGAAGGAGAAGTCGTAGAACCCATAGTATTTCATAGCGGACGCAATTTCCGTGTGAATTCGTCAATGAGTGATAGTGAGGGATGCAGTAAAGAAGGATTAGTGGATCGGAAATGAGATTGTCGTATCCCAAAAGAAAATCCTTTCGTTTCCATAGAAACGTTCCTCGATTTAGAAGGAGAAGTCATAGAACACATAGTATTTCAATAGTGACGCAATTTCTGTGTTAATTCGCCAATGTGAGGGAGCTAGGGATGCAATACAGAAGGAATAGTGCATCGAGAAGGAGATACTCGTATCGCAAAAGAAAAGTCAGTCGTTTCCATAGAAATGATACTCGATTTAGAAGGAGAAGTCATAGAACACATAGTATTTTCATAGCGACGCAGTTTCCGTGTGAATTCGTCAATGAGTGGGAGGTGAGGGATGTCAGTAAAGAAGGATTAGAGGATCGGAAATGAGTTTGTCGTATCCCAAAAGAAAATCCTGTCATTTCCATAGAAACGTTACTCGATTCAGAAGGAATTGTCTTAGAACACATAGTATTTCATAGCGACGCAAATCGTGTGAATTCGTCAATGTGTGGGAGTTGAGGGATGCTGTAAAGAAGGATTAGTGGATCGGAAATGTGATTGTCGTATCCCAAAAGAAAATCCTTTCGTTTCCATAGAAATGTTACTCGATTTAGGTGGGAAATGGCTTAGAACACATAGTATTTCATAGCGACGCAAATTTCCGTGTGAATTCGTCAATGAGTGGGAGTGAGGGATGCGGTAAAGAAGGATTAGTGGATCGGAAATGAAGATTGTCCGTATCCCAAAAGAAAAATCCTGTCGTCTCCATAGAAGCGTTACTCGATTTAGAAGGATATGTCATAGAACCCATAGTATTTCATTGCGACGCAATTGCTGTGTTAATTTGTCAATGAGTGGGAGTGAGGGATGCAGTAAAAGGAAGGATTAGTGGATCGGAAATGAGATTGTCGTATCCCAAAAGAATATCCTGTTCGATTCCATAGAAACGTTACTCGATTTAGAAGGAAAAGGCTTAGAACAAATAGTATTTCATAGCGACGCCATTTCCGTGTGAATTCGTCAATGGGTGGGAGTGAGGGATGCAGTAAAGAAGGATTAGTGGATCGGAAATGAGATTGTCGTATCCCAAAAGAAAACCCTGTCGTTTCCATAGAAACGTTACTCGATTTAGAAGGAGAAGTCATAGAACCCATAGTATTTCATTAGCGACGCAATTTCCGTGTGAATTCTTCAATGTGTGGGAGTGAGCGATGCATTAAAGAAGGGTTAGTGGATCGGAAATGAAGTTTGTCGTATCCCAAAAGAAATCCTGTCGTTTCCATAGAAACGTTACTCGATTTAGAAGGAAATGTCTTAGAACACATAGTATTCATAGCGACGCAATTTCCGTGTGAATTCGTCAATGAGTGGGAGTGAGTGAAGCAGTAAAGGAGGATTAGTGGATCGGAAATGAGATTGTCGTATCCCAAAAGAAAATCCTGTCGTTTCCATAGAAACGTTACTCGATTTAGAAGGAAATGTCTTAGAACACATAGTATTTCATAGCGACGCAATTTCCGTGTGAATTCGTCAATGAGTGGGAGTGAGGGATGCAGTAAAAAAAGGATTAGTGGATCGGAAATGAGATTGTCGTATCCAAAAGAAAATCCTGTCGTTTCCATAGAAACGTTACTCGATTTATAAGGAGAAGTCATAGAAACCCATAGTATTTCATAGCGACGCCAATTTCCGTGTGAATTCCGTCAATGAGTGTGGAGTGAGGGATGCAGTAAAGAAGGATTAGTGGATCGGAGATGAGATTGTCGTATCCCAAAAGAAAATCCTGTCGTTTCCATAGAAACGTTACTCGACTTAGAAGGAAATGTCTTAGAACACATAGTATTTCATAGCGACGCAATTTCCGTGTGAATTCGTCAATGAGTGGGAGTGAGGGATGCAGTAAAGAAGGATTAGTGGATCGGAAATGAGATTGTCGTATCCCAAACAAAATCCTGTCGTATTCATAGAAACGTTACTCGATTGGGAAGGAGATGTCATAGAACCCATAGTATTTCATAGCGACGCCAATTTCCGTGTGAATTCGTTAGTGTGTGGGAGTGAGGGATGCAAGTGAAGAAGGATTAGTGGATCGGAAATGAGATTGTCGTTTCCGAAAAGAAAATCTTGTCGTTTCCATAGAAACGTTACTCGATTTAGAAGGAAATGTCTTGGAACACATAGTATTTCATAACGACGCAATTTCCGTGTGAATTCGTCAATGTGTGGGAGTGAGGGATGCAGTAAAGAAGGATTAGGGGATCGGAAATGAGATTTCGTATCCAAAAGAAAATCCTGTCGTTTCCATAGAAACGTTACTCGATTTAGAAGGAAATGTCTTGGAACACATTGTATTTCATAACGACGCAAGTTTTGTGTGATTTTCGTCAATGTGTGGGAGTGAGGGACACAGTAAAGAAGGTTTAGTAGATCGGAAATGAGATTGTCGTATCCCAAAAGAAAATCCTGTCGTTTCCATAGAAACGTTACTCGATTTAGAAGGAGAAGTCATAGAACCCGTAGTATTTCATAGCGACGCAATTTCTGTTGCTATTTCGTCAATGTGGAGGAGCTAGGGATGCAATGAAAAAGGAATAGTGCATCGAGAAGGAGATACTCGTATCGCAAATGAAAATCCTTTCGTTTCCATAGAAACGATACTCGATTTAGAAGGAAATGTCTTAGAACACATAGTATTTCATAGCGACGCAATTTCCGTGTGAATTCGTCAATGTGTGGGAGTGAGGGGATGCGCAGGTATAGAAGGATTAGTGGATCAGAAATGAGATTGTCGTATCCCAAAAGAAAATACTGTCGTTTCCATAGAAACGTTACTCAATTTAGAAGGAAATGTCTTAGAACACATAGTATTTCATAGCGACGCAATTTCCGTGTGAATTTGTTCAACGAGTGGGAGCGAGGGATGCAGTAAAGAAGGATTAGGTGGATCGGAAATGAGATTGTCGTATCCCAAAAGAAAATCCTGTCGGTTTCCATAGAAACGTTACTCGATTTTGAAGGAGAAGCCATAGAACACATAGTATTTCATAGCGACGCAATTGCTGTGTTATTTCGTCAATGTGTGGAGTGAGGGATGCAATAAAGAAGGAATAGTGCATCGAGAAGGAGATACTCGTATCGCAAAAGAAAAGCCAGTCGTTTCTATAGAAAACGATACTCGATTTAGAAGGAGAAGTCGTTAGAACCCATAGTATTTCATAGCGACGCAATTTCCGTGTGAATTCGTCAATGAGTGGGAGTGAGGGATGCAGTAAAGAAGGATTAGTGGATCGGAAATGAGATTGTCGTATCCCAAAACAAAATCCGGTCCGTATTCTTGAAACGTTACTCGATTGGGAAGGAGATGTCATAGAACCCATAGTATTTCATAGCGACGCAATTTTCCGTGTGAATTCGTTAATGTGTGGGGAGTGAGGGATGCAGTAAAGAAGGATTAGTGGATCGGAAATGAGATTGTCGTTTCCGAAAAGAAAATCTTGTCGTTCCATAGAAACGTTACTCGATTTAGAAGGAAATGTCTTGGAACACATAGTATTTCATAACGACGCAATTTCCGTGTGAATTCGTCAATGTGTGGGAGTGAGGATGCGAGTAAAGGAAGGATTAGTGGATTGGAAATGAGATTGTCGTATCCCAAAAGAAAATCCTGTCGTTTCCATAGAAACGTTACTCGATTTAGAAGGAGAAGTCATAGAACCCATAGTACTTCATAAGCGACGCAATTTCCGTGTGTAATTCGTCAGTGTGAGGGAGTGAGGGATGCACGTGAAGAAGGATTAGTGGATCGGAAATGAGATTGTCGGTATCCCAAAGAAAATCCTGGTCGTTTCCATAGAAACGTTACTCGATTTAGAAGGAAATGTCTTGGAACACATAGTATTTCATAGCGACGCAAGTTTTGTGTGATTTCGTCAATTGTGTGGGAGTGAGGGACACAGTAAAGAAGGTTTAGTAGATCGGAAATGAGATTGTCGTATCCCAAAAGAAAATCCTGTCGTTTCCATAGAAACGTTACTCGATTTAGAAGGAGAAGTCATAGAACCCGTAGTATTTCATAGCGACGCATTTCTGAGCTATTTCGTCAATGTGGAGGAGCTAGGGATGGCAATGAAAAAGGAATAGTGCTTCGAGAAGGAGATACTCGTATCGCAAATGAAAATCCTTTCGTTTCCATAGAAACGATACTCGATTTAGAAGGAAATGTCTTGGAAACACATAGTATTTCATAGCGACGCAATTTCCGTGTGAATTCGTCAATGTGTGTGGGAGTGAGGGATGCAGTAAAGAAGGATTAGTGGATCAGAAATGAGGATTGTCGTATCCCAAAAGAAAATACTGTCGTTTCCATAGAAACGTTTACTCAATTTAGAAGGAAATGTCTTAGAACACATAGTATTTCATAGCGACGCAATTTCCGTGTGAATTTGTCAACGAGTGGGAGTGAGGGATGCAGTAAGAAGGATTAGTGGATCGGAAATGAGATTGTCGTATCCCAAAAGAAAATCCTGTCGTTTCCATAGACACGTTACTCGATTTTGAAGGAGAAGTCGTAGGAACACATAGTATTTCATAGCGACGCAATTGCTGTGTTATTTCGTCAATCTGTGTGGGAGTGAGGGATGCAATAAAGAAGGAATAGTGCATCGAGAAGGAGATACTCGTATCGCAAAAGAAAAGCCAGTCGTTTCTATAGAAACGATACTCGATTTAGAAGGAGAAGTCGTAGAACCCATAGTATTTCATAGCGACGCAATTTCCGGTGTGAATTCGTCAATGAGTGGGAGTGAGGGATGCAGTAAAGAAGGATTAGTGGATCGGAAATGAGATTGTCGTATCCCAAAAGAAAATCCTTTCGGTTCCATAGAAACGTTCCTCTATTTAGCAGGAGAAGTCATAGAACACATAGTATTTCATAGTGACGCAATTTCTGTGTTAATTCGCCAATGTGAGGGAGCTAGGGATGCAATACAGAAGGAATAGTGCATCGAGAAGGAGATACTCGTATCGCAAAAGAAAGTCAGTCGTTTCCATAGAAACGATACTCGATTTAGAAGGAGAAGTCATAGAACACATAGCATTTCAGAGCGACGCAATTTCCGTGTGAATTCGTCAATGAGTGGGAGTGAGGGATGCAGTAAAGAAGGATTAGAGGATCGGAAATGAGATTGTCGTATCCCAAAAGAAAATCCTGTCATTTTCATAGAAACGTTACTCGATTCAGAAGGAATTGTCTATAGAACACATAGTATTTCATAGCGACGCAAATTCCGTGTGAATTCGTCAATGTGTGGGAGTGAGGGATGCTGTAAAGAAGGATTAGGTGGATCGGAAATGTGATTGTCGTATCCCAAAAGAAAATCCTTTCGTTTCCATAGAAATGTTACTCGATTTAGGTGGAAATGGCTTAGAACACATAGTATTTCATAGCGACGCAATTTCCGTGTGAAATCGTCAATGAGTGGGAGTGAGGGATGCGGTAAAGAAGGATTAGAGGATCGGAAATGAGATTGTCGTATGCCAAAAGAAAATCCTGTTGTCTCCATAGAAGCGTTACTCGATTTAGAAGGATATGTCATAGAACCCCATAGTATTTCATTGCGACGCAATTGCTGTGTTAATTTGTCAATGAGTGGGAGGTGAGGGATGCAGTAAAGAAGGATTAGTGGATTCGGAAATGAGATTGTCGTATCCCAAAAGAAAATCCTGTCGATTCCATAGAAACGTTACTCGATTTAGAAGGAAAAGGCTTAGAACACATAGTATTTCATAGCGACGCCATTTCCGTGTGAATTCGTCAATGGGTGGGACGTGAGGGATGCAGTAAAGAAGGATTAGTGGATCGGAAATGAGATTGTCGTATCCCAAAAGAAAACCCTGTCGTTTCCATAGAAACGTTACTCGATTTGAGAAGGAGAAGTCCATAGAACCCATAGTATTTCATAGCGACGCAATTTCCGTGTGAATTTTTCAATGTGTGGGAGTGAGGGATGCATTAAAGAAGGATTAGTGGATCGGAAATGAGATTGTCGTATCCCAAAAGAAAATCCTGTCGTTTCCATAGAAACGTTACTCGATTTGAAGGAGAAGCCATAGAACACATAGTATTTCATAGCGACGCAATTGCTGTGTTATTTCGTCAATGTGTGGGAGTGAGGGATGCAATAAAGAAGGAATAGTGCATCGAGAAGGAGATACTCGTATCGCAAAAGAAAAGCCAGTCGTTTCTATAGAAACGATACTCGATTTAGAAGGAGAAGTCGTAGAGAACCCATAGTATTTCATAGCGACGCAATTTCCGTGTGAATTCGTCAATGAGTGGGAGAGTGAGGGATGCAGTAAAGAAGGATTAGTGGATCGGAAATGAGATTGTCGTATCCCAAAACAAAATCCTGTCGTATTCATAGAAACGTTACTCGATTGGGAAGGAGATGTCATAGAACCCATTAGTATTTCATAGCGACGCAATTCCGTGTGAATTCGTTAATGTGTGGGAGTGAGGGATGCAGGTAAAGAAGGATTAGTGGATCGGAAATGAGATTGTCGTTTCCGAAAAGAAAATCTTGTCGTTTCCATAGAAACGTTACTCGATTTCGAAGGAAATGTCTTGGAACACATAGTATTTCATAACGACGCAATTTCCGTGTGAATTCGTCAATGTGTGGGAGTGAGGGATGCAGTTAAAGAAGGATTAGTGGATTGGAAATGAGATTGTCGTATCCCAAAAGAAAATCCTGCCGTTTCCATAGAAACGTTACTCGATTTAGAAGGAGAAGTCATAGAACCCATAGTACTTCATAGCGACGCAATTTCCGTGTGGAATTCGTCAGTGTGAGGGAGTGAGGGATGCAGTGAAGAAGGATTAGTGGATCGGAAATGAGATTGTCGTATCCCAAAAGAAATCCTGTCGTTTCCATAGAAACGTTACTCGATTTAGAAGGAGAAGTCATACAACCCATAGTATTCATAGCGACGCAATTTCCGTATGAATTCGTCAATGTGTGTGAGTGAGGGAATGCAGTAAAGCAGGATTAGTGGATCGGAAATGAGATTGTCGTATCCCAAAAGAAAATCCTGTCGTTTCCATAGAAACGTTACTCGATTTAGAAAGAATGTCTTAGAACACATAGTATTTCATAGCGACGCAATTTCCGTGTGAATTCCTTCAATGTGTTGGGAGTGAGGGATGCAGTAAAGAAGGATTAGTGGATCAGAAATGAGATTGTCGTATCAGAAAGAAAATACTGTCGTTTCCATAGAAACGTTACTCAATTTAGAAGGAAATGTCTTAGAACACATAGTATTTCATAGCGTCGCAAATTTCCGTGCGAATTCGTCAACGAGTGGGAGTGTGAGGGATGCAGTAAAGAAGGATTAGTGGATCAGAAATGAGATTGTCGTATCACAAAAAAAAATCCTGTCGTTTCCATAGAAACGTTACTCGATTTTGAAGGAGAAGTTCATAGAACGACATAGTATTTCATAGCGACGCAATTGCTGTGTTATTTCG